>NW_027490137.1:0-749868 GCF_050948175.1 Xylocopa sonorina | reverse complement strand
TGAATACGTGGTATACATGACACTTCGCTATGAATATTATATCTTATCGAAACATAGAATTGAGATGCGATATCGCGTATTAAGAAGCATTAGAGCTCTATTGCTTCGATACGTTGATATCTGGAGACTCTATTTCCTAGAAAGGAAGTGCCGCATTTACATCCATTTGAAGTGTAGACGAGGAATACATAACACTTCGCAATGAATATTATATCTTGTCACGGAACATAGAAATGATATGCGATAGCACGGTTTGAGAAGCATTAGAACTCTATTGCTTCGATACGTAGACATCTGGGAACGCGATATCCAAGAAAGAAAATGTCGCATTTACATACTATTGAAGTGTAGGCGAGGAGTTGGTAACACTCCACAATGAATATTATATCTTATCACGAAACATAGAAATGAGATGCGATATCGCGTTTTAAGAAGCATTAGAACCCTATTGCTTCGATACGTAGACATCTGCAAACGCAATTTCCTAGCAGGGAAGTGTCGCATTTACATTCATTTGAAGTGTAGACGAGATATACATAACACTGCACAACGAATATTATATCTTATCATGAAACATAGAAATCAGATTCAATGTCGCGATTTAAGATGCATTAGAACTCTATTGCTTCGATACATAGACAACTGAAAACGCTACTTCCTAGCAAGGAAATGTCGCATTTACATTCTTTTGAAGTAAATACGAGGTATACAAAACAGTGCACTATGTATATTATATCTTATCATGAAACATAGAAATGAGATGCGATATTGCGATTTAAGAAGCATTAGAACTCTATTGCTTGGATATGTAGACTTCTGCAAACGCTATTTCCTCGCACGGAAGTGTCGCATTTGCATTCATTTGAAGAGTATGCGAGGTATACATGACACTTCCTAATTAATATTATACCTTATCATGAAACATAGAAATGAGATGCGATATCGCGATTTAAGAAGCATTAGAACTCTATTGCTTTGATACGTAGACATCTGCAAACGCTATTCCCTAGCAGGGAAGTGTCGCATTTACATTCATTTGAAGTGTAGACGAGATATACATAACACTGCACAATGAATATTATATCTTATCCTGAAACACGGAAATGAGATGCGATATCGCGATATAAGAAGCAATAGAACTCTATTGCTAAGATACGTAGACATCTGCAAACGCTATTTCCTTGCAAGGAAGTGTCGCATTTACATTCACTTGAAGTGTATGCGAGGTATACATCACACTTCGCAATGAATATTATATACTATCGTGAAACATAGAAATGAGATGCGATATCGCATCTTCAGAAGCATTAGAACTCTATTGCTTCAAAACGTAGACATCTGGAAACGCATTTCACAGCAAGGAAGTGTCGCATTTACATTCATTTGAAGTGTATGCGAGGTATGCAAGACACTTCGCATTGAATATTACATCTTATCATGACACATACAAATGACATGCGATATCGCGTTTTGAGAAGCAGTAGATCCCTATTGCTATGATACGCAGACATCTGCAAACGCTATTTCCTATCAAGGAAGTATCGGATTTACATTCATTTGAAGTGTATGGGAGGTATATATGACACTTCGCAATGAATATTATATCTTATCATCAAACATAGAAATGGGATGCGATATCGCGTTTTAAGAAGCATTAGAAGTCTACTGCTACGATACGTAGACATCTGCAAACGCTATTTCCTAGGAAGGAAGTGTCGCATTTACATTCACTTGAAGTGTATGCGAGGTATACATGACACTTCGCAATGAATATTATATACTATCATGAAATATAGAAATGAGATGCGATATCGCGATTTAAGAAGCATTTGAACTCTACTGCTTCGATACGTAGGCATTTGGAAACGCTATTTCCTAGAGAGGAAGTGCCGCATTTACATTAATTTGTAGTGTAGACGAGGAATACACAACACTTCGCAATGAATATTATATCTTGTCACGGAACATAGAAATGATATGCGATAGCACGGTTTGAGAAGCATTAGAACTCTATTGCTTCGATACGTAGACATCTGGGAACGCGATATCCAAGAAAGAAAATGTCGCATTTACATGCTATTGAAGTGTAGGCGAGGAGTTCGTAACACTCCACAATGAATATTATATCTTATCACGAAACATAGAAATGAGATGCGATATCGCGTATTAAGAAGCATTAGAGCTCTACTGCTTCGATACGTTGACATCTGGAAACGCTATTTCCTAGAGAGGATGTGTGGCATTTACATTCAGTTGAAGTGTATGCGAGGTGTAAGTGACACTCCGCAATGAATATTATATCTTATCATGAAACATATAAATGTGATGCGATATCGCGTATTAAGAAGCATTAGAACCCTATTGTTTCGATACGTAGACATCTTGAAAAGATATTTCCAAGAAAGGAAGTGTCGCATTTACAATCTTTTGAAGTGAATACGATGTATAAATAACACTCCACAATGAATATTATAACTTATCATGAAACATGGAAATGAGATGCCATATCGCGATTTAAGATGCATTAGAACCCTATTGCTTCGATACGTAGACATCTGCAAACGCTACTTCCTAGCAAGGAAGTGCCGCAATTACATTCTTTTGAAGTGAATACGAGGTATACATGACACTTCGCAATGAATATTATATCTAATCATGAGACATAGAAATGAGATGCGATATCGCGGTTTTGGAAGCATTAGATCTCTATTGCCTCGATACATAGACATCTGGTAACGCTATTTCCCAGCAAGGTAGTGTCGCATTTACATTCATTTGAAGCCTATGTGTGTTATACATGACAATTCGCAATGAGTATTATATCATATTATGAAACATAGTAATGAGATGCGATATCGCGTTTTAAGAAGCATTAGAACACTATTCCTACGATACGTAGACATCCTCAGACGCTAATTCCTAGCAAGGGAGTGTCGCATTTACAATCTTTTGAAGTGAATGCGAGGCATACATAACAATCCACAATGAATATTATACCTTATCATGAAACATAGAAATGAGATGCGATATGGCGATATAAGAAGCATTAGAACTCTATTGCTTCGATACGTAGACATCTGGGAACGCGATATCCAAGAAAGGAAACGTCGCATTTACATACAATTGAAGTGTAGGCGAGGAGTACGTAACACTCCACAGTGAATATTATATCTTATCACGAAACATAGAAATGAGATGCGATATCGCGTTTTAAGAAGCTTTAGAACTCTATTGCTACGATACGCAGTCATCTGCGAACGCTACTTCCTAGCAAGGAAGTGTCGCATTTACAATCTTTTGAAGTGAATACGATGTATAAATAACACTCCACAATGAATATTATAACTTATCATGAAACATAGAAATGAGATGCGATATCGCGATTTAAGATGCATTAGAACCCTATTGCTTCGATACGTAGACATCTGCAAATGCTACTTCCTAGCAAGGAAGTGTCGCATTTACAATCTTTTGAAGTGAATACGAGGTATACATGACACTTCGCAGTGACTATTTCATCTTATCATAAAACATAGAAATGAGATGCGATATCGCGGTTTTGGAAGCATTAGATCTCTATTGCTACGATACGTAGACATCTGCAATCGCTATTTCCTAGCAAGGAAGTGTCGCATTTACATTCATTTGAAGCGTTGCCGAGAAATACATAACACTTCGCAATGTATATTATATCTAATCATGAGACATAGGAATGAGATGCTATATCGCGTTTTAAGAAGAATCAGAACTCTATTGCATCGATACGTAGAAACCTGCAAACACTATTTCCTCGCAAGGAAGGGTTGCATTTACATTCTTGTGAAAAGAATACGAGGTATAAATAACACTTCGCAATGAATATTATATCTAATCATGAGACATAGAAATGAGATTCGGTATGGCGAATTAAGAAGCATTAGAACACTATTGCCTCGATACGTAGACATCTGGTAACGCTATTTCCCAGCAAGGTAGTGTCGCATTTACATTCATTTGAAGCCTATGTGTGTTATACATGACAATTCGCAATGAGTATTATATCATATTATGAAACATAGTAATGAGATGCGATATCGCGTTTTTAGTAGCATTAGAACTCTAATGCTACGATACGTAGACACCTGCCAGCGCTATTTCCTAGAAAGGAAGTGTCGCATTGACATTATTATGAAGTGAATACCAGGAATACATAATACTCCACAATGATTATTATATCTTATCATGAAACATAGAAATGAGATGCGATATTCCGTTTTAAGAAGGATTAGAACTCTATTGCTTCGATACGGAGACATCTGCAAACGCTATTTCCTAGCAAGGAAGTGTCGCATTTACATTGATCTGAAGTGAATACGAGGTATACATGACACTTCGCAATGAATGATATATCTTATCATGAAACATAGATATGAGATGCGACATCTCGTTTTAAGAAGCAATAGAAATCTATTGCATCGATAACTAGACATCTGCAAACGCTACTTCCTAGCAATGAAGTGTCGCATTTACATTCTTTTGAAGTGAATACGAGGTATTCATGACACTTCGCAATGAATATTATATCTTATCATGAAACATGGAAATGAGGTGCGATATCTTGTTTTAAGAAGCTTTAGAACTCTATTGCTACGGTGTGTAGACATCTGCAATCGCTATATAATAGCAGGGAAGTGTCGCATTTACATTCTTTTGAAGTGAATACGAGGTATACATGACAATTCGCAATGGATACTATCTCGTATCATGAAATATAGAAGTGAGATGCATTATCACGTTTAAAGAAGGAATAGAACTCTTGCTACGATACGTAGACATCTGCATACGTTATATCCTAGCAAGGAAGTGTCGCATTTACATTCTTTTGAGGTGAATACGAGGCATACATAACACACCACAGTGAATATTATATCTTACCATGAATCATAGAAATGAGGAGCGATATCGAGTTTTGAGAAGCTTTAGAACACTATTGCTTCGATACGTAGACATCTGCAAACGCTATTTCCAAGCAAAGAAGTGTCGCATTTACATTCTTTTGAGGTGAATACGACGTATGCATAACACTCCACAGTGAATATTATACCTTATCATCAAACATGTAAATGAGGAGCGATATCGCGTTTTAAGAAGCATTAGAAATCTAATGCTACGTTACGTAGACATCTGCAAACGCTATTTCCCAGCAAGGAAGTGTCGCATTTATATTGTTTTGAAGCGAATACGAGGTATACATAACGCTGCACAACGAATATTATATCTCATCATGAAACACAGAAATGATATGCGATATCGCAATTTAAGCAGCATTAGAACTCTATTGCTTCGATACGTAGACATCTGCAAACGCTATTTCCTAGCAAGGAAGTGTAGCATTTACAATCTTTTGAAGTGAATACGAGATATACATGACACTTGGCAATTAATATTGTATCTTATCATGATGCATAGAAATGAGATGCGATATCGTGATTTAAGCAGCATTAGAAATCTATTGCTTCGATACGTAGACATCTGCAAACGCTATTTAATAGGAAGGAACAGTCGCATTTACATTCTTTTGAAGTGAGAACGAGGTATACATGACACTTCGCAGTGAATATTATATCTTATCATAAAGCATAGAAATGAGATGCAGTATCCCGATTTAAGCAGCATTAGAACTCTATTGCTTCGATACCTAGACATCTGCAAACGCTACTTCCTAGCAAGGAAGTGTCGCATTTACATTCTTTTGAAGTGAATACGAGGTATACATGACACTCCGCAATGAATACTATATCTTATCATGAAACATAGAAATGAGATGCGATATCGTTATTTAAGAAGCATTAGAACTAAATTGCTACGATGCGTAGACATCTGCAGACGTTACTTCCTAACAAGGAAGTGTGGCATTTACATACTTTTGAAAGGAATACGAGGTATACATGACACTTCGCAATGAATATTATACCATATCATGAAACATTGAAATGGGTTGCGATACAGCGTTATGAGAAGCATTTGAACTCTAATGCTACGATACGTAGACATCTGCCATCGCAATTTCCTAACAAGTGTGGAAGTGTCGCATTTACATTCTTTTGAAGCGAATACAATGGATAAATGACACTTCGCAATGAATATTATATCTTATCATGAAACACAGAAATGAGATGCGATATCGCGATTTACGAAGCATTAGAACTCTATTGCTTCGATACGGAGACATCTGTAAACGCTATTTCCAAGCAAGGAAGTGTGGCATTTACATTCATTGGAAGTGTATGCGAGGTGTAAGTGACACTTCGCAGTGAATATTATATCTGATCATGAAACATACAATTGAGATTCGGTGTCCCGTTTTAAGAAGCATTAGAACTCTATTGCTACGATACGTAGACGTCTGCAAACGGAATTTCCTACTAAGGAAGTGTCGCATTTACATTCATTTGAAGTGTATGCGAGGTATACATGACACTTCGCAATTAATATTATATCCTATCATGAAACATAGAAATGAGATGCGATATCGCGATTTAAGATGGATTAGAACTCTATTGCTTCCATACGTAGACATCTGCAAACGCTATTACCTAGCAAGGAAGTGTCGCATTTACATTCATTTGAAGTGAATACGAGGTATACATGACACTTCGCAATGAATATTATATCTTGTCATGAGACATAGAAATGTGATGCGATATGGCGTTTTAAGATGCATTAGAACACTATTGCTACGATACGTAGACATCTGCAAACGGTATCTAATAGCAAGGAAGTGTTGCACTTACATTCTTTTGAAGTGAATACGAGGTTACAATAACACTCCACAATGAATGTTATATTTTATAATGAAACACAGAAATGAGATGCTATATCGCGTTTTAAAAAGAATTAGAGCTCTATTTCTACGATACGTAGACATCTGCAGACGCTATTTCCTAGCAAGAAAGTGTCGCATTTACATTCTTTTGAAGTGTAGACGAGAGATACATATCACTGCACAATGAATATTATATCCTATCAGGAAACGTAGAAATGAGATGCGATATCGCGATTTAAGAAGCATTAGAATTCTAATGCTACGTTACGTAGACATCTGCAAACGCTATTTCCCAGCAAGGAAGTGTCGCATTTATATTCTTTTGAAGCGAATACGAGGTATACATAACGCTGCACAACGAATATTATATCTCATCATGAAACACAGAAATGAGATGCGATATCGCAATTTAAGCAGCATTAGAACTCTATTGCTTCGACACGTAGACTTCTGCCATCGCTATTCCCTAGGAAGAAACTGTCGCATTTACATTCTTTTGATGTGAATAAGAGGTATACATAACACTGCACGATGAATATTATATCTTATCATCAAACCTAGAAATGGGATGCGATATCTGGTTATAAGAAGCATTAGAACTCTGTTTCTTCGATACGTAGACATCTGGAAATGCTATTTCCTAGAAAGGATATGTCGCATTTACATTCATTTGATGTGTATGCGAGGTATACACAACACTCCACAATGAATATTATATCTTATTATGAATCACAGGAACGAGATGCGATATCGCGATGTAAGAAGAATGAGAACTCTATTGCTACGATAAATAGACATCTGCAAACGCTATTTCCTAGCAAGGAAGTGACGCATTATCATTCTTTTGATGTGAATACGAGGTATACATAACACTGCACAATGAATATTATATCTTATCATGAAAGATAGAAATGAGGTGCGATATCTTGTTTTAAAAAGCTTTAGAACTCTATTGCTACGGTGTGTAGACATCTGCAAACGCTATATAATGGCAGGGAAGTGTCGCATTCACATTCTTTTGAAGTGAATACGAGGTATACATGACACTCCGCAATGAATATTATATCTTATCATGAAACATAGAAATGAGATGCGATATCGCTATTTAAGAAGCAATAGATCTCTATTGCTTCAATAAGTAGACATCTGCCAACGCTATTTCCTAGCAAGGAAGTGGCGCATTTACATTCATTTGGAGTGTATGCGAGGTATGCAAGACACTTCGCAATGAATATTATATCTTGTCATGAGACATAGAAATGTGATGCGATATCGCCTTTTAAGAAGCATTAGAACTAAATTGCTACGATGCGTAGACATCTGCAGACGTTACTTCCTAAAAAGGAAGTGTGGCATTTACATACTTTTGAAAGGAATACGAGGTATACATGACACTTCGCAATGAATATTATACCATATCATGAAACATTGAAATGGGTTGCGATACAGCGTTATGAGAAGCATTTGAACTCTAATGCTACGATACGTAGACATCTGCCATCGCTATTTCCTAACAAGTGTGGAAGTGTCGCATTTACATTCTTTTGAAGTGAACGCGAAGTATACATGACACTCCGCAATGAAAATTGTATCTTATCCTAAAACATAGAGATGAGATGCGATATCTCGTTTTAAGAAACATTAGAACTCAATTGCTATGATACGCAGATATCTGCAGACTCTTTTTCCTAGGAAGGAAGTGTCGCATTTACATTCTTTTGAAGTGAATACAATGGATAAATGACACTTCGCAATTAATATTATATCTTATCATGAAACAAAGAAATGAGATGCGATATCGCGATTTAAGATGGATTAGAACTCTATTGCTTCCATACGTAGACATCTGCAAACGCTATTACCTAGCAAGGAAGTGTCGCATTTACATTCATTTGAAGTGAATACGAGGTATACATGACACTTCGCAATGAATATTATATCTTGTCATGAGACATAGAAATGTGATGCGATATGGCGTTTTAAGATGCATTAGAACACTATTGCTACGATACGTAGACATCTGCTAACGGTATCTAATAGCAAGGAAGTGTTGCACTTACATTCTTTTGAAGTGAATACGAGGTTATAATAACACTCCACAATGAATGTTATATCTTATAATGAAACATAGAAATGAGATGCTATATCGCGTTTTAAGAAGAATTAGAGCTCTATTTCTACGATACGTAGACATCTGCAGACGCTATTTCCTAGCAAGAAAGTGTCGCATTTACATTCCTTTGAAGTGTAGACGAGAGATACATATCACTGCACAATGAATATTATATCCAATCATGAAACATAGAAATGAGATGCGATATCGCGATTTAAGAAGCATTAGAATTCTAATGCTACGTTACGTAGACATCTGCAAACGCTATTTCCCAGCAAGGAAGTGTCGCATTTACATTCTTCTGAAGTGAATACAAGGTATACATAACATTGCACAATGAATATTATATATTATCATGAAACATAGAAATGAGTTGCGATATCGCCATATAAGATGCATTTGAACTTTATTGCTTCGATACGCAGACATCTGCAAACGCTATTTACTAGCAAGGAAGTGTCGCATTTACATTCATTTGAAGCGTATGCGAGGTATACTTGACACTTCGCAATGAATAATATATCTTACCATGAAACATAGGAATGAGATGCGATATCCCGTTTTGTGAAGCATTAGAACTCTAATGCTACGATACGTAGACATCTGCAAACGCTATTTCCTAGCAAGGAAGTGTGGCATTCACATTCTTCTGAAGCGTAGACGAGGTACACATAATACTTCGCAATGAATATTATATCTTACCATGAAACGTAGAAATAAGATGCGCTATCGCGTTTGAAGAAGGATTAGAACTCTATTGCTTCGATACGTAGACATCAGCAAACGCTATTTCCTAGCAAGGAAGTGTCGCATTTACATTCTTTTGAAGTGTAGACGAGATATACATAACACTCCACAATGAATTTCGTATCTCATCATGAAACATATGATTGAGGATCCATTCGCGTTTTAAGAAGCAGTAGAACTCTATTGCTACGATACGTAGACATCTGCAGACGCTATTTCCGAGCAAGGAAGTGTCGCATTTACATTCATCTGAAGTGAATACGAGGTAAACATAACACTCCACAATGAATATTATATCTTATCATGAAACATAGGAATATCGGGAAGGAGCGATATCGCGTTTTAAGAAGCACTAGAGCTCTATTGCTGCGATACGTAGACATCTGCAAACGCTATTTAATAGCAAGGAAGTGTCGGACTTACATTCTTTTGAAGTGAGAACGAGGTACACATAACACTGCACAATGAATATTATATGCTATCATGATACACAGAATTGAGATGCGATATCGCGATTTAAGCAGCATTAGAACTCTATTGCTCCGATACGTAGACATCTGCAAACGCTATTTCCTAGCAAGGAAGTGTAGCATTTACAATCTTTTGAAGTGAATACGAGATATACATGACTCTAGGCAATTAATATTGTATCTTATCATGATACATAGAAATGAGATGCGATATCGTGATTTAAGCAGCATTAGAAATCTATTGCTTCGATACGTAGACATCTGCAAACGCTATTTAATAGGAAGGAAGAGTCGCATTTACATTCTTTTGAAGTGAGAACGAGGTATACGTGACGCTTCGCAGTGAATATTATATCTTATCATAAAACATAGAAATGAGATGCGGTATCCCGTTTTAAGATGCATTAGAACTCTATTGCTACGATACGTAGACATCTGCAGACGTTATTTCCTGACAAGTGTGGAAGTGTCGCATTTACATTCTTTTGAAGTGAATACGAAGTATACATGACACTCCGCAATGAAACTTATATCTTATTCTAAAACATAGAAATGAGATGCGATACCTCGTTTTGAGAAACATTAGAACTCAATTGCTATGATACGCAGATATCTGCAGAGTCTTTTTCCTAGGAAGGAAGTGTCGCATTTACATTCTTTTGAAGTGAATACAATGTATAAATGACACTTCGCAATGAATATTATATCTTATCATGAAACATACAATTGAGATTCGGTGTCCCGTTTTAAGAAGCATTAGAACTCTATTGCTACGATACGTACACATCTGCAAACGGAATTTCCTACTAAGGATGTGTCGCATTTACATTCATTTGAAGTGTATGCGAGGTATACATGACACTTCGCAATTAATATTATATCTTATCATGAAACATAGAAATGAGATGCGATATCGCGATTTAAGATGGATTAGAACTCTATTGCTTCCATACGTAGACATCTGCAAACGCTATTACCTAGCAAGGAAGTGTCGCATTTACATTCATTTGAAGTGAATACGAGGTATACATGACATTTCGCAATTAATATTATATCTTGTCATGAGACATAGAAATGTGATGCGATATGGCGTTTTAAGATGCATTAGAACACTATTGCTACGATACGTAGACATCTGCAAACGGTATCTAATAGCAAGGAAGTGTTGCACTTACATTCTTTTGAAGTGAATACGAGGTTATAATAACACTCCACAATGAATGTTATATCTTATAATGAAACATAGAAATGAGATGCTATATCGCGTTTTAAGAAGAATTAGAGCTCTATTTCTACGATACGTAGACATCTGCAGACGCTATTCCCTAGCAAGAAAGTGTCGCATTTACATTCTTTTGAAGTGTAGACGAGAGATACATATCACTGCACAATGAATATTATATCCTATCATGAAACATAGAAATGAGATGCGATATCGCGATTTAAGAAGCATTAGAATTCTAATGCTACGTTACGTAGACATCTGCAAACGCTATTTCCCAGCAAGGAAGTGTCGCATTTATATTCTTTTGAAGCGAATACGAGGTATACATAACGCTGCACAACGAATATTATATCTCATCATGAAACACAGGAATGATATGCGATATCGCAATTTAAGCAGCATTAGAACTCTATTGCTTCGATACGTAGACATCTGCAAACGCTATTTCCTAGCAAGGAAGTGTAGCATTTACAATTTTTTGAAGTGAATACGAGATATACATGACACTTGGCAATTAATATTGTATCTTATCATGATACATAGAAATGAGATGCGATATCGTGATTTAAGCAGCATTAGAAATCTATTGCTTCGATACGTAGACATCTGCAAACGCTATTTAATAGGAAGGAAGAGTCGCATTTACATTCTTTTGAAGTGAGAACGAGGTATACATGACACTTCGCAGTGAATATTATATCTTATCATAAAGCATAGAAATGAGATGCGGTATCCCGTTTTAAGATGCATTAGAACTCTATTGCTACGATACGTAAACATCTGCAGACGTTATTTCCTAGCAAGGAAGTGTCGCATTTACATTGTTTTGAAGTGTAGACGAGATATACATAACACTGCACAATGAATATTATATCTTATCATGAAACATAGAAATGAGATGCGACATCGCGATTTTAGAAGCATGAAAAATCTATTGCTTCGATACGTAGACATCTGCAAACGCGACTTCCTAGCAAGGAAGTGTCGCATTTACATTCTTTTGAAGCGAATACGAGGTATACATAACACTGCACAATGAATATTATATCTTATCATGAAACATAGAAATGAGATGCGATATCCCGATTTAAGCAGCATTAGAACTCTATTGCTTCGATACCTAGACATCTGCAAACGCTACTTCCTAGCAAGGAAGTGTCGCATTTACATTCTTTTGAAGTGAATACGAGGTATACATGACACTCCGCAATGAATACTATATCTTATCATGAAACATAGAAATGAGATGCGATATCGTTATTCAAGAAGCATTAGAACTAAATTGCTACGATGCGTAGACATCTGCAGACGTTACTTCCTAACAAGGAAGTGTGGCATTTACATACTTTTGAAAGGAATACGAGGTATACATGACACTTCGCAATGAATATTATACCATATCATGAAACATTGAAATGGGTTGCGATACAGCGTTATGAGAAGCATTTGAACTCTAATGCTACGATACGTAGACATCTGCCATCGCAATTTCCTAACAAGTGTGGAAGTGTCGCATTTACATTCTTTTGAAGCGAATACAATGGATAAATGACACTTCGCAATGAATATTATATCTTATCATGAAACACAGAAATGAGATGCGATATCGCGATTTACGAAGCATTAGAACTCTATTGCTTCGATACGGAGACATCTGTAAACGCTATTTCCAAGCAAGGAAGTGTGGCATTTACATTCATTGGAAGTGTATGCGAGGTGTAAGTGACACTTCGCAGTGAATATTATATCTGATCATGAAACATACAATTGAGATTCGGTGTCCCGTTTTAAGAAGCATTAGAACTCTATTGCTACGATACGTAGACATCTGCAAACGGAATTTCCTACTATGGAAGTGTCGCATTTACATTCATTTGAAGTGTATGCGAGGTATACATGACACTTCGCAATTAATATTATATCTTATCATGAAACATAGAAATGAGATGCGAAATGGCGTTTTAAGAAGCATTACAACTCTATTGCTTCGATACGTAGACATCTGGAAACGTAATTTTCTAGGAAGGAAGTGTCGGGTTTACATTCTTTTGAAGTGAATACGAGGTATACATGACACTTCGCAATGAATATTGTATCTTACCATGAAACATAGACATGAGATGCGATATCGCGTTTGAAGAAGCATTAGAACTCTATTGCTTCGATACGTAGACATCTGCAAACGCTATTTCCTTGCGAGGGAGTGTCGCATTTTCACTGTTTTGAAGTGAATACGAGGTTATGATAACACTCCACAATGAATAGTATATTTTATCATCAAACATAGAAATTAGATGCGATATGGCGATTTAAGAAGCATTAGAAATCTATTGCTTCGATACGTAGACATATGCAAACGCTATTTCCTAGCAAGGAAGTGTCGCATTTACATTCTTTTGAAGTGTAGACGAGATATACATATCACTGCACAATGAATATTATATCTTACCATGAAACATAGAAATGAGATGCGATATCGCGATTTAAGAAGCATTAGAACCATAATGCTACGATACATAGACAACTGCAAGCCCTATTTCCTAG
Organism: Xylocopa sonorina; assembly: GCF_050948175.1. NCBI lineage: Eukaryota > Metazoa > Arthropoda > Insecta > Hymenoptera > Apidae > Xylocopa > Xylocopa sonorina. The sequence continues at coordinate 735,964 of NW_027490137.1, read as the reverse complement.
CAAGGAAGTGTCGCATTTACATTGTTTTGAAGTGAATACGAGGTATACATGACACTTCGCAATGAATATTATACCATATCATGAAACATTGAAATGGGTTGCGATACAGCGTTATGAGAAGCATTTGAACTCTAATGCTACGATACGTAGACATCTGCCATCGCACTTTCCTAACAAGTGTGGAAGTGTCGCATTTACATTCTTTTGAAGCGAATACAATGGATAAATGACACTTCGCAATGAATATTATATCTTATCATGAAACACAGAAATGAGATGCGATATCGCGATTTACGAAGCATTAGAACTCTATTGCTTCGATACGGAGACATCTGTAAACGCTATTTCCAAGCAAGGAAGTGTGGCATTTACATTCATTGGAAGTGTATGCGAGGTGTAAGTGACACTTCGCAGTGAATATTATATCTGATCATGAAACATACAATTGAGATTCGGTGTCCCGTTTTAAGAAGCATTAGAACTCTATTGCTACGATACGTAGACATCTGCAAACGGAATTTCCTACTATGGAAGTGTCGCATTTACATTCATTTGAAGTGTATGCGAGGTATACATGACACTTCGCAATTAATATTATATCTTATCATGAAACATAGAAATGAGGTGCGATATCGCGATTTAAGATGGATTAGAACTCTATTGCTTCCATACGTAGACATCTGCAAACGCTATTACCTAGCAAGGAAGTGTCGCATTTACATTCATTTGAAGTGAATACGAGAGATACATATCACTGCACAATGAATATTATATCCTATCAGGAAACATAGAAATGAGATGCGATATCGCGATTTAAGAAGCATTAGAATTCTAATGCTACGTTACGTAGACATCTGCAAACGCTATTTCCCAGCAAGGAAGTGTCGCATTTATATTCTTTTGAAGCGAATACGAGGTATACATAACGCTGCACAACGAATATTATATCTCATCATGAAACACAGAAATGAGATGCGATATCGCAATTTAAGCAGCATTAGAACTCTATTGCTTCGACACGTAGACTTCTGCCATCGCTATTCCCTAGGAAGAAACTGTCGCATTTACATTCTTTTGATGTGAATAAGAGGTATACATAACACTGCACGATGAATATTATATCTTATCATCAAACCTAGAAATGGGATGCGATATCTGGTTATAAGAAGCATTAGAACTCTGTTTCTTCGATACGTAGACATCTGGAAATGCTATTTCCTAGAAAGGATATGTCGCATTTACATTCATTTGATGTGTATGCGAGGTATACACAACACTCCACAATGAATATTATATCTTATTATGAATCACAGGAACGAGATGCGATATCGCGATGTAAGAAGAATGAGAACTCTATTGCTACGATAAATAGACATCTGCAAACGCTATTTCCTAGCAAGGAAGTGACGCATTATCATTCTTTTGATGTGAATACGAGGTATACATAACACTGCACAATGAATATTATATCTTATCATGAAAGATAGAAATGAGGTGCGATATCTTGTTTTAAAAAGCTTTAGAACTCTATTGCTACGGTGTGTAGACATCTGCAAACGCTATATAATAGCAGGGAAGTGTCGCATTCACATTCTTTTGAAGTGAATACGAGGTATACATGACACTTCGCGATGATTATTATGTCTTATCGTGAAACATAGAAGTGAGATGCGACATCTCGTTTTAAGGAGCATTAGAGCTCTATTGCTTCGATACATAGACATGTGGAAACGCTATTCCCTAGCAAGGAAGTGTCGCTTTTACATTCTTTTGAAGAGAATACGAGGTATTCATGACTCTTCGCAATGAATATTATATCTTATCATGAAACATAGAAATGAGATGCGATATCTTGTTTTTAGAAGCTCTAGAACCCTATTGCTACGGTGCGTAGACATTTTCAAACGCTACTTAATAGCAGGGAAGTGTCGCATTTACATTCCTTTGAAGTGAATACGAAGTATACATGATACTTCGCAGTTAATATTATATCTTATCATGAAACATAGAAATCAAATGCGACATCTCGTTCTAAGAAGCATTAGAACTCTATTGCTTCGAAACGGAGACATCTGCAAACACTATTTCCTGGCAATGAAGTGTCGCATTTACATTCCTTTGAAGTGAATACTAGGCATACATAACACTCCACAATGAATATTATTTCTTATCATGAAACATAGAAATGAGATGCAATATCGCGCTTTAAGAAGCTTTAGAAATCTATTGCTTCGGTACGTAGACATCTGGAAACGTAATTTCCTAGAAAGGAAGTGTCGCATTTACATACATTTGAAGTGAATATGAGGTATACATAACACTCCACATTGAATATTATATCTTATCATGAAATATAGAAATGAGATGCGATATCTCGTTTTAAGAAGCATTAGAACTTTAATGCTTCGATACGTAGACATCTGCAAACGCTATTTCCAAGCAAGGAAGTGTCGCATTTACATTCTTTTGAGGTGAATACGAGGCATACATAACACTCCACAGTGAATATTATATCTTATCATGAAACATAGAAATGAGGAGCGATATCGAGTTTTGAGAAGCTTTAGAACACTATTGCTTCGATACGTAGACATCTGCAAACGCTATTTCCAAGCGAAGAAGTGTCGCATTTACAGTCTTTTGAGGTGAATACGACGTATACATAACACTCCACAGTGAATATTATACCTTATCATCAAACATGTATATGAGGAGCGATATCGCGTTTTAAGAAGCATTAGAAATCTAATTCTACGATACGTAGACATCTGCAAACGCTATTTCCTAGCAAGGAAGTGTCGCATTTACATTCTCTTGAAGTGAATACGAGGTATACATGACACTTCGCAATGAATATTATACCTTATCATGAAACATAGAAATGAGATGCGATATGACGACATAAAAAGCATTAGAAATCTATTGCTTCGATACGTAGTCATCTGCAAACGCTATTTCCTAGCAAGGAAGTGTCGCATTTACATTCATCTGAAGTGAATACGAGGTATACATAACACTCCACAATGAATATTATATCTTATCATGAAACATAGGAATATCGGGAAGGAGCGATATCGCGTTTTAAGAAGCGCTAGAGCTCTATTGCTGCGATACGTAGACATCTGCAAACGCTATTTAATAGCAAGGAAGTGTCGGATTTACATTCTTTTGAAGTGAGAACGAGGTATACATAACACTGCACAATGAATATTATATGTTATCATGATACACAGAATTGAGATGCGATATCGCGATTTAAGCAGCATTAGAACTCTATTGCTTCGATACGTAGACATCTGCAAACGCTATTTCCTAGCAAGGAAGTGTAGCATTTACAATCTTTTGGAGTGAATACGAGATATACATGACACTTGGCAATTAATATTGTATCTTATCATGATACATAGAAATGAGATGCGATATCGTGATTTAAGCAGCATTAGAACTCTATTGCTTCGATACGTAGACATCTGCAATCGCTATTTAATAGGAAGGAAGAGTCGCATTTACATTCTTTTGAAGTGAGAACGAGGTATACATGACACTTCGCAGTGAATATTATATCTTATCATAAAACATAGAAATGAGATGCGATATCGCTATTTAAGAAGCAATAGATCTCTATTGCTTCACAACGTAGACATCTGCCAACGCTATTTCCTAGCAAGGAAGTGGCGCATTTACATTCATTTGGAGTGTATGCGAGGTATGCAAGACACTTCGCAATGAATATTATATCTTGTCATGAGACATAGAAATGTGATGCAATATCGCGTTTTAAGAAGCATTAGAACTAAATTGGTACGATGCGTAGACATCTGCAGACGTTACTTCCTAAAAAGGAAGTGTGGCATTTACATACTTTTGAAAGGAATACGAGGTATACATGACACTTCGCAATGAATATTATACCATATCATGAAACATTGAAATGGGTTGCGATACAGCGTTATGAGAAGCATTTGAACTCTAATGCTACGATACGCAGATATCTGCAGACTCTTTTTCCTAGGAAGGAAGTGTCGCATTTACATTCTTTTGAAGTGAATACGAGGTATACATGACACTTCGCAATGAATATTGTATCTTACCATGAAACATAGACATGAGATGCGATATCGCGTTTGAAGAAGCATTAGAACTCTATTGCTTCGATACGTAGACATCTGCAAACGCTATTTCCTAGCAAGGTAGTGTCGCATTTACATTCTTTGGAAGTGAATACGAGGTATACATGACACTTCGCAATGAATATTATATCTTATCATGAAACATAGAAATGAGATGCGACATCCCGTTTGAAGAAGCATAAGAAGTCCATTGCTTCGATACGTAGACATCTGGAAACGCTATTTCCTAGAAAGGAAGTGCCGCATTTACATACATTTGAAGTGTAGGCGAGGAATACATAACACTTCGCAATGAATACTGTATCATATCATGAAACATAGAAATGAGATTCGACATCGCGATTTAAGAAGCATTTGAACTCAATTTCTACGGAACGTAGACATCTGCAAACGCTATATCCTAGCAAGGAAGTGTCGTATTTACATTCTTCTGAAGTGAATACGATGTATACATAACACTCCACAATGAATATTATATCTTATCATGAAACATAGAATTGAGATGCGATATCGCGTTATAAGAAGCATTCGAACACTATTGCTTCGATACGTAGATATCTGGAAACGTAATTTCCTAGAAAGGGAGTGTTGCATTTACATTCATTTGAATTGCGGACGAGGAATACATAATACTTCGCAATGAATATTGTATCTTATCATGAAACATAGAAGTGAGATGCGATATCGCGTTTTGAGAAGCATTAGAAAACTAATGCTACGATACGTAGACATCTGCAAACGCTATTTCCTTGCGAGGGAGTGTCGCATTTTCATTGTTTTGAAGTGAATACGAGGTTATGATAACACTCCACAATGAATAGTATATTTTATAATCAAACATAGAAATTAGATGCGATATGGCGATTTAAGAAGCATTAGAAATCTATTGCTTCGATACGTAGACATATGCAAACGCTATTTCCTAGCAAGGAAGTGTCGCATTTACATTGTTTTGAAGTGAATACGAGGTATACATGACACTTCGCAATGAATATTTTATCTTATCATGAAACATAGAAATGAGAAGCGAAGTCTCGTTCTAAAAAGCACTAGTACCCTATTGTTTCTATACGTAGACATCTGAAAACGCTATTTCCTAGCAAGGAAGTATCGCATTTACATACTTTTGAATTGAATACGAGGTATACATGACACTTCGCAATGAATATTATATCTCATCATGACACGTAGAAATGAGATGCGATATCGCGTTTTAAGAAGCGTTAGAACCCTATTGCTACGATACGTAGACATCTGCAAACACTATTTTCTAGCAAGGAAGTGTCGCATTTACACTCTTTTGAAGTGAATACGAGGTTTACATGACACTTCGCAATGAATATTATATCCTTTCATGAAACATAGAAATGAGAAGCGAAGTCTCGTTCTAAGAAGCATTAGTACCCTATTGTTTCTATACGTAGACATTTGGATGCGCTATTTCCTGGCAAGGAAGTGTCGCATTTACATTCTTTTGAAGTGAGTACGAGGTATACATGACACTTCGCAATGAATATTATATCACATCATGACACATAGAAATGAGATGCTACATCGCATTTTAAGAAGCGTTAGAACTCTATTGCTACGATACGTTGACATCTGCAAACTCTATTTCCTAGCAAGGAAGTGTCGCATTTACATTCTTTTGAAGCGAATACGAGGTATACATGACACATCGCAATGAACATTATATCATCATGAAACATAGAAGTGAGGTGCGGTATTGCGTTTTAAGAAGCATTAGAACTCTATTGCTACGATAAGTAGACATCTGCAAACGCTATTTCCTAGCAAGGATGAGTCGCACTTTCATCTTTTTGAAGAGAATACGAGGTTTACATGACACTTCGCATTGAATATTATATCATCATGAAGCATAGAAGTGACGTGCGGTATTGCGTTTTAAGAAGCATTAGAACTCTATTGCTACGATACGTAGACATCTGCAAACGCTATTTCCTAGCATGGAAGTGTCTTATTTACATTCTTTTGATGTGAATACGAGGTATACATGACACCTCGGAATGAATATTATATCTTATCATGTAACATAGAAATGAGATGCGATATCGCGTTTTGAGAACATTAGAACTCCATTGCACCGATACGTAGACATCTGCCAACGCTATTTCCTAGCAAGATAGTGTCGCATTACATTTACACTTCACTTGAAGTGTACGGGAGGTGTAAGTGACACTTCGCAATGAATATTATATCTTATAATGAAACATAGAAATGAAATGCGATATCGGGTGTTGAGAAGCATTAGAACACTGTTGCTACGATACGTAGACATCTGCTAACGCTATTTCCTAGCATGGAAGTGGCGCATTTACATTCACTTGAAGTGTACGGGAGGTGTAAGTGACACTTCGCAATGAATATTATATCTTATAATGAAACATAGAAATGAAATGCGATATCGGGTGTTGAGAAGCATTAGAACACTGTTGCTACGATACGTAGACATCTGCCAACGCTATTTCCTAGCAAGATGGTGTCGCATTTACATTCATTAGAAGCGTATGCGAGGAATACGTAACACTTCGCAATGAATATTATATCTTATCATGAAACGTTGAAATGAGATGCGATATCGCGATTTAAAAAGCATTAGGAATCTATTGCTACGTTACGTAGACATCTGCAAACGTTATTTAATCGCAAGGAAGTTTCGCATTTACATTCTTCTAAAGTGACTAGGAGGTATACATAACACTCCACAATGAATATTATACCTTATCACGAAACATAGAAATGAAATACGATATCGCGATTTAAGAAGCATTAGATCTCCATTGCTTCGATACAGAGACATCTGGAAACGCTATTTCCTAGCAAGGAAGTATCGCATTTACATTATTTTGAAGTGAGTACGAGGTATACATAACACTCCACAATGTATATTATATCTTATCATGAAAGTTTGAAATGAAATGCGATATCTAGATTTAAGAAGCATTAGAACTCTATTGCTACGATACGTAAACATCTGCAAACGCTATTTAATAGCAAGGAAGTGTCGCATTTGCATTCTTTTAAAGTGATAACGAGGTATACATAACACTCCACAATGAATATTATACCTTATCACGAAACATAGAAATGAAATGCGATATCGAGTTTTGAGAAGCATTAGAACTCTATTGCTCCGATACGTAGACATCTGGAAACGTAATTTCCTAGAAAGGAAGTGTTGCATTTACATTCATTTGAAGTGTAGACGAGGGATACATAACACTTCGCAATGAATATTATATCTTATCATGAAGCATAGATATGGGATGCCACATCGCGTTTTGAGAAGCGTTAGAACTCTATTGCTTCGATACGTAGTCATCTGGAAACTCTATTTCCTAGAAAGGAAGTGTCGCATTTACATACCTTTGAAGTGTAGACATGGAATACATAATACTTCGCAATGAAAAATATATCTTATCATGAAACAAAGAAATGAGGAGCGATATCGCTTTTTAAGAAGCATTTGAACCCTATTGCTACGATACGTACGCACCTGCAAACGCTATTTCCTAGCAAGGGAGTGTCGCATTTACATTCTTTTGAAGTGAGTACGAGGTGTACATAACACTCCACAATGAATATTATAACTTATCATGAGACATAGAAATGAGATGCGATATCGCGCTTTTAGTAGCATTAGAACTCTAATGCTACGATACGTAGACACCTGCAAGCTCAATTTCCTAGAAAGGAAGTGTCGCATTGACATTCTATTGAAGTGAATACCAGGAATACATAATACTCCACAATGAATATTATATCATATCATGAAACATAGAAATGAGATGCTATATCGCGTTTTGAGAATCATTAGAACCCTATTGCAACGATACGGAGACATCTGCAAACGCTACTTGCTTGCAAGGAAGTGTCGCATTTACATTCTTTTGCAGTGAATACGAGGTGTACATGACACTTCGCAATGAATATTATATCTTAGCATGAAACATAGAAATGAGAAGCGATATCGCGTTTTAAGAAGCATTAGAACTCTATTGCTAGGATACGTAGATATCTGCAGACGTTATTTCCAAGCAAGGAAGAGTCTCATTTATATTCATTTGAAGTGTAGACGAGATTTACATGACACTGCACAATGAATATTTTATCTTATCATGAAACGTAGGAGTGAGATGCGATATCGCGTTTTGAGAAGCATTAGAACTCTATTGCCTCGATACGTAGATATCTGCAAACGCTATTTCCCAGCATGGAAGTATCGCATTTACATTCATTTCAAGTGTATGCGAGGTATACGTGACACTTCGCAATGAATATTGTATCTTATCATGAAACGTAAAAATGAGATGCGATATCGCGATTTAAAAAGCATTAGAACACTATTGCTTTGATACGTAGACATCTGGAAACGCTATTTCCTAGCAAGGAAGTGTCGCACTTACATTCTTCTAAGGTGAATATAAGGTATACATAGCACTCCACAATAAATAATATATCTTAATGTGAAACATAGAAATGAGATGCGATATCGCGTTTTAAGATGAATTAGAACTCTATTGCATCGGTACGTAGACATCTGCAAACGCTACTTCCTAGCAAGGAAGTATCGCATTTACATTCTTTTGAAGTGTAGACGAGGAATACATAACACTTCGCAACGAATATTATACCTTATCATCAAACATTGAAATGAGATGCGATATCTCGTTCTAGGAAGCATTAGAACTCTACTGCTACGATACGTAGATGTCTGCAGACGCTACTTCCTAGCAAGGAAGTGTCGCATTTACACTATTTTGAACTGAATACGAGGTATACATGACACTTCGCAATGCATATTATATCCTATCATGAAACATAGAGATGAGATGCGATATCGCGATTTAAGTAGCATTAGAACTCTATTGCTACGAGACGTAGACATCTGCAAACGCTATTTCCTAGGAAGGAAGTGGAGTATTTACATTCTTTTGAATTTAATACGTGGTATACATGACACTTCGCAATGAACATTATATCTCATCATGACACATAGAAATGAGATGCGATATCGCGATTTAAGAAGCATTAGAACTCTATTGCTACGATACGAATACATCTGCAAACGCTATTTCCTAGCATGGAAGTGTCCTATTTACATTCTTTTGAAGTTAATACGAGGTATACATGACACTACGCAATCAATATTATATCTTATCATAAAACATAGAAATGAGGTGCGATATGTCGTTTTACGAAACATTAAATCTCTATTGCTACGATACGTAGATATCTGCAGACGCTATTTCCTATTAAGGGTGTGTCGCATTTACATTCTTTTGAAGTGAGTACGAGGTATACATAACACTCCACAATGACTATTATATCTTATCATGAAACATCGAAATGAGGAGAGACTACGCGTTTTAAGAAGCATTAGAACTCTATTGCTTCGATACGTAGACATCTGCAGACACTATTTCCTAGCAAGGAAGTGTCGCATTTACTATCTCTTGAAGTGAATACGACGTATACATAACACTCCACAACGAATATTATATCGTATCATGAAAAATAGTAATGAGATGCGATATCGCGATTTAAGAACCATTAGATCTCTATTGCTTCGATACGTACACATCTGCCATCGATATATACTAGCAAGGAAGTAACGCATTTACATTCATTTGAAGTGTATGCGAGGTATACATGACACTTCGCAATGAATATTATATCTTATCTTGAAACATAGAAATCTGATGCGATATCGCGTTTTAAGAAGCATTAGAACTCTACTTCTACGATACGTAGACATCTGCAAACGCTATTTCCTAGCAAGGAAGTGTCGCACTTACGTTCATTTGAAGTGAATACGAAGTATACATGACACTCCGCAATGAATATTGTATCCTATACAAAAACAGAAATGAGGTGCGATATCTCGTTTTAAAAAACATTAGAACCCTATTGCTTCGATACGTAGATATCTGCAAACGCTTTTTCCTAGCAAGGAAGTGTCGCATTTACATTCATTTGAAGTGTATGCGAGGTATACATGACACTTCGCAATGAATATTATATCTTATCATGAAATATTGAAATGAAATGCGATATCGCGATTTAAGATGCATTAGGGCTCTACTGCTTCGATACGTAGGTATCTGCAAACGCCATTCCCTAGCAAGGAAGTGACGTATTTACTTTCTCTTGAAGTGAATACGAGGTTATAATAATACTCCACAATGAATATTATATCCTATCATGAGACATAGAAATGAGTAGCGATATGGCGATTTAGGAAGCAGTAGATCTCTATTGCTTCGATACGTAGACATCTGCAAACGCGATTTCCTAGGAAGGAAGTGACGCATTATCATTATTTTGAAGTGAATACGAGGTATACATAACATTGCAGAATGAACATTATATCTTATCATGAAACATAGAAATGAGATGCGATATCGCTATTTAAGAAGCAATAGATCTCTATTGCTTCAATACGTAGACATCTGCCAACGCTATTTCCTAGCAAGGAAGTGTCGCATTTACATTCTCCTGAAATGGGTACGAGGTATACATAACACTGCACAATGAATATTATATCTTATCATGAAACATAGAAATGAGATGCCCAATCGCGATTTTAAAAGCATTAGAAATCAATTGCTTCGATACGTAGGCATCTGCAAACGCTATTTCCTAGCTAGGAAGTGTCGCACTTACATTCTTTTGAAGTGAATACGAGGCATACGTGTCACTTCGCAATGAATATTATATCTTATCACGAAACATGGAAATGAGATGCGATATCGCTTTTTAAGAAGCGTTAGAACGCTACTGCTACGATACGTAGACAACTGCAAACGCTATTTCCTAGAAAGGAAGCGCCGCACTCGTATTCTATTGAAGTGAATACGAGGTATACATAACACTCCACATCGAATATTATATCTTATCATGAAACATAGAAATGAGATGAGATATGGCTATATAAGAAGCATTAGAACTCTATTGCTTCGATACGTAGACATCAGCAAACGCTATTTCCTAGCAAGGAAGTGTCGCAATTACATTCTTTTGCAGTGAATACAAGGCAAAAATGACACTTCGCAATGAATATTATATCTTATCATGATACAGAAATGGGATGCGATATCTCGTTTTTAGAAGCATTTGAACTCTATTGCTGCGATACGTAAACATCTGCTAACGCTATGTCTTAGCAAGGAAGTGTCGCATTTACATTCCTTTGAAGAGAAAACGTGGTATACATGATACACCACAATGAATATTACATCTTATCATAAAACATAGAAATAAGCTGCGATATGGCGATTTAAGGAGCAATAGAACAATACTGCTTCGATACGTAGACATCTGCAAACGCTACTTCCTAGCACGGAAGTGTCGTATTTACATTCATTTGAAGTGTATGCGAGGTATACATGAGAAACCACAATGAACATTATATCTTATCATGAATCATAGAAATGAGGTGCGATATCCCGCTTTAAGAAGCATTAGAACTCAATTGCTGCGTAGCTATCTGCAGACGCTATTTCCTAGCATGGAAGTGTCGCATTTACATTCTTTTGAAGTGAATGCGAGGTATACATAACACTCCACAATGAATATTATATCTTATCATGATGCATATAAATGACAAACGGTTTCGCGTTTTAAGAAGCATTAGAACTCTATTGCTACGATACGTAGATATCTGCTGACGCTATTTCCTAGCAAGGAAGTGTCGCATTTACATTCTCTTGAAGTGAATACAAGATATACATAGCACTCCACAATGAATACTATAACTTATCATGAAACATAGAAATGAGATGCGATATCGCGTTTCGAGAAGCATTAGAACTATATTGCTACGATACGTAGACATCTGCAAACGCTATTTACTAGCAAGGAAGTGTCGTATTTACATTCTTTTGAAGAGAATACGAGGTATACATGACACACCGCAATGAATAGTATATCTTATCGTAAAACATAGAAATGGGATGCGAAATGGCGATTCAAGAAGCATTAGATCTGTATTGCAACGATACGTAGATATCTGCTGATGCTATTTCCTAGCAAGGAAGTGTCGCATTTACATTCTTTTGAAGTGAATGCAAGGTATACATAACACTGCACAATGAATATTATATCTTATCATGAAGCATAGAAATGAGATGCGATATGGCGATTCAGAAGCATTAGAACCCTGTTGCTCCGATACGTAGACAACTGCCATTGCTATTTCCTAGCAAGGAAGTGTCGCATTTACATTAATTTGAAGTGTATGCGAGGTATACAAGAATCTTCGCAATGAATATTACATCTTATCATGATTCATAGAAATGAATTGGGATATCGCGTTTTGAGAAGCATTAGAACATAACACTGCACAATGAATATTTTATCTTATCATGAAACGTAGAAGTGAGATGCGATATCGCGATTTATGATGCATTTGAAACTCTATTGCTTCGATACGTAGACATCAGCAAACGCTATTTCCTAGCAAGGAAGTGTCGCATTTACTTTAATTTGAAGTGTATGCGAGGTATACAAGAAACTTCGCAATGAATATTACATCTTATCATGATTCATAGAAGTGAGATGCGATATCGCGTTTTTAGAAGCATTAGAACTCAATTGCTACGATACGTAGACATCTGCAAACGCTATTTCCTAGCAAGGAAGTGTCGCATTTACATTCTTTTGAAGTGTAGACGAGATATACATAACACTCCACAATGAATATTATATCTTATCATGAAACATAGAAATGAGATGCGATATCGCGATATAAGAAGGATTAGAACTCTATTGCTTCGATACGTAGACGTCTGCAAACGCTACTTCCTAGCAAGGAAGTGTCACATTTATATTCTTTTGAAGTGTATGCGAGGTACACATGACACTTCGCAATGAATATTATATCTTATAATGAAACATAGAAATGAGATGCGATATCGCGTTTTAAGAAGCATTAGAACTCTATTGTTACGATAGGTAGTCATCTGCAGACGCAATTATCTAGCAAGGAAGTGTCGCATTTACATTCTTTTGAAGTTAATGCGAGATATTCATGACACTTCGCAATGAATACTATATCTTATCATGAAACATAAAAATGAGATGCGATATCTCGTTGTAAGAAGCATTAGAACTCAATTGCTTCGATACGTAGACATCTGCCAACGCTATTTCCTACCAAGGAAGTGTCGCATTTACATTCATGTGAAGTGAATACGAAGTATACATGACACTCCGCAATGAATATTATATCTTATCCTAAGACATAGAAATGAGAAGCGATATCTCGTTTTAAGAAACATTAGAACACCATTGCTACGATTCGTCGATATCTGCATATGCTATTTCCTAGGAAGGAAGTGTCGCATTTACATTCTTTTGAGGTGAATACGAGGTATACATGACACTCTACAATGAATATTATATCTTATCATGAAACATATAAATAAGATGCCATATCTCGATTTAACAACCATTAGAAACCTATTGCTGCGATACGTAGATATCTGCGAACGCTATTTTATAGAAAGGAAGTGTCGCATTTACATTCATTTGAAGTGAATACGAGGTATACATAACACCGCGCAATGAATATTATATCTTATAGTGTGATATCGATATGAGATGCTATATCGCGTTTTGGGAAGCATTAGAACCCCATTACTACGATACGTAGACATCTGCGATCGCTATTTCCTAGCAAGGAATTGTCGCATTTACGTTCTTTTGAAGTAAATACGAGGTATACGTGACATTTCGCAATGAATATTGTATCTTATCAGGAAACATAGAAGTGAGATGCGATATCGCATTATAAGAAGCATTAGAACTCTATTGCTACGATACGTATATATCTGAAAACGCTAATTCCTAGCAAGGAAGTGTCGCATTTACATTCACTCGAAGTGTATGCGAGGTACACGTGACACTTCGCAATGAATATTATATCTCATCATGAAACATAGAAATGAGGTGCGACATCTCGTTTTATGAAGCATTAGAACTCTATTGTTTCGATACCTATTCATCTGGAAACGCTATTTCCTAGCTAGGAAGTGTCGCATTTACATTCTTTTGCAGTGAATACAAGGCAAAAATGACACTTCGCAATGAATATTATATCTTATCATGATACAGAAATGGGATGCGATATCACGTTTTTAGAAGCATTTGAACTCTATTGCTGCGATACGTAAACATCTGCTAACGCTATGTTCTAACAAGGAAGTGTCGCATTTACATTCCTTTGAAGAGAAAACGTGGTATACATGATACACCACAATGAATATTACATCTTATCATAAAACATAGAAATAAGCTGCGATATGGCGATTTAAGAAGCAATAGAACAATACTGCTTCGATACGTAGACATCTGCAAACGCTACTTCCTAGCACGGAAGTGTCGTATTTACATTCATTTGAAGTGTATGCGAGGTATACATGAGAAACCACAATGAACATTATATCTTATCATGAATCATAGAAATGAGGTGCGATATCCCGCTTTAAGAAGCATTAGAACTCAATTGCTGCGTAGCTATCTGCAGACGCTATTTCCTAGCATGGAAGTGTCGCATTTACATTCTTTTGAAGTGAATGCGAGGTATACATAACACTCCACAATGAATATTATATCTTATCATGAAGCATATAAATGACAAACGGTTTCGCGTTTTAAGAAGCATTAGAACTCTATTGCTACGATACGTAGATATCTGCTGACGCTATTTCCTAGCAAGGAAGTGTCGCATTTACATTCTCTTGAAGTGAATACAAGATATGCATAGCACTCCACAATGAATACTATAACTTATCATGAAACATAGAAATGAGATGCGATATCGCGTTTCGAGAAGCATTAGAACTATATTGCTACGATACGTAGACATCTGCAAACGCTATTTACTAGCAAGGAAGTGTCGTATTTACATTCTTTTGAAGAGAATACGTGGTATACATGACACACCGCAATGAATAGTATATCTTATCATAAAACATAGAAATGGGATGCGATATGGCGATTCAAGAAGCATTAGATCTGTATTGCTACGATACGTAGATATCTGCTGATGCTGTTTCCTAGCAAGGAAGTGTCGCATTTACATTCTTTTGAAGTGTAGACGAGATATACATAACACTCCACAATGAATATTATATCTTATCATGAAACATAGAAATGAGATGCGATATCGCGATATAAGAAGGATTAGAACTCTATTGCTTCGATACGTAGACGTCTGCAAACGCTACTTCCTAGCAAGGAAGTGTCACATTTATATTCTTTTGAAGTGTATGCGAGGTACACATGACACTTCGCAATGAATATTATATCTTATAATGAAACATAGAAATGAGATGCGATATCGCGTTTTAAGAAGCATTAGAACTCTATTGTTACGATAGGTAGTCATCTGCAGACGCAATTATCTAGCAAGGAAGTGTCGCATTTACATTCTATTGAAGTTAATGCGAGATATTCATGACACTTCGCAATGAATACTATATCTTATCATGAAACATAAAAATGAGATGCGATATCTCGTTTTAAGAAGCATTAGAACTCAATTGCTTCGATACGTAGACATCTGCCAACGCTATTTCCTACCAAGGAAGTGTCGCATTTACATTCATGTGAAGTGAATACGAAGTATACATGACACTCCGCAATGAATATTATATCTTATCCTAAGACATAGAAATGAGAAGCGATATCTCGTTTTAAGAAACATTAGAACACCATTGCTACGATTCGTCGATATCTGCAGATGCTATTTCCTAGGAAGGAAGTGTCGCATTTACATTCTTTTGAAGTGAATACGAGGTATACATGACACTTTGCAATGAATATTATAACTTATCATGAAACATAGAAATGATATGCGACATTGCGTTTTAAGGAGCATTAGGTCTCTATTGCTACGATACGTAGACATCTGCAGACGCTATTGCCAAGCAAGGATGTGTCGCATATACGTTCGTTTGAAGTGAATACGAGGTACACACAACACTCCACAATGAATATTATATCTTATCCGGAAACATAGAAATGTGATGCGATATCGCGTTTCAAGAAGCATTAGAAATTTATTGCTGCGATACGTAGAAATCTGCAAGCGCTATTTCGTAGCAAGGAAGTGTCGCATTTACATTCATTTGAAGTGTACACGAGGAATACATAACACTTCGCAATGAATATTATATCTTATCATGAAACATAGAAATGAAATGCGATATCGCGATTTAAGAAGCATTTGAACTCTATGGTTCGATATATAGACATCTGCAAAGGCTATGTCCTAGCAAGGTAGTGTCGCATTTACATTCTTTTGAAGTGAATACCAGGTACACATAATACTCCACAACTTGTATTATATCTTATCATGAGACATAGGAATGAGATGCGATTTCGCGTTTTAAGAAGCCTTAGAACTCTATTCCTGCGATACGTAGACATCTGCAAACGCTACTTAATGGCAAGGAAGTGTCGCATTTACATTCTTTTGAAGTGAATACGAGGTATATACAACACTCCACAATGAACATTATATCTTATCATGAAACATAGAAATGAAATGCGACATCGCGTTTTAAGAAGCATTAGAACTCTATTGCTTCGATACGTGGACATCTGGAAACGTTATTTCCAAGCAAGGAAGTGTCGCACTTGCGTTCTTTTGAAGTGAATACGATGTATACATGACACTTCGCAATGAATATTATATCTTATCATGAGACATAGAATTGAGGTGCGATATCCCGTTTTAAGAAGCATTAGAACACTGTTGCTTCGATACGTGTACATCTGCAAACGCTATTTCCTAGGAAGGAAGTGTGGCATTTACATTCTTTTGAAGTGAAAACGAGGTACACATGACACTTCGCAATGAATATTATATCTTCTCATAAAACACAGAAATGAGATGCGATATCTCGTTTTAAGATGCATTAGAACACTGTTGCTTCGATACGTATACATCTGCCATCTCTATTTCCTAGCAAGGAAGTGTCGCATTTTCATTCTTTAGAAGTGAATCCAAAGTATACATGACATTCCGCAATGAATATTATATCTTATCATAAAACATAAAAATGAAATTCGATTTCGCGCTTTAAGAAGCATTAGAACACTATTGCTACGATACGTAGACATCTGCAGTCGCTATTTCGTAACAAGGAAGTGTCGCATTTACATTCATTTGAAGTGTAGACGAGATATACATAACACTGCACAATGAATATTATATCTTATAATGTAGCGTAGAATAGAGATGCAATATCGCGTTTTAAGAAGCATTAGAACTCTGTTGCTTCGATACGTAGACGTCTGCCATCGCAATTACCTAGCAAGGAAGTGTCGCATTTACATTCATTTGAAGTGTATGCGAGGTATACAAGATACTTCGCAATGAATATTACGTCTTACCATGATTCATAGAATTGAGATGCCATATCGCGTTTTGAGAAGCACCAGAACTCTATTGCTACGATACATAGACATCTGCAAACGCTATTTCCTAGCAAGGAAGTGTCGCATTTACATTCTATTGAGGTCAATACGATGTATACATAACACTGCACAATGAATATTATATCTTATCATAAAACACAGAAATGTGATGCGATATCTCGTTTTAAGAAGCATTAGTACTCTGTTGCTTCGACACGTAGACATCTGCAAACGCTACTTCCTAGCAAGGAAGTGTCGCATTTACATTCATTTGAAGTGTATGCGAGGTATACATGACACTCCACAATGAACATTATATCTTATCATGAAACATAGAAATGAGATGCGATATCTCGTTTTAAAAAGCCTTAGTACTCTATTGCTACGTAGATGTCTGCAGACGGTATTTACTAGCAAGGAAGTGTCGCATTTACATTCTTTTGAAGTGAATACGAGGTATACATAACACTCCACAATGAAAATTATATCTTATCATGGACCATAGAAATGAGATGCGATATCGCGTTTAAGAAGCATTGGAACTCTATTGCTACGATACGTAGATATCTGCAGACGCTATTTCCTAGCAAGGAAGTGTCGCATTTACATTCTTTTGAAGTGAATACTAGGTATACATAACACTCCACAATGAATAATATACTTTATCACAAAACATAGAAATGAAATGCGATATCGCGATTTGAGAAGCATTAGATCTCTGTTGCTTCGATACGGAGACATCTGCAAACGCTATTTCCTAGCATGGAAGTATCGCAATTACATTCTTTTTAAGTGAATACGAGGTATACATAACACTCCACAATGAATATTATATCTTATCATGAAATATAGAAATGAGATGCGATATCGGGATTTAAGAAGCATAAAACTCTATTTCTTCGATACGTAGACATCTGCAAACGCTATTTCCTAGCAAGGAAGTGTAGAGTTTACATTCTTTTGGAGAGATTACGAGGTATACATGACACTCCACAATGAACATTATGTCTTATCATGAAACCTAGAAATGAGATGCGATATGGCGTTTTAAGAAGCATTGGAACTCTATTGCTACGATACGTAGACATTGGCAAACGCTATCCCCTAGCAAGAAGGTGTCGCATTTACATTCTCCTGAAATGGACACGAGGTATGCATGACACTTCGCAATGAATATTATATCTTATCATGTAACATAGATATGAAATGCGACATCGCGACTTAACAAGCATTAGATCTATATCCCTTCGATACGGAGACATCCGCAAACGCTACTTCCTAGTAAGGAAATGTCACATTTACATTCATTTAAAGTGTATGCGAGGTATAAGTGACACTTCGCAATGAATATTATATCCTATCGTGAGACATAGAAATGAGATGCGATATCGCGTTTTAAGAAGCATTAGAACACTATTGCTACGATACGTAGACATCCGCAAACGCTATTCCCTAGCAAGGAAGTGTCGCATTTACATTCTTTTGATGTGAATACGAGATGTACATCACACACCACAATGAATATTATATCTTATCATGAAACATAGGATTGAGATGCGACATCTCGTTTTAAGATGCATTAGAACTCTACTGTTTCGATACCCAGACATCTGGAAACGCAACTTCCTAGCAAGGAAGAGTCGCATTCACACTCTTTTGAAGTGAATACGAGGTATACATGACACTTCGCAATGAATATTATATCTTATTATGAAATATAGAAATGAGTTACGATATCTCGTTTTAAGAAGCATTAGAACTCTAATGCTACGATACGTAGACATCTGCAAACGCTACTTCCTAGCAAGGAAGTGTCGCATTTACATTCTTTTGAAGTGGATACGAGGTATACATGACACTTCGCAATGAATATTATATCTTACTGTGAAACATACAAGTGAGATGCGATATCGCGTTTTAAGAAGCAGCAGAACTCTATTGCTTCGATACATAGACATCTGCAAACGACATTTCCTTGCAAAGAAGTGTCGCATTTACATTCATTTGAAGTGTATGCGAGGTATATATGACACTTCGCTATGAATACTATATCTAATCATGAAACATAGAAATGATATACGAAATCATTTTTTTTAAAAGCATTAGAATTCTATTGCTACGATACGTAGACATCTGGAAGCGCTATTTCCTAGCAAGGAAGTTTCGCATTTACATTCTTTTGAAGTGAATACAAGGTATACATGACACTTCGCAATTAATATTATATCCTGTTATGAAACATAGAAAAGAGATGCGATATCCCGTTTTAAGAAGCATTAGAACTGTATTGTTTCGATACGTAGACACCTGGAAACGCTATTTCCTAGCAAGGAAGTATCGCATGTACACTCTTTTGTAGTGAATACGTGGTATACATGACACTTCGCAATTAATATTGCACCTTATCATGAAGCATAGAAATGTGATGCGATATCGCGTTTCAAGAAGCATTAGAACCCTATTGCTCCGATAAGTAGACATCTGCAAACGCTACTTCCTAGCAATGAAGTGTCGCATTTACATTCTTTTGAAGTGAATACGTGTTATACATGACACTTCGCAATGAATATTATATCTTATCGTGAAACGTAGAAATGAGATGCGATATCGCGAATTAAGAATCGTTGGAACTCTATTGCTGCGATAAGTAGACATCTGCAAACGCTACTTCCTAGCAATGAAGTGTCGCATTTACATTCTTTTGAAGTGAATACGTGTTATACATGACACTTCGCAATGAATAATATATCTTATCATGCGACATAGGAAAGAGATGCGATATGGCGTTTTAAGAAGCATTAGAACTCTATTGGTACGATTCGTAAACATCTGGAGGTGCCTTTTCCTAGCAAGGAAGTGTCGCATTTACATTCTTTTGAAGTGAATACGAGGTATACATAACACTTCGCAATGAATATTATATCTTATCATGACACATAGAGATGTGATGCGATATCGCGATTTAAGAAGTATTAGAATCCTATTGCTTCGATACGTAGACATCTGCAAACGCTATTTCCTAGCAAGGAAGTGTCGCATTTACATTCATTTGAAGTGAATACGAGGTATACATGATGCTTCGCAATGAATATTATATCTTGTCATGAGACATTGAAATGAGATGCGATATCTCGTTTTATGAAGCATTAGAACTCTATTGCTTCGATACGTAGACATCTGCAGACGCTATTTCCTAGCAAGGAAGTGTCGCATTTACATTCAGTTGAAGTGTATGCGAGGTACACATGACGCTTCGCAATGAATATTATATCTTATCATGAAACATAAAAACGAGATGCGACATCGCGTTTTAAGAAGCATTAGAACCCTATTGCTACGATATGTAGACATCTGCAAACGCTATTTCCTAGCATGGAAGTGTCGCATTTACATTCTCTTGAGGTGAATATGATGTAGACACAACACTCCACAATGAATATTATATCTTAACACGAAACATAGAAATGAGATGCGATATCGCGTTTTAAGAAGCATTAGAACTCTATTGTTACGATAGGTAGTCATCTGCAGACGCAATTATCTAGCAAGGAAGTGTCGCATTTACATTCTTTTGAAGTTAATGCGAGATATTCATGACACTTCGCAATGAATACTATATCTTATCATGAAACATAAAAATGAGATGCGATATCTCGTTTTAAGAAGCATTAGAACTCAATTGCTTCGATACGTAGACATCTGCCAACGCTATTTCCTACCAAGGAAGTGTCGCATTTACATTCATGTGAAGTGAATACGAAGTATACATGACACTCCGCAATGAATATTATATCTTATCCTAAGACATAGAAATGAGAAGCGATATCTCGTTTTAAGAAACATTAGAACACCATTGCTACGATTCGTCGATATCTGCAGATGCTATTTCCTAGGAAGGAAGTGTCGCATTTACATTCTTTTGAAGGTGAATACGAGGTATACATGACACTTTGCAATGAATATTATAACTTATCATGAAACATAGAAATGATATGCGACATTGCGTTTTAAGGAGCATTAGGTCTCTATTGCTACGATACGTAGACATCTGCAGACGCTATTGCCAAGCAAGGATGTGTCGCATATACGTTCGTTTGAAGTGAATACGAGGTACACACAACACTCCACAATGAATATTATATCTTATCCGGAAACATAGGAAATGTGATGCGATATCGCGTTTCAAGAAGCATTAGAAATTTATTGCTGCGATACGTAGAAATCTGCAAGCGCTATTTCGTAGCAAGGAAGTGTCGCATTTACATTCATTTGAAGTGTACACGAGGAATACATAACACTTCGCAATGAATATTATATCTTATCATGAAACATAGAAATGAAATGCGATATCGCGATTTAAGAAGCATTTGAACTCTATGGTTCGATATATAGACATCTGCAAAGGCTATGTCCTAGCAAGGTAGTGTCGCATTTACATTCTTTTGAAGTGAATACCAGGGTACACATAATACTCCACAACTTGTATTATATCTTATCATGAGACATAGGAATGAGATGCGATTTCGCGTTTTAAGAAGCCTTAGAACTCTATTCCTGCGATACGTAGACATCTGCAAACGCTACTTAATGGCAAGGAAGTTTCGCATTTACATTCTTTTGAAGTGAATACGAGGTATATACAACACTCCACAATGAACATTATATCTTATCATGAAACATAGAAATGAAATGCGACATCGCGTTTTAAGAAGCATTAGAACTCTATTGCTTCGATACGTGGACATCTGGAAACGTTATTTTCCAAGCAAGGAAGTGTCGCACACTTGCGTTCTTTTGAAGTGAATACGATGTATACATGACACTTCGCAATGAATATTATATCTTATCATGAGACATAGAATTGAGGTGCGATATCCCGTTTTAAGAAGCATTAAGAACTCTATTGCTTCGATACGTGTACATCTACAAACGCTATTTCCTAGGAAGGAAGTGTGGCATTTACATTCTGTTTGAAGTGAAAACGAGGTACACATGACACTTCGCAATGAATATTATATCTTCTCATAAAACACAGAAATGAGATGCGATATCTCGTTTTAAGATGCATTAGAACACTGTTGCTTCGATACGTATACATCTGCCATCTCTATTTCCTAGCAAGGAAGTGTCGCATTTTCATTCTTTAGAAGTGAATCCAAAGTATACATGACATTCCGCAATGAATATTATATCTTATCATAAAACATAAAAATGAAATTCGATTTCGCGCTTTAAGAAGCATTAGAACACTATTGCTACGATACGTAGACATCTGCAGTCGCTATTTCGTAACAAGGAAGTGTCGCATTTACATTCATTTGAAGTGTAGACGAGATATACATAACACTGCACAATGAATATTATATCTTATAATGTAGCGTAGAATAGAGATGCAATATCGCGTTTTAAGAAGCATTAGAACTCTGTTGCTTCGATACGTAGACGTCTGCCATCGCAATTACCTAGCAAGGAAGTGTCGCATTTACATTCATTTGAAGTGTATGCGAGGTATACAAGATACTTCGCAATGAATATTACGTCTTACCATGATTCATAGAATTGAGATGCCATATCGCGTTTTGAGAAGCACCAGAACTCTATTGCTACGATACATAGACATCTGCAAACGCTATTTCCTAGCAAGGAAGTGTCGCATTTACATTCTATTGAGGTGAATACGATGTATACATAACACTGCACAATGAATATTATATCTTATCATAAAACACAGAAATGTGATGCGATATCTCGTTTTAAGAAGCATTAGTACTCTGTTGCTTCGACACGTAGACATCTGCAAACGCTACTTCCTAGCAAGGAAGTGTCGCATTTACATTCATTTGAAGTGTATGCGAGGTATACATGACACTCCACAATGAACATTATATCTTATCATGAAACATAGAAATGAGATGCGATATCTCGTTTTAAAAAGCCTTAGTACTCTATTGCTACGTAGATGTCTGCAGACGGTATTTACTAGCAAGGAAGTGTCGCATTTACATTCTTTTGAAGTGAATACTAGGTATACATAACACTCCACAATGAATAATATACTTTATCACAAAACATAGAAATGAAATGCGATATCGCGATTTGAGAAGCATTAGATCTCTATTGCTTCGATACGGAGACATCTGCAAACGCTATTTCCTAGCATGGAAATATCGCAATTACATTCTTTTTAAGTGAATACGAGGTATACATAACACTCCACAATGAATATTAATATCTTATCATGAAATATAGAAATGAGATGCGATATCGGGATTTAAGAAGCATAAAACTCTATTTCTTCGATACGTAGACATCTGCAAACGCTATTTCCTAGCAAGGAAGTGTAGAATTTACATTCTTTTGGAGAGATTACGAGGAGTATACATGACACTCCACAATGAACATTATGTCTTATCATGAAACCTAGAAATGAGATGCGATATGGCGTTTTAAGAAGCATTGGAACTCTATTGCTACGATACGTAGACATTGGCAAACGCTATCCCCTAGCAAGAAGGTGTCGCATTTACATTCTCCTGAAATGGACACGAGGTATGCATGACACTTCGCAATGAATATTATATCTTATCATGTAACATAGATATGAAATGCGACATCGCGACTTAACAAGCATTAGATCTCTATTCCTTCGATACGGAGACATCCGCAAACGCTACTTCCTAGTAAGGAAATGTCACATTTACATTCATTTAAAGTGTATGCGAGGTATAAGTGACACTTCGCAATGAATATTATATCTTATCGTGAGACATAGAAATGAGATGCGATATCGCGTTTTAAGAAGCATTAGAACACTATTGCTACGATACGTAGACATCCGCAAACGCTATTCCCTAGCAAGGAAGTGTCGCATTTACATTCTTTTGATGTGAATACGAGATGTACATCACACACCACAATGAATATTATATCTTATCATGAAACATAGGATTGAGATGCGACATCTCGTTTTAAGATGCATTAGAACTCTACTGTTTCGATACCCAGACATCTGGAAACGCAACTTCCTAGCAAGGAAGAGTCGCATTCACACTCTTTTGAAGTGAATACGAGGTATACATGACACTTCGCAATGAATATTATATCTTATTATGAAATATAGAAATGAGTTACGATATCTCGTTTTAAGAAGCATTAGAACTCTAATGCTACGATACGTAGACATCTGCAAACGCTACTTCCTAGCAAGGAAGTGTCGCATTTACAATTCTTTTGAAGTGGATACGAGGTATACATGACACTTCGCAATGAATATTATATCTTACTGTGAAACATACAAGTGAGATGCGATATCGCGTTTTAAGAAGCAGCAGAACTCTATTGCTTCGATACATAGACATCTGCAAACGACATTTCCTTGCAAAGAAGTGTCGCATTTACATTCATTTGAAGTGTAATGCGAGGTATATATGACACTTCGCTATGAATACTATATCTAATCATGAAACATAGAAATGATATACGAAATCATTTTTTTTAAAAGCATTAGAATTCTATTGCTACGATACGTAGACATCTGGAAGCGCTATTTCCTAGCAAGGAAGTTTCGCATTTACATTCTTTTGAAGTGAATACAAGGTATACATGACACTTCGCAATTAATATTATATCCTGTTATGAAACATAGAAAAGAGATGCGATATCCCGTTTTAAGAAGCATTAGAACTGTATTGTTTCGATACGTAGACACCTGGAAACGCTATTTCCTAGCAAGGAAGTATCGCATGTACACTCTTTTGTAGTGAATACGTGGTATACATGACACTTCGCAATTAATATTGCACCTTATCATGAAGCATAGAAATGTGATGCGATATCGCGTTTCAAGAAGCATTAGAACCCTATTGCTCCGATAAGTAGACATCTGCAAACGCTACTTCCTAGCAATGAAGTGTCGCATTTACATTCTTTTGAAGTGAATACGTGTTATACATGACACTTCGCAATGAATATTATATCTTATCGTGAAACGTAGAAATGAGATGCGATATCGCGAATTAAGAATCGTTGGAACTCTATTGCTGCGATAAGTAGACATCTGCAAACGCTACTTCCTAGCAATGAAGTGTCGCATTTACATTCTTTTGAAGTGAATACGTGTTATACATGACACTTCGCAATGAATAATATATCTTATCATGCGACATAGGAAAGAGATGCGATATGGCGTTTTAAGAAGCATTAGAACTCTATTGGTACGATTCGTAAACATCTGGAGGTGCCTTTTCCTAGCAAGGAAGTGTCGCATTTACATTCTTTTGAAGTGAATACGAGGTATACATAACACTTCGCAATGAATATTATATCTTATCATGACACATAGAGATGTGATGCGATATCGCGATTTAAGAAGTATTAGAATCCTATTGCTTCGATACGTAGACATCTGCAAACGCTATTTCCTAGCAAGGAAGTGTCCCATTTACATTCATTTGAAGTGAATACGAGGTATACATGATGCTTCGCAATGAATATTATATCTTGTCATGAGACATTGAAATGAGACTGCGATATCTCGTTTTATGAAGCATAAGAACTCTATTGCTTCGATACGTAGACATCTGCAGACGCTATTTCCTAGCAAGGAAGTGTCGCATTTACATTCAGTTGAAGTGTATGCGAGGTACACATGACGCTTCGCAATGAATATTATATCTTATCATGAAACATAAAAACGAGATGCGACATCGCGTTTTAAGAAGCATTAGAACCCTATTGCTACGATATGTAGACATCTGCAAACGCTATTTCCTAGCATGGAAGTGTCGCATTTACATTCTCTTGAGGTGAATATGATGTAGACACAACACTCCACAATGAATATTATATCTTAACACGAAACATAGAAATGAGATGCGATATCGCGTTTTTAAGAAGCATTAGAACTCTATTGTTACGATAGGTAGTCATCTGCAGACGCAATTATCTAGCAAGGAAGTGTCGCATTTACATTCTTTTGAAGTTAATGCGAGATATTCATGACACTTCGCAATGAATACTATATCTTATCATGAAACATAAAAATGAGATGCGATATCTCGTTTTAAGAAGCATTAGAACTCAATTGCTTCGATACGTAGACATCTGCCAACGCTATTTCCTACCAAGGAAGTGTCGCATTTACATTCATGTGAAGTGAATACGAAGTATACATGACACTCCGCAATGAATATTATATCTTATCCTAAGACATAGAAATGAGAAGCGATATCTCGTTTTAAGAAACATTAGAACACCATTGCTACGATTCGTCGATATCTGCAGATGCTATTTCCTAGGAAGGAAGTGTCGCATTTACATTCTTTTGAAGTGAATACGAGGTATACATGACACTTTGCAATGAATATTATAACTTATCATGAAACATAGAAATGATATGCGACATTGCGTTTTAAGGAGCATTAGGTCTCTATTGCTACGATACGTAGACATCTGCAGACGCTATTGCCAAGCAAGGATGTGTCGCATATACGTTCGTTTGAAGTGAATACGAGGTACACACAACACTCCACAATGAATTATTATATCTTATCCGGAAACATAGAAATGTGATGCGATATCGCGTTTCAAGAAGCATTAGAAATTTATTGCTGCGATACGTAGAAATCTGCAAGCGCTATTTCGTAGCAAGGAAGTGTCGCATTTACATTCATTTGAAGTGTACACGAGGAATACATAACACTTCGCAATGAATATTATATCTTATCATGAAACATAGAAATGAAATGCGATATCGCGATTTAAGAAGCATTTGAACTCTATGGTTCGATATATAGACATCTGCAAAGGCTATGTCCTAGCAAGGTAGTGTCGCATTTACATTCTTTTGAAGTGAATACCAGGTACACATAATACTCCACAACTTGTATTATATCTTATCATGAGACATAGGAATGAGATGCGATTTCGCGTTTTAAGAAGCCTTAGAACTCTATTCCTGCGATACGTAGACATCTGCAAACGCTACTTAATGGCAAGGAAGTTTCGCATTTACATTCTTTTGAAGTGAATACGAGGTATATACAACACTCCACAATGAACATTATATCTTATCATGAAACATAGAAATGAAATGCGACATCGCGTTTTAAGAAGCATTAGAACTCTATTGCTTCGATACGTGGACATCTGGAAACGTTATTTCCAAGCAAGGGAAGTGTCGCACTTGCGTTCTTTTTGAAGTGAATACGATGTATACATGACACTTCGCAATGAATATTATATCTTATCATGAGACATAGAATTGAGGTGCGATATCCCGTTTTAAGAAGCATTAGAACTCTATTGCTTCGATACGTGTACATCTACAAACGCTATTTCCTAGGAAGGAAGTGTGGCATTTACATTCTTTTGAAGTGAAAACGAGGTACACATGACACTTCGCAATGAATATTATATCTTCTCATAAAACACAGAAATGAGATGCGATATCTCGTTTTAAGATGCATTAGAACACTGTTGCTTCGATACGTATACATCTGCCATCTCTATTTCCTAGCAAGGAAGTGTCGCATTTTCATTCTTTAGAAGTGAATCCAAAGTATACATGACATTCCGCAATGAATATTATATCTTATCATAAAACATAAAAATGAAATTCGATTTCGCGCTTTAAGAAGCATTAGAACACTATTGCTACGATACGTAGACATCTGCAGTCGCTATTTCGTAACAAGGAAGTGTCGCATTTACATTCATTTGAAGTGTAGACGAGATATACATAACACTGCACAATGAATATTATATCTTATAATGTAGCGTAGAATAGAGATGCAATATCGCGTTTTAAGAAGCATTAGAACTCTGTTGCTTCGATACGTAGACGTCTGCCATCGCAATTACCTAGCAAGGAAGTGTCGCATTTACATTCATTTGAAGTGTATGCGAGGTATACAAGATACTTCGCAATGAATATTACGTCTTACCATGATTCATAGAATTGAGATGCCATATCGCGTTTTGAGAAGCACCAGAACTCTATTGCTACGATACATAGACATCTGCAAACGCTATTTCCTAGCAAGGAAGTGTCGCATTTACATTCTATTGAGGTGAATACGATGTATACATAACACTGCACAATGAATATTATATCTTATCATAAAACACAGAAATGTGATGCGATATCTCGTTTTAAGAAGCATTAGTACTCTGTTGCTTCGACACGTAGACATCTGCAAACGCTACTTCCTAGCAAGGAAGTGTCGCATTTACATTCATTTGAAGTGTATGCGAGGTATACATGACACTCCACAATGAACATTATATCTTATCATGAAACATAGAAATGAGATGCGATATCTCGTTTTAAAAAGCCTTAGTACTCTATTGCTACGTAGATGTCTGCAGACGGTATTTACTAGCAAGGAAGTGTCGCATTTACATTCTTTTGAAGTGAATACTAGGTATACATAACACTCCACAATGAATAATATACTTTATCACAAAACATAGAAATGAAATGCGATATCGCGATTTGAGAAGCATTAGATCTCTATTGCTTCGATACGGAGACATCTGCAAACGCTATTTCCTAGCATGGAAATATCGCAATTACATTCTTTTTAAGTGAATACGAGGTATACATAACACTCCACAATGAATATTATATCTTATCATGAAATATAGAAATGAGATGCGATATCGGGATTTAAGAAGCATAAAACTCTATTTCTTCGATACGTAGACATCTGCAAACGCTATTTCCTAGCAAGGAAGTGTAGAATTTACATTCTTTTGGAGAGATTACGAGGTATACATGACACTCCACAATGAACATTATGTCTTATCATGAAACCTAGAAATGAGATGCGATATGGCGTTTTAAGAAGCATTGGAACTCTATTGCTACGATACGTAGACATTGGCAAACGCTATCCCCTAGCAAGAAGGTGTCGCATTTACATTCTCCTGAAATGGACACGAGGTATGCATGACACTTCGCAATGAATATTATATCTTATCATGTAACATAGATATGAAATGCGACATCGCGACTTAACAAGCATTAGATCTCTATTCCTTCGATACGGAGACATCCGCAAACGCTACTTCCTAGTAAGGAAATGTCACATTTACATTCATTTAAAGTGTATGCGAGGTATAAGTGACACTTCGCAATGAATATTATATCTTATCGTGAGACATAGAAATGAGATGCGATATCGCGTTTTAAGAAGCATTAGAACACTATTGCTACGATACGTAGACATCCGCAAACGCTATTCCCTAGCAAGGAAGTGTCGCATTTACATTCTTTTGATGTGAATACGAGATGTACATCACACACCACAATGAATATTATATCTTATCATGAAACATAGGATTGAGATGCGACATCTCGTTTTAAGATGCATTAGAACTCTACTGTTTCGATACCCAGACATCTGGAAACGCAACTTCCTAGCAAGGAAGAGTCGCATTCACACTCTTTTGAAGTGAATACGAGGTATACATGACACTTCGCAATGAATATTATATCTTATTATGAAATATAGAAATGAGTTACGATATCTCGTTTTAAGAAGCATTAGAACTCTAATGCTACGATACGTAGACATCTGCAAACGCTACTTCCTAGCAAGGAAGTGTCGCATTTACATTCTTTTGAAGTGGATACGAGGTATACATGACACTTCGCAATGAATATTATATCTTACTGTGAAACATACAAGTGAGATGCGATATCGCGTTTTAAGAAGCAGCAGAACTCTATTGCTTCGATACATAGACATCTGCAAACGACATTTCCTTGCAAAGAAGTGTCGCATTTACATTCATTTGAAGTGTATGCGAGGTATATATGACACTTCGCTATGAATACTATATCTAATCATGAAACATAGAAATGATATACGAAATCATTTTTTTTAAAAGCATTAGAATTCTATTGCTACGATACGTAGACATCTGGAAGCGCTATTTCCTAGCAAGGAAGTTTCGCATTTACATTCTTTTGAAGTGAATACAAGGTATACATGACACTTCGCAATTAATATTATATCCTGTTATGAAACATAGAAAAGAGATGCGATATCCCGTTTTAAGAAGCATTAGAACTGTATTGTTTCGATACGTAGACACCTGGAAACGCTATTTCCTAGCAAGGAAGTATCGCATGTACACTCTTTTGTAGTGAATACGTGGTATACATGACACTTCGCAATTAATATTGCACCTTATCATGAAGCATAGAAATGTGATGCGATATCGCGTTTCAAGAAGCATTAGAACCCTATTGCTCCGATAAGTAGACATCTGCAAACGCTACTTCCTAGCAATGAAGTGTCGCATTTACATTCTTTTGAAGTGAATACGTGTTATACATGACACTTCGCAATGAATATTATATCTTATCGTGAAACGTAGAAATGAGATGCGATATCGCGAATTAAGAATCGTTGGAACTCTATTGCTGCGATAAGTAGACATCTGCAAACGCTACTTCCTAGCAATGAAGTGTCGCATTTACATTCTTTTGAAGTGAATACGTGTTATACATGACACTTCGCAATGAATAATATATCTTATCATGCGACATAGGAAAGAGATGCGATATGGCGTTTTAAGAAGCATTAGAACTCTATTGGTACGATTCGTAAACATCTGGAGGTGCCTTTTCCTAGCAAGGAAGTGTCGCATTTACATTCTTTTGAAGTGAATACGAGGTATACATAACACTTCGCAATGAATATTATATCTTATCATGACACATAGAGATGTGATGCGATATCGCGATTTAAGAAGTATTAGAATCCTATTGCTTGGATACGTAGACATCTGCAAACGCTATTTCCTAGCAAGGAAGTGTCGCATTTACATTCATTTGAAGTGAATACGAGGTATACATGATGCTTCGCAATGAATATTATATCTTGTCATGAGACATTGAAATGAGATGCGATATCTCGTTTTATGAAGCATTAGAACTCTATTGCTTCGATACGTAGACATCTGCAGACGCTATTTCCTAGCAAGGAAGTGTCGCATTTACATTCAGTTGAAGTGTATGCGAGGTACACATGACGCTTCGCAATGAATATTATATCTTATCATGAAACATAAAAACGAGATGCGACATCGCGTTTTAAGAAGCATTAGAACCCTATTGCTACGATATGTAGACATCTGCAAACGCTATTTCCTAGCATGGAAGTGTCGCATTTACATTCTCTTGAGGTGAATATGATGTAGACACAACACTCCACAATGAATATTATATCTTAACACGAAACATAGAAATGAGATGCGATATCGCGTTTTAAGAAGCATTAGAATTCTATTGCTTCGATACGTATACATCACGAAACGTTACTTCCTAGCAAGGAAGTGTCGCATTTACATTCTTTTGAAGTGAATACGTGGTATACATGACACTTCGCTATGAATATTATATCTTATCGAAACATAGAATTGAGATGCGATATCGCGTATTAAGAAGCATTAGAGCTCTATTGCTTCGATACGTAGACATCTTGAAAAGATATTTCCAAGAAAGGAAGTGTCGCATTTACAATCTTTTGAAGTGAATACGATGTATAAATAACACTCCACAATGAATATTATAACTTATCATGAAACATGGAAATGAGATGCCATATCGCGATTTAAGATGCATTAGAACCCTATTGCTTCGATACGTAGACATCTGCAAACGCTACTTCCTAGCAAGGAAGTGCCGCATTTACATTCTTTTGAAGTGAATACGAGGTATACATGACACTTCGCAATGAATATTATATCTAATCATGAGACATAGAAATGAGATGCGATATCGCGGTTTTGGAAGCATTAGATCTCTATTGCCTCGATACGTAGACATCTGGTAACGCTATTTCCCAGCAAGGTAGTGCCGCATTTACATTCATTTGAAGCCTATGTGTGTTATACATGACAATTCGCAATGAGTATTATATCATATTATGAAACATAGTAATGAGATGCGATATCGCGTTTTAAGAAGCATTAGAACACTATTGCTACGATACGTAGACATCTGCAGACGCTACTTCCTAGGAAGGAAGTGTCGCATTTACATTCTTTTGAAGTGAATACGAGGTATACATGACACTCCACAATGAATATTATATCTCATAATGAAACATAGAAATGAGGAGCGATATCGCGGTTTAAGAAGCATTAGAACTCCTTTGGTACAATACGTAGACATCTGCAAACGATATTTCGTAGCAAGGAAGTGTCGCATTTACATTCTTTTGAAGTGAATACGAGGTATACATGACACTCCACAATGAATATTATATCTCATAATGAAACATAGAAATGAGGAGCGATATCGCGGTTTAAGAAGCATTAGAAATCCTTTGGTACAATACGTAGACATCTGCAAACGATATTTCGTAGCAAGGAAGTGTCGCATTTACATTCTGTTGAAGTGAATACGAGGTATACATAACACTCCAGAATGAACATTATATCTTATCATGAAACATAGAAATGAGGAGCGATTTCGCGTTTTAAGAAGCATTGGAACTCTATTGCTTCGGTACGTAGACATCCTCAGACGCTAATTCCTAGCAAGGGAGTGTCGCATTTACAATCTTTTGAAGTGAATGCGAGGCATACATAACAATCCACAATGAATATTATACCTTATCATGAAACATAGAAATGAGATGCGATATGGCGATATAAGAAGCATTAGAACTCTATTGCTTCGATACGTAGACATCTGGGAACGCGATATCCAAGAAAGGAAACGTCGCATTTACATACAATTGAAGTGTAGGCGAGGAGTACGTAACACTCCACAATGAATATTATATCTTATCACGAAACATAGAAATGAGATGCGATATCGCGTTTTAAGAAGCATTAGAACACTATTGCTACGATACGTAGACATCTGCAGACGCTACTTCCTAGGAAGGAAGTGTCGCACTTACATTCTTTTGAAGTGAATACGAGGTATACATGACACTCCACAATGAATATTATATCTCATAATGAAACATAGAAATGAGGAGCGATATCGCGGTTTAAGAAGCATTAGAACTCCTTTGGTACAATACGTAGGCATCTGCAAACGATATTTCGTAGCAAGGAAGTGTCGCATTTACATTCTTTTGAAGTGAATACGAGGTATACATGACACTCCACAATGAATATTATATCTCATAATGAAACATAGAAATGAGGAGCGATATCGCGGTTTAAGAAGCATTAGAGCTCCTTTGGTACAACACGTAGACATCTGCAAACGATATTTCGTAGCAAGGAAGTGTCGCATTTACATTCTTTTGATGTGAATACGGGGTATACATAACACTCCACGATGATTGTTGTACCGTATCACGAAACATAGAAATGAAATGCCACATCGCGGTTTAAGAAGCATTAGAAATCTATTGCTTCGATACATAGACATCTGGCATCGCTATTTCCTAGCGAGGAAGTATCACATTTACATTCATTTCAAGTGTATGCGAGGTATACGTGACACTTCGCAATGAATATTATATCTTATCATGAAGCATAGAAATGAGATGCGATATCGCGATTTAAGAAGCATTAGAACACTACTGCTTCGATACGTAGACACCTGGAAACGTTATTTCCTGGAAAGGAAGTGTCGCATTTACATTCATTTGAAGTGTAGACGAGGAATACATAACACTTCGCAACGAATATTATATCCTATCATCAAACTTAACATCAAGTAATGAGATGCGATATCGCGATAGAGGAAGCATTAGAACTCTATTGCTTCGATACGTAGACATCTGCAGACGCCACTTCCTAGCAAGGAATGGTCGCATTTACATTCGCTTGAAGTGAATACGAGGTATACATGACACTTCGCAATGAATATTATATCTTATCATGAAACATAGAAATGAGATGCGATATCGCGATTTAAAGTGGATTAGAACTCTGTTGCTACGATACATAAACATCTGCAAACGCTATTTAATAGCAAGGAAGTGTCGCGTTTACATTCTTTTGAAGTGTAGACGAGATATACATAACACTGCACAATGAATAGTACTTCTTATCATGAAACGTAGAAGTGAGGTGCGATATCGCGATTTAAGATGCATTAGAACTCTATTGCTTCGATACGTAGACATCTGCAAACACTATTTCCAAGCAAGGAAGTGTCGCATTTACATTCATTTGAAGTGTAGACGAGATATACATAACACTGCACAATGAATATTATATCTTATCATGAAACATAGAAATGAGATGCGATATCGCGATTTAAGAAGCATTTGAACACTATTGCTTCGATACGTCGACGTCTGTAAATGCTACTTCCTAACAAGGAAGTGTCGCATTTACTTCATTTTGATGTGAATACGAGGTATACATAACACTCCAGAATGAACATTATATCTTATCATGAAACATAGAAATGAGGAGCGATTTCGCGTTTTAAGAAGCATTGGAACTCTATTGCTTCGGTACGTAGACACCTGCAAACGCTACTTCTTAGCACGGAAGTGTCGCATTTACATTCATTTGAAGTGTATGCGTGGTATACATGACACTTCACAATGAATATTATATCTTATAATGAAACATAGAAATGAGATGCGATATCGCGTTTTAAGTAGCATCAGAACTCTATTGCTACGATACGTAGATATCTGCAGACGCTATTTCCTAGCGAGGAAGTGTTGCATTTACATTCATTGGAAGTGTATGCGAGGTATTCAAGTCACTTCTCAATGAATATTATATCTTATCATGATACATACAAATGAGTTGCGATATCGCGTTCTAAGAAGGATTAGAATTCTAATGCTACGATACGTAGAGATCTGCAAACGCTATTTCCTAGCAAGGAAGTGTCGCATTTACATTCTATTGAAGTGAATACGAGGTATACATAACACTGCACAATGAATATTATATCCTATCATGAATCATAGAAATGAGATGCGATATCGCGTTATAACAAACTTTAGATCTCTAATGCTACGTTGCGTAGATATCTGCAAATGCTATTTCCTAGCAAGGAAGTGTCGCATTTACATTCTTTTCGAGTGTATGCGAGCTATACATGATACTTCGCAATGAATATTATATCTTATCATGAAACATAGAAATGAGATGCGATATCGCGTTATAACAAACTTTAGATCTCTAATGCTACGTTGCGTAGATATCTGCAAATGCTATTTCCTAGCAAGGAAGTGTCGCATTTACATTCTTTTCAAGTGTATGCGAGCTATACATGATACTTCGCAATGAATATTAAATCCTATAATGAAACATAGAGCTGCGATGCGATATCGCGTCTTAAGACGCACTAGAACTCTATTGCTACGATACTTAGACATCTGCAAACGATATTTCCTAGCATGGGAGTGTCGCATTTACGTTCATTTTAAGTGTATGCGATGTATACATAACACTCCACAGTGAATATTATATCTTATCATGAAACATAGAAATGAGATGCGATATCGCGATTTAAGAAGCGTTAGAACTCTATTGCTTCGATACGTAGACGTCTGTAAAAGCTACTCCCTAGCTAGGAAGTGCCGCATTTACATTCTTTTGAAGTGAATACGAAGTGTACATGACACTTCGCAATGAATATTATATCATATCATAAATCATTAAAATGAGATGCGATATCGCGATTTAAGAACGACTAGAAATCTATTGCTTCGATACGTAGATATCTGCTAACGCTATTTCCTAGCAAGGAAGTGTCGCATTTACATTCATTTGAAGTGTAGACGAGATATACATAACACTGCACAATGAATATTATATCTTACCATGAAACGTAGAAGTGAGCTGCGATATATCGATTTAAGATGCATTAGAACTCTACTGCTACGATACGTAGATATCCGCAGACGTTATTTCCTAGTAAGGGAGTGTCGCATTTACATTCTGTAGAGGTGAATACGATGTATACATAACACTCCACAATGAATATTACATGTTATCATAAAACATAGAAATGAGATGCGATACGACGATTTCAGAAGCATTAGAACTCTATTGCTTCGACACGTAGACATCTCCAAACGCTACTTCCTAGCAAGGAAGTGTCGCATTTACATTCCTTTGACGTGAATACGAGGTGTACATGACACTTCGCAATGAATATTATACAATCTCATGAAACATATGAATGAGATGCGATATCTCGTATTAAGAAGCATTAGAACTATATATCTACGATACGTAGACATCTGCAAACGCTATTTCCAAGCAAGGAAGTGTCGCATTTACATTCACTTGAAGCGTAGACGAGATATACATAACACTGCACAGTGAATATTACATCTTACCATGGAACGTAGAAGTGAGGTGCGATATCGCGATTTAAGAAGCATTAGAAATCTATTGCTTCGATACGTAGGTATTTGCAAACGCTACTTCCTAGGAAGGAACTGCCGCATTTACACTCATTTGAAGTCTATACGAGGTGTAAGTGACGCTTCGCAATGCACATTATATCTTATCATGATACATAGTAATGAGATGCGATATCATGTTTTAAGAAGCATGAGAACTCAATTGCTACGACACGTAGACATCTGCAAACGCTATTTCCCAGCAAGGAAGTGTCGCATTTACATTCTATTGAAGTGAATACGAGGTATACATAATACTCCACAATGAAAATTATATCTAATCATGAAACATAGAAATAAGGAGCGATTTCGCGTTCTAAGAAGGATTAGAAATCTAATGCTACGGTACGTAGACATCTGCAAACGCTATTTCCCAGCATGGATGTGTCGCATTTAGATTCTATTAAAGTGAATAGGAGGTATACATAACACTGCACAATGAATATAATATCTTATCATAAAACATAGAAATGAAATTCGATATCTCGTTTTAAGAAGCATTAGAACTCTGTTGCTTCGATATTTAGACATCTGCCATAGCCATTTCCTGGCAAGGAAGTGTCGCATTTACATTCTTTTGACGTGAATACGAGGTATACATAACACTCCACAATGAATATTATATCTTATCATGAAGCATAGAAATGAGATGCGATATCGCGATTTAAGAAGCATTAGAACACTACTGCTTCGATACGTAGACACCTGGAAACGTTATTTCCTGGAAAGGAAGTGTCGCATTTACATTCATTTGAAGTGTAGACGAGGAATACATAACACTTCGCAACGAATATTATATCCTATCATCAAACTTAACATCAAGTAATGAGATGCGATATCGCGATAGAGGAAGCATTAGAACTCTATTGCTTCGATACGTAGACATCTGCAGACGCCACTTCCTAGCAAGGAAGTGTCGCATTTACATTCTTTTGAAGTAAATAAGCTTCATACATAACACTCCACGATGAATATTATATCTTATCACGAAATATAGAAATGAGATGCGATATCGCGATTTAAGAAGCATTAGAACCATATTGCCACGATACGTAGACTTCTGTAAACGCTATTTCCTAGCAGGAAGGTGTCGCATTTACATTCTTTTGAAGTGAATACGAGGTATTCGTGACTCTTCGCAATGAATATTATATCTTATCATGAAACATAGAAATGAGATGCGAAATGGCGTTTTAAGAAGCATTACAACTCTATTGCTTCGATACGTAGACATCTGGAAACGTAATTTTCTAGGAAGGAAGTGTCAGGTTTACATTCTTTTGAAGTGAATACGAGGTATACATGACACTTCGCATTGAATATTATATCTTATTATGAAACATGGAAATGTGATGCGATATCTTGTATTAAGAAGCATTAGAAAACAATTGCCACGATACTTAGACATCTGTAAACGCTATTTCCTAGCAAGAAGGTGTCGCATTTACATTCTTTTGAAGTGAATACGAGGTATTCGTGACTCTTCGCAATGAATATTATATCTTATCATGAAACATAGAAATGAGATGCGACATCGCGATTTAAGAAGCACCAGTACTCTGTTGCTTCGATACGTAGACAACTGCAAACGCTACTTCCTAGCAAGGAAGTGTCGTATTTATATGCTTTTGAAGTGAATACGAGGTATGCATGAAACTTCGCAAAGAATATTATATCTTATCATGAAACATAGAAGTGAGATGCGATATCGCGTTTTAAGAAGCAATAGGTCTCTATTGCTACGACACGTAGACATCTGCAAACGCTATTTCCTAACATGGAAGTGTCGCATTTATATTATTTTGAAGTGAATACGAGGTATACATAACACACCACAATGAATATTATATCTTATCATGAAATATAGAAAACAGATGCGATATCGCGTTTTGAGAAGCATTAGAACTCTATTGCTACGATACGTAGACATCTACAAGTGCTAATTAATAGCAAGGAAGTGTCGCATTAATATTCTTTTGAAGTGAATACGAGTTATACATAACACTCCACAATGAATGTTATACCTTATCACGAAACATGGAAATGAGATGCGATATCGCGTTTTAAGAAGCGGTAGGACTCTATTGCTATGATACCTAGACACCTGCAAACGTTATTTCCTAATAAGGAAGTGTCACATTTACATTCTATTGAAGTGTATGCGAGGTATACAAGAGACTTCGCAATGAAAATTATATCTTATCATGAAACATACAAATGAGATGCGATATCGCGTTTTAAGGAGAATTAGAACTCTATTGCTACGATACATAGACATCTGCAAACGCTATTTTCTAGCAAGGAAGTGACGCATTATCATTCTTTTGAAGTGAGTACGAGGTATACATAACACTGCACAATGAATATTATATGTTATCATGATACACAGAATTTAGATGCGATATCGCGATTTAAGCAGCATTAGAACTCTATTGCTTCGGTACGTAGACATCTGCAAACGCGATTTCCTAGCAAGGAAGTGTCGCATTTACAATGTTTTCAAGTGAATACGAGGTATACATGACACTTCGCAATGAATATTGTATCTTACCATGAAACATAGACATGAGATGCGATATCGCGTTTGAAGAAGCATTAGAACTCTATTGCTTCGATACGTAGACATCTGCAAACGCTATTTCTTAGCAAGGTAGTGTCGCATTTACATTCTTTGGAAGTGAATACGAGGTATACATGACACTTCGCAATGAATATTATATCTTATCATGAAACATAGAAATGAGATGCGACATCCCGTTTGAAGAAGCATAAGAAATCCATTGCTTCGATACGTAGACATCTGGAAACGCTATTTCCTAGAAAGGAAGTGCCGCATTTACATATATTTGAAGTGTAGGCGAGGAATACATAACACTTCGCAATGAATACTGTATCATATCATGAAACATAGAAATGAGATTCGACATCGCGATTTAAGAAGCATTTGAACTCAATTTCTACGGAACGTAGACATCTGCAAACGCTATATCCTAGCAAGGAAGTGTCGTATTTACATTCTTCTGAAGTGAATACGATGTATACATAACACTCCACAATGAATATTATATCTTATCATGAAACATAGAATTGAGATGCGATATCGCGTTATAAGAAGCATTCGAACACTATTGCTTCGATACGTAGATATCTGGAAACGTAATTTCCTAGAAAGGGAGTGTTGCATTTACATTCATTTGAATTGCGGACGAGGAATACATAATACTTCGCAATGAATATTGTATCTTATCATGAAACATAGAAGTGAGATGCGATATCGCGTTTTGAGAAGCATTAGAAAACTAATGCTACGATACGTAGACATCTGCAAACGCTATTTCCTTGCGAGGGAGTGTCGCATTTTCACTGTTTTGAAGTGAATACGAGGTTATGATAACACTCCACAATGAATAGTATATTTTATCATCAAACATAGAAATTAGATGCGATATGGCGATTTAAGAAGCATTAGAAATCTATTGCTTCGATACGTAGACATATGCAAACGCTATTTCCTAGCAAGGAAGTGTCGCATTTACATTGTTTTGAAGTGAATACGAGGTATACATGACACTTCGCAATGAATATTGTATCTTATCATAAAACATACAAATGAGATGCGATATCGCGTTTTAAGAAGAATTAGAACTCTATTTCTACGATACGCAGACATCTGCAGACGCTATTTCCTAGCAATGAAGTGTCGCATTTACATTCTTTTGAAGTGTAGACGAGATATACATATCACTGCACAATGAATATTATATCTTACCATGAAACATAGAAATGAGATGCGATATCGCGATTTAAGAAGCATTAGAACCATAATGCTACGATACATAGACAACTGCAAGCCCTATTTCCTAGCAAGGAAGTGTCCTAATTACAATCTTTTGAAGTGAATACGAGGTATACATGACACTTCGCAATGAATATTTTATCTTATCATGAAACATAGAAATGAGAAGCGAAGTCTCGTTCTAAAAAGCACTAGTACCCTATTGTTTCTATACGTAGACATCTGAAAACGTTATTTCCTAGCAAGGAAGTATCGCGTTTACATACTTTTGAATTGAATACGAGGTATACATGACACTTCGCAATGAATATTATATCTCATCATGACACGTAGAAATGAGATGCGATATCGCGTTTTAAGAAGCGTTAGAACCCTATTGCTACGATACGTAGACATCTGCAAACACTATTTTCTAGCAAGGAAGTGTCGCATTCACACTCTTTTGAAGTGAATACGAGGTTTACATGACACTTCGCAAAGAATATTATATCTTATCAGGAAACATAGAAGTGAGATGCGATATCGCATTATAAGAAGCATTAGAACTCTATTGCTACGATACGTATATATCTGAAAACGCTAATTCCTGGCAAGGAAGTGTCGCATTTACATTCATTCGAAGTGTATGCGAGGTATACGTGACACTTCGCAATGAATATTATATCTCATCATGAAACATAGAAATGAGGTGCGACATCTCGTTTTATGAAGCATTAGAACTCTATTGTTTCGATACCTAGTCATCTGGAAACGCTATTTCCTAGCTAGGAAGTGTCGCATTTACATTCTTTTGCAGTGAATACAAGGCAAAAATGACACATCGCAATGAATATTATATCTTATCATGATACAGAAATGGGATGCGATATCTCGTTTTTAGAAGCATTTGAACTCTATTGCTGCGATACGTAAACATCTGCTAACGCTATGTCCTAGCAAGGAAGTGTCGCATTTACATTCCTTTGAAGAGAAAACGTGGTATACATGATACACCACAATGAATATTACATCTTATCATAAAACATAGAAATAAGATGCGATATGGCGATTTAAGAAGCAATAGAACAATACTGCTTCGATACGTAGACATCTGCAAACGCTACTTCCTAGCACGGAAGTGTCGTATTTACATTCATTTGAAGTGTATGCGAGGTATACATGAGAAACCACAATGAACATTATATCTTATCATGAATCATAGAAATGAGGTGCGATATCCCGCTTTAAGAAGCATTAGAACTCAATTGCTGCGTAGCTATCTGCAGACGCTATTTCCTAGCATGGAAGTGTCGCATTTACATTCTTTTGAAGTGAATGCGAGGTATACATAACACTCCACAATGAATATTATATCTTATCATGAAGCATATAAATGACAAACGGTTTCGCGTTTTAAGAAGCATTAGAACTCTATTGCTACGATACGTAGATATCTGCTGACGCTATTTCCTAGCAAGGATGTGTCGCATTTACATTCTCTTGAAGTGAATACAAGGTATACATAGCACTCTACAATGAATACTATAACTTATCATGAAACATAGAAATGAGATGCGATATCGCGTTTCGAGGAGCATTAGAACTGTATTGCTACGATACGTAGACATCTGCAAACGCTATTTACTAGCAAGGAAGTGTCGTATTTACATTCTTTTGAAGAGAATACGAGGTATACATGACACACCGCAATGAATAGTATATCTTATCATAAAACATAGAAATGGGATGCGATATGGCGATTCAAGAAGCATTAGATCTGTATTGCTACGATACGTAGATATCTGCTGATGCTATTTCCTAGCAAGGAAGTGTCGCATTTACATTCCTTTGAAGTGAATGCAAGGTATACATAACACTCCACAATGAATATTATATCTTATCATGAAGCATAGAAATGAGATGCGATATGGCGATTCAGAAGCATTAGAACCCTGTTGCTTCGATACGTAGACAACTGCCATTGCTATTTCCTAGCAAGGAAGTGTCGCATTTACATTAATTTGAAGTGTATGCGAGGTATACAAGAATCTTCGCAATGAATATTACATCTTATCATGATTCATAGAAATGAATTGGGATATCGCGTTTTGAGAAGCATTAGAACATAACACTGCACAATGAATATTTTATCTTATCATGAAACGTAGAAGTGAGATGCGATATCGCGATTTATGATGCATTGGAACTCTATTGCTTCGATACGTAGACATCAGCAAACGCTATTTCCTAGCAAGGAAGTGTCGCATTTACTTTAATTTGAAGTGTATACGAGGTATACAAGAAACTTCGCAATGAATATTACATCTTATCATGATTCATAGAAGTGAGATGCGACATCTCGTTTTAAGATGCATTAGAACTCTACTGTTTCGATACCCAGACATCTGGAAACGCAACTTCCTAGCAAGGAAGAGTCGCATTCACACTCTTTTGAAGTGAATACGAGGTATACATGATGCTTCGCAATGAATATTATATCTTGTCATGAGACATTGAAATGAGATGCGATATCTCGTTTTATGAAGCATTAGAACTCTATTGCTTCGATACGTAGACATCTGGGAACGCGATATCCAAGAAAGAAAATGTCGCATTTACATACTATTGAAGTGTAGGCGAGGAGTTGGTAACACTCCACAATGAATATTATATCTTATCACGAAACATAGAAATGAGATTCGATATCGCGTTTTAAGAAGCATTAGAACCCTATTGCTTCGATACATAGACAACTGAAAACGCAACTTCCTAGCAAGGAAATGTCGCATTTACATTCTTTTGAAGTAAATACGAGGTATACAAAACAGTGCACTATGTATATTATATCTTATCATGAAACATAGAAATGAGATGCGATATTGCGAATTAAGAAGCATTAGAACTCTATTGCTTGGATATGTAGACTTCTGCAAACGCTATTTCCTCGCACGGAAGTGTCGCATTTGCATTCATTTGAAGAGTATGCGAGGTATACATGACACTTCCTAATTAATATTATACCTTATCATGAAACATAGAAATGAGATGCGATATCGCGATTTAAGAAGCATTAGAACTCTATTGCTTTGATACGTAGACATCTGCAAACGCTATTCCCTAGCAGGGAAGTGTCGCATTTACATTCATTTGAAGTGTAGACGAGATATACATAACACTGCACAATGAATATTATATCTTATCCTGAAACACAGAAATGAGATGCGATATCGCGATATAAGAAGCAATAGAACTCTATTGCTAAGATACGTAGACATCTGCAAACGCTATTTCCTAGCAAGGAAGTGTCGCATTTACATTCATTTGAAGTGAATACGAAGTATACATGATACTTCGCAATGAATATTACATCTTGTCATGAGACATTGAAATGAGATGCGATATCTCGTTTTAAGAAGCATTAGAACCCTATTGCTACGATATGTAGACTTCTGCAAACGCTATTTCCTCGCACGGAAGTGTCGCATTTACATTCATTTGAAGAGTATGCGAGGTATACATGACACTTGCTAATTAATATTATATCTTAACATGAAACAAAGAAATGAGATGCGATATCGCGATTTAAGAAGCATTAGAACTCTATTGCTTAGATACGTAGACATCTCCAGACGCTATTCCCTAGCAGGGAAGTGTCGCATTTACATTCAATTGAAGTGTAGACGAGATATACATAACGCTGCACAATGAATATTATATCTTATCATGAAACATAGAAATGAGATGCGATATCGCGATTCAAGAAGCAATAGAAATCTATTGCTTAGATACATAGACATCTGCAAACGCTATTTCCTAGCAAGGGAGTGTCGCATTTACATTCACTTGAAGTGTATGCGAGGTATACATCACACTTCGCAATGAATATTATATACTATCGTGAAACATAGAAATGAGATGCGATATCGCATCTTCAGAAGCATTATAACTCTATTGCTTCAAAACGTAGACATCTGGAAACGCATTTCACAGCAAGGAAGTGTCGCATTTACATTCATTTGAAGTGTATGCGAGGTATGCAAGACACTTCGCATTGAATATTACATCTTATCATGACACATACAAATGACAAGCGATATCGCGTTTTGAGAAGCAGTAGAACCCTATTGCTATGATACGCAGACATCTGCAAACGCTATTTCCTATCAAGGAAGTATCGGATTTACATTCATTTGAAGTGTATGGGAGGTATATATGACACTTCGCAATGAATATT
Organism: Xylocopa sonorina; assembly: GCF_050948175.1. NCBI lineage: Eukaryota > Metazoa > Arthropoda > Insecta > Hymenoptera > Apidae > Xylocopa > Xylocopa sonorina. The sequence continues at coordinate 691,015 of NW_027490137.1, read as the reverse complement.
ATATCTTATCATCAAACATAGAAATGGGATGCGATATCGCGTTTTAAGAAGCATTAGAAGTCTATTGCTTCGATACGTAGACATCTGCAAACGCTATTTCCTAGGAAGGAAGTGTCGCATTTACATTCACTTGAAGTGTATGCGAGGTATACATGACACTTCGCAATGAATATTATATACTATCATGAAATATAGAAATGAGATGCGATATCGCGATTTAAGAAGCATTTGAACTCTATTGCTTCGATACGTAGGCATTTGGAAACGCTATTTTCTAGAGAGGAAGTGTCGCATTTACATTCACTTGAAGTGTATGCGAGGTATACATGACACTTCGCAATGAATATTATATACTATCATGAAATATAGAAATGAGTTGCGATATCGCGATTTAAGAAGCATTTGAACTCTACTGCTTCGATACGTAGGCATTGGGAAACGCTATTTCCTAGAGAGGAAGTGCCGCATTTACATTAATTTGAAGTGTAGACGAGGAATACATAACACTTCGCAATGAATATTATATATTGTCACGGAACATAGAAATGATATGCGATAGCACGGTTTGAGAAGCATTAGAACTCTATTGCTTCGATACGTAGACATCTGGGAACGCGATATCCAAGAAAGAAAATGTCGCATTTACATGCTATTGAAGTGTAGGCGAGGAGTTCGTAACACTCCACAATGAATATTATATCTTATCACGAAACATAGAAATGAGATGCGATATCGCGTATTAAGAAGCATTAGAGCTCTACTGCTTCGATACGTTGACATCTGGAAACGCTATTTCCTAGAGAGGATGTGTGGCATTTACATTCAGTTGAAGTGTATGCGAGGTGTAAGTGACACTCCGCAATGAATATTATATCTTATCATGAAACATAGAAATGAGATGCGATATCGCGTTTCAAGAAGCATTGGAACTCTATTTCTTCGATGCGTAGACATCTGGAAACGCTGTCTCCTAGCATGGAAGTGTCGCATTTACATTCAATTGAAGTGTAGACGAGGAATACATAACACTTCGTAATGAATATTATATCTTATCATGAAACATATAAATGTGATGCGATATCGCGTATTAAGAAGCATTAGAACCCTATTGTTTCGATACGTAGACATCTTGAAAAGATATTTCCAAGAAAGGAAGTGTCGCATTTACAATCTTTTGAAGTGAATACGATGTATAAATAACACTCCACAATGAATATTATAACTTATCATGAAACATGGAAATGAGATGCCATATCGCGATTTAAGATGCATTAGAACCCTATTGCTTCGATACGTAGACATCTGCAAACGCTACTTCCTAGCAAGGAAGTGCCGCATTTACATTCTTTTGAAGTGAATACGAGGTATACATGACACTTCGCAATGAATATTATATCTAATCATGAGACATAGAAATGAGATGCGATATCGCGGTTTTGGAAGCATTAGATCTCTATTGCCTCGATACGTAGACATCTGGTAACGCTATTTCCCAGCAAGGTAGTGTCGCATTTACATTCATTTGAAGCCTATGTGTGTTATACATGACAATTCGCAATGAGTATTATATCATATTATGAAACATAGTAATGAGATGCGATATCGCGTTATAAGAAGCATTAGAACACTATTCCTACGATACGTAGACATCCTCAGACGCTAATTCCTAGCAAGGGAGTGTCGCATTTACAATCTTTTGAAGTGAATGCGAGGCATACATAACAATCCACAATGAATATTATACCTTATCATGAAACATAGAAATGAGATGCGATATGGCGATATAAGAAGCATTAGAACTCTATTGCTTCGATACGTAGACATCTGGGAACGCGATATCCAAGAAAGGAAACGTCGCATTTACATACAATTGAAGTGTAGGCGAGGAGTACGTAACACTCCACAGTGAATATTATATCTAATCACGAAACATAGAAATGAGATGCGATATCGCGTTTTAAGAAGCTTTAGAACTCTATTGCTACGATACGCAGTCATCTGCGAACGCTACTTCCTAGCAAGGAAGTGTCGCATTTACAATCTTTTGAAGTGAATACGATGTATAAATAACACTCCACAATGAATATTATGACTTATCATGAAACATAGAAATGAGATGCGATATCGCGATTTAAGATGCATTAGAACCCTATTGCTTCGATACGTAGACATCTGCAAATGCTACTTCCTAGCAAGGAAGTGTCGCATTTACAATCTTTTGAAGTGAATACGAGGTATACATGACACTTCGCAGTGACTATTTCATCTTATCATAAAACATAGAAATGAGATGCGATATCGCGGTTTTGGAAGCATTAGATCTCTATTGCTACGATACGTAGACATCTGCAATCGCTATTTCCTAGCAAGGAAGTGTCGCATTTACATTCATTTGAAGCGTTGCCGAGAAATACATAACACTTCGCAATGTATATTATATCTAATCATGAGACATAGGAATGAGATGCTATATCGCGTTTTAAGAAGAATCAGAACTCTATTGCATCGATACGTAGAAACCTGCAAACACTATTTCCTCGCAAGGAAGGGTTGCATTTACATTCTTGTGAAAAGAATACGAGGTATAAATAACACTTCGCAATGAATATTATATCTAATCATGAGACATAGAAATGAGATGCGGTATGGCGAATTAAGAAGCATTAGAACACTATTGCCTCGATACGTAGACATCTGGTAACGCTATTTCCCAGCAAGGTAGTGTCGCATTTACATTCATTTGAAGCCTATGTGTGTTATACATGACAATTCGCAATGAGTATTATATCATATTATGAAACATAGTAATGAGATGCGATATCGCGTTTTTAGTAGCATTAGAACTCTAATCCTACGATACGTAGACACCTGCCAGCGCTATTTCCTAGAAAGGAAGTGTCGCATTGACATTATTATGAAGTGAATACCAGGAATACATAATACTCCACAATGATTATTATATCTTATCATGAAACATAGAAATGAGATGCGACATCGCGTTTAAAGAAGCATTAGAAGTCTAATGCTACGATACGTAGACATCTGCAAACGCTATTTCCTAGCAAGGAAGTGTCGCATTTACATTCATTTGAAGTGTATGCGAGGAACACATAACACTTCGTAATGAATATTATATCTTAACATGAAACATTGAATTGAGATGCGATATCGCGTTTTAAAAAGCACTAGAACTCTATTCCTTCGATACGTAGACATCTACAAACGCTATTTCCTGGCAAGGAAGTGACGCATTTACATTCATTTGAAGTGTATGCGAGGTATAACTGACAATTCGCAATGAATATTTTCTCTTATCATGAACATAGAAATGAAATTCGATATCGCGTTTTAAGAAGCATTAGAACTACATTGCTACGATACGTTGACACCTGCAAACGCTATTTCCTAGCAAGAATGTGTCGCGTTTACATTTTGAAGTGAATACGAGGTATACATAACAAAGCACATTGAATATTATATCTTATCATGAAACATAGAAATGAGATGCGACATCGCGTTTAAAGAAGCATTAGAAGTCTAATGCTTCGATACGTAGACTTCTGCAAACGCTATTTCCTCACACGGAAGTGTCGCATTTGCATTCATTTGAAGAGTATGCGAGATATACATAACACTGCACATTGAATATTATATCTTATCATGAAACATAGAAATGAGATGCGATATCGCGATTTAGGAAACAATAGAACTCTATTGGTTAGATACGTAGACATCTGCAAACACTATTTCCTAGCAAGGAAGTGTCGCATTTACATTCATTTGAAGAGTATGCGAGGTGTACATGACACTTGCTAATTAATATTATATCTTATCATGAAACATAGAAATGAGATGCGATATCGCGATTTAAGAAGCATTAGAACTCTAGTGCTTAGATACGTAGACATCTGCAGACGCTATTCCCTAGCAGGGAAGTGTCGCATTTACATTCATTTGAAGCGTTGCCGAGAAATACATAACACTTCGCAATGAATATTATATCTAATCATGAGACATAGAAATGAGATGCGGTATGGCGAATTAAGAAGCATTAGAACACTATTGCCTCGATACGTAGACATCTGGTAACGCTATTTCCCAGCAAGGTAGTGTCGCATTTACATTCATTTGAAGCCTATGTGTGTTATACATGACAATTCGCAATGAGTATTATATCATATTATGAAACATAGTAATGAGATGCGATATCGCGTTTTAAGAAGCATTAGAACACTATTGCTACGATACGTAGACATCTGCAGACGCTACTTCCTAGGAAGGAAGTGTCGCATTTACATTCTTTTGAAGTGAATACGAGGTATACATGACACTCCAAAATGAATATTATATCCCATCATGAAACATAGAAATGTGGAGCGATATCGCGGTTTAAGAAGCATTAGAACTCCTTTGGTACAATACGTAGACATCTGCAAACGCTATTTCCTAGCAAGGAAGTGTCGCATTTACATTCACTTGAAGTGTATGCGAGGAACACATAACACTTCGTAATGAATATTATATCTTAACATGAAACATTGAATTGAGATGCGATATCGCGTTTTAAAAAGCACTAGAACTCTATTCCTTTGATACGTAGACATCTACAAACGCTATTTCCTGGCAAGGAAGTGACGCATTTACATTCATTTGAAGTGTATGCGAGGTATAACTGACAATTCGCAATGAATATTTTATCTTATCATGAACATAGAAATGAAATTCGATATCGCGTTTTAAGAAGCATTAGAACTACATTGCTACGATACGTTGACACCTGCAAACGCTATTTCCTAGCATGAATGTGTCGCATTTACATTTTGAAGTGAATACGAGGTATACATAACAAAGCACATTGAATATTATATCTTATCATGAAACATAGAAATGAGATGCGACATCGCGTTTAAAGAAGCATTAGAAGTCTAATGCTTCGATATGTAGACTTCTGCAAACGCTATTTCCTCACACGGAAGTGTCGCATTTGCATTCATTTGAAGAGTATGCGAGATATACATAACACTGCACATTGAATATTATATCTTATCATGAAACATAGAAATGAGATGCGATATCGCGATTTAAGAAACAATAGAACTCTATTGGTTAGATACGTAGACATCTGCAAACACTATTTCCTAGCAAGGAAGTGTCGCATTTACATTCACTTGAAGTGTATGCGAGGTATACATGACACTTCGCAATGAATATTATATTCTATCATGAAACATAGAAATCAGATGCGATATCGCGATTTAAGAAGGATTAGAATTCTATTGCTTCGATACGTAGACATCTGACAACGCTACTTCCAAGCAAGGAAGTGTCGCATTTACATTCTTTTGAAGTGAATACGAAGTACACATGACACTCCGCAGTGAATATCATATCTTATCATGAAACATAGAAATGAGATGCGATATCTTGTTTTAAGAAGCATTAGAACTCTATTGCTAGTATACGTAGACATCTGCAAACGCTACCTCTTAGCAAGGAAGTGTCGTATTTACATTCTATTGAAGTGAATACGACGTATACATAACACTGCACAATGAATATTATATCTTATCATAAAACATAGATGTGAGATGCGATATCTCGTTTTAAGAAGCATTAGAACTCTGTTGCTTCGATACGTAGACATCTGCCATCTATATATACTAGCAAGGCAGTGACGCATTTACATCCATTTGAATTGTATGCGAGGTATACGTGACGCTTCGCAATGAATATTATATCTTATCATGTAACATACAAATGGGATGCGATATCGCCTTTTAAGAAGCCTTAGTACTCTATTGCTAGTATACGTAGACATCTGCAAACGCTACCTCTTAGCAAGGAAGTGTCGTATTTACATTCTATTGAAGTGAATACGACGTATACATAACACTGCACAATGAATATTATATCTTATCATAAAACATAGATGTGAGATGCGATATCTCGTTTTAAGAAGCATTAGAACTCTGTTGCTTCGATACGTAGACATCTGCCATCTATATATACTAGCAAGGCAGTGACGCATTTACATCCATTTGAATTGTATGCGAGGTATACGTGGCGCTTCGCAATGAATATTATATCTTATCATGTAACATACAAATGGGATGCGATATCGCCTTTTAAGAAGCCTTAGTACTCTATTGCTTCGATACGTAGATATCTGGAAACGATATTTCCTAGCAAGGAAGAGTCGCATTTACATTCTTTTGATGTGAATACGAAGTATACATGACACTTCGCAATGAATATTATATCTTATCATGAAACATACAAATTAGATGCGATATCCCGTTTTGAGAAGCATTAGAACTCTATTGCTTCGATACGTAGACATCTGCAAACGCTACTTCCTAGCAAGGAAGTGTCGCATTTACATTCATCTGTAGTGCATGCGAGGTATACATGACACTTCGCAATGAATATTATATCTTATCATGAAACATACAAATGAGATGCGACATCTCGTTTTAAGAAGCATTAGAACTCTATTGCTTCGATACGGAGACATCTGCAAACGCTATTTCCTAGCAAGGAAGTGTAGCATTTACATTCTCTTGAAGTGAATACGAGGTATACATGACACCTTTCAGTGAATATTATATCTTATCATGAAACATAGTCATGAGATGCGACATCACGATTTAAGATGCATTTGAAATCTATTGCTCCGATACGTAGACATCTGCAAACGCTATTTCCTAGCAAGCAAGTGTCGCATTTACATTGTTTTGAAATGAATGCGAGGTATGCATGACACTTCGCAATCAATATTGTACCTTATCATGAAACATACAAATGAGATGCGATATCGCTTTTTAAGAAGAATTGGAACTCTATTGCTACGATACGTAGATATCTGCAGGCGCTATTTCCTAGCAAGGAAGTGTCGCATTTACATTCCTTTGAAGTGTATGCGAGGTATACATGCCACTTGGCAATGAATATCATATCTTATCATGAAACATAGAAATGAGATGCGATATCGCGATTTAAGAAGCATTAGAACTCTATTGCTTCGATACGTAGACATCTGGAAACGTAATTTCCTAGTGTGGAAGTGTCGCATTTACATTCAGTTGAAGTGAATACGAGGTATGCATGTCACTTCACAATGAATATTATACCTTATCATGAAACATAGAAATGAGATGCGAAGGCGCGTTTTAAGAAGCATTAGAACTCTATTGCTTCGACACGTAGACAACTGCAAACGCTATTTCCTAGCAAGGAAGTGTCGCATTTACATTCACTTGAAGTGTATGCGAGGTATACATGCCGCTTGGCAATGAAGATCATATCTTATCATGAAACATAGAAATGAGATGCGATATCGCGTTTTAGTAAGCATCAGAACACAATTGCTACGATACGTAGACATCTGCAAACGCCATTTCCTAGCAAGTAAGTGTCGCAGTTACATTCTTTTGAATTGTATGCGAGGTATACATAACACTACACAATGAATATTATATCTTATATCGAAACATATGAATGAGATGCGATATCGCGATTTAAGAAGCATTACAACTCTATTGCTTCGATACGTAGACATCTGGAAACGTAATTTCCTAGAATGGAAGTGTCGCATTCTTATTCAATTGAAGTGTATGCGAGGTATACTTGACACTTCGCAATGAATATTATATCTTATCATGGAACATTGAAGTGAGGCGCGACATCGCGTTTTAAGAAGCATCAGAACTCTATTGCTATGATACGTAGACATCTCCAAACGCTATTTCCTAGCAAGGAAGTGTAGCATTTACATCCTTTTGAAGTGAATACGAGGTATACATAACACTCCACAATGAATATTATATCTTATCATGAAACATAGAAAAGGGATGCGATATTGCGTTTTGAGAAGCATTAGAACTCTATTGCTTCGATACGTAGACATCTGCAATCGCTCTTTCCTAGAAAGGAAGTGTCGCATTTACATTCATTTGAAGTGAATACGAGGAACACATGAAACTTCGCAATGAATATTATAGAAATGAGATGCGATATGACGATATAAGAAGCATTAGAATTCTATTGCTCCGATTCGTAGAAATCCGCAAACGCTATTTCCTAACAAGGTAGTGACGCATTTACATTCTTTTGAAGTGAATACGAGGTGTACATAACACTGCACAATGAGTGTTATATCTTAATACGAAACATAGAAATGAGATGCGATATGGCGATTTTAGAAGCATTAGAAATCTACTGCAACGATACGTAGATATCTGCAAACGCTACTTCCTTGCAAGCAAGAGTCGCATTTACATTCTTTTGAAGTGAATACGAGGTATACACTACACTTCGCAATGAATATTATATCTTATCACGATACGTAGAAATGAGATGCGATATCGCGATTTATGAAGCATTAGAACCCTATTGCTTCGATACGTAGACATCTGCAATCGCTATTTCCTAGCAAGGAAGTATCGCATTTACATTCATTTGAAGTGTATGCGAGGTATACATAACACTTCGCAATGAATATTATATGTTGTCATGAAACATAGAAATGAGATGCGATATCTCGTTTTAGGAAGCATTATAACACGCTTGCTACGATACGTAGGCATCTGCAAACTCTATTTCCTAGCAAGGAAGGGTCGCATTTACATTCATTTGAAGTGAATACGAGGAACACATGAAACTTCGCAATGAATATTATATCTTATCATGAAACACAGTAATGAGATTCGATATCCCGTTTCAAGAAGCATTAGAACTCTATTGCTTCGATACGTAGACATCTGCAAATTCTATTTCCTAGCAAGGAAGTGTCGCATTTACACTCATTCGAAGTGAATACGAGGAATACATGAAACTTCGCAATGAATATTATATCTTATCATGAAACACAGTAATGAGATTCGATATTCCGTTTCAAGAAGCATTAGAACTCTATTGCTTCGATACGTAGACATCTGTAAACTCTACTTCCTAGCAAGGAAGTGTCGCATTTACACTCATTTGAAGTGAATACGAGGAATACATGAAACTTCGCAATGAATATTATATCTTATCATGAAACATAGAAATGAGATGCGATATCCCGTTTAAAGATGCATTAGAACTCTATTGCTTCGATACGTAGACGTCTGAAAACGCTATTTCCTAGCAAGGATGTGTCGCATTTACATTCATTTGAAGTGTATGCGATGTATACGTGACACTTTGCAATGAATATTATATCTAATCATGAAACATAGAAATGAGATGCGATATCGCGTTTTGAGATGCAACAGAAATCTAATGCTACGATACGCAGAAATCTGCAAACGCTATTTCCTAGCACGGAAGTGTCGCATTTACATTCATTTGAAGTGAATACGAGGAATACATGAAACTTCGCAATGAATATTATATCTTATCATGAAGCATAGAAATGAGATGCGATATCCCGTTTCAAGAAGCATTAAAACTCTATTGCTTCGATACGTAGACACCTGCAATCGCTATTTCCTAGCTAGGAAGTGTCGCACTTACATTCATTTGAAGTGTATGCGAGGCATACATAACACTTCGCAATGAATATTATATGTTGTCATGAAACATAGAAATGAGATGCGATATCTCGTTTTAAGAGCCATTATAACACGCTTGCTACGATACGTAGACATCTGCAAACTCTATTTCCTAGCAAGGAAGTGTCGCATTTACATTCATTTGAAGTGAATACGAGGAATACATGAAACTTCGCAATGAATATTATATCTTATCATGAAACACAGTAATGAGATTCGATATCCCGTTTCAAGAAGCATTAGAACTCCATTGCTTCGATACGTAAACATCTGCAAACTCTATTTCCTAGCAAGGAAGTGTCGCATTTACATTCATTTGTAGTGTATGCGATGTATACGTGACACTTCGCAATAAATATTGTATCTTATCATGAAACATAGGAATGAGATGCGATATCGCGTTTTGAGATGCAATAGAAATCTAATGCTACGATACGCAGAAATCTGCAAACGCTATTTCCTAGCAAGGAAGTGTCGGATTTACATTCATTTGAAGTGTATGCGAGGTATACGTAACACTTCGCAATGAATGTTATATCTTATCATGAAACATGGAAATGAGATGCGATATCGCGATTTAAGAAGCGTTAGGGCTCTATTGCTTCGATACGTAGACATCTGGAATCGTTATTTCCTAGAAAGGAAGTGTCGCATTTTCATTCTTTTGAGGTGAATACAAGGTATACATGACACAACGCAATGAATATCATATCTTATCATGAAACATAGAAATGAGATGCGATATCGCGTTTTAAGAAGCATTAGAACTCTATAGCTTCGATACGTAGACATCTGGAAACACTTCTTCCTAGCAGGGAAGTGTCGCACTTACATTCATTTGAAGTGAATATTAGGAGTATATAACACTTCGCAATGAATATTATATCTTATCATGAAACATAGAAATGAGATACGATATCGCGCTTTAAGAAGCGTTAGAAATCTATTGCTACGACACATAGACATCTGCAAACGCTATTACCTAGGATGGAAGTGTCGCATTTACAATCTGTTGAAGTGAATACGAGGTGTACATAACACTCCTGAATGAATATTATATCTTATCATGAAACATAGAAATGAGATGCGATATCGCGTTTTAAAAAGCATTATAACTCTATTGCTAATATACGTAGATATCTGCAAACGCTATTTCCTAGCATGGAAATGTCGCATTTACATTCTTTTGAAGTGAATACGAGGTTAACATAACACTCCACAATGAATATTATATCTTATCATGAAACATTGAAATGAGATGCGATATCGCGTTTTAAGAAGCATTAGAACTATATTGCTTCGATACGTAGACATCTGGCATCGCTCTTTCCTAGCGAGGGAGTATCACCTTTACATTCATTTGAAGTGTATGCGAGATATACATGACACTTCGCAATGAATATTATATCTTGTCATGAGACATTGAAATGAGATGCGATATCTCGTTTTAAGAAGCATTAGGACTCTAATGCTACGATACGTAGACATCTGCAAACGCTATTTCCTAGCAAGTAAGTGTCGAATTTACATTCTCTTGAAGTGTGAATATCGCGATTTAAGAAGCATTTGAACTCTATTGCTTCGATACGTAGGTATTTGGAAACGCTATTTCTTAGAGAGGAAGTGTCGCATTTACATCCATTTGAAGTGTAGACGAGGAGTACATAACACTTCGCAATGAATATTATATCTTGTCATGGAACATAGAAATGATATGCGATAGCACGGTTTGAGAAGCATTAGAACTCTTTTGCTTCGATACGTAGACATCTGGGAACGCGATATCCAAGAAAGGAAATGTCGCATTTACATACTATTGAAGTGTAGGCGAGGAGTACGTAACACTACACAATGAATATTATATCTCATCATGAAACATAGAAATGAGATGCGATATTGCTATTTAAGAAGCATTAGAACTCTATTGCTTCGATACGTAGACTTCTGCAAACGCTATTTCCTCACACGGAAGTGTCGCATTTGCATTCATTTGAAGAGTATGCGAGATATACATAACACTGCACAATGAATATTATATCTTATCATGAAACATAGAAATGAGATGCGATATCGCGATTTAAGAAACAATAGAACTCTATTGGTTAGATATGTAGACATCTGCAAACACTATTTCCTAGCAAGGAAGTGTCGCATTTACATTCACTTGAAGTGTATGCGAGGTATACATGACACTTCGCAATGAATATTATATACTATCATGAAACATAGAAATCAGATGCGATATCGCGATTTAAGATGCATTAGAACACTATTGCTTCGATACGTAGACAACTGAAAGCGCTACTTCCTAGCAAGGGAATGTCGCATTTACATTCTTTTGAAGTAAATACGAGGTATACATAACAGTGCACTATGTATATTATATCTTATCATGAAACATAGAAATGAGATGCGATATCGCGGTTTAAGAAGCATTAGAACTCTAGTGCTTAGATACGTAGACATCTGCAGACGCTATTCCCTAGCAGGGAAGTGTCGCATTTACATTCATTTGAAGTGTAGACGAGATATACATAACACTGCACAATGAATATTATATCTTATCATGAAACATAGAAATGAGAAGCGATATCGCGATTCAAGAAGCAATAGAACTCTATTGCTTAGATACGTAGACATCTGCAAACGCTATTTCTTAGCAAGGAAGTGTCGCACTTACATTCACTTGAAGTGTATGCGAGGTATACATCACACTTCGCAATGAATATTATATACTATCATGAAACATAGAAATGAGATGCGATATCGCGTCTTCAGAAGCATTAGAACTCTAATGCTACGATACGTAGACATCTGCAAACGCTATTTCCTAGCAAGGGAGAGTCGCATTTACATTCATTTGAAGTGTATGCGAGGTATACATGACATTTCGCAATGATTATTATATCTTATCATGAAACATAGGAATGATATGCGGCATCGCGTTTTAAGAAGCAGTAGGACCCTATTGCTATGATACGTAGACATCTGCAAACGCTATTTCCTATCAAGGAAGTTTCGGATTTACATTCATTTGAAGTGTATGGGAGGTATATATGACACTTCGCAATGAATATTATATCTTATCATCAAACATAGAAATGTGATGCGATATCACGTTTTAAGTAGCATTAAAACCCTATTGCTTCGATACGTAGTCATCTGCAAACGCTATTTCCTAGCAAGGAAGTGTCGCATTTACATTCATTTGAAGTGTATGCGAGGTACAAGTGACACTTCGCAATGAATATTATATCTCATTATGAAACATAGAAATGGGATGCGATATCGTGTTTAAAGAAGCATTAGAAGTCTATTGCTACGATACGTAGACATCTGCAAACGCTATTTCCTAGGAAGGAAGTGTCGCATTTGCATTCGTTTGAAGTGAATACGATGTGTACATGAAACTTGGCAATGAATTTTATATCTTATCATGAAACACAGAAACGAGATGCGATATTACGATTTAAGAAGCTTTAGAATTCTATTGCTTCGATACGTAGAAATCTGCGGACGCTATTTCCTTGCAAGGAAGTGTCACATTTACATTCTGTTGAAGTGAGTACGAGGTATACATGACACTTTGCAATGAATATTATATCTCATCATGAAGCATCGAAATGAAGTGCGACATCTCGTCTTAAGAAGCATTAGAACTCTATTGCTACGATACGCAGTCATCTGCGAACGCTACTTCCTAGCAAGGAAGTGTCGCATTTACAATCTTTTGAAGTGAATACGATGTATAAATAACACTCCACAATGAATATTATAACTTATCATGAAACATAGAAATGAGATGCGATATCGCGATTTAAGATGCATTAGAACCCTATTGCTTCGATACGTAGACATCTGCAAACGCTACTTCCTAGCAAGGAAGTGTCGCATTTACATTCTTTTGAAGTGAATACGAGGTATACATGACACTCCACAATGAATATTATATCTCATCATGAAACATAGAAATGTGGAGCGATATCGCGGTTTAAGAAGCATTAGAACTCCTTTGGTACAATACGTAGACAGCTGCAAACGATATTTCGTAGCAAGGAAGTGTCGCATTTACATTCTTTTGATTTGAATACGAGGTATAAGTGACACTTCGCAATGATTGTTTTATCTTACCTTGAAACATAGAAATGAGTTGCGATATCGCGGTTTAAGAAGCATTAGATCTTCATTGCTACGATACGTAGATATCTGCAAACGCTGTTTCCTAGCCAGGAAGTGTCGCATTTACATTCTTTTGATGTGAATAAGAGGTTCACATGACGCTTCGCAATGAATATTATCTCTTATCATGAAACATAGAAATATGATGCGACATCTCGTTTTAAGAAGCATTAGAGCTCTATTGCTTAGATACGGAGACATCTGCAATCGCTATTTCCTAGAATGGAAGTGTCGCATTTACATTCTTATGAAGTGAATACGAGGTGTACGTGACACTTCGCAATGAATATTATATCTTATCATGAAACATAGAAATGCGATGCGACATCTAGTTTTAAGAAGCATTAGAACACTTTTGTTTCGATACGTTGACATCAGCAAACGCTATTTCCTGGCAATGAAGTGTCACATTTACATTCATTTGACGTGTATGCGAGGTATACATGAAACTTCGCAATGAATATTATATGTTATCATGAAACATAGAAATGAGATGCGATATCGCGATTTAAAGGGCATTATAAATCTATTAGGACTATACGTAGACATTTGCAAACGCTATTTAATAGCAAGGAAGTGTCGTCTTTACATTCTTTTGAAGTGAATATGAGGTGCACATGACACTTCGCAATGAATATTATATCTTATCATGAAACATAGATATAAGATGCGACATTTTGCTTTAAGAAGCATTAGAACTGTATTGTTTCGATATGTAGACATCTGGAAACGCGATTTCCTAGCAAGGAAGTGTCGCATTTACATTCTTTTGATGTGAATACGTGGTATAAGTGACACTTCGCAATGATTATTTTGTCTTACCATGAAACATAGAAATGAGTTGCGATATCGCGGTTTAAGAAGCATTAGATCTTCATTGCTACGATACGTAGATATCTGCGAACGCTGTTTCCTAGCCAGGAAGTGTCGCATTTACATTCTTTTGATGTGAATACGAGGTTCACATGACGCTTCGCAATGAATACTATCTCTTATCATGAAACATAGAAATATGATGCGATATCGCGTTTTGAGAAGCATTAGAACTCTATTGCCACGATACGTAGACATCTGCAAACGCTATTTCCTAGCAAGGAAGTGTCGCATCTACATTCTTTTGAAGTGAATGCGAGGTATACATACCACTCCACAATGAATATTATATCTTATCGTGAAACATAGAAATGAGATGCGATCTCGCGATTTAAGAAGCATTAGAACACTGTTGCTACGATACGTAGACATCTGCAAATGCTATTTCCTAGCAAGGAAGTCTCGTATTTACATTCTTTTGAAGTGAATGCGAGGTACACATAACATTGCACAATGAATATTATATCTTATCATGAAACATAGAAATGAGATGCGATATCCCATTTTAAGAAGCATTAGAAATCTATTGCTTCGATACGTAGACATCAGCATACGCTACTTCCTAGCAAGGCAGTGCCGCATTTGCATTTTTTTGAAGTGAATACGAGGTATGCATAATACCCCACAATGAATATTATATCTTATCACGAGACATAGAAATGATATGCGATATCCCGTCTTAAGAAGCATCAGATCCCTATTGATTCGATACGTAGTCATCTGTAAACGCTATTTCAATGCAAGGGAGTGTCGCATTTGCATTCTTTTGAAGTGAGTACGAGGTATGCATAATACCCCACAATGAATATTATATCTTATCATGAAACATTGGAATGAGATGCGATATCGCTCTTTAAGAAGCATTAGAACTCTATTGCCACGATACGTAGACATCTGCAAACGCTATTTCCTAGCAAGGAAGTGTCGCATTTACATTCATTTGAAGAGTATGCGAGGTATACGTGATACTTCGCAATGAATAATATATCGTACCATGAAACATAGGAATGAGATGCGGTATCTCGTTTTAAGATGCAATAGAAATCTAATGCCACGATACGCAGAAATCTGCAAACGCTATATCCTAGCAATCAAGTGTCGCATTTATATTCTTTTGAAGTTAATGCGAGGTATACATAACACTTGCCAATGAATATTATATCTTATCATGAAGCATAGAAGTAAGATGCGATATCACGTTTTATGAAGCATTAGAACCCTACTGCTTCGATACGTAGGCATCTGCCAACGCTATTTCCTAGCAAGGAAGTGTCACATTTAGATTCATTTGAAGTGTAGACGAGGAATACATAACACTTGGCAATTAATATTGTATCTTATGATGAAGCATAGAAATGAGATGCGTTATCGCGTTTTAAGAATCTTTAGAACTCTATTGCTACGATACGTAGACATCTGCAAACGCTATTTCCTACCAAGGAAGTGCCACATTTAAATTCTTTTGAAGTAAATACGCTTCATACATAACACTGCACAATGAATATTATATCTGATCATGAAACATAGAAATGAGATGCGATACGAGGATGTAAGAAGCATTGGAACTCTATTGCCTCGATACGTAGACATCTGCAAACGATACTTCCTACCAAGGAAGTGTCGCATTTACATTCTTTTGAAAGGAATACGAGGTATACATGACACTTCGCAATGAATATTATACGTTATCATGAAACATCGAAATGGGATGCGATATTGCGATATAAGAGGCATTAGGACTCTATTGCTTCAAGACGTAGACATCTGCAAACACTATTCCCCCCCAAGCAAGTGTCGAATTTACATTCATTTGAAGTGTAGACGAGATATACATAACACTGCACAATCAATATTATATCTTATCATGAAAAATAGGAATGAGATGCGATATCGCAATTTAAAAAGCATTAGAACTCCATTGGTACGATACGTAGACATCTGCAAACGTAATTTAATGGCAAGGAAGTGTCGCATTTACATTATTTTGAAGTGAACACGAGGTATACATGACACTTCGCAATGAATATTATACCTTGTCATGAATCATAGAAATGTGCTACGATATTGCGTTTTAAGAAGCATTAGAACTCTAATGCCTCGATACGTAGACATCTGGTAAAGCTATTTCCTAGTAAGGAAGTATCCCATTTACATTCTTTTTAAGTATAGACGAGATATACATAACCCTCCGCAATGAACATTATATCTTGTCATGAAACATAGAAATGAGATGCGATTTTGTGTTTTGAGAAGCATTAGAACTCTATTGCTTCGATACGTAGACATCTGCCAACGCTATTTCCTAGCAAGGGAGAGTCGCATTTACATTCAGTTGAAGTGAATACGAGGTATACATAACACCGCACAATGAATATTATATCTTATAATGTAGCGTAGAATTGAGATGCAATATCGCGTTTTAAGAAGCATTAGAACTCTGTTGCTTCGATACGTAGACGTCTGCCATCGCAATTACCTAGCAAGGAAGTGTCGTATCTACATGCTTTTGAAGTGAATACGGGGTATACATAACACTGCACAATGAATATTACATCTTATCATGAAACATAGAAATGGGATGCGATATGACGATTTAAGAAGCGTTAGAACTCTATTGCTTCGATACGAAGATATCTGCAAACGCCATTTCCAAGGAAGGAAGTGTCGCATTTTCATTTTTAGGAAGTGTAGACGAGATATACATAACACTCCACAATGAATATTGTATCTTATCATGAAACAAATAATTGTGGATCGATTCGCGTTTTAAGAAGCATTAGAACCTCATTGCTACGATACGTAGACATCTGCAGACGCTATTTCCTAGCAAGGAAGTGTCGCATTTACGTTCTTTTAAAGTGAATACGAGGTATACATAGCACTCCACAATGAATATTATATCTTATCATGAAACATAGAATGTGGAGCGATTTCGCGTCTTAAGAAGCATTAGAAATCAATTGCTTCGATACGTAGACATCTGCAGACGCTATTACCTAGCAAGGAAGTGTCGCATTTACTATCTTTTGAAGTGAATACGAGGTATACATAACAATCCACAATGAAAATTATATCTTATCATGAAACTTATAATTGAGGATCCATTCGCGTTTTAAGAAGCATTAGAAATCTATTGCTTCGATACGTAGACATCCGCAGACGCTATTACCAAGCAAGGAAGTGTCGCATTTTCAATCTTTTGAAGTGAATACGAGGTATACGTAACACTCCACAATGAATACTATATCTTATCATGAAACATAGAAATGAGATGCGATATCGCGATATAAGAAGTATTAGAACTCTATTGCTTCGATACGTAGACGTCTGCAAACGTTACTTCCTAGCAAGGAAGTGTCACATTTATATTCTTTTGAAGTGTATGCGAGGTACACATGACACTTCGCAATGAATATTATATCTTATAATGAAACATAGAAATGAGATGCGATATCGCGTTTTAAGAAGCATTGGAACTCTATTGTTACGATAGGTAGTCATCTGCAGACGCAATTATCTAGCAAGGAAGTGTCGCATTTACATTCTTTTGAAGTTAATGCGAGATATTCATGACACTTCGCAATGAATACTATATCTTATCATGAAACATAGTAATAAGATGCGATATCGCGTTCTAAGAAGGATTAGAACTCTATTGCTACGATACGTGGATATCAGCAGACGCTATTTCCTAGCAAGGATGTGCCGCATTTACAATCTATTGAAGTGAATACAAGGTATACATAACACTCCACAATGAATATTATATCTTATCATGAAACATAGATATGAAATGCGACATCGCGACTTAAGAAGCATTAGATCTCTATTCCTTCGATACGGAGACATCCGCAAACGCTACTTCCTAGTATGGAAATGTCACATATACATTCATTTGAAGTGTATGCGAGGTATAAGTGACACTTCGCAATGAATATTATATCTTATCGTGATACATAGAAATGAGATGCGATATCGCGTTTTAAGAAGCATTAGAACACTATTGCTACGATACGTAGACATCTGCAAACGCTATTCCCTAGCAAGGAAGTGTCGTATTTACATTCTCTTGGAGAGATTACGAGGTATACATGACACTCCGCAATGAATAGTATATCTTATCGTAAAACATAGAAATGAGATGCGATATGGCGATTCAAGAAGCATTAGATCTCTATTGCTACGATACGTAGATATCTGCAGACGCTATTTCCTGGCAAGGAAGTGTCGCATTTATATTCATTTGAAGTGTAGACGAGATATACATAACACTACACAATGAATATTATATCTTATCATGAAACGTAGAAGTGAGATGCGATATCGCGATTTAAGGAGCATTACAACTCTATTGCTTCGAACCGTAGACATCTGCAAACGCTAGTTCCTAGCAAGGAAGTGTTGCATTTACATTCTTTTGAAGTGAATACGAGGTATACATGACACTCCACAATGAATATTATATCTTATCATGAAACATAGAAATGAGATGCGATATCTCGTTTTAAGAAGCATTAGAACTCCTTTGCTTCGATACATAGACATCTGCCAACGCTATTTCCTAGCAAGGGAGAGTCGCATTTACATTCATTTGAAGTGAATACGAGGTATACATAACACCGCACAATGAATATTATATCTTATAATGTAGCGTAGAATTGAGATGCAATATCGCGTTTTAAGAAGCATTAGAACTCTGTTGCTTCGATACGTAGACGTCTGCCATCGCAATTACCTAGCAAGGAAGTATCGCATTTACATTCATTTGAAGTGTATGCGAGGTGACAAGATACTTCGCAATGAATATTACGTCTTACCATGATTCAAAGAATTGAGATGCGATATCGCGTTTTGAGAAGCACTAGAACTCTATTGCTACGATACATAGACATCTGCAAACGATATTTCCTAGCAAGGAAGTGTCGCATTTACATTCTATTGAGGTGAATACGATGTATACATAACACTGCACAATGAATATTATATCTTATCATAAAACACAGAAATGTGATGCGATATCTCGTTTTAAGAAGCATTAGTGCTCTGTTGCTTCGATACGTAGACATCTGCAAACGCTACTTCCTAGCAAGGAAGTGTCGCATTTACATTCATTTGAAGTGTATTCGAGGTATACATGACACTCCACAATGAACATTATATCTTATCATGAAACATAGAAATGAGATGCGATATCTCGTTTTAAGAAGCATTAGAACTCTATTTCTTCGATGCGTAGACATCTGGAAACGTTATTTCCTGGAAAGGAAGTGTCGCATTTACATTTGTTTGAAGTGTAGGCGAGGAATACATAACACTTCGCAATGTATATTATATCTTACCTTAAAACATAGAAGTGAGATGCGATATCGCGATTTAAGGAGAATTAGAACTCTATTGCTATGATACGTAGACATCTGGAAACTCTATTTCCTAGCAAGGAAGAGTCGCAATTACATACTTTTGATGTGAATACGAGGGATACATAACACTTCGCAATGAATATTATATCCTATCATGAAACATAGAAGTGAGATGTGACATCCCGTTTTAAAAAGCATTAGAACTGTATTGCTACGATACGTAAACATCTGCAAACGCAATTTCCTAGCAAGGAAGTGTCGCATTCACATTCTTTTGAAGTCAATTCGAGGTATACATGACACTTCGCAATGAGTATTATATTTTATCATAAAACATTGAAGTGAGATCCGATATCGCGTTTTAAGAAGCATTAGAACTCTATTTCTTCGATACGTAGACATCTGCAAACGTAACTTCCCAGCAAGGATGTGTCGCATTTACATTCTCCTGAAAGGAATGCGAGGAATACATGACACTTCGCAATGAATATTATACGTTATCATGAAACATCGAAATGGGATGCGATATTGCGATATAAGAGGCATTAGGACTCTATTGCTTCAAGACGTAGACATCTGCAAACACTATTCCCCCCCAAGCAAGTGTCGAATTTACATTCATTTGAAGTGTAGACGAGATATACATAACACTGCACAATCAATATTATATCTTATCATGAAAAATAGGAACGAGATGCGATATCGCAATTTAAAAAGCATTAGAACTCCATTGGTACGATACGTAGACATCTGCAAACGTAATTTAATGGCAAGGAAGTGTCGCATTTACATTATTTTGAAGTGAACACGAGGTATACATGACACTTCGCAATGAATATTATACCTTGTCATGAATCATAGAAATGTGCTACGATATTGCGTTTTAAGAAGCATTAGAACTCTAACGCTTCGATACGTAGACATCTGGTAAAGCTATTTCCTAGTAAGGAAGTATCCCATTTACATTCTTTTTAAGTATAGACGAGATATACATAACCCTCCGCAATGAACATTATATCTTGTCATGAAACATAGTAATGAGATGCGATTTTGTGTTTTGAGAAGCATTAGAACTCTATTGCTTCGATACGTAGACATCTGCCAACGCTATTTCCTAGCAAGGGAGAGTCGCATTTACATTCAGTTGAAGTGAATACGAGGTATACATAACACCGCACAATGAATATTATATCTTATAATGTAGCGTAGAATTGAGATGCAATATCGCGTTTTAAGAGGCATTAGAACTCTGTTGCTTCGACACGTAGACGTCTGCCATCGCAATTACCTAGCAAGGAAGTGTCGTATCTACATGCTTTTGAAGTGAATACGGGGTATACATAACACTGCACAATGAATATTACATCTTATCATGAAACATAGAAATGGGATGCGATATGACGATTTAAGAAGCGTTAGAACTCTATTGCTTCGATACGAAGATATCTGCAAACGCCATTTCCAAGCAAGGAAGTGTCGCATTTTCATTTTTAGGAAGTGTAGACGAGATATACATAACACTCCACAATGAATATTGTATCTTATCATGAAACAAATAATTGTGGATCGATTCGCGTTTTAAGAAGCATTAGAACCTCATTGCTACGATACGTAGACATCTGCAGACGCTATTTCCTAGCAAGGAAGTGTCGCATTTACGTTCTTTTAAAGTGAATACGAGGTATACATAGCACTCCACAATGAATATTATATCTTATCGTGAAACATAGAAATGAGATGCGATCTCGCGATTTAAGAAGCATTAGAACACTGTTGCTACGATACGTAGACATCTGCAAATGCTATTTCCTAGCAAGGAAGTCTCGTATTAAATTCTTTTGAAGTGAATGCGAGGTACACATAACATTGCACAATGAATATTATATCTTATCATGAAACATAGAAATGAGATGCGATATCCCATTTTAAGAAGCATTAGAAATCTATTGCTTCGATACGTAGACATCTGCATACGCTACTTCCTAGCAAGGCAGTGCCGCATTTGCATTTTTTTGAAGTGAATACGAGGTATGCATAATACCCCACAATGAATATTATATCTTATCACGAGACATAGAAATGATATGCGATATCCCGTCTTAAGAAGCATCAGATCCCTATTGATTCGATACGTAGTCATCTGTAAACGCTATTTCAATGCAAGGGAGTGTCGCATTTGCATTCTTTTGAAGTGAGTACGAGGTATGCATAATACCCCACAATGAATATTATATCTTATCATGAAACATTGGAATGAGATGCGATATCGCTCTTTAAGAAGCATTAGAACTCTATTGCCACGATACGTAGACATCTGCAAACGCTATTTCCTAGCAAGGAAGTGTCGCATTTACATTCATTTGAAGAGTATGCGACGTATACGTGATACTTCGCAATGAATAATATATCGTACCATGAAACATAGGAATGAGATGCGGTATCTCGTTTTAAGATGCAATAGAAATCTAATGCCACGATACGCAGAAATCTGCAAACGCTATATCCTAGCAATCAAGTGTCGCATTTATATTCTTTTGAAGTTAATGCGAGGTATACATAACACTTGCCAATGAATATTATATCTTATCATGAAACATAGAAGTAAGATGCGATATCACGTTTTATGAAGCATTAGAACCCTACTGCTTCGATACGTAGGCATCTGCCAACACTATTTCCTAGCAACGAAGTGTCACATTTAGATTCATTTGAAGTGTAGACGAGGAATACATAACACTTGGCAATTAATATTGTATCTTATGATGAAGCATAGAAATGAGATGCGTTATCGCGTTTTAAGAATCTTTAGAACTCTATTGCTACGATACGTAGACATCTGCAAACGCTATTTCCTACCAAGGAAGTGCCACATTTAAATTCCTTTGAAGTAAATACGCTTCATACATAACACTGCACAATGAATATTATATCTGATCATGAGACATAGAAATGAGATGCGATACGAGGATGTAAGAAGCATTGGAACTCTATTGCCTCGATACGTAGACATCTGCAAACGATACTTCCTACCAAGGAAGTGTCGCATTTACATTCTTTTGAAAGGAATACGAGGTATACATGACACTTCGCAATGAATATTATACGTTATCATGAAACATCGAAATGGGATGCGATATTGCGATATAAGAGGCATTAGGACTCTATTGCTTCAAGACGTAGACATCTGCAAACACTATTCCCCCCCAAGCAAGTGTCGAATTTACATTCATTTGAAGTGTAGACGAGATATACATAACACTGCACAATCAATATTATATCTTATCATGAAAAATAGGAATGAGATGCGATATCGCAATTTAAAAAGCATTAGAACTCCATTGGTACGATACGTAGACATCTGCAAACGTAATTTAATGGCAAGGAAGTGTCGCATTTACATTATTTTGAAGTGAACACGAGGTATACATGACACTTCGCAATGAATATTATACCTTGTCATGAATCATAGAAATGTGCTACGATATTGCGTTTTAAGAAGCATTAGAACTCTAATGCTTCGATACGTAGACATCTGGTAAAGCTATTTCCTAGTAAGGAAGTATCCCATTTACATTCTTTTTAAGTATAGACGAGATATACATAACCCTCCGCAATGAACATTATATCTTGTCATGAAACATAGTAATGAGGTGCGATTTTGTGTTTTGAGAAGCATTAGAACTCTATTGCTTCGATACGTAGACATCTGCCAACGCTATTTCCTAGCAAGGGAGAGTCGCATTTACATTCAGTTGAAGTGAATACGAGGTATACATAACACCGCACAATGAATATTATATCTTATAATGTAGCGTAGAATTGAGATGCAATATCGCGTTTTAAGAGGCATTAGAACTCTGTTGCTTCGATACGTAGACGTCTGCCATCGCAATTACCTAGCAAGGAAGTGTCGTATCTACATGCTTTTGAAGTGAATACGGGGTATACATAACACTGCACAATGAATATTACATCTTATCATGAAACATAGAAATGGGATGCGATATGACGATTTAAGAAGCGTTAGAACTCTATTGCTTCGATACGAAGATATCTGCAAACGCCATTTCCAAGCAAGGAAGTGTCGCATTTTCATTTTTAGGAAGTGTAGACGAGATATACATAACACTCCACAATGAATATTGTATCTTATCATGAAACAAATAATTGTGGATCGATTCGCGTTTTAAGAAGCATTAGAACCTCATTGCTACGATACGTAGACATCTGCAGACGCTATTTCCTAGCAAGGAAGTGTCGCATTTACGTTCTTTTAAAGTGAATACGAGGTATACATAGCACTCCACAATGAATATTATATCTTATCATGAAACATAGAAATGTGGAGCGATTTCGCGTCTTAAGAAGCATTAGAAATCAATTGCTTCGATACGTAGACATCTGCAGACGCTATTACCTAGCAAGGAAGTGTCGCATTTACTATCTTTTGAAGTGAATACGAGGTGTACATAACAATCCACAATGAAAATTATATCTTATCATGAAACATATAATTGAGGATCCATTCGCGTTTTAAGAAGCATTAGAAATCTATTGCTACGATACGTGGATATCAGCAGACGCTATTTCCTAGCAAGGATGTGCCGCATTTACAATCTATTGAAGTGAATACAAGGTATACATAACACTCCACAATGAATATTATATCTTATCATGAAACATAGAAATGAGATGCGATATCGCGATATAAGGAGGATTAGAACTCTATTGCTTCGATACGTAGACGTCTGCAAACGCTATTTCCTAGCAAGGAAGTGTCACATTTACATTCTTTTGAAGTGAATACGACGCATACACGATACTTCGCAATGAATATTATATCATATCATAAAACATTAAAATGACATGCGAAATTTCGTCCTAAGAAGCATTATAACTCTGTCGCTTTGATACGTAGACATCTGCAAACGGTATTTTATATCAAGGAAGTGTTGCACTTACACACTTTTGAAGTGATTACGAGGTATACATAACAGTCCACAATGAATATTATATCTTATCATGAAACATAGAAATGCGATGCGATATCGCGTTTTAAGAAGCATTGGAACTCTATTGCTACGATACGTAGACATTGGCAAACGCTATTCCCTAGCAAGAAGGTGTCGCATTTACATTCTTCTGAAGTGGACACGAGGTATGCATGACACTTCGCAATGAATATTATATCTTATCATGAAACATAGATATGAAATGCGACATCGCGACTTAAGAAGCATTAGATCTCTATTCCTTCGATACGGAGACATCCGCAAACGCTACTTCCTAGTATGGAAATGTCACATATACATTCATTTGAAGTGTATGCGAGGTATAAGTGACACTTCGCAATGAATATTATATCTTATCGTGATACATAGAAATGAGATGCGATATCGCGTTTTAAGAAGCATTAGAACACTATTGCTACGATACGTAGACATCTGCAAACGCTATTCCCTAGCAAGGAAGTGTCGTATTTACATTCTTTTGGAGAGATTACGAGGTATACATGACACTCCGCAATGAATAGTATATCTTATCGTAAAACATAGAAATGAGATGCGATATGGCGATTCAAGAAGCATTAGATCTCTATTGCTACGATACGTAGACATCTGCAGACGCTATTTCCTGGCAACGGAGTGTCGCATTTACATTCGTTTGAAGTATATGCGAGGTATACATGACACTTCGCAATGATTATTATATATTATCATGAAACATAGAATTGAGATGCGATATCGCGTTTGGGAAGCATTAGAACACTAATGCTACGATACGTAGACATCTGCAAACGCTATTTCCTAGCAAGGGAGTGCCGCAATTACGTTCGTTTGATGTGAATACGAGGTGCACATGACACTTCGCAATGAATATTATATCTTATCATGAAACATAGATATGAGATGCGATATCACGTTTGAAGAAGCGTTAGAAGTCTATTGCTACAATACGTAGACATCTGAAAACGCTATTTCCTAGGAAGGAAGTGTCGCATTTACATTCATTTGAAGTGTATGCGAGGTATAAGTGACACTTCGCATTGAATATTATATCTTATCATGAAACATAGAAATGGGATGCGATATCGCGTTTTAAGAAGCGTTAGAACTCTATTGCTACCATATGTAGACATCTGCAAACGCTATTTCCTTGCAAGGAAGTGTCGCAATTACATTCATTTGAATTGAATACGAGATACACATAACACCGCACAATGAATATTATATCTTATCATGAAACATAGAAATGAGATACGTTATCGCGTTTTGAGAAGCATTAGAACTCTATTGCTACGATACGTAGACATCTGCAGACGCAATTATCTAGCAAGGAAGTGTCGCATTTACATTCTTTTGAAGTTAATGCGAGATATTCATGACACTTCGCAATGAATACTATATCTTATCATGAAACATAAAAATGAGATGCGATATCTCGTTTTAAGAAGCATTAGAACTCAATTGCTTCGATACGTAGACATCTGCCAACGCTATTTCCTACCAAGGAAGTGTCGCATTTACATTCATGTGAAGTGAATACGAAGTATACATGACACTCCGCAATGAATATTATATCTTATCCTAAGACATAGAAATGAGAAGCGATATCTCGTTTTAAGAAACATTAGAACACCATTGCTACGATTCGTCGATATCTGCAGATGCTATTTCCTAGGAAGGAAGTGTCGCATTTACATTCTTTTGAAGTGAATACGAGGTATACATGACACTTTGCAATGAATATTATAACTTATCATGAAACATAGAAATGATATGCGACATTGCGTTTTAAGGAGCATTAGGTCTCTATTGCTACGATACGTAGACATCTGCAGACGCTATTGCCAAGCAAGGATGTGTCGCATATACGTTCGTTTGAAGTGAATACGAGGTACACACAACACTCCACAATGAATATTATATCTTATCCGGAAACATAGAAATGTGATGCGATATCGCGTTTCAAGAAGCATTAGAAATTTATTGCTGCGATACGTAGAAATCTGCAAGCGCTATTTCGTAGCAAGGAAGTGTCGCATTTACATTCATTTGAAGTGTACACGAGGAATACATAACACTTCGCAATGAATATTATATCTTATCATGAAACATAGAAATGAAATGCGATATCGCGATTTAAGAAGCATTTGAACTCTATGGTTCGATATATAGACATCTGCAAAGGCTATGTCCTAGCAAGGTAGTGTCGCATTTACATTCTTTTGAAGTGAATACCAGGTACACATAATACTCCACAACTTGTATTATATCTTATCATGAGACATAGGAATGAGATGCGATTTCGCGTTTTAAGAAGCCTTAGAACTCTATTCCTGCGATACGTAGACATCTGCAAACGCTACTTAATGGCAAGGAAGTTTCGCATTTACATTCTTTTGAAGTGAATACGAGGTATATACAACACTCCACAATGAACATTATATCTTATCATGAAACATAGAAATGAAATGCGACATCGCGTTTTAAGAAGCATTAGAACTCTATTGCTTCGATATGTGGACATCTGGAAACGTTATTTCCAAGCAAGGAAGTGTCGCACTTGCGTTCTTTTGAAGTGAATACGATGTATACATGACACTTCGCAATGAATATTATATCTTATCATGAGACATAGAATTGAGGTGCGATATCCCGTTTTAAGAAGCATTAGAACTCTATTGCTTCGATACGTGTACATCTACAAACGCTATTTCCTAGGAAGGAAGTGTGGCATTTACATTCTTTTGAAGTGAAAACGAGGTACACATGACACTTCGCAATGAATATTATATCTTCTCATAAAACACAGAAATGAGATGCGATATCTCGTTTTAAGATGCATTAGAACACTGTTGCTTCGATACGTATACATCTGCCATCTCTATTTCCTAGCAAGGAAGTGTCGCATTTTCATTCTTTAGAAGTGAATCCAAAGTATACATGACATTCCGCAATGAATATTATATCTTATCATAAAACATAAAAATGAAATTCGATTTCGCGCTTTAAGAAGCATTAGAACACTATTGCTACGATACGTAGACATCTGCAGTCGCTATTTCGTAACAAGGAAGTGTCGCATTTACATTCATTTGAAGTGTAGACGAGATATACATAACACTGCACAATGAATATTATATCTTATAATGTAGCGTAGAATAGAGATGCAATATCGCGTTTTAAGAAGCATTAGAACTCTGTTGCTTCGATACGTAGACGTCTGCCATCGCAATTACCTAGCAAGGAAGTGTCGCATTTACATTCATTTGAAGTGTATGCGAGGTATACAAGATACTTCGCAATGAATATTACGTCTTACCATGATTCATAGAATTGAGATGCCATATCGCGTTTTGAGAAGCACCAGAACTCTATTGCTACGATACATAGACATCTGCAAACGCTATTTCCTAGCAAGGAAGTGTCGCATTTACATTCTATTGAGGTGAATACGATGTATACATAACACTGCACAATGAATATTATATCTTATCATAAAACACAGAAATGTGATGCGATATCTCGTTTTAAGAAGCATTAGTACTCTGTTGCTTCGACACGTAGACATCTGCAAACGCTACTTCCTAGCAAGGAAGTGTCGCATTTACATTCATTTGAAGTGTATGCGAGGTATACATGACACTCCACAATGAACATTATATCTTATCATGAAACATAGAAATGAGATGCGATATCTCGTTTTAAAAAGCCTTAGTACTCTATTGCTACGTAGATGTCTGCAGACGGTATTTACTAGCAAGGAAGTGTCGCATTTACATTCTTTTGAAGTGAATACTAGGTATACATAACACTCCACAATGAATAATATACTTTATCACAAAACATAGAAATGAAATGCGATATCGCGATTTGAGAAGCATTAGATCTCTATTGCTTCGATAGGGAGACATCTGCAAACGCTATTTCCTAGCATGGAAATATCGCAATTACATTCTTTTTAAGTGAATACGAGGTATACATAACACTCCACAATGAATATTATATCTTATCATGAAATATAGAAATGAGATGCGATATCGGGATTTAAGAAGCATAAAACTCTATTTCTTCGATACGTAGACATCTGCAAACGCTATTTCCTAGCAAGGAAGTGTAGAGTTTACATTCTTTTGGAGAGATTACGAGGTATACATGACACTCCACAATGAACATTATGTCTTATCATGAAACCTAGAAATGAGATGCGATATGGCGTTTTAAGAAGCATTGGAACTCTATTGCTACGATACGTAGACATTGGCAAACGCTATCCCCTAGCAAGAAGGTGTCGCATTTACATTCTCCTGAAATGGACACGAGGTATGCATGACACTTCGCAATGAATATTATATCTTATCATGTAACATAGATATGAAATGCGACATCGCGACTTAACAAGCATTAGATCTCTATTCCTTCGATACGGAGACATCCGCAAACGCTACTTCCTAGTAAGGAAATGTCACATTTACATTCATTTAAAGTGTATGCGAGGTATAAGTGACACTTCGCAATGAATATTATATCTTATCGTGAGACATAGAAATGAGATGCGATATCGCGTTTTAAGAAGCATTAGAACACTATTGCTACGATACGTAGACATCCGCAAACGCTATTCCCTAGCAAGGAAGTGTCGCATTTACATTCTTTTGATGTGAATACGAGATGTACATCACACACCACAATGAATATTATATCTTATCATGAAACATAGGATTGAGATGCGACATCTCGTTTTAAGATGCATTAGAACTCTACTGTTTCGATACCCAGACATCTGGAAACGCAACTTCCTAGCAAGGAAGAGTCGCATTCACACTCTTTTGAAGTGAATACGAGGTATACATGACACTTCGCAATGAATATTATATCTTATTATGAAATATAGAAATGAGTTACGATATCTCGTTTTAAGAAGCATTAGAACTCTAATGCTACGATACGTAGACATCTGCAAACGCTACTTCCTAGCAAGGAAGTGTCGCATTTACATTCTTTTGAAGTGGATACGAGGTATACGTGACACTTCGCAATGAATATTATATCTTACTGTGAAACATACAAGTGAGATGCGATATCGCGTTTTAAGAAGCAGCAGAACTCTATTGCTTCGATACATAGACATCTGCAAACGACATTTCCTTGCAAAGAAGTGTCGCATTTACATTCATTTGAAGTGTATGCGAGGTATATATGACACTTCGCTATGAATACTATATCTAATCATGAAACATAGAAATGATATACGAAATCATTTTTTTTAAAAGCATTAGAATTCTATTGCTACGATACGTAGACATCTGGAAGCGCTATTTCCTAGCAAGGAAGTTTCGCATTTACATTCTTTTGAAGTGAATACAAGGTATACATGACACTTGGCAATTAATATTATATCCTGTTATGAAACATAGAAAAGAGATGCGATATCCCGTTTTAAGAAGCATTAGAACTGTATTGTTTCGATACGTAGACACCTGGAAACGCTATTTCCTAGCAAGGAAGTATCGCATGTACACTCTTTTGTAGTGAATACGTGGTATACATGACACTTCGCAATTAATATTGCACCTTATCATGAAGCATAGAAATGTGATGCGATATCGCGTTTCAAGAAGCATTAGAACCCTATTGCTCCGATAAGTAGACATCTGCAAACGCTACTTCCTAGCAATGAAGTGTCGCATTTACATTCTTTTGAAGTGAATACGTGTTATACATGACACTTCGCAATGAATATTATATCTTATCGTGAAACGTAGAAATGAGATGCGATATCGCGAATTAAGAATCGTTGGAACTCTATTGCTGCGATAAGTAGACATCTGCAAACGCTACTTCCTAGCAATGAAGTGTCGCATTTACATTCTTTTGAAGTGAATACGTGTTATACATGACACTTCGCAATGAATAATATATCTTATCATGCGACATAGGAAAGAGATGCGATATGGCGTTTTAAGAAGCATTAGAACTCTATTGGTACGATTCGTAAACATCTGGAGGTGCCTTTTCCTAGCAAGGAAGTGTCGCATTTACATTCTTTTGAAGTGAATACGAGGTATACATAACACTTCGCAATGAATATTATATCTTATCATGACACATAGAGATGTGATGCGATATCGCGATTTAAGAAGTATTAGAATCCTATTGCTTCGATACGTAGACATCTGCAAACGCTATTTCCTAGCAAGGAAGTGTCCCATTTACATTCATTTGAAGTGAATACGAGGTATACATGATGCTTCGCAATGAATATTATATCTTGTCATGAGACATTGAAATGAGATGCGATATCTCGTTTTATGAAGCATAAGAACTCTATTGCTTCGATACGTAGACATCTGCAGACGCTATTTCCTAGCAAGGAAGTGTCTCATTTACATTCAGTTGAAGTGTATGCGAGGTACACATGAAGCTTCGCAATGAATATTATATCTTATCATGAAACATAAAAACGAGATGCGACATCGCGTTTTAAGAAGCATTAGAACCCTATTGCTACGATATGTAGACATCTGCAAACGCTATTTCCTAGCATGGAAGTGTCGCATTTACATTCTCTTGAGGTGAATATGATGTAGACACAACACTCCACAATGAATATTATATCTTAACACGAAACATAGAAATGAGATGCGATATCGCGTTTTAAGAAGCATTAGAATTCTATTGCTTCGATACGTATACATCACGAAACGTTACTTCCTAGCAAGGAAGTGTCGCATTTACATTCTTTTGAAGTGAATACGTGGTATACATGACACTTCGCTATGAATATTATATCTTATCGAAACATAGAATTGAGATGCGATATCGCGTATTAAGAAGCATTAGAGCTCTATTGCTTCGATACGTAGACATCTTGAAAAGATATTTCCAAGAAAGGAAGTGTCGCATTTACAATCTTTTGAAGTGAATACGAGGTATACATGACACTTCGCAATGAATATTATATCTTATTATGAAATATAGAAATGAGTTACGATATCTCGTTTTAAGAAGCATTAGAACTCTAATGCTACGATACGTAGACATCTGCAAACGCTACTTCCTAGCAAGGAAGTGTCGCATTTACATTCTTTTGAAGTGGATACGAGGTATACATGACACTTCGCAATGAATATTATATCTTACTGTGAAACATACAAGTGAGATGCGATATCGCGTTTTAAGAAGCAGCAGAACTCTATTGCTTCGATACATAGACATCTGCAAACGACATTTCCTAGCAAAGAAGTGTCGCATTTACATTCATTTGAAGTGTATGCGAGGTATATATGACACTTCGCTATGAATACTATATCTAATCATGAAACATAGAAATGATATACGAATTCATTTTTTTTAAAAGCATTAGAATTCTATTGCTACGATATGTAGACATCTGGAAGCGCTATTTCCTAGCAAGGAAGTTTCGCATTTACATTCTTTTGAAGTGAATACAAGGTATACATGACACTTCGCAATTAATATTATATCCTGTTATGAAACATAGAAAAGAGATGCGATATCCCGTTTTAAGAAGCATTAGAACTGTATTGTTTCGATACGTAGACACCTGGAAACGCTATTTCCTAGCAAGGAAGTATCGCATGTACACTCTTTTGTAGTGAATACGTGGTATACATGACACTTCGCAATTAATATTGCACCTTATCATGAAGCATAGAAATGTGATGCGATATCGCGTTTCAAGAAGCATTAGAACCCTATTGCTCCGATAAGTAGACATCTGCAAACGCTACTTCCTAGCAATGAAGTGTCGCATTTACATTCTTTTGAAGTGAATACGTGTTATACATGACACTTCGCAATGAATATTATATCTTATCGTGAAACGTAGAAATGAGATGCGATATCGCGAATTAAGAATCGTTGGAACTCTATTGCTGCGATAAGTAGACATCTGCAAACGCTACTTCCTAGCAATGAAGTGTCGCATTTACATTCTTTTGAAGTGAATACGTGTTATACATGACACTTCGCAATGAATAATATATCTTATCATGCGACATAGGAAAGAGATGCGATATGGCGTTTTAAGAAGCATTAGAACTCTATTGGTACGATTCGTAAACATCTGGAGGTGCCTTTTCCTAGCAAGGAAGTGTCGCATTTACATTCTTTTGAAGTGAATACGAGGTATACATAACACTTCGCAATGAATATTATATCTTATCATGACACATAGAGATGTGATGCGATATCGCGATTTAAGAAGTATTAGAATCCTATTGCTTCGATACGTAGACATCTGCAAACGCTATTTCCTAGCAAGGAAGTGTCGCATTTACATTCATTTGAAGTGAATACGAGGTATACATGATGCTTCGCAATGAATATTATATCTTGTCATGAGACATTGAATTGAGATGCGATATCTCGTTTTATGAAGCATTAGAACTCTATTGCTTCGATACGTAGACATCTGCAGACGCTATTTCCTAGCAAGGAAGTGTCGCATTTACATTCAGTTGAAGTGTATGCGAGGTACACATGACGCTTCGCAATGAATATTATATCTTATCATGAAACATAAAAACGAGATGCGACATCGCGTTTTAAGAAGCATTAGAACCCTATTGCTACGATATGTAGACATCTGCAAACGCTATTTCCTAGCATGGAAGTGTCGCATTTACATTCTCTTGAGGTGAATATGATGTAGACACAACA
Source organism: Xylocopa sonorina (assembly GCF_050948175.1). NCBI lineage: Eukaryota > Metazoa > Arthropoda > Insecta > Hymenoptera > Apidae > Xylocopa > Xylocopa sonorina. Next base: position 657,382 of record NW_027490137.1, on the reverse strand, counting down.
CTCCACAATGAATATTATATCTTAACACGAAACATAGAAATGAGATGCGATATCGCGTTTTAAGAAGCATTAGAATTCTATTGCTTCGATACGTATACATCACGAAACGTTACTTCCTAGCAAGGAAGTGTCGCATTTACATTCTTTTGAAGTGAATACGTGGTATACATGACACTTCGCTATGAATATTATATCTTATCGAAACATAGAATTGAGATGCGATATCGCGTATTAAGAAGCATTAGAGCTCTATTGCTTCGATACGTAGACATCTTGAAAAGATATTTCCAAGAAAGGAAGTGTCGCATTTACAATCTTTTGAAGTGAATACGATGTATAAATAACACTCCACAATGAATATTATAACTTATCATGAAACATGGAAATGAGATGCCATATCGCGATTTAAGATGCATTAGAACCCTATTGCTTCGATACGTAGACATCTGCAAACGCTACTTCCTAGCAAGGAAGTGCCGCATTTACATTCTTTTGAAGTGAATACGAGGTATACATGACACTTCGCAATGAATATTATATCTAATCATGAGACATAGAAATGAGATGCGATATCGCGGTTTTGGAAGCATTAGATCTCTATTGCCTCGATACGTAGACATCTGGTAACGCTATTTCCCAGCAAGGTAGTGCCGCATTTACATTCATTTGAAGCCTATGTGTGTTATACATGACAATTCGCAATGAGTATTATATCATATTATGAAACATAGTAATGAGATGCGATATCGCGTTTTAAGAAGCATTAGAACACTATTGCTACGATACGTAGACATCTGCAGACGCTACTTCCTAGGACGGAAGTGTCGCATTTACATTCTTTTGAAGTGAATACGAGGTATACATGACACTCCACAATGAATATTATATCTCATAATGAAACATAGAAATGAGGAGCGATATCGCGGTTTAAGAAGCATTAGAACTCCTTTGGTACAATACGTAGACATCTGCAAACGATATTTCGTAGCAAGGAAGTGTCGCATTTACATTCTTTTGAAGTGAATACGAGGTATACATGACACTCCACAATGAATATTATATCTCATAATGAAACATAGAAATGAGGAGCGATATCGCGGTTTAAGAAGCATTAGAAATCCTTTGGTACAATACGTAGACATCTGCAAACGATATTTCGTAGCAAGGAAGTGTCGCATTTACATTCTGTTGAAGTGAATACGAGGTATACATAACACTCCAGAATGAACATTATATCTTATCATGAAACATAGAAATGAGGAGCGATTTCGCGTTTTAAGAAGCATTGGAACTCTATTGCTTCGGTACGTAGACATCCTCAGACGCTAATTCCTAGCAAGGGAGTGTCGCATTTACAATCTTTTGAAGTGAATGCGAGGCATACATAACAATCCACAATGAATATTATACCTTATCATGAAACATAGAAATGAGATGCGATATGGCGATATAAGAAGCATTAGAACTCTATTGCTTCGATACGTAGACATCTGGGAACGCGATATCCAAGAAAGGAAACGTCGCATTTACATACAATTGAAGTGTAGGCGAGGAGTACGTAACACTCCACAATGAATATTATATCTTATCACGAAACATAGAAATGAGATGCGATATCGCGTTTTAAGAAGCATTAGAACACTATTGCTACGATACGTAGACATCTGCAGACGCTACTTCCTAGGAAGGAAGTGTCGCACTTACATTCTTTTGAAGTGAATACGAGGTATACATGACACTCCACAATGAATATTATATCTCATAATGAAACATAGAAATGAGGAGCGATATCGCGGTTTAAGAAGCATTAGAACTCCTTTGGTACAATACGTAGGCATCTGCAAACGATATTTCGTAGCAAGGAAGTGTCGCATTTACATTCTTTTGAAGTGAATACGAGGTATACATGACACTCCACAATGAATATTATATCTCATAATGAAACATAGAAATGAGGAGCGATATCGCGGTTTAAGAAGCATTAGAGCTCCTTTGGTACAACACGTAGACATCTGCAAACGATATTTCGTAGCAAGGAAGTGTCGCATTTACATTCTTTTGAAGTGAATACGAGGTATACATAGCAATCCACAATGAATATTATATCTTATCACGAAATATAGAAATGAGATGCGATATCGCGATTTAGGAAGCATTATAACACTATTGCTTCGATACGTAGACATCTGCAAACGCTACTTCCTAGCAAGGAAGTGTCGCATTTACATTCTTTTGATGTGAATACGGGGTATACATAACACTCCACGATGATTGTTGTACCGTATCACGAAACATAGAAATGAAATGCCACATCGCGGTTTAAGAAGCATTAGAAATCTATTGCTTCGATACATAGACATCTGGCATCGCTATTTCCTAGCGAGGAAGTATCACATTTACATTCATTTCAAGTGTATGCGAGGTATACGTGACACTTCGCAATGAATATTATATCTTATCATGAAGCATAGAAATGAGATGCGATATCGCGATTTAAGAAGCATTAGAACACTACTGCTTCGATACGTAGACACCTGGAAACGTTATTTCCTGGAAAGGAAGTGTCGCATTTACATTCATTTGAAGTGTAGACGAGGAATACATAACACTTCGCAACGAATATTATATCCTATCATCAAACTTAACATCAAGTAATGAGATGCGATATCGCGATAGAGGAAGCATTAGAACTCTATTGCTTCGATACGTAGACATCTGCAGACGCCACTTCCTAGCAAGGAATGGTCGCATTTACATTCGCTTGAAGTGAATACGAGGTATACATGACACTTCGCAATGAATATTATATCTTATCATGAAACATAGAAATGAGATGCGATATCGCGATTTAAAGTGGATTAGAACTCTGTTGCTACGATACATAAACATCTGCAAACGCTATTTAATAGCAAGGAAGTGTCGCGTTTACATTCTTTTGAAGTGTAGACGAGATATACATAACACTGCACAATGAATAGTACTTCTTATCATGAAACGTAGAAGTGAGGTGCGATATCGCGATTTAAGATGCATTAGAACTCTATTGCTTCGATACGTAGACATCTGCAAACACTATTTCCAAGCAAGGAAGTGTCGCATTTACATTCATTTGAAGTGTAGACGAGATATACATAACACTGCACAATGAATATTATATCTTATCATGAAACATAGAAATGAGATGCGATATCGCGATTTAAGAAGCATTTGAACACTATTGCTTCGATACGTCGACGTCTGTAAATGCTACTTCCTAACAAGGAAGTGTCGCATTTACTTCATTTTGATGTGAATACGAGGTATACATAACACTCCAGAATGAACATTATATCTTATCATGAAACATAGAAATGAGGAGCGATTTCGCGTTTTAAGAAGCATTGGAACTCTATTGCTTCGGTACGTAGACACCTGCAAACGCTACTTCTTAGCACGGAAGTGTCGCATTTACATTCATTTGAAGTGTATGCGTGGTATACATGACACTTCACAATGAATATTATATCTTATAATGAAACATAGAAATGAGATGCGATATCGCGTTTTAAGTAGCATCAGAACTCTATTGCTACGATACGTAGATATCTGCAGACGCTATTTCCTAGCGAGGAAGTGTTGCATTTACATTCATTGGAAGTGTATGCGAGGTATTCAAGTCACTTCTCAATGAATATTATATCTTATCATGATACATAGAAATGAGTTGCGATATCGCGTTCTAAGAAGGATTAGAATTCTAATGCTACGATACGTAGAGATCTGCAAACGCTATTTCCTAGCAAGGAAGTGTCGCATTTACATTCTATTGAAGTGAATACGAGGTATACATAACACTGCACAATGAATATTATATCCTATCATGAATCATAGAAATGAGATGCGATATCGCGTTATAACAAACTTTAGATCTCTAATGCTACGTTGCGTAGATATCTGCAAATGCTATTTCCTAGCAAGGAAGTGTCGCATTTACATTCTTTTCGAGTGTATGCGAGCTATACATGATACTTCGCAATGAATATTATATCTTATCATGAAACATAGAAATGAGATGCGATATCGCGTTATAACAAACTTTAGATCTCTAATGCTACGTTGCGTAGATATCTGCAAATGCTATTTCCTAGCAAGGAAGTGTCGCATTTACATTCTTTTCAAGTGTATGCGAGCTATACATGATACTTCGCAATGAATATTAAATCCTATAATGAAACATAGAGCTGCGATGCGATATCGCGTCTTAAGACGCACTAGAACTCTATTGCTACGATACTTAGACATCTGCAAACGATATTTCCTAGCATGGGAGTGTCGCATTTACGTTCATTTTAAGTGTATGCGATGTATACATAACACTCCACAGTGAATATTATATCTTATCATGAAACATAGAAATGAGATGCGATATCGCGATTTAAGAAGCGTTAGAACTCTATTGCTTCGATACGTAGACGTCTGTAAAAGCTACTCCCTAGCTAGGAAGTGCCGCATTTACATTCTTTTGAAGTGAATACGAAGTGTACATGACACTTCGCAATGAATATTATATCATATCATAAATCATTAAAATGAGATGCGATATCGCGATTTAAGAACGACTAGAAATCTATTGCTTCGATACGTAGATATCTGCTAACGCTATTTCCTAGCAAGGAAGTGTCGCATTTACATTCATTTGAAGTGTAGACGAGATATACATAACACTGCACAATGAATATTATATCTTACCATGAAACGTAGAAGTGAGCTGCGATATATCGATTTAAGATGCATTAGAACTCTACTGCTACGATACGTAGATATCCGCAGACGTTATTTCCTAGTAAGGGAGTGTCGCATTTACATTCTGTAGAGGTGAATACGATGTATACATAACACTCCACAATGAATATTACATGTTATCATAAAACATAGAAATGAGATGCGATACGACGATTTCAGAAGCATTAGAACTCTATTGCTTCGACACGTAGACATCTCCAAACGCTACTTCCTAGCAAGGAAGTGTCGCATTTACATTCCTTTGACGTGAATACGAGGTGTACATGACACTTCGCAATGAATATTATACAATCTCATGAAACATATGAATGAGATGCGATATCTCGTATTAAGAAGCATTAGAACTATATATCTACGATACGTAGACATCTGCAAACGCTATTTCCAAGCAAGGAAGTGTCGCATTTACATTCACTTGAAGCGTAGACGAGATATACATAACACTGCACAGTGAATATTACATCTTACCATGGAACGTAGAAGTGAGGTGCGATATCGCGATTTAAGAAGCATTAGAACTCTATTGCTTCGATACGTAGGTATTTGCAAACGCTACTTCCTAGGAAGGAACTGCCGCATTTACACTCATTTGAAGTCTATACGAGGTGTAAGTGACGCTTCGCAATGCACATTATATCTTATCATGATACATAGTAATGAGATGCGATATCATGTTTTAAGAAGCATGAGAACTCAATTGCTACGACACGTAGACATCTGCAAACGCTATTTCCCAGCAAGGAAGTGTCGCATTTACATTCTATTGAAGTGAATACGAGGTATACATAATACTCCACAATGAAAATTATATCTAATCATGAAACATAGAAATAAGGAGCGATTTCGCGTTCTAAGAAGGATTAGAAATCTAATGCTACGGTACGTAGACATCTGCAAACGCTATTTCCCAGCATGGATGTGTCGCATTTAGATTCTATTAAAGTGAATAGGAGGTATACATAACACTGCACAATGAATATAATATCTTATCATAAAACATAGAAATGAAATTCGATATCTCGTTTTAAGAAGCATTAGAACTCTGTTGCTTCGATATTTAGACATCTGCCATAGCCATTTCCTGGCAAGGAAGTGTCGCATTTACATTCTTTTGACGTGAATACGAGGTATACATAACACTCCACAATGAATATTATATCTTATCATGAAGCATAGAAATGAGATGCGATATCGCGATTTAAGAAGCATTAGAACACTACTGCTTCGATACGTAGACACCTGGAAACGTTATTTCCTGGAAAGGAAGTGTCGCATTTACATTCATTTGAAGTGTAGACGAGGAATACATAACACTTCGCAACGAATATTATATCCTATCATCAAACTTAACATCAAGTAATGAGATGCGATATCGCGATAGAGGAAGCATTAGAACTCTATTGCTTCGATACGTAGACATCTGCAGACGCCACTTCCTAGCAAGGAAGTGTCGCATTTACATTCTTTTGAAGTAAATAAGCTTCATACATAACACTCCACGATGAATATTATATCTTATCACGAAATATAGAAATGAGATGCGATATCGCGATTTAAGAAGCATTAGAACCATATTGCCACGATACGTAGACTTCTGTAAACGCTATTTCCTAGCAGGAAGGTGTCGCATTTACATTCTTTTGAAGTGAATACGAGGTATTCGTGACTCTTCGCAATGAATATTATATCTTATCATGAAACATAGAAATGAGATGCGAAATGGCGTTTTAAGAAGCATTACAACTCTATTGCTTCGATACGTAGACATCTGGAAACGTAATTTTCTAGGAAGGAAGTGTCGGGTTTACATTCTTTTGAAGTGAATACGAGGTATACATGACACTTCGCGTTGAATATTATATCTTATTATGAAACATGGAAATGTGATGCGATATCTTGTATTAAGAAGCATTAGAAAACAATTGCCACGATACTTAGACATCTGTAAACGCTATTTCCTAGCAAGAAGGTGTCGCATTTACATTCTTTTGAAGTGAATACGAGGTATTCGTGACTCTTCGCAATGAATATTATATCTTATCATGAAACATAGAAATGAGATGCGACATCGCGATTTAAGAAGCACCAGTACTCTGTTGCTTCGATACGTAGACAACTGCAAACGCTACTTCCTAGCAAGGAAGTGTCGTATTTATATGCTTTTGAAGTGAATACGAGGTATGCATGAAACTTCGCAAAGAATATTATATCTTATCATGAAACATAGAAGTGAGATGCGATATCGCGTTTTAAGAAGCAATAGGACTCTATTGCTACGACACGTAGACATCTGCAAACGCTATTTCCTAACATGGAAGTGTCGCATTTATATTATTTTGAAGTGAATACGAGGTATACATAACACACCACAATGAATGTTATACCTTATCACGAAACATGGAAATGAGATGCGATATCGCGTTTTAAGAAGCGGTAGGACTCTATTGCTATGATACCTAGACACCTGCAAACGTTATTTCCTAATAAGGAAGTGTCACATTTACATTCTATTGAAGTGTATGCGAGGTATACAAGAGACTTCGCAATGAAAATTATATCTTATCATGAAACATACAAATGAGATGCGACATCGCGTTTTAAGGAGAATTAGAACTCTATTGCTACGATACATAGACATCTGCAAACGCTATTTTCTAGCAAGGAAGTGACGCATTATCATTCTTTTGAAGTGAGTACGAGGTATACATAACACTGCACAATGAATATTATATGTTATCATGATACACAGAATTTAGATGCGATATCGCGATTTAAGCAGCATTAGAACTCTATTGCTTCGGTACGTAGACATCTGCAAACGCGATTTCCTAGCAAGGAAGTGTCGCATTTACAATGTTTTCAAGTGAATACGAGGTATACATGACACTTCGCAATGAATATTGTATCTTACCATGAAACATAGACATGAGATGCGATATCGCGTTTGAAGAAGCATTAGAACTCTATTGCTTCGATACGTAGACATCTGCAAACGCTATTTCTTAGCAAGGTAGTGTCGCATTTACATTCTTTGGAAGTGAATACGAGGTATACATGACACTTCGCAATGAATATTATATCTTATCATGAAACATAGAAATGAGATGCGACATCCCGTTTGAAGAAGCATAAGAAATCCATTGCTTCGATACGTAGACATCTGGAAACGCTATTTCCTAGAAAGGAAGTGCCGCATTTACATATATTTGAAGTGTAGGCGAGGAATACATAACACTTCGCAATGAATACTGTATCATATCATGAAACATAGAAATGAGATTCGACATCGCGATTTAAGAAGCATTTGAACTCAATTTCTACGGAACGTAGACATCTGCAAACGCTATATCCTAGCAAGGAAGTGTCGTATTTACATTCTTCTGAAGTGAATACGATGTATACATAACACTCCACAATGAATATTATATCTTATCATGAAACATAGAATTGAGATGCGATATCGCGTTATAAGAAGCATTCGAACACTATTGCTTCGATACGTAGATATCTGGAAACGTAATTTCCTAGAAAGGGAGTGTTGCATTTACATTCATTTGAATTGCGGACGAGGAATACATAATACTTCGCAATGAATATTGTATCTTATCATGAAACATAGAAGTGAGATGCGATATCGCGTTTTGAGAAGCATTAGAAAACTAATGCTACGATACGTAGACATCTGCAAACGCTATTTCCTTGCGAGGGAGTGTCGCATTTTCACTGTTTTGAAGTGATTACGAGGTTATGATAACACTCCACAATGAATAGTATATTTTATCATCAAACATAGAAATTAGATGCGATATGGCGATTTAAGAAGCATTAGAAATCTATTGCTTCGATACGTAGACATATGCAAACGCTATTTCCTAGCAAGGAAGTGTCGCATTTACATTGTTTTGAAGTGAATACGAGGTATACATGACACTTCGCAATGAATATTGTATCTTGTCATAAAACATACAAATGAGATGCGATATCGCGTTTTAAGAAGAATTAGAACTCTATTTCTACGATACGCAGACATCTGCAGACGCTATTTCCTAGCAATGAAGTGTCGCATTTACATTCTTTTGAAGTGTAGACGAGATATACATATCACTGCACAATGAATATTATATCTTACCATGAAACATAGAAATGAGATGCGATATCGCGATTTAAGAAGCATTAGAACCATAATGCTACGATACATAGACAACTGCAAGCCCTATTTCCTAGCAAGGAAGTGTCCTAATTACAATCTTTTGAAGTGAATACGAGGTATACATGACACTTCGCAATGAATATTTTATCTTATCATGAAACATAGAAATGAGAAGCGAAGTCTCGTTCTAAAAAGCACTAGTACCCTATTGTTTCTATACGTAGACATCTGAAAACGTTATTTCCTAGCAAGGAAGTATCGCGTTTACATACTTTTGAATTGAATACGAGGTATACATGACACTTCGCAATGAATATTATATCTCATCATGACACGTAGAAATGAGATGCGATATCGCGTTTTAAGAAGCGTTAGAACCCTATTGCTACGATACGTAGACATCTGCAAACACTATTTTCTAGCAAGGAAGTGTCGCATTCATACTCTTTTGAAGTGAATACGAGGTTTACATGACACTTCGCAAAGAATATTATATCTTATCAGGAAACATAGAAGTGAGATGCGATATCGCATTATAAGAAGCATTAGAACTCTATTGCTACGATACGTATATATCTGAAAACGCTAATTCCTGGCAAGGAAGTGTCGCATTTACATTCATTCGAAGTGTATGCGAGGTATACGTGACACTTCGCAATGAATATTATATCTCATCATGAAACATAGAAATGAGGTGCGACATCTCGTTTTATGAAGCATTAGAACTCTATTGTTTCGATACCTAGTCATCTGGAAACGCTATTTCCTAGCTAGGAAGTGTCGCATTTACATTCTTTTGCAGTGAATACAAGGCAAAAATGACACATCGCAATGAATATTATATCTTATCATGATACAGAAATGGGATGCGATATCTCGTTTTTAGAAGCATTTGAACTCTATTGCTGCGATACGTAAACATCTGCTAACGCTATGTCCTAGCAAGGAAGTGTCGCATTTACATTCCTTTGAAGAGAAAACGTGGTATACATGATACACCACAATGAATATTACATCTTATCATAAAACATAGAAATAAGATGCGATATGGCGATTTAAGAAGCAATAGAACAATACTGCTTCGATACGTAGACATCTGCAAACGCTACTTCCTAGCACGGAAGTGTCGTATTTACATTCATTTGAAGTGTATGCGAGGTATACATGAGAAACCACAATGAACATTATATCTTATCATGAATCATAGAAATGAGGTGCGATATCCCGCTTTAAGAAGCATTAGAACTCAATTGCTGCGTAGCTATCTGCAGACGCTATTTCCTAGCATGGAAGTGTCGCATTTACATTCTTTTGAAGTGAATGCGAGGTATACATAACACTCCACAATGAATATTATATCTTATCATGAAGCATATAAATGACAAACGGTTTCGCGTTTTAAGAAGCATTAGAACTCTATTGCTACGATACGTAGATATCTGCTGACGCTATTTCCTAGCAAGGATGTGTCGCATTTACATTCTCTTGAAGTGAATACAAGGTATACATAGCACTCTACAATGAATACTATAACTTATCATGAAACATAGAAATGAGATGCGATATCGCGTTTCGAGGAGCATTAGAACTGTATTGCTACGATACGTAGACATCTGCAAACGCTATTTACTAGCAAGGAAGTGTCGTATTTACATTCTTTTGAAGAGAATACGAGGTATACATGACACACCGCAATGAATAGCATATCTTATCATAAAACATAGAAATGGGATGCGATATGGCGATTCAAGAAGCATTAGATCTGTATTGCTACGATACGTAGATATCTGCTGATGCTATTTCCTAGCAAGGAAGTGTCGCATTTACATTCCTTTGAAGTGAATGCAAGGTATACATAACACTCCACAATGAATATTATATCTTATCATGAAGCATAGAAATGAGATGCGATATGGCGATTCAGAAGCATTAGAACCCTGTTGCTTCGATACGTAGACAACTGCCATTGCTATTTCCTAGCAAGGAAGTGTCGCATTTACATTAATTTGAAGTGTATGCGAGGTATACAAGAATCTTCGCAATGAATATTACATCTTATCATGATTCATAGAAATGAATTGGGATATCGCGTTTTGAGAAGCATTAGAACATAACACTGCACAATGAATATTTTATCTTATCATGAAACGTAGAAGTGAGATGCGATATCGCGATTTATGATGCATTGGAACTCTATTGCTTCGATACGTAGACATCAGCAAACGCTATTTCCTAGCAAGGAAGTGTCGCATTTACTTTAATTTGAAGTGTATACGAGGTATACAAGAAACTTCGCAATGAATATTACATCTTATCATGATTCATAGAAGTGAGATGCGACATCTCGTTTTAAGATGCATTAGAACTCTACTGTTTCGATACCCAGACATCTGGAAACGCAACTTCCTAGCAAGGAAGAGTCGCATTCACACTCTTTTGAAGTGAATACGAGGTATACATGATGCTTCGCAATGAATATTATATCTTGTCATGAGACATTGAAATGAGATGCGATATCTCGTTTTATGAAGCATTAGAACTCTATTGCTTCGATATGTAGACATCTGCAGACGCTATTTCCTAGCAAGGAAGTGTCGCATTTACATTCAGTTGAAGTGTATGCGAGGTACACATGACGCTTCGCAATGAATATTATATCTTATCATGAAACATAAAAACGAGATGCGACATCGCGTTTAAAGAAGCATTAGAAGTCTAATGCTACGATACGTAGACATCTGCAAACGCTATTTCCTAGCAAGGAAGTGTCGCATTTACATTCATTTGAAGTGTATGCGAGGAACACATAACACTTCGTAATGAATATTATATCTTAACATGAAACATTGAATTGAGATGCGATATCGCGTTTTAAAAAGCACTAGAACTCTACTCCTTCGATACGTAGACATCTACAAACGCTATTTCCTGGCAAGGAAGTGACGCATTTACATTCATTTGAAGTGTATGCGAGGTATAACTGACAATTCGCAATGAATATTTTCTCTTATCATGAACATAGAAATGAAATTCGATATCGCGTTTTAAGAAGCATTAGAACTACATTGCTACGATACGTTGACACCTGCAAACGCTATTTCCTAGCAAGAATGTGTCGCGTTTACATTTTGAAGTGAATACGAGGTATACATAACAAAGCACATTGAATATTATATCTTATCATGAAACATAGAAATGAGATGCGACATCGCGTTTAAAGAAGCATTAGAAGTCTAATGCTTCGATACGTAGACTTCTGCAAACGCTATTTCCTCACACGGAAGTGTCGCATTTGCATTCATTTGAAGAGTATGCGAGATATACATAACACTGCACATTGAATATTATATCTTATCATGAAACATAGAAATGAGATGCGATATCGCGATTTAAGAAACAATAGAACTCTATTGGTTAGATACGTAGACATCTGCAAACACTATTTCCTAGCAAGGAAGTGTCGCATTTACATTCACTTGAAGTGTATGCGAGGTATACATGACACTTCGCAATGAATATTATATACTATCATGAAACATAGAAATCAGATGCGATATCGCGATTTAAGATGCATTAGAACTCTATTGCTTCGATACGTAGAAAACTGAAAACGCTACTTCCTAGCAAGGAAATGTCGCATTTACATTCTTTTGAAGTAAATACGAGGTATACATAACAGTGCACTATGTATATTATATCTTATCATGAAACATAGAAATGAGATGCGATTTTGCGATTTAAGAAGCATTAGAACTCTATTGCTTCGATAGGTAGACTTCTGCAAACGCTATTTCCTCGCACGGAAGTGTCGCATTTACATTCATTTGAAGAGTATGCGAGGTGTACATGACACTTGCTAATTAATATTATATCTTATCATGAAACATAGAAATGAGATGCGATATCGCGATTTAAGAAGCATTAGAACTCTAGTGCTTAGATACGTAGACATCTGCAGACGCTATTCCCTAGCAGGGAAGTGTCGCATTTACATTCATTTGAAGCGTTGCCGAGAAATACATAACACTTCGCAATGAATATTATATCTAATCATGAGACATAGAAATGAGATGCGGTATGGCGAATTAAGAAGCATTAGAACACTATTGCCTCGATACGTAGACATCTGGTAACGCTATTTCCCAGCAAGGTAGTGTCGCATTTACATTCATTTGAAGCCTATGTGTGTTATACATGACAATTCGCAATGAGTATTATATCATATTATGAAACATAGTAATGAGATGCGATATCGCGTTTTAAGAAGCATTAGAACACTATTGCTACGATACGTAGACATCTGCAGACGCTACTTCCTAGGAAGGAAGTGTCGCATTTACATTCTTTTGAAGTGAATACGAGGTATACATGACACTCCAAAATAAATATTATATCTCATCATGAAACATAGAAATGTGGAGCGATATCGCGGTTTAAGAAGCATTAGAACTCCTTTGGTACAATACGTAGACATCTGCAAACGCTATTTCCTAGCAAGGAAGTGTCGCATTTACATTCACTTGAAGTGTATGCGAGGAACACATAACACTTCGTAATGAATATTATATCTTAACATGAAACATTGAATTGAGATGCGATATCGCGTTTTAAAAAGCACTAGAACTCTATTCCTTTGATACGTAGACATCTACAAACGCTATTTCCTGGCAAGGAAGTGACGCATTTACATTCATTTGAAGTGTATGCGAGGTATAACTGACAATTCGCAATGAATATTTTATCTTATCATGAACATAGAAATGAAATTCGATATCGCGTTTTAAGAAGCATTAGAACTACATTGCTACGATACGTTGACACCTGCAAACGCTATTTCATAGCATGAATGTGTCGCATTTACATTTTGAAGTGAATACGAGGTATACATAACAAAGCACATTGAATATTATATCTTATCATGAAACATAGAAATGAGATGCGACATCGCGTTTAAAGAAGCATTAGAAGTCTAATGCTTCGATATGTAGACTTCTGCAAACGCTATTTCCTCACACGGAAGTGTCGCATTTGCATTCATTTGAAGAGTATGCGAGATATACATAACACTGCACATTGAATATTATATCTTATCATGAAACATAGAAATGAGATGCGATATCGCGATTTAAGAAACAATAGAACTCTATTGGTTAGATACGTAGACATCTGCAAACACTATTTCCTAGCAAGGAAGTGTCGCATTTACATTCACTTGAAGTGTATGCGAGGTATACATGACACTTCGCAATGAATATTATATTCTATCATGAAACATAGAAATCAGATGCGATATCGCGATTTAAGAAGGATTAGAATTCTATTGCTTCGATACGTAGACATCTGAGAACGCTACTTCCAAGCAAGGAAGTGTCGCATTTACATTCTTTTGAAGTGAATACGAAGTACACATGACACTCCGCAGTGAATATCATATCTTATCATGAAACATAGAAATGAGATGCGATATCTTGTTTTAAGAAGCATTAGAACTCTATTGCTAGTATACGTAGACATCTGCAAACGCTACCTCTTAGCAAGGAAGTGTCGTATTTACATTCTATTGAAGTGAATACGACGTATACATAACACTGCACAATGAATATTATATCTTATCATAAAACATAGATGTGAGATGCGATATCTCGTTTTAAGAAGCATTAGAACTCTGTTGCTTCGATACGTAGACATCTGCCATCTATATATACTAGCAAGGCAGTGACGCATTTACATCCATTTGAATTGTATGCGAGGTATACGTGACGCTTCGCAATGAATATTATATCTTATCATGTAACATACAAATGGGATGCGATATCGCCTTTTAAGAAGCCTTAGTACTCTATTGCTAGTATACGTAGACATCTGCAAACGCTACCTCTTAGCAAGGAAGTGTCGTATTTACATTCTATTGAAGTGAATACGACGTATACATAACACTGCACAATGAATATTATATCTTATCATAAAACATAGATGTGAGATGCGATATCTCGTTTTAAGAAGCATTAGAACTCTGTTGCTTCGATACGTAGACATCTGCCATCTATATATACTAGCAAGGCAGTGACGCATTTACATCCATTTGAATTGTATGCGAGGTATACGTGGCGCTTCGCAATGAATATTATATCTTATCATGTAACATACAAATGGGATGCGATATCGCCTTTTAAGAAGCCTTAGTACTCTATTGCTTCGATACGTAGATATCTGGAAACGATATTTCCTAGCAAGGAAGAGTCGCATTTACATTCTTTTGATGTGAATACGAAGTATACATGACACTTCGCAATGAATATTATATCTTATCATGAAACATACAAATTAGATGCGATATCCCGTTTTGAGAAGCATTAGAACTCTATTGCTTCGATACGTAGACATCTGCAAACGCTACTTCCTAGCAAGGAAGTGTCGCATTTACATTCATCTGTAGTGCATGCGAGGTATACATGACACTTCGCAATGAATATTATATCTTATCATGAAATATACAAATGAGATGCGACATCTCGTTTTAAGAAGCATTAGAACTCTATTGCTTCGATACGGAGACATCTGCAAACGCTATTTCCTAGCAAGGAAGTGTAGCATTTACATTCTCTTGAAGTGAATACGAGGTATACATGACACCTTTCAGTGAATATTATATCTTATCATGAAACATAGTCATGAGATGCGACATCACGATTTAAGATGCATTTGAAATCTATTGCTCCGATACGTAGACATCTGCAAACGCTATTTCCTAGCAAGCAAGTGTCGCATTTACATTGTTTTGAAATGAATGCGAGGTATGCATGACACTTCGCAATCAATATTGTACCTTATCATGAAACATACAAATGAGATGCGATATCGCTTTTTAAGAAGAATTGGAACTCTGTTGCTACGATACGTAGATATCTGCAGGCGCTATTTCCTAGCAAGGAAGTGTCGCATTTACATTCCTTTGAAGTGTATGCGAGGTATACATGCCACTTGGCAATGAATATCATATCTTATCATGAAACATAGAAATGAGATGCGATATCGCGATTTAAGAAGCATTAGAACTCTATTGCTTCGATACGTAGACATCTGGAAACGTAATTTCCTAGTGTGGAAGTGTCGCATTTACATTCAGTTGAAGTGAATACGAGGTATGCATGTCACTTCACAATGAATATTATACCTTATCATGAAACATAGAAATGAGATGCGAAGGCGCGTTTTAAGAAGCATTAGAACTCTATTGCTTCGACACGTAGACAACTGCAAACGCTATTTCCTAGCAAGGAAGTGTCGCATTTACATTCACTTGAAGTGTATGCGAGGTATACATGCCGCTTGGCAATGAATATCATATCTTATCATGAAACATAGAAATGAGATGCGATATCGCGTTTTAGTAAGCATCAGAACACAATTGCTACGATACGTAGACATCTGCAAACGCCATTTCCTAGCAAGTAAGTGTCGCAGTTACATTCTTTTGAATTGTATGCGAGGTATACATAACACTACACAATGAATATTATATCTTATATCGAAACATATGAATGAGATGCGATATCGCGATTTAAGAAGCATTACAACTCTATTGCTTCGATACGTAGACATCTGGAAACGTAATTTCCTAGAATGGAAGTGTCGCATTCTTATTCAATTGAAGTGTATGCGAGGTATACTTGACACTTCGCAATGAATATTATATCTTATCATGGAACATTGAAGTGATGCGCGACATCGCGTTTTAAGAAGCATCAGAACTCTATTGCTATGATACGTAGACATCTCCAAACGCTATTTCCTAGCAAGGAAGTGTAGCATTTACATCCTTTTGAAGTGAATACGAGGTATACATAACACTCCACAATGAATATTATATCTTATCATGAAACATAGAAAAGGGATGCGATATTGCGTTTTGAGAAGCATTAGAACTCTATTGCTTCGATACGTAGACATCTGCAATCGCTCTTTCCTAGAAAGGAAGTGTCGCATTTACATTCATTTGAAGTGAATACGAGGAACACATGAAACTTCGCAATGAATATTATAGAAATGAGATGCGATATGACGATATAAGAAGCATTAGAATTCTATTGCTCCGATTCGTAGAAATCCGCAAACGCTATTTCCTAACAAGGTAGTGACGCATTTACATTCTTTTGAAGTGAATACGAGGTGTACATAACACTGCACAATGAGTGTTATATCTTAATACGAAACATAGAAATGAGATGCGATATGGCGATTTTAGAAGCATTAGAAATCTACTGCAACGATACGTAGATATCTGCAAACGCTACTTCCTTGCAAGCAAGAGTCGCATTTACATTCTTTTGAAGTGAATACGAGGTATACACTACACTTCGCAATGAATATTATATCTTATCACGATACGTAGAAATGAGATGCGATATCGCGATTTATGAAGCATTAGAACCCTATTGCTTCGATACGTAGACATCTGCAATCGCTATTTCCTAGCAAGGAAGTATCGCATTTACATTCATTTGAAGTGTATGCGAGGTATACATAACACTTCGCAATGAATATTATATGTTGTCATGAAACATAGAAATGAGATGCGATATCTCGTTTTAGGAAGCATTATAACACGCTTGCTACGATACGTAGGCATCTGCAAACTCTATTTCCTAGCAAGGAAGGGTCGCATTTACATTCATTTGAAGTGAATACGAGGAACACATGAAACTTCGCAATGAATATTATATCTTATCATGAAACACAGTAATGAGATTCGATATCCCGTTTCAAGAAGCATTAGAACTCTATTGCTTCGATACGTAGACATCTGCAAATTCTATTTCCTAGCAAGGAAGTGTCGCATTTACACTCATTCGAAGTGAATACGAGGAATACATGAAACTTCGCAATGAATATTATATCTTATCATGAAACACAGTAATGAGATTCGATATTCCGTTTCAAGAAGCATTAGAACTCTATTGCTTCGATACGTAGACATCTGTAAACTCTACTTCCTAGCAAGGAAGTGTCGCATTTACACTCATTTGAAGTGAATACGAGGAATACATGAAACTTCGCAGTGAATATTATATCTTATCATGAAACATAGAAATGAGATGCGATATCCCGTTTAAAGATGCATTAGAACTCTATTGCTTCGATACGTAGACGTCTGAAAACGCTATTTCCTAGCAAGGATGTGTCGCATTTACATTCATTTGAAGTGTATGCGATGTATACGTGACACTTTGCAATGAATATTATATCTAATCATGAAACATAGAAATGAGATGCGATATCGCGTTTTGAGATGCAACAGAAATCTAATGCTACGATACGCAGAAATCTGCAAACGCTATTTCCTAGCACGGAAGTGTCGCATTTACATTCATTTGAAGTGAATACGAGGAATACATGAAACTTCGCAATGAATATTATATCTTATCATGAAGCATAGAAATGAGATGCGATATCCCGTTTCAAGAAGCATTAAAACTCTACTGCTTCGATACGCAGACACCTGCAATCGCTATTTCCTAGCTAGGAAGTGTCGCACTTACATTCATTTGAAGTGTATGCGAGGCATACATAACACTTCGCAATGAATATTATATGTTGTCATGAAACATAGGAATGAGATGCGATATCGCGTTTTGAGATGCAATAGAAATCTAATGCTACGATACGCAGAAATCTGCAAACGCTATTTCCTAGCAAGGAAGTGTCGGATTTACATTCATTTGAAGTGTATGCGAGGTATACGTAACACTTCGCAATGAATGTTATATCTTATCATGAAACATGGAAATGAGATGCGATATCGCGATTTAAGAAGCGTTAGGGCTCTATTGCTTCGATACGTAGACATCTGGAATCGTTATTTCCTAGAAAGGAAGTGTCGCATTTTCATTCTTTTGAGGTGAATACAAGGTATACATGACACAACGCAATGAATATCATATCTTATCATGAAACATAGAAATGAGATGCGATATCGCGTTTTAAGAAGCATTAGAACTCTATAGCTTCGATACGTAGACATCTGGAAACACTTCTTCCTAGCAGGGAAGTGTCGCACTTACATTCATTTGAAGTGAATATTAGGAGTATATAACACTTCGCAATGAATATTATATCTTATCATGAAACATAGAAATGAGATACGATATCGCGCTTTAAGAAGCGTTAGAAATCTATTGCTACGACACATAGACATCTGCAAACGCTATTACCTAGGATGGAAGTGTCGCATTTACAATCTGTTGAAGTGAATACGAGGTGTACATAACACTCCTGAATGAATATTATATCTTATCATGAAACATAGAAATGAGATGCGATATCGCGTTTTAAAAAGCATTATAACTCTATTGCTAATATACGTAGATATCTGCAAACGCTATTTCCTAGCATGGAAATGTCGCATTTACATTCTTTTGAAGTGAATACGAGGTTAACATAACACTCCACAATGAATATTATATCTTATCATGAAACATTGAAATGAGATGCGATATCGCGTTTTAAGAAGCATTAGAACTCTATTGCTTCGATACGTAGACATCTGGCATCGCTCTTTCCTAGCGAGGGAGTATCACATTTACATTCATTTGAAGTGTATGCGAGATATACATGACACTTCGCAATGAATATTATATCTTGTCATGAGACATTGAAATGAGATGCGATATCTCGTTTTAAGAAGCATTAGGACTCTAATGCTACGATACGTAGACATCTGCAAACGCTATTTCCTAGCAAGTAAGTGTCGAATTTACATTCTCTTGAAGTGTGAATATCGCGATTTAAGAAGCATTTGAACTCTATTGCTTCGATACGTAGGTATTTGGAAACGCTATTTCTTAGAGAGGAAGTGTCTCATTTACATCCATTTGAAGTGTAGACGAGGAGTACATAACACTTCGCAATGAATATTATATCTTGTCACGGAACATAGAAATGATATGCGATAGCACGGTTTGAGAAGCATTAGAACTCTTTTGCTTCGATACGTAGACATCTGGGAACGCGATATCCAAGAAAGGAAATGTCGCATTTACATACTATTGAAGTGTAGGCGAGGAGTACGTAACACTACACAATGAATATTATATCTCATCATGAAACATAGAAATGAGATGCGATATTGCTATTTAAGAAGCATTAGAACTCTATTGCTTCGATACGTAGACTTCTGCAAACGCTATTTCCTCACACGGAAGTGTCGCATTTGCATTCATTTGAAGAGTATGCGAGATATACATAACACTGCACAATGAATATTATATCTTATCATGAAACATAGAAATGAGATGCGATATCGCGATTTAAGAAACAATAGAACTCTATTGGTTAGATATGTAGACATCTGCAAACACTATTTCCTAGCAAGGAAGTGTCGCATTTACATTCACTTGAAGTGTATGCGAGGTATACATGACACTTCGCAATGAATATTATATACTATCATGAAACATAGAAATCAGATGCGATATCGCGATTTAAGATGCATTAGAACACTATTGCTTCGATACGTAGACAACTGAAAGCGCTACTTCCTAGCAAGGAAATGTCGCATTTACATTCTTTTGAAGTAAATACGAGGTATACATAACAGTGCACTATGTATATTATATCTTATCATGAAACATAGAAATGAGATGCGATATCGCGGTTTAAGAAGCATTAGAACTCTAGTGCTTAGATACGTAGACATCTGCAGACGCTATTCCCTAGCAGGGAAGTGTCGCATTTACATTCATTTGAAGTGTAGACGAGATATACATAACACTGCACAATGAATATTATATCTTATCATGAAACATAGAAATGAGAAGCGATATCGCGATTCAAGAAGCAATAGAACTCTATTGCTTAGATACGTAGACATCTGCAAACGCTATTTCTTAGCAAGGAAGTGTCGCACTTACATTCACTTGAAGTGTATGCGAGGTATACATCACACTTCGCAATGAATATTATATACTATCATGAAACATAGAAATGAGATGCGATATCGCGTCTTCAGAAGCATTAGAACTCTAATGCTACGATACGTAGACATCTGCAAACGCTATTTCCTAGCAAGGGAGAGTCGCATTTACATTCATTTGAAGTGTATGCGAGGTATACATGACATTTCGCAATGATTATTATATCTTATCATGAAACATAGGAATGATATGCGGCATCGCGTTTTAAGAAGCAGTAGGACCCTATTGCTATGATACGTAGACATCTGCAAACGCTATTTCCTATCAAGGAAGTTTCGGATTTACATTCATTTGAAGTGTATGGGAGGTATATATGACACTTCGCAATGAATATTATATCTTATCATCAAACATAGAAATGTGATGCGATATCACGTTTTAAGTAGCATTAAAACCCTATTGCTTCGATACGTAGTCATCTGCAAACGCTATTTCCTAGCAAGGAAGTGTCGCATTTACATTCATTTGAAGTGTATGCGAGGTACAAGTGACACTTCGCAATGAATATTATATCTCATTATGAAACATAGAAATGGGATGCGATATCGTGTTTAAAGAAGCATTAGAAGTCTATTGCTACGATACGTAGACATCTGCAAACGCTATTTCCTAGGAAGGAAGTGTCGCATTTGCATTCGTTTGAAGTGAATACGATGTGTACATGAAACTTGGCAATGAATTTTATATCTTATCATGAAACACAGAAACGAGATGCGATATTACGATTTAAGAAGCTTTAGAATTCTATTGCTTCGATACGTAGAAATCTGCGGACGCTATTTCCTTGCAAGGAAGTGTCACATTTACATTCTGTTGAAGTGAGTACGAGGTATACATGACACTTTGCAATGAATATTATATCTCATCATGAAGCATCGAAATGAAGTGCGACATCTCGTCTTAAGAAGCATTAGAACTCTATTGCTACGATACGCAGTCATCTGCGAACGCTACTTCCTAGCAAGGAAGTGTCGCATTTACAATCTTTTGAAGTGAATACGATGTATAAATAACACTCCACAATGAATATTATAACTTATAATGAAACATAGAAATGAGATGCGATATCGCGATTTAAGATGCATTAGAACCCTATTGCTTCGATACGTAGACATCTGCAAACGCTACTTCCTAGCAAGGAAGTGTCGCATTTACATTCTTTTGAAGTGAATACGAGGTATACATGACACTCCACAATGAATATTATATCTCATCATGAAACATAGAAATGTGGAGCGATATCGCGGTTTAAGAAGCATTAGAACTCCTTTGGTACAATACGTAGACAGCTGCAAACGATATTTCGTAGCAAGGAAGTGTCGCATTTACATTCTTTTGATTTGAATACGAGGTATAAGTGACACTTCGCAATGATTGTTTTATCTTACCTTGAAACATAGAAATGAGTTGCGATATCGCGGTTTAAGAAGCATTAGATCTTCATTGCTACGATACGTAGATATCTGCAAACGCTGTTTCCTAGCCAGGAAGTGTCGCATTTACATTCTTTTGATGTGAATAAGAGGTTCACATGACGCTTCGCAATGAATATTATCTCTTATCATGAAACATAGAAATATGATGCGACATCTCGTTTTAAGAAGCATTAGAGCTCTATTGCTTAGATACGGAGGCATCTGCAATCGCTATTTCCTAGAATGGAAGTGTCGCATTTACATTCTTATGAAGTGAATACGAGGTGTACGTGACACTTCGCAATGAATATTATATCTTATCATGAAACATAGAAATGCGATGCGACATCTAGTTTTAAGAAGCATTAGAACACTTTTGTTTCGATACGTTGACATCAGCAAACGCTATTTCCTAGCAATGAAGTGTCACATTTACATTCATTTGACGTGTATGCGAGGTATACATGAAACTTCGCAATGAATATTATATGTTATCATGAAACATAGAAATGAGATGCGATATCGCGATTTAAAGGGCATTATAAATCTATTAGGACTATACGTAGACATTTGCAAACGCTATTTAATAGCAAGGAAGTGTCGTCTTTACATTCTTTTGAAGTGAATATGAGGTGCACATGACACTTCGCAATGAATATTATATCTTATCATGAAACATAGATATAAGATGCGACATTTTGCTTTAAGAAGCATTAGAACTGTATTGTTTCGATTTGTAGACATCTGGAAACGCGATTTCCTAGCAAGGAAGTGTCGCATTTACATTCTTTTGATGTGAATACGTGGTATAAGTGACACTTCGCAATGATTATTTTGTCTTACCATGAAACATAGAAATGAGTTGCGATATCGCGGTTTAAGAAGCATTAGATCTTCATTGCTACGATGCGTAGATATCTGCGAACGCTGTTTCCTAGCCAGGAAGTGTCGCATTTACATTCTTTTGATGTGAATACGAGGTTCACATGACGCTTCGCAATGAATACTATCTCTTATCATGAAACATAGAAATATGATGCGATATCGCGTTTTGAGAAGCATTAGAACTCTATTGCCACGATACGTAGACATCTGCAAACGCTATTTCCTAGCAAGGAAGTGTCGCATCTACATTCTTTTGAAGTGAATGCGAGGTATACATACCACTCCACAATGAATATTATATCTTATCGTGAAACATAGAAATGAGATGCGATCTCGCGATTTAAGAAGCATTAGAACACTGTTGCTACGATACGTAGACATCTGCAAATGCTGTTTCCTAGCAAGGAAGTCTCGTATTTACATTCTTTTGAAGTGAATGCGAGGTACACATAACATTGCACAATGAATATTATATCTTATCATGAAACATAGAAATGAGATGCGATATCCCATTTTAAGAAGCATTAGAAATCTATTGCTTCGATACGTAGACATCAGCATACGCTACTTCCTAGCAAGGCAGTGCCGCATTTGCATTTTTTTGAAGTGAATACGAGGTATGCATAATACCCCACAATGAATATTATATCTTATCACGAGACATAGAAATGATATGCGATATCCCGTCTTAAGAAGCATCAGATCCCTATTGATTCGATACGTAGTCATCTGTAAACGCTATTTCAATGCAAGGGAGTGTCGCATTTGCATTCTTTTGAAGTGAGTACGAGGTATGCATAATACCCCACAATGAATATTATATCTTATCATGAAACATTGGAATGAGATGCGATATCGCTCTTTAAGAAGCATTAGAACTCTATTGCCACGATACGTAGACATCTGCAAACGCTATTTCCTAGCAAGGTAGTGTCGCATTTACATTCATTTGAAGAGTATGCGAGGTATACGTGATACTTCGCAATGAATAATATATCGTACCATGAAACATAGGAATGAGATGCGGTATCTCGTTTTAAGATGCAATAGAAATCTAATGCCACGATACGCAGAAATCTGCAAACGCTATATCCTAGCAATCAAGTGTCGCATTTATATTCTTTTGAAGTTAATGCGAGGTATACATAACACTTGCCAATGAATATTATATCTTATCATGAAGCATAGAAGTAAGATGCGATATCACGTTTTATGAAGCATTAGAACCCTACTGCTTCGATACGTAGGCATCTGCCAACGCTATTTCCTAGCAAGGAAGTGTCACATTTAGATTCATTTGAAGTGTAGACGAGGAATACATAACACTTGGCAATTAATATTGTATCTTATGATGAAGCATAGAAATGAGATGCGTTATCGCGTTTTAAGAATCTTTAGAACTCTATTGCTACGATACGTAGACATCTGCAAACGCTATTTCCTACCAAGGAAGTGCCACATTTAAATTCTTTTGAAGTAAATACGCTTCATACATAACACTGCACAATGAATATTATATCTGATCATGAAACATAGAAATGAGATGCGATACGAGGATGTAAGAAGCATTGGAACTCTATTGCCTCGATACGTAGACATCTGCAAACGATACTTCCTACCAAGGAAGTGTCGCATTTACATTCTTTTGAAAGGAATACGAGGTATACATGACACTTCGCAATGAATATTATACGTTATCATGAAACATCGAAATGGGATGCGATATTGCGATATAAGAGGCATTAGGACTCTATTGCTTCAAGACGTAGACATCTGCAAACACTATTCCCCCCCAAGCAAGTGTCGAATTTACATTCATTTGAAGTGTAGACGAGATATACATAACACTGCACAATCAATATTATATCTTATCATGAAAAATAGGAATGAGATGCGATATCGCAATTTAAAAAGCATTAGAACTCCATTGGTACGATACGTAGACATCTGCAAACGTAATTTAATGGCAAGGAAGTGTCGCATTTACATTATTTTGAAGTGAACACGAGGTATACATGACACTTCGCAATGAATATTATACCTTGTCATGAATCATAGAAATGTGCTACGATATTGCGTTTTAAGAAGCATTAGAACTCTAATGCTTCGATACGTAGACATCTGGTAAAGCTATTTCCTAGTAAGGAAGTATCCCATTTACATTCTTTTTAAGTATAGACGAGATATACATAACCCTCCGCAATGAACATTATATCTTGTCATGAAACATAGAAATGAGATGCGATATGACGATTTAAAAAGCGTTAGAACTCTATTGCTTCGATACGAAGATATCTGCAAACGCCATTTCCAAGGAAGGAAGTGTCGCATTTTCATTTTTAGGAAGTGTAGACGAGATATACATAACACTCCACAATGAATATTGTATCTTATCATGAAACAAATAATTGTGGATCGATTCGCGTTTTAAGAAGCATTAGAACCTCATTGCTACGATACGTAGACATCTGCAGACGCTATTTCCTAGCAAGGAAGTGTCGCATTTACGTTCTTTTAAAGTGAATACGAGGTATACATAGCACTCCACAATGAATATTATATCTTATCATGAAACATAGAATGTGGAGCGATTTCGCGTCATAAGAAGCATTAGAAATCAATTGCTTCGATACGTAGACATCTGCAGACGCTATTACCTAGCAAGGAAGTGTCGCATTTACTATCTTTTGAAGTGAATACGAGGTATACATAACAATCCACAATGAAAATTATATCTTATCATGAAACTTATAATTGAGGATCCATTCGCGTTTTAAGAAGCATTAGAAATCTATTGCTTCGATACGTAGACATCCGCAGACGCTATTACCAAGCAAGGAAGTGTCGCATTTTCAATCTTTTGAAGTGAATACGAGGTATACGTAACACTCCACAATGAATACTATATCTTATCATGAAACATAGAAATGAGATGCGATATCGCGATATAAGAAGTATTAGAACTCTATTGCTTCGATACGTAGACGTCTGCAAACGTTACTTCCTAGCAAGGAAGTGTCACATTTATATTCTTTTGAAGTGTATGCGAGGTACACATGACACTTCGCAATGAATATTATATCTTATAATGAAACATAGGAATGAGATGCGATATCGCGTTTTAAGAAGCATTGGAACTCTATTGTTACGATAGGTAGTCATCTGCAGACGCAATTATCTAGCAAGGAAGTGTCGCAATTACATTCTTTTGAAGTTAATGCGAGATATTCATGACACTTCGCAATGAATACTATATCTTATCATGAAACATAGTAATAAGATGCGATATCGCGTTCTAAGAAGGATTAGAACTCTATTGCTACGATACGTGGATATCAGCAGACGCTATTTCCTAGCAAGGATGTGCCGCATTTACAATCTATTGGAGTGAATACAAGGTATACATAACACTCCACAATGAATATTATATCTTATCATGAAACATAGATATGAAATGCGACATCGCGACTTAAGAAGCATTAGATCTCTATTCCTTCGATACGGAGACATCCGCAAACGCTACTTCCTAGTATGGAAATGTCACATATACATTCATTTGAAGTGTATGCGAGGTATAAGTGACACTTCGCAATGAATATTATATCTTATCGTGATACATAGAAATGAGATGCGATATCGCGTTTTAAGAAGCATTAGAACACTATTGCTACGATACGTAGACATCTGCAAACGCTATTCCCTAGCAAGGAAGTGTCGTATTTACATTCTTTTGGAGAGATTACGAGGTATACATGACACTCCGCAATGAATAGTATATCTTATCGTAAAACATAGAAATGAGATGCGATATGGCGATTCAAGAAGCATTAGATCTCTATTGCTACGATACGTAGATATCTGCAGACGCTATTTCCTGGCAAGGAAGTGTCGCATTTATATTCATTTGAAGTGTAGACGAGATATACATAACACTACACAATGAATATTATATCTTATCATGAAACGTAGAAGTGAGATGCGATATCGCGATTTAAGGAGCATTACAACTCTATTGCTTCGAACCGTAGACATCTGCAAACGCTAGTTCCTAGCAAGGAAGTGTTGCATTTACATTCTTTTGAAGTGAATACGAGGTATACATGACACTCCACAATGAATATTATATCTTATCATGAAAC
This sequence comes from Xylocopa sonorina, assembly GCF_050948175.1. Taxonomy (NCBI): domain Eukaryota; kingdom Metazoa; phylum Arthropoda; class Insecta; order Hymenoptera; family Apidae; genus Xylocopa; species Xylocopa sonorina. The sequence goes on along the minus strand of NW_027490137.1, from coordinate 630,039 downwards.
ATAGAAATGAGATGCGATATCTCGTTTTAAGAAGCATTAGAACTCCTTTGCTTCGATACATAGACATCTGCCAACGCTATTTCCTAGCAAGGGAGAGTCGCATTTACATTCATTTGAAGTGAATACGAGGTATACATAACACCGCACAATGAATATTATATCTTATAATGTAGCGTAGAATTGAGATGCAATATCGCGTTTTAAGAAGCATTAGAACTCTGTTGCTTCGATACGTAGACGTCTGCCATCGCAATTACCTAGCAAGGAAGTATCGCATTTACATTCATTTGAAGCGTATGCGAGGTGACAAGATACTTCGCAATGAATATTACGTCTTACCATGATTCAAAGTATTGAGATGCGATATCGCGTTTTGAGAAGCACTAGAACTCTATTGCTACGATACATAGACATCTGCAAACGATATTTCCTAGCAAGGAAGTGTCGCATTTACACTCTATTGAGGTGAATACGATGTATACATAACACTGCACAATGAATATTATATCTTATCATAAAACACAGAAATGTGATGCGATATCTCGTTTTAAGAAGCATTAGTGCTCTGTTGCTTCGATACGTAGACATCTGCAAACGCTATTTCCTAGCAAGGAAGTGTAGCATTTACATTCTCTTGAAGTGAATACGAGGTATACATGACACCTTTCAGTGAATATTATATCTTATCATGAAACATAGTCATGAGATGCGACATCACGATTTAAGATGCATTTGAAATCTATTGCTCCGATACGTAGACATCTGCAAACGCTATTTCCTAGCAAGCAAGTGTCGCATTTACATTGTTTTGAAATGAATGCGAGGTATGCATGACACTTCGCAATCAATATTGTACCTTATCATGAAACATACAAATGAGATGCGATATCGCTTTTTAAGAAGAATTGGAACTCTGTTGCTACGATACGTAGATATCTGCAGGCGCTATTTCCTAGCAAGGAAGTGTCGCATTTACATTCCTTTGAAGTGTATGCGAGGTATACATGCCACTTGGCAATGAATATCATATCTTATCATGAAACATAGAAATGAGATGCGATATCGCGATTTAAGAAGCATTAGAACTCTATTGCTTCGATACGTAGACATCTGGAAACGTAATTTCCTAGTGTGGAAGTGTCGCATTTACATTCAGTTGAAGTGAATACGAGGTATGCATGTCACTTCACAATGAATATTATACCTTATCATGAAACATAGAAATGAGATGCGAAGGCGCGTTTTAAGAAGCATTAGAACTCTATTGCTTCGACACGTAGACAACTGCAAACGCTATTTCCTAGCAAGGAAGTGTCGCATTTACATTCACTTGAAGTGTATGCGAGGTATACATGCCGCTTGGCAATGAATATCATATCTTATCATGAAACATAGAAATGAGATGCGATATCGCGTTTTAGTAAGCATCAGAACACAATTGCTACGATACGTAGACATCTGCAAACGCCATTTCCTAGCAAGTAAGTGTCGCAGTTACATTCTTTTGAATTGTATGCGAGGTATACATAACACTACACAATGAATATTATATCTTATATCGAAACATATGAATGAGATGCGATATCGCGATTTAAGAAGCATTACAACTCTATTGCTTCGATACGTAGACATCTGGAAACGTAATTTCCTAGAATGGAAGTGTCGCATTCTTATTCAATTGAAGTGTATGCGAGGTATACTTGACACTTCGCAATGAATATTATATCTTATCATGAAACATAGAAAAGGGATGCGATATTGCGTTTTGAGAAGCATTAGAACTCTATTGCTTCGATACGTAGACATCTGCAATCGCTCTTTCCTAGAAAGGAAGTGTCGCATTTACATTCATTTGAAGTGAATACGAGGAACACATGAAACTTCGCAATGAATATTATAGAAATGAGATGCGATATGACGATATAAGAAGCATTAGAATTCTATTGCTCCGATTCGTAGAAATCCGCAAACGCTATTTCCTAACAAGGTAGTGACGCATTTACATTCTTTTGAAGTGAATACGAGGTGTACATAACACTGCACAATGAGTGTTATATCTTAATACGAAACATAGAAATGAGATGCGATATGGCGATTTTAGAAGCATTAGAAATCTACTGCAACGATACGTAGATATCTGCAAACGCTACTTCCTTGCAAGCAAGAGTCGCATTTACATTCTTTTGAAGTGAATACGAGGTATACACTACACTTCGCAATGAATATTATATCTTATCACGATACGTAGAAATGAGATGCGATATCGCGATTTATGAAGCATTAGAACCCTATTGCTTCGATACGTAGACATCTGCAATCGCTATTTCCTAGCAAGGAAGTATCGCATTTACATTCATTTGAAGTGTATGCGAGGTATACATAACACTTCGCAATGAATATTATATGTTGTCATGAAACATAGAAATGAGATGCGATATCTCGTTTTAGGAAGCATTATAACACGCTTGCTACGATACGTAGGCATCTGCAAACTCTATTTCCTAGCAAGGAAGGGTCGCATTTACATTCATTTGAAGTGAATACGAGGAACACATGAAACTTCGCAATGAATATTATATCTTATCATGAAACACAGTAATGAGATTCGATATCCCGTTTCAAGAAGCATTAGAACTCTATTGCTTCGATACGTAGACATCTGCAAATTCTATTTCCTAGCAAGGAAGTGTCGCATTTACACTCATTCGAAGTGAATACGAGGAATACATGAAACTTCGCAATGAATATTATATCTTATCATGAAACACAGTAATGAGATTCGATATTCCGTTTCAAGAAGCATTAGAACTCTATTGCTTCGATACGTAGACATCTGTAAACTCTACTTCCTAGCAAGGAAGTGTCGCATTTACACTCATTTGAAGTGAATACGAGGAATACATGAAACTTCGCAATGAATATTATATCTTATCATGAAACATAGAAATGAGATGCGATATCCCGTTTAAAGATGCATTAGAACTCTATTGCTTCGATACGTAGACGTCTGAAAACGCTATTTCCTAGCAAGGATGTGTCGCATTTACATTCATTTGAAGTGTATGCGATGTATACGTGACACTTTGCAATGAATATTATATCTAATCATGAAACATAGAAATGAGATGCGATATCGCGTTTTGAGATGCAACAGAAATCTAATGCTACGATACGCAGAAATCTGCAAACGCTATTTCCTAGCACGGAAGTGTCGCATTTACATTCATTTGAAGTGAATACGAGGAATACATGAAACTTCGCAATGAATATTATATCTTATCATGAAGCATAGAAATGAGATGCGATATCCCGTTTCAAGAAGCATTAAAACTCTATTGCTTCGATACGTAGACACCTGCAATCGCTATTTCCTAGCTAGGAAGTGTCGCACTTACATTCATTTGAAGTGTATGCGAGGCATACATAACACTTCGCAATGAATATTATATGTTGTCATGAAACATAGGAATGAGATGCGATATCGCGTTTTGAGATGCAATAGAAATCTAATGCTACGATACGCAGAAATCTGCAAACGCTATTTCCTAGCAAGGAAGTGTCGGATTTACATTCATTTGAAGTGTATGCGAGGTATACGTAACACTTCGCAATGAATGTTATATCTTATCATGAAACATGGAAATGGGATGCGATATCGCGATTTAAGAAGCGTTAGGGCTCTATTGCTTCGATACGTAGACATCTGGAATCGTTATTTCCTAGAAAGGAAGTGTCGCATTTTCATTCTTTTGAGGTGAATACAAGGTATACATGACACAACGCAATGAATATCATATCTTATCATGAAACATAGAAATGAGATGCGATATCGCGTTTTAAGAAGCATTAGAACTCTATAGCTTCGATACGTAGACATCTGGAAACACTTCTTCCTAGCAGGGAAGTGTCGCACTTACATTCATTTGAAGTGAATATTAGGAGTATATAACACTTCGCAATGAATATTATATCTTATCATGAAACATAGAAATGAGATACGATATCGCGCTTTAAGAAGCGTTAGAAATCTATTGCTACGACACATAGACATCTGCAAACGCTATTACCTAGGATGGAAGTGTCGCATTTACAATCTGTTGAAGTGAATACGAGGTGTACATAACACTCCTGAATGAATATTATATCTTATCATGAAACATAGAAATGAGATGCGATATCGCGTTTTAAAAAGCATTATAACTCTATTGCTAATATACGTAGATATCTGCAAACGCTATTTCCTAGCATGGAAATGTCGCATTTACATTCTTTTGAAGTGAATACGAGGTTAACATAACACTCCACAATGAATATTATATCTTATCATGAAACATTGAAATGAGATGCGATATCGCGTTTTAAGAAGCATTAGAACTCTATTGCTTCGATACGTAGACATCTGGCATCGCTCTTTCCTAGCGAGGGAGTATCACATTTACATTCATTTGAAGTGTATGCGAGATATACATGACACTTCGCAATGAATATTATATCTTGTCATGAGACATTGAAATGAGATGCGATATCTCGTTTTAAGAAGCATTAGGACTCTAATGCTACGATACGTAGACATCTGCAAACGCTATTTCCTAGCAAGTAAGTGTCGAATTTACATTCTCTTGAAGTGTGAATATCGCGATTTAAGAAGCATTTGAACTCTATTGCTTCGATACGTAGGTATTTGGAAACGCTATTTCTTAGAGAGGAAGTGTCGCATTTACATCCATTTGAAGTGTAGACGAGGAGTACATAACACTTCGCAATGAATATTATATCTTGTCACGGAACATAGAAATGATATGCGATAGCACGGTTTGAGAAGCATTAGAACTCTTTTGCTTCGATACGTAGACATCTGGGAACGCGATATCCAAGAAAGGAAATGTCGCATTTACATACTATTGAAGTGTAGGCGAGGAGTACGTAACACTACACAATGAATATTATATCTCATCATGAAACATAGAAATGAGATGCGATATTGCTATTTAAGAAGCATTAGAACTCTATTGCTTCGATACGTAGACTTCTGCAAACGCTATTTCCTCACACGGAAGTGTCGCATTTGCATTCATTTGAAGAGTATGCGAGATATACATAACACTGCACAATGAATATTATATCTTATCATGAAACATAGAAATGAGATGCGATATCGCGATTTAAGAAACAATAGAACTCTATTGGTTAGATATGTAGACATCTGCAAACACTATTTCCTAGCAAGGAAGTGTCGCATTTACATTCACTTGAAGTGTATGCGAGGTATACATGACACTTCGCAATGAATATTATATACTATCATGAAACATAGAAATCAGATGCGATATCGCGATTTAAGATGCATTAGAACACTATTGCTTCGATACGTAGACAACTGAAAGCGCTACTTCCTAGCAAGGAAATGTCGCATTTACATTCTTTTGAAGTAAATACGAGGTATACATAACAGTGCACTATGTATATTATATCTTATCATGAAACATAGAAATGAGATGCGATATCGCGGTTTAAGAAGCATTAGAACTCTAGTGCTTAGATACGTAGACATCTGCAGACGCTATTCCCTAGCAGGGAAGTGTCGCATTTACATTCATTTGAAGTGTAGACGAGATATACATAACACTGCACAATGAATATTATATCTTATCATGAAACATAGAAATGAGAAGCGATATCGCGATTCAAGAAGCAATAGAACTCTATTGCTTAGATACGTAGACATCTGCAAACGCTATTTCTTAGCAAGGAAGTGTCGCACTTACATTCACTTGAAGTGTATGCGAGGTATACATCACACTTCGCAATGAATATTATATACTATCATGAAACATAGAAATGAGATGCGATATCGCGTCTTCAGAAGCATTAGAACTCTAATGCTACGATACGTAGACATCTGCAAACGCTATTTCCTAGCAAGGGAGAGTCGCATTTACATTCATTTGAAGTGTATGCGAGGTATACATGACATTTCGCAATGATTATTATATCTTATCATGAAACATAGCAATGATATGCGGCATCGCGTTTTAAGAAGCAGTAGGACCCTATTGCTATGATACGTAGACATCTGCAAACGCTATTTCCTATCAAGGAAGTTTCGGATTTACATTCATTTGAAGTGTATGGGAGGTATATATGACACTTCGCAATGAATATTATATCTTATCATCAAACATAGAAATGTGATGCGATATCACGTTTTAAGTAGCATTAAAACCCTATTGCTTCGATACGTAGTCATCTGCAAACGCTATTTCCTAGCAAGGAAGTGTCGCATTTACATTCATTTGAAGTGTATGCGAGGTACAAGTGACACTTCGCAATGAATATTATATCTCATTATGAAACATAGAAATGGGATGCGATATCGTGTTTAAAGAAGCATTAGAAGTCTATTGCTACGATACGTAGACATCTGCAAACGCTATTTCCTAGGAAGGAAGTGTCGCATTTGCATTCGTTTGAAGTGAATACGATGTGTACATGAAACTTGGCAATGAATTTTATATCTTATCATGAAACACAGAAACGAGATGCGATATTACGATTTAAGAAGCTTTAGAATTCTATTGCTTCGATACGTAGAAATCTGCGGACGCTATTTCCTTGCAAGGAAGTGTCACATTTACATTCTGTTGAAGTGAGTACGAGGTATACATGACACTTTGCAATGAATATTATATCTCATCATGAAGCATCGAAATGAAGTGCGACATCTCGTCTTAAGAAGCATTAGAACTCTATTGCTACGATACGCAGTCATCTGCGAACGCTACTTCCTAGCAAGGAAGTGTCGCATTTACAATCTTTTGAAGTGAATACGATGTATAAATAACACTCCACAATGAATATTATAACTTATCATGAAACATAGAAATGAGATGCGATATCGCGATTTAAGATGCATTAGAACCCTATTGCTTCGATACGTAGACATCTGCAAACGCTACTTCCTAGCAAGGAAGTGTCGCATTTACATTCTTTTGAAGTGAATACGAGGTATACATGACACTCCACAATGAATATTATATCTCATCATGAAACATAGAAATGTGGAGCGATATCGCGGTTTAAGAAGCATTAGAACTCCTTTGGTACAATACGTAGACAGCTGCAAACGATATTTCGTAGCAAGGAAGTGTCGCATTTACATTCTTTTGATTTGAATACGAGGTATAAGTGACACTTCGCAATGATTGTTTTATCTTACCTTGAAACATAGAAATGAGTTGCGATATCGCGGTTTAAGAAGCATTAGATCTTCATTGCTACGATACGTAGATATCTGCAAACGCTGTTTCCTAGCCAGGAAGTGTCGCATTTACATTCTTTTGATGTGAATAAGAGGTTCACATGACGCTTCGCAATGAATATTATCTCTTATCATGAAACATAGAAATATGATGCGACATCTCGTTTTAAGAAGCATTAGAGCTCTATTGCTTAGATACGGAGGCATCTGCAATCGCTATTTCCTAGAATGGAAGTGTCGCATTTACATTCTTATGAAGTGAATACGAGGTGTACGTGACACTTCGCAATGAATATTATATCTTATCATGAAACATAGAAATGCGATGCGACATCTAGTTTTAAGAAGCATTAGAACACTTTTGTTTCGATACGTTGACATCAGCAAACGCTATTTCCTAGCAATGAAGTGTCACATTTACATTCATTTGACGTGTATGCGAGGTATACATGAAACTTCGCAATGAATATTATATGTTATCATGAAACATAGAAATGAGATGCGATATCGCGATTTAAAGGGCATTATAAATCTATTAGGACTATACGTAGACATTTGCAAACGCTATTTAATAGCAAGGAAGTGTCGTCTTTACATTCTTTTGAAGTGAATATGAGGTGCACATGACACTTCGCAATGAATATTATATCTTATCATGAAACATAGATATAAGATGCGACATTTTGCTTTAAGAAGCATTAGAACTGTATTGTTTCGATATGTAGACATCTGGAAACGCGATTTCCTAGCAAGGAAGTGTCGCATTTACATTCTTTTGATGTGAATACGTGGTATAAGTGACACTTCGCAATGATTATTTTGTCTTACCATGAAACATAGAAATGAGTTGCGATATCGCGGTTTAAGAAGCATTAGATCTTCATTGCTACGATACGTAGATATCTGCGAACGCTGTTTCCTAGCCAGGAAGTGTCGCATTTACATTCTTTTGATGTGAATACGAGGTTCACATGACGCTTCGCAATGAATACTATCTCTTATCATGAAACACAGAAATATGATGCGATATCGCGTTTTGAGAAGCATTAGAACTCTATTGCCACGATACGTAGACATCTGCAAACGCTATTTCCTAGCAAGGAAGTGTCGCATCTACATTCTTTTGAAGTGAATGCGAGGTATACATACCACTCCACAATGAATATTATATCTTATCGTGAAACATAGAAATGAGATGCGATCTCGCGATTTAAGAAGCATTAGAACACTGTTGCTACGATACGTAGACATCTGCAAATGCTGTTTCCTAGCAAGGAAGTCTCGTATTTACATTCTTTTGAAGTGAATGCGAGGTACACATAACATTGCACAATGAATATTATATCTTATCATGAAACATAGAAATGAGATGCGATATCCCATTTTAAGAAGCATTAGAAATCTATTGCTTCGATACGTAGACATCAGCATACGCTACTTCCTAGCAAGGCAGTGCCGCATTTGCATTTTTTTGAAGTGAATACGAGGTATGCATAATACCCCACAATGAATATTATATCTTATCACGAGACATAGAAATGATATGCGATATCCCGTCTTAAGAAGCATCAGATCCCTATTGATTCGATACGTAGTCATCTGTAAACGCTATTTCAATGCAAGGGAGTGTCGCATTTGCATTCTTTTGAAGTGAGTACGAGGTATGCATAATACCCCACAATGAATATTATATCTTATCATGAAACATTGGAATGAGATGCGATATCGCTCTTTAAGAAGCATTAGAACTCTATTGCCACGATACGTAGACATCTGCAAACGCTATTTCCTAGCAAGGTAGTGTCGCATTTACATTCATTTGAAGAGTATGCGAGGTATACGTGATACTTCGCAATGAATAATATATCGTACCATGAAACATAGGAATGAGATGCGGTATCTCGTTTTAAGATGCAATAGAAATCTAATGCCACGATACGCAGAAATCTGCAAACGCTATATCCTAGCAATCAAGTGTCGCATTTATATTCTTTTGAAGTTAATGCGAGGTATACATAACACTTGCCAATGAATATTATATCTTATCATGAAGCATAGAAGTAAGATGCGATATCACGTTTTATGAAGCATTAGAACCCTACTGCTTCGATACGTAGGCATCTGCCAACGCTATTTCCTAGCAAGGAAGTGTCACATTTAGATTCATTTGAAGTGTAGACGAGGAATACATAACACTTGGCAATTAATATTGTATCTTATGATGAAGCATAGAAATGAGATGCGTTATCGCGTTTTAAGAATCTTTAGAACTCTATTGCTACGATACGTAGACATCTGCAAACGCTATTTCCTACCAAGGAAGTGCCACATTTAAATTCTTTTGAAGTAAATACGCTTCATACATAACACTGCACAATGAATATTATATCTGATCATGAAACATAGAAATGAGATGCGATACGAGGATGTAAGAAGCATTGGAACTCTATTGCCTGGATACGTAGACATCTGCAAACGATACTTCCTACCAAGGAAGTGTCGCATTTACATTCTTTTGAAAGGAATACGAGGTATACATGACACTTCGCAATGAATATTATACGTTATCATGAAACATCGAAATGGGATGCGATATTGCGATATAAGAGGCATTAGGACTCTATTGCTTCAAGACGTAGACATCTGCAAACACTATTCCCCCCCAAGCAAGTGTCGAATTTACATTCATTTGAAGTGTAGACGAGATATACATAACACTGCACAATCAATATTATATCTTATCATGAAAAATAGGAATGAGATGCGATATCGCAATTTAAAAAGCATTAGAACTCCATTGGTACGATACGTAGACATCTGCAAACGTAATTTAATGGCAAGAAAGTGTCGCATTTACATTATTTTGAAGTGAACACGAGGTATACATGACACTTCGCAATGAATATTATACCTTGTCATGAATCATAGAAATGTGCTACGATATTGCGTTTTAAGAAGCATTAGAACTCTAATGCTTCGATACGTAGACATCTGGTAAAGCTATTTCCTAGTAAGGAAGTATCCCATTTACATTCTTTTTAAGTATAGACGAGATATACATAACCCTCCGCAATGAACATTATATCTTGTCATGAAACATAGAAATGAGATGCGATTTTGTGTTTTGAGAAGCATTAGAACTCTATTGCTTCGATACGTAGACATCTGCCAACGCTATTTCCTAGCAAGGGAGAGTCGCATTTACATTCAGTTGAAGTGAATACGAGGTATACATAACACCGCACAATGAATATTATATCTTATAATGTAGCGTAGAATTGAGATGCAATATCGCGTTTTAAGAAGCATTAGAACTCTGTTGCTTCGATACGTAGACGTCTGCCATCGCAATTACCTAGCAAGGAAGTGTCGTATCTACATGCTTTTGAAGTGAATACGGGGTATACATAACACTGCACAATGAATATTACATCTTATCATGAAACATAGAAATGGGATGAGATATGACGATTTAAAAAGCGTTAGAACTCTATTGCTTCGATACGAAGATATCTGCAAACGCCATTTCCAAGGAAGGAAGTGTCGCATTTTCATTTTTAGGAAGTGTAGACGAGATATACATAACACTCCACAATGAATATTGTATCTTATCATGAAACAAATAATTGTGGATCGATTCGCGTTTTAAGAAGCATTAGAACCTCATTGCTACGATACGTAGACATCTGCAGACGCTATTTCCTAGCAAGGAAGTGTCGCATTTACGTTCTTTTAAAGTGAATACGAGGTATACATAGCACTCCACAATGAATATTATATCTTATCATGAAACATAGAATGTGGAGCGATTTCGCGTCATAAGAAGCATTAGAAATCAATTGCTTCGATACGTAGACATCTGCAGACGCTATTACCTAGCAAGGAAGTGTCGCATTTACTATCTTTTGAAGTGAATACGAGGTATACATAACAATCCACAATGAAAATTATATCTTATCATGAAACTTATAATTGAGGATCCATTCGCGTTTTAAGAAGCATTAGAAATCTATTGCTTCGATACGTAGACATCCGCAGACGCTATTACCAAGCAAGGAAGTGTCGCATTTTCAATCTTTTGAAGTGAATACGAGGTATACGTAACACTCCACAATGAATACTATATCTTATCATGAAACATAGAAATGAGATGCGATATCGCGATATAAGAAGTATTAGAACTCTATTGCTTCGATACGTAGACGTCTGCAAACGTTACTTCCTAGCAAGGAAGTGTCACATTTATATTCTTTTGAAGTGTATGCGAGGTACACATGACACTTCGCAATGAATATTATATCTTATAATGAAACATAGAAATGAGATGCGATATCGCGTTTTAAGAAGCATTGGAACTCTATTGTTACGATAGGTAGTCATCTGCAGACGCAATTATCTAGCAAGGAAGTGTCGCAATTACATTCTTTTGAAGTTAATGCGAGATATTCATGACACTTCGCAATGAATACTATATCTTATCATGAAACATAGTAATAAGATGCGATATCGCATTCTAAGAAGGATTAGAACTCTATTGCTACGATACGTGGATATCAGCAGACGCTATTTCCTAGCAAGGATGTGCCGCATTTACAATCTATTGAAGTGAATACAAGGTATACATAACACTCCACAATGAATATTATATCTTATCATGAAACATAGATATGAAATGCGACATCGCGACTTAAGAAGCATTAGATCTCTATTCCTTCGATACGGAGACATCCGCAAACGCTACTTCCTAGTATGGAAATGTCACATATACATTCATTTGAAGTGTATGCGAGGTATAAGTGACACTTCGCAATGAATATTATATCTTATCGTGATACATAGAAATGAGATGCGATATCGCGTTTTAAGAAGCATTAGAACACTATTGCTACGATACGTAGACATCTGCAAACGCTATTCCCTAGCAAGGAAGTGTCGTATTTACATTCTTTTGGAGAGATTACGAGGTATACATGACACTCCGCAATGAATAGTATATCTTATCGTAAAACATAGAAATGAGATGCGATATGGCGATTCAAGAAGCATTAGATCTCTATTGCTACGATACGTAGATATCTGCAGACGCTATTTCCTGGCAAGGAAGTGTCGCATTTATATTCATTTGAAGTGTAGACGAGATATACATAACACTACACAATGAATATTATATCTTATCATGAAACGTAGAAGTGAGATGCGATATCGCGATTTAAGGAGCATTACAACTCTATTGCTTCGAACCGTAGACATCTGCAAACGCTAGTTCCTAGCAAGGAAGTGTTGCATTTACATTCTTTTGAAGTGAATACGAGGTATACATGACACTCCACAATGAATATTATATCTTATCATGAAACATAGAAATGAGATGCGATATCTCGTTTTAAGAAGCATTAGAACTCCTTTGCTTCGATACATAGACATCTGCCAACGCTATTTCCTAGCAAGGGAGAGTCGCATTTACATTCATTTGAAGTGAATACGAGGTATACATAACACCGCACAATGAATATTATATCTTATAATGTAGCGTAGAATTGAGATGCAATATCGCGTTTTAAGAAGCATTAGAACTCTGTTGCTTCGATACGTAGACATCTGCAAACGCTACTTCCTAGCAAGGAAGTGTCGCATTTACATTCATTTGAAGTGTATTCGAGGTATACATGACACTCCACAATGAACATTATATCTTATCATGAAACATAGAAATGAGATGCGATATCTCGTTTTAAGAAGCATTAGAACTCTATTTCTTCGATGCGTAGACATCTGGAAACGTTATTTCCTGGAAAGGAAGTGTCGCATTTACATTTGTTTGAAGTGTAGGCGAGGAATACATAACACTTCGCAATGTATATTATATCTTACCTTAAAACATAGAAGTGAGATGCGATATCGCGATTTAAGGAGAATTAGAACTCTATTGCTATGATACGTAGACATCTGGAAACTCTATTTCCTAGCAAGGAAGAGTCGCAATTACATACTTTTGATGTGAATACGAGGGATACATAACACTTCGCAATGAATATTATATCCTATCATGAAACATAGAAGTGAGATGTGACATCCCGTTTTAAAAAGCATTAGAACTGTATTGCTACGATACGTAAACATCTGCAAACGCAATTTCCTAGCAAGGAAGTGTCGCATTCACATTCTTTTGAAGTCAATTCGAGGTATACATGACACTTCGCAATGAGTATTATATTTTATCATAAAACATTGAAGTGAGATCCGATATCGCGTTTTAAGAAGCATTAGAACTCTATTTCTTCGATACGTAGACATCTGCAAACGTAACTTCCCAGCAAGGATGTGTCGCATTTACATTCTCCTGAAAGGAATGCGAGGTATACATGACACTTCGCAATGAATATTATACGTTATCATGAAACATCGAAATGGGATGCGATATTGCGATATAAGAGGCATTAGGACTCTATTGCTTCAAGACGTAGACATCTGCAAACACTATTCCCCCCCAAGCAAGTGTCGAATTTACATTCATTTGAAGTGTAGACGAGATATACATAACACTGCACAATCAATATTATATCTTATCATGAAAAATAGGAATGAGATGCGATATCGCAATTTAAAAAGCATTAGAACTCCATTGGTACGATACGTAGACATCTGCAAACGTAATTTAATGGCAAGGAAGTGTCGCATTTACATTATTTTGAAGTGAACACGAGGTATACATGACACTTCGCAATGAATATTATACCTTGTCATGAATCATAGAAATGTGCTACGATATTGCGTTTTAAGAAGCATTAGAACTCTAACGCTTCGATACGTAGACATCTGGTAAAGCTATTTCCTAGTAAGGAAGTATCCCATTTACATTCTTTTTAAGTATAGACGAGATATACATAACCCTCCGCAATGAACATTATATCTTGTCATGAAACATAGTAATGAGATGCGATTTTGTGTTTTGAGAAGCATTAGAACTCTATTGCTTCGATACGTAGACATCTGCCAACGCTATTTCCTAGCAAGGGAGAGTCGCATTTACATTCAGTTGAAGTGAATACGAGGTATACATAACACCGCACAATGAATATTATATCTTATAATGTAGCGTAGAATTGAGATGCAATATCGCGTTTTAAGAGGCATTAGAACTCTGTTGCTTCGACACGTAGACGTCTGCCATCGCAATTACCTAGCAAGGAAGTGTCGTATCTACATGCTTTTGAAGTGAATACGGGGTATACATAACACTGCACAATGAATATTACATCTTATCATGAAACATAGAAATGGGATGCGATATGACGATTTAAGAAGCGTTAGAACTCTATTGCTTCGATACGAAGATATCTGCAAACGCCATTTCCAAGCAAGGAAGTGTCGCATTTTCATTTTTAGGAAGTGTAGACGAGATATACATAACACTCCACAATGAATATTGTATCTTATCATGAAACAAATAATTGTGGATCGATTCGCGTTTTAAGAAGCATTAGAACCTCATTGCTACGATACGTAGACATCTGCAGACGCTATTTCCTAGCAAGGAAGTGTCGCATTTACGTTCTTTTAAAGTGAATACGAGGTATACATAGCACTCCACAATGAATATTATATCTTATCATGAAACATAGAAATGTGGAGCGATTTCGCGTCTTAAGAAGCATTAGAAATCAATTGCTTCGATACGTAGACATCTGCAGACGCTATTACCTAGCAAGGAAGTGTCGCATTTACTATCTTTTGAAGTGAATACGAGGTGTACATAACAATCCACAATGAAAATTATATCTTATCATGAAACATATAATTGAGGATCCATTCGCGTTTTAAGAAGCATTAGAAATCTATTGCTACGATACGTGGATATCAGCAGACGCTATTTCCTAGCAAGGATGTGCCGCATTTACAATCTATTGAAGTGAATACAAGGTATACATAACACTCCACAATGAATATTATATCTTATCATGAAACATAGAAATGAGATGCGATATCGCGATATAAGGAGGATTAGAACTCTATTGCTTCGATACGTAGACGTCTGCAAACGCTATTTCCTAGCAAGGAAGTGTCACATTTACATTCTTTTGAAGTGAATACGACGCATACACGATACTTCGCAATGAATATTATATCATATCATAAAACATTAAAATGACATGCGAAATTTCGTCCTAAGAAGCATTATAACTCTGTCGCTTTGATACGTAGACATCTGCAAACGGTATTTTATATCAAGGAAGTGTTGCACTTACACACTTTTGAAGTGATTACGAGGTATACATAACAGTCCACAATGAATATTATATCTTATCATGAAACATAGAAATGCGATGCGATATCGCGTTTTAAGAAGCATTGGAACTCTATTGCTACGATACGTAGACATTGGCAAACGCTATTCCCTAGCAAGAAGGTGTCGCATTTACATTCTTCTGAAGTGGACACGAGGTATGCATGACACTTCGCAATGAATATTATATCTTATCATGAAACATAGATATGAAATGCGACATCGCGACTTAAGAAGCATTAGATCTCTATTCCTTCGATACGGAGACATCCGCAAACGCTACTTCCTAGTATGGAAATGTCACATATACATTCATTTGAAGTGTATGCGAGGTATAAGTGACACTTCGCAATGAATATTATATCTTATCGTGATACATAGAAATGAGATGCGATATCGCGTTTTAAGAAGCATTAGAACACTATTGCTACGATACGTAGACATCTGCAAACGCTATTCCCTAGCAAGGAAGTGTCGTATTTACATTCTTTTGGAGAGATTACGAGGTATACATGACACTCCGCAATGAATAGTATATCTTATCGTAAAACATAGAAATGAGATGCGATATGGCGATTCAAGAAGCATTAGATCTCTATTGCTACGATACGTAGATATCTGCAGACGCTATTTCCTGGCAAGGAAGTGTCGCATTTATATTCATTTGAAGTGTAGACGAGATATACATAACACTACACAATGAATATTATATCTTATCATGAAACGTAGAAGTGAGATGCGATATCGCGATTTAAGGAGCATTACAACTCTATTGCTTCGAACCGTAGACATCTGCAGACGCTATTTCCTGGCAACGGAGTGTCGCATTTACATTCGTTTGAAGTATATGCGAGGTATACATGACACTTCGCAATGATTATTATATATTATCATGAAACATAGAATTGAGATGCGATATCGCGTTTGGGAAGCATTAGAACACTAATGCTACGATACGTAGACATCTGCAAACGCTATTTCCTAGCAAGGGAGTGCCGCAATTACGTTCGTTTGATGTGAATACGAGGTGCACATGACACTTCGCAATGAATATTATATCTTATCATGAAACATAGATATGAGATGCGATATCACGTTTGAAGAAGCGTTAGAAGTCTATTGCTACAATACGTAGACATCTGAAAACGCTATTTCCTAGGAAGGAAGTGTCGCATTTACATTCATTTGAAGTGTATGCGAGGTATAAGTGACACTTCGCATTGAATATTATATCTTATCATGAAACATAGAAATGGGATGCGATATCGCGTTTTAAGAAGCGTTAGAACTCTATTGCTACCATATGTAGACATCTGCAAACGCTATTTCCTTGCAAGGAAGTGTCGCAATTACATTCATTTGAATTGAATACGAGATACACATAACACCGCACAATGAATATTATATCTTATCATGAAACATAGAAATGAGATACGTTATCGCGTTTTGAGAAGCATTAGAACTCTATTGCTACGATACGTAGACATCTGCAAACGCAATTTTCTAGCAAGGAAGTGTCAAATTTACATTCTTTTGAATTGAATACGAGGTATACATAACACTCCACAATGAATATTATATCTTATCATGAAACATAGAAATCGGATGCGATATTGCGATTTAAGAAGCATTAGAAATCTGTTGCTTCGATACGTAGACATCTGCCATCGCTATTTCCTAGCAAGGAAGTGTCGCATTTACATTAATTTGAAGTGTAAGCGAGGTATACAAGAAACTTCGCAATGAATATTACATCTTATCATGATTCATAGAAATGAGATGCTATATCTCGTTTTAAGAAGCATTAGTACTCTGTTGCTTCGATACGTAGACATCTGCCATCGCTACTTCCTAGCAAGGAAGTGTCGTATTTACATTCTTTTGAAGTGAATACGGGGTATACATAACACTTCGCAATGAATATTGTATCTTATCATGAAACATACAAATGAGATGCAATATCGCGTTTTAAGAAGAACTAGAACCCTATTTCTACGATACGTAGAAATCTGCAGACGCTATTTCCTAGCAAGGAAGTGTCGCATTTACATTCTTCTGAAGTGCAGACGAGATATACATATCACTGCACAATGAATATTATATCTTATCATGAAACATAGAAATGAGATGCGATATCGCGATTTTAGAAGCATTAGAAATCTATTGTTTCGATACGTAGACATCTGCAAACGCTATTTCCTAGAAAGCAAGTGTCGCATTTACATTGTTTTGAAGTGAATACGAGGTATACATAACACTTCACAATGAATATTATATCTTATCATGAAACATGAAAATGAGATGCGATATCGCGATTTAAGCAGCATTAGAACTCTATTGCTTCGATACGTAGACACCTGCAAACGCTTCTTCCTAGCAAGGAAGTGTAGCATTTACAATCTTTTGAAGTGAATACGAGGTATACATGACACTTGGCAATTAATATTGTATCTTATCATGAAACATAGAAATGAGATGCGATGTCGCGGTTTAAGAAGCATTAGAACTCTACTGCTTCGATACCTAGACTTCTGCCAACGTTATTTCCTAGCAAGGAAGTGTCGCATTTACATTCATTTGAAGTGTATGCGAGGTATACGTAACACTTCGCAATGAATGTTATATCTTATCATGAAACATAGGAATGAGATGCGACACATCGTTTTAAGAAGCATTAGAACTCTATTGCATCGATACGTAGACTTCTGCAAGCGCTATTTCCTAGCAAGGAAGTATCGCATTTACATTCAGTTGAAGTGTATGCGATGTATACGTGACACTTCGCAATAAATATTATATCCTTTCATGAATCATAGAAATGAGATGCGATATCGCGTTTTGAGATGCAATAGAAATCTAATGCTACGATACGCAGAAATCTGCAAACGCTATTTCCTAGCAAGGAAGTGTCGCATTTACATTCATTTGAGGTGAGTACGAGGTATACATAACACTCCACAATGAATATTATATCTTATCGTGAAACATAGATATGAGATTCGATCTTGCGATATAAGAAGCATAAGAGCTCTATTGCTACGATACGAAGACATCTGCAAACGCTATATCCTAGCAAGGAAGTGTCGCATTTACATTCATTTGAAGTGTATGCGAGGTGTACATAACACTTCGCAATGAATATTATATGTTATCATGAAACATAGAAATGAGATGCGATATCTCGTTTTAAGAATCATTATGACACGCTTGCTACGATACGTAGACATCTGCAAACGTTATTTGCTAGCAAGGGAGTGTCGCATTTACATTCTTCTGAAGTGAATACAAGGTATACATGACACTTCGCAATTAATATTATATCTTATCATGAAGCATAGGAATGAGATGTGATATCTCGTTTTAAGAAGCATTATAACACGCTTGCTACGATACGTAGACATCTGCAAACTCTATTTCCTAGCAAGGAAGTATCGCATTTACATTCGTTTGAAGTGAATACGAGGAATACATGAAACTTCGCAATGAATATTATATCTTATCATGAAACATAGAAATGTGATGTGATATCGCGTTTTAAGAAGCATTAGAACTCTATTGCTACGATACGTAGACATCTGCAAACGCTATTTCCTAGCAAGGACGTGTCGCATTTACATTCATTTGAAGTGTATGCGAGGTATACGTGATACTTCGCAATGAATAATATATCGTACCATGAAACATAGGAATGAGATGCGGCATCTCGTTCTAAGGAGCATTAGAACTCTTTTGCTTCGATTCGTAGACATCTGCAAACGCTATTTCCTAGCAAGGAAGTGTCGCATTTACATTCATTTGAAGTGTATGCGATGTATACGTGACACTTCGCAATAAATATTATATCTTATCATGAAACATAGAAATGAGATGCGATATCGCGTTTTGAGATGCAATAGAAATATAATGCTACGATACGCAGAAATCTGCAAACGCTATTTCCTAGCAAGGAAGTGTCGCATTTACATTCATTTGAGGTGAGTACGAGGTATACATAACACTCCACAATGAATATTATATCTTATCGTGAAACATTGATATGAGATTCGATCTTGCGATATAAGAAGCATAAGAACTCTATTGCTACGATACGAAGACATCTGCAAACGCTATATCCTAGCAAGGAAGTGTCGCATTTACATTCATTTGAAGTGTATGCGAGGTATACATAACACTTCGCAATGAATATTATATGTTATCATGAAACATAGAAATGAGATGCGATATCTCGTTTTAAGAATCATTATGACACGCTTGCTACGATACGTAGACATCTGCAAACGTTATTTGCTAGCAAGGGAGTGTCGCATTTAGATTCTTCTGAAGTGAATACAAGGTATACATGACACTTCGCAATTAATATTATATCTTATCATGAAGCATAGGAATGAGATGTGATATCTCGTTTTAAGAAGCATTATAACACGCTTGCTACGATACGTAGACATCTGCAAACTCTATTTCCTAGCAAGGAAGTATCGCATTTACATTCGTTTGAAGTGAATACGAGGAATACATGAAACTTCGCAATGAATATTATATCTTATCATGAAACATAGAAATGTGATGTGATATCGCGTTTTAAGAAGCATTAGAACTCTATTGCTACGATACGTAGACATCTGCAAACGCTATTTCCTAGCAAGGACGTGTCGCCTTTACATTCATTTGAAGTGTATGCGAGGTATACGTGATACTTCGCAATGAATAATATATCGTACCATGAAACATAGGAATGAGATGCGGCATCTCGTTCTAAGGAGCATTAGAACTCTTTTGCTTCGATTCGTAGACATCTGCAAACGCTATTTCCTAGCAAGGAAGTGTCGCATTTACATTCATTTGAAGTGTATGCGATGTATACGTGACACTTCGCAATAAATATTATATCTTATCATGAAACATAGAAATGAGATGCGATATCGCGTTTTGAGATGCAATAGAAATATAATGCTACGATACGCAGAAATCTGCAAACGCTATTTCCTAGCAAGGAAGTGTCGCATTTACATTCATTTGAGGTGAGTACGAGGTATACATAACACTCCACAATGAATATTATATCTTATCGTGAAACATAGATATGAGATTCGATCTTGCGATATAAGAAGCATAAGAACTCTATTGCTACGATACGAAGACATCTGCAAACGCTATATCCTAGCAAGGAAGTGTCGCATTTACATTCATTTGAAGTGTATGCGAGGTATACATAACACTTCGCAATGAATATTATATGTTATCATGAAACATAGAAATGAGATGCTATATCTCGTTTTAAGAATCATTATGACACGCTTGCTACGATATGTAGACATCTGCAAACGTTATTTGCTAGCAAGGGAGTGTCGCATTTACATTCTTCTGAAGTGAATACAAGGTATACATGACACTTCGCAATTAATATTATATCTTATCATGAAGCATAGGAATGAGATGTGATATCTCGTTTTAAGAAGAATTATAACACGCTTGCTACGATACGTAGACATCTGCAAACTCTATTTCCTAGCAAGGAAGTATCGCATTTACATTCGTTTGAAGTGAATACGAGGAATACATGAAACTTCGCAATGAATATTATATCTTATCATGAAACATAGAAATGTGATGTGATATCGCGTTTTAAGAAGCATTAGAACTCTATTGCTACGATACGTAGACATCTGCAAACGCTATTTCCTAGCAAGGACGTGTCGCCTTTACATTCATTTGAAGTGTATGCGAGGTATACGTGATACTTCGCAATGAATAATATATCGTACCATGAAACATAGGAATGAGATGCGGTATCTCGTTCTAAGGAGCATTAGAACTCTTATGCTTCGATTCGTAGACATCTGCAAACGCTATTTCCTAGCAAGGAAGTGTCGCATTTACATTCATTTGAAGTGTATGCGATGTATACGTGACACTTCGCAATAAATATTATACCTTATCATGAAACATAGAAATGAGATGCGATATCGCGTTTTGAGATGCAATAGAAATATGATGCTACGATACGCAGAAATCTGCAAACGCTATTTCCTAGCAAGGAAGGGTCGCATTACCATTCTTTTGACGTGGATGCGAGGTATACATAACACGCCGTAGTGAATAATATATCGTATCATGGCACATAGAAATGGGATGCGATATCTCGTTTTAGGAAACTCTAGAGCTCTATTGCTTCGATAAGTTGAATTCTGCCATCGGTACTTCCCAGCAAGGAAGTGTCGCATTTACATTCATTTGTAGTGTATGCGTGGTATACATCACACTTCGCAATTAATATTATATCTCATCATGAAACATAAAAATGAGATGTGATGTGGCGATTTAAGAAGCATTAGAACTCTATTGCTTCGATATGTAGACATCTGCAGCCGCTATTTACTAGCAAGGAAGTGTCGCATTTACATTCTTTTGAGGTGAATACGAGGTATACATGACACTGCACAATGTATATTATATGTTATCACGAAACATAGAAAGGAGATGCGATTTCACGTTTTAAGAAGCATGGAAATCTATTGCTTCGATACGTAGACATCTGCAAACGCTATTTCCTAGCAAGGAGGTGTCGCATTTACCTACATTTGTAGTGTATGCGAGGTATACATGACACTTCGCAATGAATACTATATCCTTTCATGAAACATAGGAATGAGATGCGATATCGCGTTTTGAGTAGCATTAGAATACTATTGCTTCGATACGTAGACATCTGCAAACGCTATTTAATAGCAAGGAAGTGTCGGATTTACATTCTTTTAATGTGAATACGAGGTATACATGACACGCCGCAATGAATAATATATCTAATCATGGCACATAGAAATGAGATGCGATATCTCGTTTTAGGAAGCATTAGAACTCTATTGCTTCGATAAGTAGAATTTTGCCATCGGTACTTCCTAGCTAGGAAGTGTCGCATTTACATTCATTTGAAGTGTATGCGTGGTATACATGACACTTCGCAATTAATATTATATCTTATCATGAAACATGAAAATGAGATGTGATATGGCGATTTAAGAAGCACTAGAACTCTATTGCTTCGATATGTAGACATCTGCAGACGCTATTTCCTAGCAAGGAAGTGTCGCATTTACAGTCTTCTGAAGTAAATGCGTTGTATACATAGCACTCCAATATGAATATTATATCTGATCATGAAACATAGGAATGAGATGCGATATCGCGTTTTAAGGAGCTTTAGAACTCTATTGCTTCGATGCGTAGACATCTCCAAACGCTATTTACTAGCAAGGATGTGTCGCATTTACATTCGTTTGAAGTGCAGACGAGATGTACATAACATTGAACAATGAATATTGTATCTCATCATGAAACACAGAAATGAGATGCGATATCGCGATTTAAGAAGCATTAGAACTCTACTGCTACGATACGTAGACATCTGCAAACGCTATTTCCTAGCAAGGAAGTGCCGCATTTACATTCTGTTGAAGTAAATACGCTTCATACAGAACACTCCACAATGAACATTATATCTTATCATGAAACATAGAAATGAGATGCGATATCGCAATTTAAAAAGCATTAGAACACTATTGGTGCGATACGTAGACATCTGCAAACGCAATTTCAAAACAAGGAAGTGTCGCATTTACATCCTTTTGAGCTGAATACGAGGTATACATGACACTGCACAATGTATATTATATCTTATCACGAGACATAGAAAAGAGATGCGATTTCACGTTTTAAGAAGCATTAGAAATCTATTGCTTCGATACGTAGACATCTGCAAACCCTACCTCCTAGCAAGGAAGTACCGAATTTACATTCTTTTGCAGTGAATATGAGGTATACATGACAATTCGCAATGAATATTATATCTTATCATGAAACATAGAAATGAGATGCGACATCGCCTTTTAAGAAGCATTAGAACTCTATTGCTTCGATACGTGGACATCTGCAAACGTTATTTCCAAGCAAGGAAGTGTCGCAATTGCATTCTTTTGAAGTGAATACGATGTATACATGACACTTCGCAATGAATATTTTATCTTATCATGATACATAGAAATGTGATGCGGTATCCCGTTTTAACAAGCATTAGTACACAATTGCTTAGATACGTAGACATCTGCAAACGCTATTTCCTAGCAATGAAGTGTCGCATTTACATTCATTTTAAGTGTATGCGAGGCATAAGTGGCACTTCGCAATGAATATTATATCCTATCATGAAACATAGAAATGTGATGTGATATCGCGTTTTAAGAAGCATTAGAACTCTATTGCTACGATACGTAGACATCTGCAAACGCTATTTCCTAGCAAGGACGTGTCGCCTTTACATTCATTTGAAGTGTATGCGAGGTATACGTGATACTTCGCAATGAATAATATATCGTACCATGAAACATAGGAATGAGATGCGGTATCTCGTTCTAAGGAGCATTAGAACTCTTTTGCTTCGACACGTAGACAACTGCAAACGCTATTTCCTAGCAAGGAAGTGTCGCATTTACATTCATTTGAAGTGTATGCGAGGTATACATGACACTTCGCAATGAATATTACATCTTATCCTGAAACATAGAAATGAGATGCGATATCGCGTTTTGAGAAGCATTAGAACCCTAATGCTACGATACGTAGACATCTGCAAACGCTATTTTCTTGCAAGGAAGTGTCGCATTTACATTCTTTTGAAGTGAATATGGTGTATACATAACACTGCGCAATGAAAACTATATCTTATAATGAAGCATAGGAATGTGATGCGATATCGCGTTTTGAGAAGCTTTAGAACTCTATTGATTCGATACATAGACATCTGGAAACGCTATTTCCTAGCAAGGAAGTGTCGCATTTACATTCTTTTGATGTGAGTACGAGGTATTCGTGACACTTCGCAATGAAAATTATATCTTATTATGAAACATAGAAGTGAGATGCGATAACGCGTTTTAAGAAGCATTAGAACTCTATTGCTACGATACGTAGACATCAGAAAACGTTATTTCCTAGCAAGGAAGTGTCGCATTTACATTCGTTTGAAGTGAATACGAGGAATACATGACAATTCGCAATGAATATTTTATCTTGTCATGAAACATAGAAATGAGATGCGATATCTCGTTTTAAGAAGCATTAGAACTCTACTACTTCGGTACGTAGATATCTGGAAGCACTATTTCCTAGCAAAGAAGTGTCGTATTTACATTCATTTGAAGTGTAGACGAGGAATACATAACACTTCGCAATGAGTGTTATAGGTTATCATGAAACATAGAAATGAGATGCGATATCGCGTTTTGAGATGCAATAGAAATCTAATGCTACGATACGCAGAAATCTGCAAACGCTATTTCCTAGCAAGCAAGTGTCGCATTTACATTCTTTTGAGGTGAATACGAGGTATACATAACACTCCACAATGAATATTATATCTTATCGTGAAACATAGATCTGAGATTCGATCTTGCGATATAAGAAGCATAAGAACTCTATTGCTACGATACGTAGACATCTGCAAACGCTATTTCCTAGCAAGGAAGTGTCGCATTTACATTCTTTTGAAGTGAATGCGAGGTATACATGACACTTCGCAATTAATATTATATCTTATCATGAAACATGGAGATGAGATGCGATCTCGCGATATAAGAAGCATTAGAACTCTATTGCTACGATACGTAGGCATCTGCAAACGTTATTTCCTAGCAAGGAAGTGTCGCATTAACATTCATTTGAAGTGTATGCGATGTCTACATAACACTTCGCTATGAATATTATATGTTATCATGAAACATAGAAATGAGATGCGATATCTCGTTTTAAGAATCATTATGACACGCTTGCTACGATACGTAGACATCTGCAAACGCTATTTCCTAGGAAAGAAGTGTCGCATTTACATTCATTTGAAGTGAATACGAGGAATACATGAAACTTCGCAATGAATATTATTTCTTATCATGAAGCATAGAAATGAGATGCGATGTTCCGTTTCAAGAAGCATTAGAACTCTATTGCTTCGATACGTAGACGTCTACAAACGCTACTTCCTAGCAAGGAACTGTCGCATTTACATTCATTTGAAGTGTATGCGGTGTATACGAGACACTTCGCAATAAATATTATATCTTTTCATGAAACATAGAAATGAGATGCGATATCGCGTTCTGAGATGCAATAGAAATCTAATGCTACGATACGCAGAAATCTGCAAACGCTATATCCTAGCAAGGAAGTGTCGCATTTACATTCTTCTGATGTGAATACAGGGTATACATGACCCTTCGCAATTAATATTTTATCTTACCATGAAACATAGTAATGAGATTTGATATCCCGTTTTGAGAAGCATGAGAACTTTATTGTTACTATACGTAGACATCTGCAAACGCTATTTCCTAGCAAGGAAGTGTCGCATTTACATTCATTTGAAGTGTATGCGAGGTCTACATAACACTTCGCAATGAATATTATATGTTATCATGAAACATAGAAATGAGATGCGATATCTCGTTTTAAGAATCATTATGACACGCTTGCCACGATACGGTGACATCTGCAAACGCTATTTCCTAGCAAGGAAGTGTCGCATTTACATTCATTTGAAGTGAATACGAGGAATACATGAAACTTCGCAATGAATATTATTTCTTATCATGAAGCATAGAAATGAGATGCGATATTCCGTTTCAAGAAGCATTAGAACTCTATTGCTTCGATACGTATACGTCTGCAATCGCTACTTCCTAGCACGGAACTGTCGCATTTACATTCATTTGAAGTGTATGCGAGGTATACATAACACTTCGCAATGAATATTACATCTTATCCTGAAACATAGAAATGAGATGCGATATCGCGTTTTGAGAAGCATTAGAACCCTAATGCTACGATACGTAGACATCTGCAAACGCTATTTCCTAGCAAGGAAGGGTCGCATTACCATTCTTTTGAAGTGGATGCGAGGTATACATGACACGCCGTAATGAATAATATATCTTATCATGGCACATAGAAATGGGATGCGATATCTCGTTTTAGGAAGCTCTAGATCTCTATTGCTTCGATAAGTTGAATTCTGCCATCGGTACTTCCCAGAAAGGAAGTGTCGCATTTACATTCATTTGTAGTGTATGCGTGGTATACATCACACTTCGCAATGAATATTACATCTTATCCTGAAACATAGAAATGAGATGCGATATCGCGTTTTGAGAAGCATTAGAACCCTAATGCTACGATACGTAGACACCTGCAAACGCTATTTTCTTGCAAGGAAGTGTCGCATTTACATTCTTTTGAAGTGAATATGGTGTATACATAACACTGCGCAATGAAAACTATATCTTATAATGAAGCATAGGAATGTGATGCGATATCGCGTTTTGAGAAGCTTTAGAACTCTATTTATTCGATACATAGACATCTGGAAACGCTATTTCCTAGCAAGGAAGTGTCGCATTTACATTCTTTTGATGTGAGTACGAGGTATTCGTGACACTTCGCAATGAATATTATATCTTATTATGAAACATAGAAGTGAGATGCGATAACGCGTTTTAAGAAGCATTAGAACTCTATTGCTACGATACGTAGACATCAGAAAACGTTATTTCCTAGCAAGGAAGTGTCGCATTTACATTCGTTTGAAGTGAATACGAGTAATACATGACAATTCGCAATGAATATTTTATCTTGTCATGAAACATAGAAATTATATGCGATATCTCGTTTTAAGAAGCATTAGATCTCCATTGCTTCGACACGTAGACAACTGCAAACGCTATTTCCTAGCAAGGAAGTGTCGCATTTACATTCATTTGAAGTGTATGCGAGGTATACATGACACTTCGCAATGAATATTACATCTTATCCTGAAACATAGAAATGAGATGCGATATCGCGTTTTGAGAAGCATTAGAACCCTAATGCTACGATACGTAGACATCTGCAAACGCTATTTTCTTGCAAGGAAGTGTCGCATTTACATTCTTTTGAAGTGAATATGGTGTATACATAACACTGCGCAATGAAAACTATATCTTATAATGAAGCATAGGAATGTGATGCGATATCGCGTTTTGAGAAGCTTTAGAACTCTATTGATTCGATACATAGACATCTGGAAACGCTATTTCCTAGCAAGGAAGTGTCGCATTTACATTCTTTGATGTGAGTACGAGGTATTCGTGACACTTCGCAATGAAAATTATATCTTATTATGAAACATAGAAGTGAGATGCGATAACGCGTTTTAAGAAGCATTAGAACTCTATTGCTACGATACGTAGACATCAGAAAACGTTATTTCCTAGCAAGGAAGTGTCGCATTTACATTCGTTTGAAGTGAATACGAGGAATACATGACAATTCGCAATGAATATTTTATCTTGTCATGAAACATAGAAATGAGATGCGATATCTCGTTTTAAGAAGCATTAGAACTCTACTGCTTCGGTACGTAGATATCTGGAAGCACTATTTCCTAGCAAAGAAGTGTCGTATTTACATTCATTTGAAGTGTAGACGAGGAATACATAACACTTCGCAATGAGTGTTATAGGTTATCATGAAACATAGAAATGTGATGCGATGTCGCGATATAACAAGCACTAGAACTCTTCTGCTACGATACGTAGACATTTGGAAATGCTATTTCCGCCAAAGGAAGAGTGGCATTTACATTCTTTTGATGTGAATACGAGGTATACATGACACTTCGCAATGACTATTGTATCTTCTCATGAAGCATAGGAATGAGATGCGATATCTCGTATTAAGAAGCATTAGAACTCTATATCTACGATACGTAGACATCTGCAAACGCCATTTCCAAGCAAGGAAGTGTCGCATTTTCATTATTTCGAAGAGAAAACGAGGTATACATAACACTGCACAATGAATATGATATCTCATCATGAAACATAGAAATGAGTTGCGATATCCCGTTTTAAGACGCATTAGAACACTATTGCTTCGATACGTAGACATCAGCAAGCTCTATTTCCCCGCAAGGAAGAGTGGCATTTACATACTTTTGATGTGAATACGAGGTATAGATGACACTTCGCAATGAATATTAAATCTTATCATGAAACATAGGAATGAGATGCGGTATATCGTTTTAAGAATCATTACAACTTTATTGCATCGATATATAGACATCTGCGAACGCTAATTCCTGGCAAGGAAGTGACGCTATTTCCAAGGAAGGAAATGTCGTATTTACATTCATTTGAAGTTTAGACGGGTAATACATAACACTTCGCAATGAATATATCCTATCATGAAACATAGAAATGTCATGCAATATCGCGCCTTAAGAAGCATTAGGACTCTATTGCTACGATACGTAGACATCTGCAAACGCTATTTCCTAGCAAAGAAGTGTCGCATTTACATTCTTTTGAAGTGAATACGAGGTATACATAACACTCCATAATGAATATTATATCTTATCATGAAACATAGAAATGATATGCGATAACCCGTTTTAAGACGCATTAGAACACTATTGCTTCGATACGTAGACATCAGCAAACACTATTTCCCAGCAAGGAAGAGTGGCATTTACATTCTTTTGATGTGAATACGAGTATACATGATACATCGCAATGAATATTACATCGTATCATGAAACATAGGAATGAGATGCGACATCTCGTGCTAAGAAGCAATAGAACTCTATTGCTACGATACGTAGACATCTGCAAACGCCATTTCCTAGCAAGGAAATGTCGCATTTACATTCTTCTGAAGTAAATGCGATGTATACATAACATTGCACAATGAATATTATGTCTTATCGTGAAACGTAGAAATGACATGCGATATCGCGATATTTCCTAGCAAGGACGTGTCGCCTTTACATTCATTTGAAGTGTATGCGAGGTATACGTGATACTTCGCAATGAATAATATATCGTACATGAAACATAGGAATGAGATGCGGTATCTCGTTCTAAGGAGCATTAGAACTCTTATGCTTCGATTCGTAGACATCTGCAAACGCTATTTCCTAGCAAGGAAGTGTCGCATTTACATTCATTTGAAGTGTATGCGATGTATACGTGACACTTCGCAATAAATATTATACCTTATCATGAAACATAGAAATGAGATGCGATATCGCGTTTTGAGATGCAATAGAAATATGATGCTACGATACGCAGAAATCTGCAAACGCTATTTCCTAACAAGGAAGTGTCGCATTAACATTCTTTCGAAGTGTATGCGAGGTATACATAACACTTCGCAATGAATATTATATGTTGTCACGAAACATAGAAATGAAATGCGATATCTCGTTATAAGAAGCATTATAACACGTTTGCTACGATACGTAGACATCTGCAAACTCTATTTCCTAGCAAGGAAGTGTCGCATTTACATTCATTTGAAGTGAATACGAAGAATACATGAAACTTCGCAATGAATATTATTTCTTATCATGAAGCATAGAAATGAGATGCGATATTCCGATTCAAGAAGCATTAGAACTCTATTGCTTCGATACGTAGACGTCTGCAAACGCTATTCCTAGCAAGGAACTGTCGCATTTACATTCATTTGGAGTGTATGCGATGTATACGTGACACTTCGCAATAAATATTATATCTTTTCATGAAACATAGACATGAGATGCGATATCGCGTTTTGAGATGCAATAGAAATATAATGCTGCGATAAGCAGAAATCTGCAAACGCTATTTCCTAGCAAGGAAGGGTCGCATTACCATTCTTTTGAAGTGGATGCGAGGTATACATAACACGCCGTAGTGAATAATATATCGTATCATGGCACATAGAAATGGGATGCGATATCTCGTTTTAGGAAGCTCTAGAGCTCTATTGCTTCGATAAGTTGAATTCTGCAATCGGTACTTCCCAGCAAGGAAGTGTCGCATTTACATTCATTTGTAGTGTATGCGTGGTATACATCACACTTCGCAATTAATATTATATCTCATCATGAAACATAAAAATGAGATGTGATATGGCGATTTAAGAAGCATTAGAACTCTATTGCTTCGATATGTAGACATCTGCAGCCGCTATTTACTAGCAAGGAAGTGTCGCATTTACATTCTTTTGAGGTGAATACGAGGTATACATGACACTGCACAATGTATATTATATGTTATCACGAAACATAGAAAGGAGATGCGATTTCACGTTTTAAGAAGCATGGAAATCTATTGCTTCGATACGTAGACATCTGCAAACGCTATTTCCTAGCAAGGAGGTGTCGCATTTACCTACATTTGTAGTGTATGCGAGGTATACATGACACTTCGCAATGAATACTATATCCTTTCATGAAACATAGGAATGAGATGCGATATCGCGTTTTGAGTAGCATTAGAATACTATTGCTTCGATACGTAGACATCTGCAAACGCTATTTAATAGCAAGGAAGTGTCGGATTTACATTCTTTTAATGTGAATACGAGGTATACATGACACGCCGCAATGAATAATATATCTAATCATGGCACATAGAAATGAGATGCGATATCTCGTTTTAGGAAGCATTAGAACTCTATTGCTTCGATAAGTAGAATTTTGCCATCGGTACTTCCTAGCTAGGAAGTGTCGCATTTACATTCATTTGAAGTGTATGCGTGGTATACATGACACTTCGCAATTAATATTATATCTTATCATGAAACATGAAAATGAGATGTGATATGGCGATTTAAGAAGCACTAGAACTCTATTGCTTCGATATGTAGACATCTGCAGACGCTATTTCCTTGCAAGGAAGTGTCGCATTTACAGTCTTCTGAAGTAAATGCGTTGTATACATAGCACTCCAATATGAATATTATATCTGATCATGAAACATAGGAATGAGATGCGATATCGCGTTTTAAGGAGCTTTAGAACTCTATTGCTTCGATGCGTAGACATCTCCAAACGCTATTTACTAGCAAGGATGTGTCGCATTTACATTCGTTTGAAGTGCAGACGAGATGTACATAACATTGAACAATGAATATTGTATCTCATCATGAAACACAGAAATGAGATGCGATATCGCGATTTAAGAAGCATTAGAACTCTACTGCTACGATACGTAGACATCTGCAAACGCTATTTCCTAGCAAGGAAGTGCCGCATTTACATTCTGTTGAAGTAAATACGCTTCATACAGAACACTCCACAATGAACATTATATCTTATCATGAAACATAGAAATGAGATGCGATATCGCAATTTAAAAAGCATTAGAACACTATTGGTGCGATACGTAGACATCTGCAAACGCAATTTCAAAACAAGGAAGTGTCGCATTTACATCCTTTTGAGCTGAATACGAGGTATACATGACACTGCACAATGTATATTATATCTTATCACGAGACATAGAAAAGAGATGCGATTTCACGTTTTAAGAAGCATTAGAAATCTATTGCTTCGATACGTAGACATCTGCAAACCCTACCTCCTAGCAAGGAAGTACCGAATTTACATTCTTTTGCAGTGAATATGAGGTATACATGACAATTCGCAATGAATATTATATCTTATCATGAAACATAGAAATGAGATGCGACATCGCCTTTTAAGAAGCATTAGAACTCTATTGCTTCGATACGTGGACATCTGCAAACGTTATTTCCAAGCAAGGAAGTGTCGCAATTGCATTCTTTTGAAGTGAATACGATGTATACATGACACTTCGCAATGAATATTTTATCTTATCATGATACATAGAAATGTGATGCGGTATCCCGTTTTAACAAGCATTAGAACACAATTGCTACGATACGTAGACATCTGCAAACGCTATTTCCTAGCAAGGACGTGTCGCCTTTACATTCATTTGAAGTGTATGCGAGGTATACGTGATACTTCGCAATGAATAATATATCGTACCATGAAACATAGGAATGAGATGCGGTATCTCGTTCTAAGGAGCATTAGAACTCTTTTGCTTCGACACGTAGACAACTGCAAACGCTATTTCCTAGCAAGGAAGTGTCGCATTTACATTCATTTGAAGTGTATGCGAGGTATACATGACACTTCGCAATGAATATTACATCTTATCCTGAAACATAGAAATGAGATGCGATATCGCGTTTTGAGAAGCATTAGAACCCTAATGCTACGATACGTAGACATCTGCAAACGCTATTTTCTTGCAAGGAAGTGTCGCATTTACATTCTTTTGAAGTGAATATGGTGTATACATAACACTGCGCAATGAAAACTATATCTTATAATGAAGCATAGGAATGTGATGCGATATCGCGTTTTGAGAAGCTTTAGAACTCTATTGATTCGATACATAGACATCTGGAAACGCTATTTCCTAGCAAGGAAGTGTCGCATTTACATTCTTTTGATGTGAGTACGAGGTATTCGTGACACTTCGCAATGAAAATTATATCTTATTATGAAACATAGAAGTGAGATGCGATAACGCGTTTTAAGAAGCATTAGAACTCTATTGCTACGATACGTAGACATCAGAAAACGTTATTTCCTAGCAAGGAAGTGTCGCATTTACATTCGTTTGAAGTGAATACGAGGAATACATGACAATTCGCAATGAATATTTTATCTTGTCATGAAACATAGAAATGAGATGCGATATCTCGTTTTAAGAAGCATTAGAACTCTACTGCTTCGGTACGTAGATATCTGGAAGCACAATTTCCTAGCAAAGAAGTGTCGTATTTACATTCATTTGAAGTGTAGACGAGGAATACATAACACTTCGCAATGAGTGTTATAGGTTATCATGAAACATAGAAATGAGATGCGATATCGCGTTTTGAGATGCAATAGAAATCTAATGCTACGATACGCAGAAATCTGCAAACGCTATTTCCTAGCAAGCAAGTGTCGCATTTACATTCTTTTGAGGTGAATACGAGGTATACATAACACTCCACAATGAATATTATATCTTATCGTGAAACATAGATCTGAGATTCGATCTTGCGATATAAGAAGCATAAGAACTCTATTGCTACGATACGTAGACATCTGCAAACGCTATTTCCTAGCAAGGAAGTGTCGCATTTACATTCTTTTGAAGTGAATGCGAGGTATACATGACACTTCGCAATTAATATTATATCTTATCATGAAACATGGAGATGAGATGCGATCTCGCGATATAAGAAGCATTAGAACTCTATTGCTACGATACGTAGGCATCTGCAAACGTTATTTCCTAGCAAGGAAGTGTCGCATTAACATTCATTTGAAGTGTATGCGATGTCTACATAACACTTCGCTATGAATATTATATGTTATCATGAAACATAGAAATGAGATGCGATATCTCGTTTTAAGAATCATTATGACACGCTTGCTACGATACGTAGACATCTGCAAACGCTATTTCCTAGGAAGGAAGTGTCGCATTTACATTCATTTGAAGTGAATACGAGGAATACATGAAACTTCGCAATGAATATTATTTCTTATCATGAAGCATAGAAATGAGATGCGATGTTCCGTTTCAAGAAGCATTAGAACTCTATTGCTTCGATACGTAGACGTCTACAAACGCTACTTCCTAGCAAGGAACTGTCGCATTTACATTCATTTGAAGTGTATGCGGTGTATACGAGACACTTCGCAATAAATATTATATCTTTTCATGAAACATAGAAATGAGATGCGATATCGCGTTCTGAGATGGAATAGAAATCTAATGCTACGATACGCAGAAATCTGCAAACGCTATATCCTAGCAAGGAAGTGTCGCATTTACATTCTTCTGATGTGAATACAGGGTATACATGACCCTTCGCAATTAATATTTTATCTTACCATGAAACATAGTAATGAGATTTGATATCCCGTTTTGAGAAGCATTAGAACTTTATTGTTACTATACGTAGACATCTGCAAACGCTATTTCCTAGCAAGGAAGTGTCGCATTTACATTCATTTGAAGTGTATGCGAGGTCTACATAACACTTCGCAATGAATATTATATGTTATCATGAAACATAGAAATGAGATGCGATATCTCGTTTTAAGAATCATTATGACACGCTTGCCACGATACGGTGACATCTGCAAACGCTATTTCCTAGCAAGGAAGTGTCGCATTTACATTCATTTGAAGTGAATACGAGGAATACATGAAACTTCGCAATGAATATTATTTCTTATCATGAAGCATAGAAATGAGATGCGATATTCCGTTTCAAGAAGCATTAGAACTCTATTGCTTCGATACGTATACGTCTGCAATCGCTACTTCCTAGCACGGAACTGTCGCATTTACATTCATTTGAAGTGTATGCGAGGTATACATAACACTTCGCAATGAATATTACATCTTATCCTGAAACATAGAAATGAGATGCGATATCGCGTTTTGAGAAGCATTAGAACCCTAATGCTACGTTACGTAGACATCTGCAAACGCTATTTCCTAGCAAGGAAGGGTCGCATTACCATTCTTTTGAAGTGGATGCGAGGTATACATGACACGCCGTAATGAATAATATATCTTATCATGGCACATAGAAATGGGATGCGATATCTCGTTTTAGGAAGCTCTAGATCTCTATTGCTTCGATAAGTTGAATTCTGCCATCGGTACTTCCCAGAAAGGAAGTGTCGCATTTACATTCATTTGTAGTGTATGCGTGGTATACATCACACTTCGCAATGAATATTACATCTTATCCTGAAACATAGAAATGAGATGCGATATCGCGTTTTGAGAAGCATTAGAACCCTAATGCTACGATACGTAGACACCTGCAAACGCTATTTTCTTGCAAGGAAGTGTCGCATTTACATTCTTTTGAAGTGAATATGGTGTATACATAACACTGCGCAATGAAAACTATATCTTATAATGAAGCATAGGAATGTGATGCGATATCGCGTTTTGAGAAGCTTTAGAACTCTATTTATTCGATACATAGACATCTGGAAACGCTATTTCCTAGCAAGGAAGTGTCGCATTTACATTCTTATGATGTGAGTACGAGGTATTCGTGACACTTCGCAATGAATATTATATCTTATTATGAAACATAGAAGTGAGATGCGATAACGCGTTTTAAGAAGCATTAGAACTCTATTGCTACGATACGTAGACATCAGAAAACGTTATTTCCTAGCAAGGAAGTGTCGCATTTACATTCGTTTGAAGTGAATACGAGTAATACATGACAATTCGCAATGAATATTTTATCTTGTCATGAAACATAGAAATTATATGCGATATCTCGTTTTAAGAAGCATTAGATCTCCATTGCTTCGACACGTAGACAACTGCAAACGCTATTTCCTAGCAAGGAAGTGTCGCATTTACATTCATTTGAAGTGTATGCGAGGTATACATGACACTTCGCAATGAATATTACATCTTATCCTGAAACATAGAAATGTGATGCGATATCGCGTTTTGAGAAGCATTAGAACCCTAATGCTACGATACGTAGACATCTGCAAACGCTATTTTCTTGCAAGGAAGTGTCGCATTTACATTCTTTTGAAGTGAATATGGTGTATACATAACACTGCGCAATGAAAACTATATCTTATAATGAAGCATAGGAATGTGATGCGATATCGCGTTTTGAGAAGCTTTAGATCTCTATTGATTCGATACATAGACATCTGGAAACGCTATTTCCTAGCAAGGAAGTGTCGCATTTACATTCTTTTGATGTGAGTACGAGGTATTCGTGACACTTCGCAATGAAAATTATATCTTATTATGAAACATAGAAGTGAGATGCGATAACGCGTTTTAAGAAGCATTAGAACTCTATTGCTACGATACGTAGACATCAGAAAACGTTATTTCCTAGCAAGGAAGTGTCGCATTTACATTCGTTTGAAGTGAATACGAGGAATACATGACAATTCGCAATGAATATTTTATCTTGTCATGAAACATAGAAATGAGATGCGATATCTCGTTTTAAGAAGCATTAGAACTCTACTGCTTCGGTACGTAGATATCTGGAAGCACTATTTCCTAGCAAAGAAGTGTCGTATTTACATTCATTTGAAGTGTAGACGAGGAATACATAACACTTCGCAATGAGTGTTATAGGTTATCATGAAACATAGAAATGTGATGCGATGTCGCGATATAACAAGCACTAGAACTCTTCTGCTACGATACGTAGACATTTGGAAATGCTATTTCCGCCAAAGGAAGAGTGGCATTTACATTCTTTTGATGTGAATACGAGGTATACATGACACTTCGCAATGACTATTGTATCTTCTCATGAAGCATAGGAATGAGATGCGATATCTCGTATTAAGAAGCATTAGAACTCTATATCTACGATACGTAGACATCTGCAAACGCCATTTCCAAGCAAGGAAGTGCCGCATTTTCATTATTTCGAAGAGAAAACGAGGTATACATAACACTGCACAATGAATATGATATCTCATCATGAAACATAGAAATGAGTTGCGATATCCCGTTTTAAGACGCATTAGAACACTATTGCTTCGATACGTAGACATCAGCAAGCTCTATTTCCCCGCAAGGAAGAGTGGCATTTACATACTTTTGATGTGAATACGAGGTATAGATGACACTTCGCAATGAATATTAAATCTTATCATGAAACATAGGAATGAGATGCGGTATATCGTTTTAAGAATCATTACAACTTTATTGCATCGATATATAGACATCTGCCAACGCTAATTCCTGGCAAGGAAGTGACGCTATTTCCAAGGAAGGAAATGTCGTATTTACATTCATTTGAAGTTTAGACGGGTAATACATAACACTTCGCAATGAATATATCCTATCATGAAACATAGAAATGTCATGCAATATCGCGCCTTAAGAAGCATTAGGACTCTATTGCTACGATACGTAGACATCTGCAAACGCTATTTCCTAGCAAAGAAGTGTCGCATTTACATTCTTTTGAAGTGAATACGAGGTATACATAACACTCCATAATGAATATTATATCTTATCATGAAACATAGAAATGATATGCGATAACCCGTTTTAAGACGCATTAGAACACTATTGCTTCGATACGTAGACATCAGCAAACACTATTTCCCAGCAAGGAAGAGTGGCATTTACATTCTTTTGATGTGAATACGAGGTATACATGATACATCGCAATGAATATTACATCGTATCATGAAACATAGGAATGAGATGCGACATCTCGTACTAAGAAGCAATAGAACTCTATTGCTACGATACGTAGACATCTGCAAACGCCATTTCCTAGCAAGGAAATGTCGCATTTACATTCTTCTGAAGTAAATGCGATGTATACATAACATTGCACAATGAATATTATGTCTTATCGTGAAACGTAGAAATGACATGCGATATCGCGATTTAAGATGCATTAGAACCCTATTGCTTCGATACGGAGACATTTGCAAACGCTATTTCCTAGCATGGAAGTGTCGCATTTACATTCTTTTGAAGTGAATATGAGGAATACATGACACTTCGCATTGAATATTATTTCTTATCATGAAACATAGAAATAGGATGCGATATAGCGATATAAGAATCATTAGAACACTATTGCTACGATACATAGACATCTGCAAACGCTATTTCCTAGCAAGGAAGTGTCGCATTTACATTATTTTGAAGTGAATACGAGGTATACGTGACACTTCGCAATCAATATTATATCTTATCGTAAGACATAGAAATGTGATGCGATATCTCGTTTTAAGAAGCATTAGAACTCTGTTGCTTCTTACGTAGACAATTGCAAACGCTACATCCTAGCAAGGAAGTGTCGCATTTACATTCATTTGAAGTGTATGCGAGGTATACAGGACATTTCGCAATGAATATTATATCTTATCATGAAACATAGAAATGAGATGCGATATCGCGATTTAAGAAGCATTAGAACTCTATTGCTTCGACACGTAGACATCTGCCAACGCTATTTCCTAGGAAGGAAGTGTCGCATTTACAGTCGTTTGAAGTGTATGCGAGGTGTACATGACACTTCGCAATGAATATTATATCTTATCATGAAACATTGAAATGAGATGCGATTTCGCGTTTTAAGAAGCATTGGATCTCTATTGCTTCGATACGTGGACATCTGCAAACGCTATTTAATAGCAAGGAAGTGTCGCATTTACATTCTTTTGAAGTGAAAACGAGGAATACATAACATTCCACAATAAATATTATACCTTATCACGAAACATAGAAATGAGATGCGATATCGCGATTTAAGAAGCATCAGAATTCTATAGCCACGATACGTAGACATCTGCAATCGGTATTTCCTAGCAAGGAAGTGTCGCCTTTACATTCCTCTGAGAGGAATACGAGGTATGCATGATACTTCGCACTGAATATTATATCTTATTATGAAACATAGAAGTTTGATGCGATATCGCGTTTTAGGAAGCATTAGAACTCTATTGTTGCGATACGTAGACATCTGGAAACACGATTTCCTAGCTAGGAAGTGTCGCTATTACATTCATTTGAAGTGTATGCGAGGTATGCATGACACTACGCAATGAATATTATATCTTAACATGAAACATAGAAATGAGATGCGATATCGCGTTTTAACACATTGCGGACGGGTGACGAGGTATCTCGTTTTTAGAAAACTAAACGTTGCGAACGGGTCACGATATATCTCGTTTTCACGATTTTTTTATTCAGTCGGCAACTGAGCAAGGAGCTGCAAATGTTTCTGTTACGTTACGATGGTATCGATGTCTCTCGCATTCCGAAACCAAAGCGAAAGAACTGAATCATTCCTTAAATTTAAGAAAAAACAGTCATTATTGTGTAACGTCCGCCGAACCTCGCGGTACCTCCTTCACCGCCCGGCAGAGCCACACGCATCGCCTGTCGCCACCTCAAAGACGAGCTCACCGTGTATGCGATCGCCGAGCTAAGGCAGCCACCCCCGCAACCAGGAGTTGGGCCACACGACCGCGCTACGACGCGTGCCTTCCAGACAGCTGGAGCACGACCGAGCCACAGCCTCCGCACGAGGACCATTCCACGTATCAGGAAGGGTCGCCCGCCGTTACGCTCCCGTACCCATACTTTTCATACCATTATAATTATAATTAAGCGAATCCTATAACTTAAGCACACGACACTCCATGTACACACACGACACAACACACACAACCTAGCATAAGGCGTTTCATGTGTTATTCTAATTTTTAAGATCATAATTAATCGTAATAAGAAGTAAGCGAAGCGCCCGACGCGCGCGGCTCACGCCTAACGCGCGCGCCCTACCACGATCGTCCACACCACTCCGTGGGCCGAGCGTCCGCCCCACTCTGGGGACCTGCGACTCGCGCGCCCCGCGATCCGAGGAGGTCGCGGGCCCGCGAGCTGATGGTCAATACGAGTCATCCGCTCCAAGCGAGCGTACCTCCCTCAAATCCAATCTCTAGTTCGAGCCATTCGCTCCAAGCGAGCACTCCTTTATCGTAATCCAATCTTACTATTTCAACTTAAACTCTAATTCAATTCAAGTCCTTATTCTAAACTCTAATTATCGTGTCCTAGTACTTAGTCAACTTTAGCATAGGGAAGTATCAGTGTATGCTTAGTTTTATTTAGAATATACTTTATTTTTACCAGTACTACAATTCTCATCATTCTAAATATTCCTTGCCTTATTATTATTATAAATTCATTCATTGCGAAGTCTTCCACGAGTTCACGCGTCTTCAAGAACATTCACAAGCTCCGAACTTTAGCCAAACTTGGTAATCGATCAGTTATAGCCGACCGCCGCTTAGCTGCATCGACCCACAGCGAGGCTAGAGCAAGGACACTCGTCGATTTTCCATATTTCTGGACCGGTAAACTAGAGCGGACCGACGCTTAGTGGACCCGTATCTGGACTTTTGGAAACCGACTCGAATGCGTCATTCCGGTACAACTAAACGAACTCGTCGCGCGGGAAGGAAGAACTTCTTGCGTTCATTTGTGCGCGGATACGTTGGTACAGCCGTGTGCATATACGACTGCAACGTCTCATCTTCCGCCGCACGCCGATCGGACAGCCGTCCCGCACAGCCGCATCCATCGCCGATCCGCTTGACCGAGCCGATCCATCCCCGAGGTCAGCCCACCTGGGTACTCGTCCCGCTGACAATCACGCCTCACCTGAGGGCGCTATACCTGAGGGCGATCCGTGCCGACGACGATACCTGCAACAAGGGTACTAAATATTAGCAGCTGTCAAGACATCAAAGGTAAGGTCATATTTTCTTATCGCGTTTGTGCCTTTTGATACGTGTTTCGCGAGCCAGAAAGAACCCGGTCTTCGTCGCAATTCCGCGAGCCGAACCGTTCGAGGCTGCGTGTCGCTCCCGGTAAACGATAAGTTTTCGCGACCCGTGACGTGACAATAGCCATTGCCGGCTGATCTGTGCGGATAGTCGTACGTATCGTATCTTATAAAGTGTTTCATTGATCTGCATTTTAGAATTTCAAACTTCGTGTTTTAAAATTGGAAGGTAACAGTTTTTTGAGTACTACCTATATTTTCAATCAACCTGTTACTGATACTTGATAACAAAAATTTATTTTATGAATTAGCCCTCTATAAAAGCAGCGAAATGACGCATAGATGTAATGAAAACAGATATACAGATATATGAACTATATGTATACAATTATTTATAAATACTAAATGCAAATTAAGTGAAATGCGTATCCACTTCCTGTAACATGCCAAGCATGTTTTTGGAGCGTTCGAAAATCTGCGAACCGTGAGGGCGTGTTGAACGCGCAGCGCCCCGTCCTCAATGTGTTAAGAAGCATTAGAACTCTATTGCCTCGATAAGTACACATCTGCAAACGCTATATCCTAGCAAGGAAGTGTCGCATTTACATTCATTTGAAGTGTATACGAGGTATACATGCCACTTCGCAATGAATATTATATCTTATCATGAAACATAGAAATGAGATGCGATATCGCGTTTTAAGTAGCGTTAGAACTCTATTGCTACGATACGTAGTAATCTGCAAACGCTATTTCCTAGCAAGGAAGTGTCGCATTTACATTCATTTGAAGTGTAGTCGAGGAAAACATAACACTTGGCAATGGATACTATATCTTATCATGGGACATAGAAATGAGATGCTACATCGCATTTTAAGAAGCGTTAGAACTCTATTGCTACGATACGTTGACATCTGCAAACTCTATTTCCTAGCAAGGAAGTGTCGCATTTACATTCTTTCGAAGCGAATACGAGGTATACATGACACATCGCAGTGAATATTATATCATCATGAAACATAGAAGTGAGGTGCGGTATTGCGTTTTAAGAAGCTTTAGAACTCTATTGCTACGATAAGTACACATCTGCAAACTCTATTTCCCAGCAAGGAAGTGTCGCATTTACATTCTTTTGAAGTGAATACGAGGTTTACATGACACTTTGCATTGAATATTATATCATCACGAAACAATGAAATGAGATGCGATATCGCGATTTAAGAAGCATTAGAACTCCATTGCTACGATACGTAGACATCTGCAAACGCTATTTCCTAGCATGGAAGTGTCCTATTTACATTCTTTTGAAGTGAATACGAGGTATACATGACACTTTGCAATGAATATTTTATCTTATCATGAAACATAGAAATGAGAAGCGAAGTCTCGTTCTAAGAAGCACTAGTACCCTATTGTTTCTATACGTAGACATCTGAAAACGCTATTTCCTAGCAAGGAAGTATCGCATTTACATACTTTTGAATTGAATACGAGGTATACATGACACTTCGCAATGAATATTATATCTCATCATGACACATAGAAATGAGATGCGATATCGCGTTTTAAGAAGCGTTAGAACCCTATTGCTACGATACGTAGACATCTGCAAACACTATTTTCTAGCAAGGAAGTGTCGCATTTACACTCTTTTGAAGTGAATACGAGGTTTACATGACACTTCGGAATGAATATTATATCCTTTCATGAAACATAGAAATGAGAAGCGAAGTCTCGTTCTAAGAAGCATTAGTACCCTATTGTTTCTATACGTAGACATTTGGATGCGCTATTTCCTGGCAAGGAAGTGTCATATTTACATTCTTTTGAAGTGAATATGAGGTATACATGACACTTCGCAATGAATATTATATCTCATCATGACACATAGAAGTGAGATGCGATATCGCGTTTTAAGAAGCATTAGAACTCTATTGTTGCGATACGTAGACATCTGGAAACGCTATTTCTTAGCAAGGATGTGCCGCTATTACAGTCTTTTGAAGTGAATACGAGGTATACATAACACTCCACGACGTATATTGTACCTTATCACGAAACACAGTAATGAAATGCGACATCGCGATGTAACAAGCATCAGAACTCTATAGCTACGATACGTGGACATCTGTAATCGGTATTTCCATCGCGAGGAAGTGTCGCCTTTACATTCCTCTGAAGAGAATACGAGGAATACATGGCACTTCGCACTGAATATTATATCTTATCATGAAACATAGAAGTGATGTTCGACATTGCGTTTCAAGAAGCATTAGAACTCTAATGATACGATAAGTAGACATCTGCAACGCTATTTCCTTGCAAGGAAGGGTC
This sequence comes from Xylocopa sonorina, assembly GCF_050948175.1. Taxonomy (NCBI): domain Eukaryota; kingdom Metazoa; phylum Arthropoda; class Insecta; order Hymenoptera; family Apidae; genus Xylocopa; species Xylocopa sonorina. The sequence continues at coordinate 586,936 of NW_027490137.1, read as the reverse complement.
GCATTTACATTCATTTGAAGTGAATACGAGGTATACATAACACCGCACAAATAATATTATAACTTATAGTGAGACATCGAAATGAGATGCTATATCGCGTTTTGGGAAGCATTAGAACCCCATTACTACGATACGTAGACATCTGCAATCGCTATTTCCTAGCAAGGAATTGTCGCATTTATGTCCTTTTGAAGTAAATACGAGGTAAACATGACACTTCGCAATGAATATTATATCTTATCATGAAACATAGAAATGAGATGCGAAGGCGCGTTTTAAGAAGCATTAGAACTCTATTGCTTCGACACGTAGACAATTGCAAACGCTATTTCCTTGCAAGGAAGTGTCGCATTTACATTCATTTGAAGTGTATGCGAGGTATACATGCCACTTGGCAATGAATATCATATCTTATCATGAAACATAGAAATGAGATGCGATATCGCGTTGTAGGAAGCATCAGAACACTATTGCTTCGATACGTACACATCTGCAAACATTATTTCCTAGCAAGGAAGTGTCGCATTTACATTCATTTGAAGTGAACACGAGGTATGCATGTCACTTCGCAATGAATATTATATCTTATCATGAAACATAGGAATGAGATGCGATATATCGTTTTAAGAAGCATTAGAACTCTATTTCTTCGATTCGTAGACATCTGCAAACGCTATTTCCTAGCAAGGAAGTGTCGCATTTACATTCATTTGAAGTGAATACGAAGAATACATGAATCTTCGCAATGAATATTATATCTTATCATGAAACATAGAAATGAGATGCGATATCGCGATTTAAGAAGCATTAGAACTCTATTGCTTCGATTCGTAGACATCTGCAAACGCTACTTCCTAGGAAGGAAGTGTCGCATTTACATTCTTTTGAAGTGAATACGAGGTATGCATGTCAATTCGCAATGAATGTTATATCTTATCATGAAACATAGAAATGAGATGCGATATCCCGTTCGAAGAAGCATTAGAACACTACTGCTTCGAAACGTAGTGATCTGCAAACGCTATTTCCTAGCAAGGAAGTGTCGCATTTACATTCTTTTGAAGTGAATACAAGGCATACATGACACTTCGCAATGAATATTATATCTTATCATGAAGCATAGAAATGAGATGCGACATCTCGCTTTCAGAAGCATTGGAACACTATTGGTTCGATACGTAGACATCTGGAAACGCAATTTCCTAGCAAGGAAGTGTCGCATTTATATTCCTTTGAAGTAAGTACGAGGTATTCATGACACTTCGCAATGAATATTATATTTTACCATGAATCATAGAAATGAGATGCGATATCCCGTTCTAAGAGGCATTAGAAAACTACTGCTTCGAAACGTAGTGATTTGCAAACGCTATTTCCTTGGATGGAAGCGACCCATTTACATTCATTTGAAGTGTATGCGAGGTATAAGTGACACGTCGCAGTGATTATTTTATCTTACCATGAAACATATAAATGGAATGCGATATCGCGTTTTTCGAAACATTAGAACCCTATTGCTACGATATGTAGACATCTGCAAACGCTATTTCCTAGCAAGGAACTGTCGCACTTACATTCATATGAAGTGTATGCGAAGTATACATGACACTTCGCAATTAACATTATATCTTATCATGAAGCATGGAAATGAAATGCGATATCCCGTTTTAAGACGCATTAGAAATCTATTGCTTCGATACGTAGACATCTGCAATCGCTATTTCCTAGCAAGGAAGTGTCGCATTTACATTCATTTGAAGTGAAGACGAGGAACACATGTCTCTTCGCAATGCATATTATATCTTATCATGTAACATAGAAATGAGATGCGATATCTCGTTTTAAGAATCATTATGACACGCTTGCTACGACACGTAGACATCTGTAAACTCTATTTCCTAGCAAGGAAGTGTCGCATTTACATTCATTTGAAGTGTATGCGATGTATACTTGACACTTCGCAATAAATATTATATCTTATCATGAAACATAGAAATGAGATGCGATATTGCGTTTTGAGATGCAATAGAAATCTAATGCTACGATACGCAGAAATCTGCAAACGCTATTTCCTAGCAAGGAAGTGTCGCATTTACATTCATTTAAAGTGTATGCGAGGTATACATAACACTTCGCAATGAATATTATATGTTGTCATGAAATATAGTAATGAGATGCGATATCTCGTTTTGAGATGCAATAGAAATCTAATGCTACGATACGCAGAAATCTGCAAACGCTATTTCCTAGCAAGGAAGTGTCGCATTTACATTCTTTTAAAGTGAATGCGAGGTATACATAACATTGCACAATGAATATTATATATTATCATGAATCATAGAAATGAGATGCGATATCGCGATGTAAGATGCATTAGAAATTTATTGCTTCGATACGTAGACATCTGCAAACTCTATTTCCCAGCAAGGAAGTGTCGCATTTACATACTTTTGAAGTGAATACGAGGAATACATGAAACTTCGCAATGAATATTATATCTTATCATGAAACATAGAAATGATATGCGATATTGCGTTTTGAGATGCAATAGAAATCTAGTGCTACGATACGCAGAAATCTGCAATGCTATTTAGTAGCACGGAAGTGTCATATTTGCATTCTTTTGAAGTGAATGCGAGTTATAAATAACATTGCACAATGAATATTATATATTATCATGAAACATGGAAATGAAATGCGATATCGCGATGTAAGATGCATTAGAACTTTAATGCTTCGATACGTAGATATCTGCAAACTCTATTTCCTAGCAAGGAAGTGTCGCATTTACATTCATTTGAAGTGTATGCGATGTATACGTGACACTTCGCAATAAATATTATATCTTATCATGAAACATAGAAATGAGAAGCGATATCTCGTTTTAAGAAGCATTAGAACTCTCTTGCTTCGATACGTAGACATCTGCAATCGCTATTTCCTAGCAAGGAAGTGTCGCGTTTACATTCATTTGAAGTGTATGCGAGGTATACATAACACTTCGCAATGAATATTATATGTTGTCATGAAACATAGAAATGAGATGCGATATCTCGTTTTAAGAAGCATTATAACAAGCTTGCTATGATACATAGACGTCTGCAAACGCTATTTCCTAGCAAGGAAGTGTCGCATTTACATTCACTTGAAGTGAATACGAGGAATACATGAAACTTCGCAATGAATATTATTTCTTATCATGAAGCATAGAAATGAGTTGCGATATTCCGTTTGAAGAAGCATTAGAACTCTATTGCTTCGATACGTAGACGTCTGCAAACGCTATTTCCTAGCAAGGAAGTGTCGCATTTACATTCATTTGAAGTGTATGCGATGTATACGTGACACTTCGCAATTAATATTATATCTTATCATGAAACATAGAAATGAGATGCGATATTGCGTTTTGAGATGCAATAGAAATCTAATGCTACGATACGCAGAAATCTGCAAACGCTATTTCCTAGCAAGGAAGTGTCGCATTTACATTCTTTTGAAGTGAATGCGAGGTATACATAACATTGCACAATGAATATTATATATTATCATGAATCATAGAAATGAGATGCGATATCGCGATGTAAGATGCATTAGAAATTTATTGCTTCGATACGTAGACATCTGCAAACTCTATTTCCCAGCAAGGAAGTGTCGCATTTACATTCTTTTGAAGTGAATACGAGGAATACATGAAACTTCGCAATGAATATTATATCTTATCATGAAACATAGAAATGATATGCGATATTGCGTTTTGAGATGCAATAGAAATCTAGTGCTACGATACGCAGAAATCTGCAACGCTATTTAGTAGCACGGAAGTGTCATATTTGCATTCCTTTGAAGTGAATGCGAGTTATAAATAACATTGCACAATGAATATTATATATTATTATGAAACATGGAAATGAAATGCGATATCGCGATGTAAGATGCATTAGAACTTTAATGCTTCGATACGTAGATATCTGCAAACTCTATTTCCTAGCAAGGAAGTGTCGCATTTACATTCATTTGAAGTGTATGCGATGTATACGTGACACTTCGCAATAAATATTATATCTTATCATGAAACATAGAAATGATATGCGATATTGCGTTTTGATATGCAATAGAAATCTAATGCTACGATACGCAGAAATCTGCAAACGATATTTCCTAGCACGGAAGTGTCGCATTTACATTCTTTTGAAGTGAATGCGAGGTATAAATAACATTGCACAATGAATATTATATATTATCATGAAACATGGAAATGAAATGCGATATCGCGATGTAAGATGCATTAGAACTTTAATGCTTCGATACGTAGATATCTGCAAACTCTATTTCCTAGCAAGGAAGTGTCGCATTTACATTCATTTGAAGTGTATGCGATGTATACGTGACACCTCGCAATAAATATTATATCTTATCATGAAACATAGAAATCAGAAGCGATATCTCGTTTTAAGAAGCATTAGAACTCTATTGCTACGATACGTATACATCTGCAAACGTTTTTTGCTAGCAAGGAAGTGTCGCATTTACATTCTTCTGAAGTGAATACAAGGTATACATAACACTTCGCAATGAATATTATATGTTGTCATGAAACATAGAAATGAGAAGCGATATCCCGTTTCAAGAAGCATTAGAACTCTATTGCTTCGATACGTAGACATCTGCTAACGCTATTTCCTAGCAAGGAAGTGTCGCAATTACATTCATTTGAAATGAATACGAGGAATACATGAAACTTCGCAATGAATATTGTATCTTATCATGAAACACAGTAATGAGATTCGATATCCCGTTCAAGGAAGCATTAGAACTCTATTGCCTCGATACGTAGACATCTGCAATCGCTATTTCCTAGCAAGGAAGTGTCGCATTTACATTCATTTGAAGTGTATGCGAGGTATACATGACACTTCGCAATTAATATTATATCTTATCATGAAACATAGAAATGAGATGCGATATCTCGTTTTAAGAATCATTATGACACGCTTGCTACGATACGTAGACATCTGCAAACGCTATTTCCTAGCAGGGAAGAGTCGCATTTACATTCCACAGAAGTGAATACAAGGTATACATGAAACTTCGCAATGAATATTATATCTTATCATGAAACATAGAAATGTGATGTGATATCGCGTTTTAGGAAGCACTAGAACTCTATTGCTACGATACGTAGACATCTGCAAACGTTATTTGCTAGCAAGGAAGTGTCGCATTTACATTCTTCTGAAGTGAATACAAGGTATACATGACACTTCGCAATTAATATTATATCTTATCATGAAACATAGAAATGAGATGCGATATCCCGTTTCAAGAAGCATTAGAACTCTATTGCTTCGATATGTAGACATCTCCAATCGCTATTTCCTAGCAAGGAAGTGTCTCATTTATATTCTTTTGAAGTGAATGCGAGGTGTACATAACATTGCACAATGAATATTATATGTTGTCATGAAACATAGAAATGAGAAGCGTTATCTCGTTTTAAGAAGCATTATAACACGCTTGCTGCGATACGTAGACATCTGCAAACTCTATTTCCTAGCAAGGAAGTGTCGCATTTACATTCATTTGAAGTGTATGCGAGGAATACATAACACTTCGCAATGAATATTATATGTTATCATGAAACAGAGAAATGAGATGCGATATCTCGTTATGAGAAGCAATATAACACGATTGCTACGATACGTAGACATCTGCAAACGCGATTTCCTTGCAAGGAAGTGTCGCATTTACATTCTTCTGACGTGAATACAAGGTATACATGACACTTCGCAATTAATATTATATCTTATCAAGAAACATAGAAATGAGATGCGATATCCCGTTGCAAGAAGCATTAGAAATCTATTGGTTCGATACGTAGGCATCTCCAATCGCTATTTCCTAGCAAGGTAGTGTCGCATTTACACTCATTTGAAGTGTATGCGAGGTATAAGTGACACCTCGCAATGAATATTATATCTTATCACGAAGCATAGAAATGAGATACAATATCATGTTTTGAGAAGCATTAGATCTCTATTGCTACGATACGTAAACTCTTGCAAACGCTATTTCCTAGCAAGGAAGTGTCGCATTTGCATTCATTTGAAGTGAATACGAGGTATACATGTCACTTCGCAATTAATATTATATTTTATCATGAAACATAGTAATGAGGTGCGATATAGCGAATTAAGAATTGTTAGAACTCTATTGCTACGATACGTTGACATTTGCAAACGCTATTTCCTAGCAAGGAAGTGTCGCATTTTCGTTCTTTTGAAGTGAATACGAGGAATACGTGAAAACTTCGCAATGAATATTATATCTTATCATGAAACATAGAAATGTGATGTGATATCGCGTTTTGAGATGCAATAGAAATCTAATACTACGATGCGCAGACATCTGCAAACGCTATTTCCTAGCAAGGAAGTGTTGCATTTGCATACTTTTGAGGTGAATACGAGGTATACATAATACTCCGCAATGTATATTATATCTTATCGTGAAACATATTAATGAGATGCGATATGGCGAATTAAGAATCGTTAGAACTCTATTGCTACGATACGTAGATATTTGCAAGCGCAATTTCCTAGCAAGGAAGTGTCGCATTTACGCTCTCTTGAAGTGAATACGAGGTATACATGTAACTTCGCAATGATTATTATATCTCATCATGAAACATAGAAATGAGATGCGATATCACGTTTTGAGAAGCATTAGATCTCTATTGCTACGATACGTAAACACCTGCAAACGCTATTTCCTAGCAAGGAAGTGTCGCATTTACATTCTTTTGAAGTGAGTACGAGGTATACATGAGAATTCGCAATGAATATTATATCTTATCGTGAAACATAGAAATGAGATGCGACATCTCGTTTTTAGAAGCATTAGAACTCTATTGCTACGACATCTGCAAACGCTATTTCCTAGCAAGGAAGTGTCGCATTTACATTCTTTTGGTGTGAATACGAGGTATACATGACACTTCGCAATTAATATTATATCTTATCACGAAACTTAGAACTGAGATGCGACATCACGTTTTACGAAGCATTAGAACTGTATTGTTTCGATACGTAGACATCTGGAAACGCTATTTCCCAGCAAGGAAGTATCGCATTTACATTTTTTTGAAGTCAATACGTGGTATACATGACACTTCGCAATGAATATTATATCTTATCATAAAACATGGAAATGAGATGCGATATCGCGTTTTGAGAAGCATTAGAATTCCAATGCTACGATACGTAGACATCTGCCAACGCTATTTCCTAGCAATGAAGTGAACCATTTACATTCTTTTGAGGTGACTACGAAGTAGACATAACACTCCACAATGAATATTATATCTTATCATGAAACCAAAGATGAGGATCGTTTTCGCCTTTTAAGAAGCATTAGAACACCTTTGCTACGATACGTAGACATCTGCAAAAGCAATTTCCTAGCAAGGAAGTGTCGCATTTACAATCTTTAGAAGTGAATACGAGGTATACATAACACTCCACAATGAATATTATATCTTATCATGAGACACAGAAATGAGATGCGATTTTGCGTTTTAAGAAGCATTAGAACTCTAATGCTTCGATATATTCCTAGCAAGGATGTGTCGCATTTACATGCCTTTGAAGTGAATACGAGGTATACATGACACTTCGCAATGAATATTATATCTTCTCATAAAACAGAAATTAGGAGCGATATCGCTATTTAAGAAGCATTAGAACTCTATTGCTTCGATATATAGACATCTGCAACGGCTATTTCCTAGCAAGGTAGTGTCGCATTTACATTCTTTTGAAGTGAATACCAGGTACACATAATACTACACAATTTGTATTATATCTTATCATGAAACCAAAAGATGAGGATCGTTTTCGCCTTTTAAGAAGCATTAGAACACCTTTGCTACGATACGTAGACATCTGCAAAAGCAATTTCCTAGCAAGGAAGTGTCGCATTTACAATCTTTAGAAGTGAATACGAGGTATACATAACACTCCACAATGAATATTATATCTTATCATGAGACACAGAAATGAGATGCGATTTTGCGTTTTAAGAAGCATTAGAACTCTAATGCTTCGATATATTCCTAGCAAGGATGTGTCGCATTTACATGCCTTTGAAGTGAATACGAGGTATACATGACACTTCGCAATGAATATTATATCTTCTCATAAAACAGAAATTAGGAGCGATATCGCTATTTAAGAAGCATTAGAACTCTATTGCTTCGATATATAGACATCTGCAACGGCTATTTCCTAGCAAGGTAGTGTCGCATTTACATTCTTTTGAAGTGAATACCAGGTACACATAATACTGCACAATTTGTATTATATCTTATCATGAGACATAGGAATGAGATGCGATTTCGCGCTTTAAGAAGCCTTAGAACACTATCCCTGCGATACGTAGACATCTGCAAACGCTACTTAATGGCAAGGAAGTGTCGCATTTACATATTTTGAAGTGAATACGAGGTATATACAACACTCCACAACGAACATTATATCTTATCATGAAACATAGAAATGAGATGCGACATCGCCTTTTAAGAAGCATTAGAACTCTATTGCTTCGATACGTGGACATCTGCAAACGTTATTTCCAAGCAAGGAAGTGTCGCAATTGCATTCTTTTGAAGTGAATACGATGTATACATGACACTTCGCAATGAATATTTTATCTTATCATGATACATAGAAATGTGATGCGGTATCCCGTTTTAACAATCATTAGAACACAATTGCTTAGATACGTAGACATCTGCAAACGCTATTTCCTAGCAATGAAGTGTCGCATTAACATTCTTTTGAAGTGAATACGAGGTATTCATGACACTTCGCAATGAATATTATATCTTATCGTGAAACATAGAAATGCGATGCGATATCGCGTTTTAGGAAGCATTAGAACTCTGGTGCTTCGATACGTAGACATCTGCGAACGCTATTCCCTAGCCAGGAAGTGTCGCATTTACATTCTTTTGAAGTGAATGCGAGGTATTCATGATACTTCGCAATGAATATTATCTCCTATCATGAAACATAGAAGTGAGATGCGATATCACGTTTTAAGAAGCATCAGAACTCTATTGCTACGATACTTAGACATCTGCAAACGCTATTTCCTAGCATGGAAGTGTCGCATTTACATTCTTTTGAAGTGAATACGAGGTATTCATGACACTTCGCAATGAATATTATATCTTATCACGAAACATAGAAATGTGATGTGATATGGCGTTTTAAGAAGCATTAGAACTCTATTGCTACGATACGTAGATATCTGCAAACGCTATTTCCTAGCAAGAATGTGTCGCATTTACATTATTTTGAAGTGACTGCGAGGTATACATAACATTGCACAATGAATATTATACCTTATCATGAAACATAGAAATGAGATGCTATATCGCGATTTAAGGTGCATTAGAACTTTATTGCTTCGATACGTAGACGTCTGCAAACGCTATTTCCTAGCAAGGCAGTGTCGCATTTACATTCATGTGAAGTGAATACGAGGAATACATGAAACTTCGCAATGAATATTATATCCTATCATGAAACATAGAAATGTGATGTGATATCGCGTTTTAAGAGGCATCAGAACTCTATTGCTACGATACGTAGACATCTGCAAACTCTATTTCCTAGTAAGGAACTGTCGCATTTACATTCTTCTGAAGTGAATACAAGGTATACATGACACTTCGCAGTTAATATTATATCTTATCATGAAACATAGAAATGAGATGCGATATCATGTTTTGAGAAGCATTAGGTCTCTATTGCTACGATACGTAAACTCCTGCAAACGCTATTTCCTAGCAAGGAAGTGTCGCATTTGCATTCTTTTGAAGTGAATACGAGGTATACATGACACTTCGCAATTAATATTATATCTTATCACGTAACTTAGAAATGAGATGCGACATCACGATTTACGATGCATTAGAACTGTATTGTTTCGATACCTAGACATCTGCAAACGCTACTTCCTAGCAATGAAGTGTCGCATTTACATTCTTTTGAAGTGAATACGTGGTATACATGACACTTCGCAATCAATATTATATCGTATCATGAAACATAGAAATGAGATGCGCTATCGCGAATTAAGAATCGTTAGAACTCTATTGCTACGATACGTAGACATTTGCAAAAGCTATTTCTTAGCAAGGAAGTGTCGCATTTACATTCATTTGAAGTGTATACGAGGTATACATAACACTGGACGATGTATATTATATGTTATCATGAAACATAGCAATGGGATGCGATATTGCGATTTCAGAAGCATTAGAAACCTATTGCTCGATACGTAGATATCTGCAAACGCTATTTCCTAGCAAGGAAGTGTCGCATTTACATTCTTTTGAAGTGAATACAAGGTATACATGTAACTTCGCAGTGTATATAATATCTTATCATGAAACATATATATGAGATGCGATATCGCGTTTTGAGAAGCTTTAGAACTCTATTGACTCGATACGTAGACATCTGGAAACGCTATTTCCTAGCAAGGAAGTGTCGCATTTACATTCTTTTGAAGTGAGTACGAGGTATTCGTGACACTTCGCAATGAAGATTATATCTTATTATGAAACATAGAAGTGAGATGCGATATCACGTCTTAAGAAGCATTAGAACTCTATTGTTTCGATACGTAGACATGTGGAAACGCTATTTCCTAGGAAGGAATTGTCGCATTTACATTTTTTTAAGTGAATACGAGTTATTCATGACACTTCGCAATGAATATTATATCCTATCATGAAACATAGAAATGAGATGCGACATCTCGTTTTAAGAAGCATTAGAACTCTATTGCTTCGATACGGAGACATCTGCAAACGGTATTTCCTGGTAAGGAAGTGTCGCATTACATTCTTTTGAAGTGAATACGAGGTATATATAACACTCCACAATGAATATTATATTATATCGTGAACCATAGAAATGAGGATCGATTCGCGTTTTAAGAAGCATTAGAACTATATTGCTACGATACATTGACATCTGCAGACGCTATTTCCTAGCAAGGAAGTGTCGCATTTACAGTCTTTTGAAGTGAATACGAGGTATACATAACACTCCACAATGAATATTACATCTTATCATGAAACATAGAAATGAGATGCGATTTAAGCATCAGAATTCTATTGCTACGATACGTAGACATCTGCAGACGCTATTTCCTAGCAAGAGAGTGTCGCATTTACATTCTTTTGAAGTGAATACGAGTTATACATAACACTCCACAATGAATATTGTATCTTATCATGAAACATATAATTGAGGGTCGATTCGCGTTTTAAGAAGCATTAGAACTCTATTGCTACGATACGTAGACATCTGCAGACTCTATTTCCTAGCAAGGATGTGTCGCATTTAGATTCTTTTGAAGTGAATATGAGGTATACATAACAATCCCCAATGAAAATTATATCTTATCTTGAAGCATATAAATGAGGATCGATTTCGCGTTTTAAGAAGCATTAGAACTCTATTGCTACGATACGTAGACATCTGCAAACACTAATTCCTAGCAAGCAATTGTCGCATTTTCGATCATTTGAAGTAAATACGAGGTACACGTAACAATCCACAATGAATATTATATCTTATCATAAAACATAGAAATGAGATGCGATATAGCGATTTAAGAAGCATTAGAACGCTATTGCTTCGATACGTAGACATCTGCCATCGCTATTACCTAGCAAGGAAGTGTCGCATTTACATTCATTTGAAGTGTATTCGAGGTATTCAAGACACTTCGCAATGAATATTATATCTAATCATGAAACATAGAAATGAGATGCGATATCGCATTTAAGAAGCATTAGAACTCTATTGCTACGATACGTAGATATCTGCTAACGCTATTTCCTAGCAAGGACGTGTAGCATTTACATTCTTTTGAAGTGAATACAAGGTGTACATAACACTCCACAATGAATATTATATCTTACAATGAAACATAGAAATGAGATGCGATATCGCGTTTTAAGTAGCATTAGAGTTCAATTGCTACGATACGTAGATGTCTGCAGACGCTATTTACTAGCAAAGAAGTGTCGCATTTACATTCACCTGAAGTGTAGGCGAGGTATAAGTGGCATTTCGCAATGAATATTATACCTTATCATGAAACATAGAAATGAGATGCGACATCTCGTTTTAAGAAGCATTAGAACTCTATTGTTTCGATTCGTAGACATCTGGAAGCGCTATTTCTTAGCAAGGAAGTTTCGCATTTACATTCTTTTGAAGTGAATACGAGGTATATATAAAACAACACAATCAATATTATATCTTATCATGAAACATAGAAATGAGATGCGATATCGCGATTTAAAAGGCATCAGGAATCTATTGCTGGGATACGTAGACATCTGGAACGGCTACTTTGTATCAAGGAAGTGTCGCATTTTCATTCTTTAATAGTGAATACGAGGGATGTGTAACACTCCGCAATGAATATTATACCCTATCAGGAGACATAGAAATGATATGCGATATCGCGTTTCAAGAAGCATTAGAACCCTATTGCTCCGATAAGTAGACATCTGCAAACGCTACTTCCTAGCAATGAAGTGTCGCATTTACATTCTTTTGAAGTGAATACGAGGTACACATAACAATTCGCATTGTATATTATATCTTAACATGATACATAGAAATGAGGAGCGATATCGCGATTTAAGAAGCATTAGCACTCTATTGCTTCGATACGTAGACATATGGAGACACTATTTCCTAGCAAGGAGGTGTCGCATTTACATTCATTTGAAGTGTATTCGAGGTATACGTGACACTTCGCAATGAATATTATATTTTATCACGAAACTTAGAAATGAGATTTGACATCTCGTTTTACGATGCATTAGAACTGTATTGTTTCGATACGTAGACATCTGCAAACGCTACTTCCTAGCAATGAAGTGTCGCATTTACATTCTTTTGAAGTGAATACGTGGTATACATGACACTTCGCAATCAATATTATATGGTATCATGAAACATAGAAATGAGATGCGCTATCGCGAATTAAGAATCGTTAGAACTCTATTGCTACGATACGTAGACATTTGCAAAAGCTATTTTCTAGCAAGGAAGTGTCGCATTTACATTCATTTGAAGTGTATACGAGGTATACATAACACTGGACGATGTATATTATATGTTATCATGAAACATAGCAATGGGATGCGATATTGCGATTTCAGAAGCATTAGAAACCTATTGCTCGATACGTAGATATCTGCAAACGCTATTTCCTAGCAAGGAAGTGTCGCATTTACATTCTTTTGAAGTGAATACGAGGTGTACATGTAACTTCGCAGTGAATATAATATCTTATCATGAAACATATATATGAGATGCGATATCGCGTTTTGAGAAGCTTTAGAACTCTATTGACTCGATACGTAGACATCTGGAAACGCTATTTCCTAGCAAGGAAGTGTCGCATTTGCATTCTTTTGAAGTGAGTACGAGGTATTCGTGACACTTCGCAATGAAGATTATATCTTATTATGAAACATAGAAGTGAGATGCGATATCACGTCTTAAGAAGCATTAGAACTCTATTGTTTCGATACGTAAACATGTGGAAACGCTATTTCCTAGGAAGGAATTGTCGCATTTACATTTTTTTTAGTGAATACGAGTTATTCATGACACTTCGCAATGAATATTATATCCTATCATGAAACATAGGAATGAGATGCGACCTCTCGTTTTAAGAAGCATTAGAACTCTATTGCTTCGATACGGAGACATCTGCAAACGGTATTTCCTGGTAAGGAAGTGTCGCATTACATTCTTTTGAAGTGAATACGAGGTATACATGACACTACGCAATGAATAATATATCTTATCATGAAACATAGATCTGAGATGCGACATCTCGTTTTAAGAAGCATTAGAAATCTATTGCTTCGATAAGTAGACATCTGCAAACACTACTTCCTAGCAATGAAGTGTCGCATTTACATTCTTTTGAAGTGAATACGATGTATTCATGACACTTCGCAATGAATATTATATCTTATCATGAAACATGGTAATGAGGTGCGATATCTTGTTTTAAGAAGCTTTAGACCTCTACTGCTACGGTGTGTTGTCATCTGCAAACGCTATATAATAGCAGGGAAGTGTCGCATTTGTATTCTTTTGAAGTGAATACGAAGTATACATGATACTTCGCAATTAATATTATATCTTATCATGAAACATTGAAATCAGATGCGACATCTCGTTCTAAGAAGCATTAGAACTCCATTGCTTCGAAACGGAGACATCTGCAAACGCTAATTCCTGGCAATGAAGTGTCGCATTTACATTCTTTTGAAGTGAATACGAAGTATACATGGCACTACGCAATGAATAATATATCTTATAATGAATCATAGAAATGTGGTGCGATATCGCGATTTAAGAAGCATTGGAACTCTAGTGCTTCGATACGTAGACATCTGCAATCGCTAGTTCCTAGCAAGGAAGTGTCGCATTTACATTAATTTGAAGTGTGAACGAGATATACATAGCACTGCACAATGAATATTATATCTTATCATGAAACATAGAAATGAGATGCGATATCGCGATATAAGAAGGATTAGAACTCTATTGCTTCGATACGTAGACGTCTGCAAACGCTATTTAATAGCAAGAAAGTGTCGCGTTAACATTCTTTTGAAGTGAATACGAGGTATACATAACACTCCACATTGAATATTATATCATGTCATGAAATATAGGAATGAGATGCGATATCACGATATAAGAAGCATTAGAAAACTATTGCTTCGATTCGGAGACACCTGCAAACGATATTTCCAAGGAAGAAAGTGTCCCATTTACATTCTTTTGAAGTGAATACGAGGTATACATAACACTCCACAATGAATGTTATATATCATCATGAAACATAGAAATGAGATGCGATGCCGCGTTTTGAGAAGGATTAGAACTCTTTTGCTTCGATACGTAGACATCTGCAAAAACACTTTTTCCAAGCAAGGAAGTGTCGCATTTACATTCTTTGGAAGTGAATACGAAGTATACATGACACCCCGCAATTAATATTATATCTTATCATAAAACATAAAAATGAGATGCGATATGACGATTTAAGAAGCATTAGAACTCTATTGCTACGATACGTAGATATCTGCAGAAGCTATTTCCTAGCAAGGAAGTGTCGCACTTACATTCTTTTGAAGTGAATACGAGGTATATATAACACTCCACAATGAATATTATATTTTATCGTGAAACATAGAAATGAGATGCGATATGGCTATTTAAGAAGCATTAGAACTCTATTGCTTCGATACGTAGACATCTGCAAACTTAACTTCCCAGCAAGGAAGTGTCGCAACTACATTCTCTTGAAAGTAATACGAGGTATACATGACACTTCGTAGTGAATATTATATCTTTTCATGAAACATAGAAATGAGATGCGATGTTGCGATTTAAGAAGCAGTAGATCTATATTGCTCGATACGCAGACATCTGCAGACGCTATTTCCTAGCAAGAGAGTGTCGCATTTACATTCTTTTGAAGTGAATACGAGTTATACATAACACTCCACAATGAATATTGTATCTTATCATGAAACATATAATTGAGGGTCGATTCGCGTTTTAAGAAGCATTAGAACTCTATTGCTACGATACGTAGACATCTGCAGACTCTATTTCCTAGCAAGGATGTGTCGCATTTAGATTCTTTTGAAGTGAATATGAGGTATACATAACAATCCCCAATGAAAATTATATCTTATCTTGAAGCATATAAATGAGGATCGATTTCGCGTTTTAAGAAGCATTAGAACTCTATTGCTACGATACGTAGACATCTGCAAACACTAATTCCTAGCAAGCAATTGTCGCATTTTCGATCATTTGAAGTAAATACGAGGTACACATAACAATCCACAATGAATATTATATCTTATCATAAAACATAGAAATGAGATGCGATATAGCGATTTAAGAAGCATTAGAACGCTATTGCTTCGATACGTAGACATCTGCCATCGCTATTACCTAGCAAGGAAGTGTCGCATTTACATTCATTTGAAGTGTATTCGAGGTATTCAAGACACTTCGCAATGAATATTATATCTAATCATGAAACATAGAAATGAGATGCGATATCGCATTTAAGAAGCATTAGAACTCTATTGCTACGATACGTAGATATCTGCTAACGCTATTTCCTAGCAAGGACGTGTAGCATTTACATTCTTTTGAAGTGAATACAAGGTGTACATAACACTCCACAATGAATATTATATCTTACAATGAAACATAGAAATGAGATGCGATATCGCGTTTTAAGTAGCATTAGAGTTCAATTGCTACGATACGTAGATGTCTGCAGACGCTATTTACTAGCAAAGAAGTGTCGCATTTACATTCACCTGAAGTGTAGGCGAGGTATAAGTGGCATTTCGCAATGAATATTATACCTTATCATGAAACATAGAAATGAGATGCGACATCTCGTTTTAAGAAGCATTAGAACTCTATTGTTTCGATTCGTAGACATCTGGAAGCGCTATTTCTTAGCAAGGAAGTTTCGCATTTACATTCTTTTGAAGTGAATACGAGGTATATATAAAACAACACAATCAATATTATATCTTATCATGAAACATAGAAATGAGATGCGATATCGCGATTTAAAAGGCATCAGGAATCTATTGCTGGGATACGTAGACATCTGGAACGGCTACTTTGTATCAAGGAAGTGTCGCATTTTCATTCTTTAATAGTGAATACGAGGGATGTGTAACACTCCGCAATGAATATTATACCCTATCAGGAGACATAGAAATGATATGCGATATCGCGTTTCAAGAAGCATTAGAACCCTATTGCTCCGATAAGTAGACATCTGCAAACGCTACTTCCTAGCAATGAAGTGTCGCATTTACATTCTTTTGAAGTGAATACGAGGTACACATAACAATTCGCATTGTATATTATATCTTAACATGATACATAGAAATGAGGAGCGATATCGCGATTTAAGAAGCATTAGCACTCTATTGCTTCGATACGTAGACATATGGAGACACTATTTCCTAGCAAGGAGGTGTCGCATTTACATTCATTTGAAGTGTATTCGAGGTATACGTGACACTTCGCAATGAATATTATATTTTATCACGAAACTTAGAAATGAGATTTGACATCTCGTTTTACGATGCATTAGAACTGTATTGTTTCGATACGTAGACATCTGCAAACGCTACTTCCTAGCAATGAAGTGTCGCATTTACATTCTTTTGAAGTGAATACGTGGTATACATGACACTTCGCAATCAATATTATATGGTATCATGAAACATAGAAATGAGATGCGCTATCGCGAATTAAGAATCGTTAGAACTCTATTGCTACGATACGTAGACATTTGCAAAAGCTATTTTCTAGCAAGGAAGTGTCGCATTTACATTCATTTGAAGTGTATACGAGGTATACATAACACTGGACGATGTATATTATATGTTATCATGAAACATAGCAATGGGATGCGATATTGCGATTTCAGAAGCATTAGAAACCTATTGCTCGATACGTAGATATCTGCAAACGCTATTTCCTAGCAAGGAAGTGTCGCATTTACATTCTTTTGAAGTGAATACGAGGTGTACATGTAACTTCGCAGTGAATATAATATCTTATCATGAAACATATATATGAGATGCGATATCGCGTTTTGAGAAGCTTTAGAACTCTATTGACTCGATACGTAGACATCTGGAAACGCTATTTCCTAGCAAGGAAGTGTCGCATTTGCATTCTTTTGAAGTGAGTACGAGGTATTCGTGACACTTCGCAATGAAGATTATATCTTATTATGAAACATAGAAGTGAGATGCGATATCACGTCTTAAGAAGCATTAGAACTCTATTGTTTCGATACGTAAACATGTGGAAACGCTATTTCCTAGGAAGGAATTGTCGCATTTACATTTTTTTTAGTGAATACGAGTTATTCATGACACTTCGCAATGAATATTATATCCTATCATGAAACATAGGAATGAGATGCGACCTCTCGTTTTAAGAAGCATTAGAACTCTATTGCTTCGATACGGAGACATCTGCAAACGGTATTTCCTGGTAAGGAAGTGTCGCATTACATTCTTTTGAAGTGAATACGAGGTATACATGACACTACGCAATGAATAATATATCTTATCATGAAACATAGATCTGAGATGCGACATCTCGTTTTAAGAAGCATTAGAAATCTATTGCTTCGATAAGTAGACATCTGCAAACACTACTTCCTAGCAATGAAGTGTCGCATTTACATTCTTTTGAAGTGAATACGATGTATTCATGACACTTCGCAATGAATATTATATCTTATCATGAAACATGGTAATGAGGTGCGATATCTTGTTTTAAGAAGCTTTAGACCTCTACTGCTACGGTGTGTTGTCATCTGCAAACGCTATATAATAGCAGGGAAGTGTCGCATTTGTATTCTTTTGAAGTGAATACGAAGTATACATGATACTTCGCAATTAATATTATATCTTATCATGAAACATTGAAATCAGATGCGACATCTCGTTCTAAGAAGCATTAGAACTCCATTGCTTCGAAACGGAGACATCTGCAAACGCTAATTCCTGGCAATGAAGTGTCGCATTTACATTCTTTTGAAGTGAATACGAAGTATACATGGCACTACGCAATGAATAATATATCTTATAATGAATCATAGAAATGTGGTGCGATATCGCGATTTAAGAAGCATTGGAACTCTAGTGCTTCGATACGTAGACATCTGCAATCGCTAGTTCCTAGCAAGGAAGTGTCGCATTTACATTAATTTGAAGTGTGAACGAGATATACATAGCACTGCACAATGAATATTATATCTTATCATGAAACATAGAAATGAGATGCGATATCGCGATATAAGAAGGATTAGAACTCTATTGCTTCGATACGTAGACGTCTGCAAACGCTATTTAATAGCAAGAAAGTGTCGCGTTAACATTCTTTTGAAGTGAATACGAGGTATACATAACACTCCACATTGAATATTATATCATGTCATGAAATATAGGAATGAGATGCGATATCACGATATAAGAAGCATTAGAAAACTATTGCTTCGATTCGGAGACACCTGCAAACGATATTTCCAAGGAAGGAAGTGTCCCATTTACATTCTTTTGAAGTGAATACGAGGTATACATAACACTCCACAATGAATGTTATATATCATCATGAAACATAGAAATGAGATGCGATGCCGCGTTTTGAGAAGGATTAGAACTCTTTTGCTTCGATACGTAGACATCTGCAAAAACACTTTTTCCAAGCAAGGAAGTGTCGCATTTACATTCTTTGGAAGTGAATACGAAGTATACATGACACCCCGCAATTAATATTATATCTTATCATAAAACATAAAAATGAGATGCGATATGACGATTTAAGAAGCATTAGAACTCTATTGCTACGATACGTAGATATCTGCAGAAGCTATTTCCTAGCAAGGAAGTGTCGCACTTACATTCTTTTGAAGTGAATACGAGGTATATATAACACTCCACAATGAATATTATATTTTATCGTGAAACATAGAAATGAGATGCGATATGGCTATTTAAGAAGCATTAGAACTCTATTGCTTCGATACGTAGACATCTGCAAACTTAACTTCCCAGCAAGGAAGTGTCGCAACTACATTCTCTTGAAAGTAATACGAGGTATACATGACACTTCGTAGTGAATATTATATCTTTTCATGAAACATAGAAATGAGATGCGATGTTGCGATTTAAGAAGCAGTAGATCTATATTGCTCGATACGCAGACATCTGCCAACGCTATTTCCTAGCAAGGAAGTGTCGCATTTACATTCATTTGAAGTGTATGCGAGGTATACATATCACTGCACAATGAATATTATATCTTATCATGAAACATAGAAATGAGATGCGATATCGCGATTTAAGCAGCATTAGAACGCAATTGCTTCGATACCTAGACATCTGGAAACGCTATTTCCTAGCAAGGAAGTGTCGCATTTACATTCTTTTGAAGTGAGTACGAGGTATTCGTGACACTTCGCAATGAAGATTATATCTTATTATGAAACATAGAAGTGAGATGCGATATCACGTCCTAAGAAGCATTAGAACTCTATTGTTTCGATACGTAGACATGTGGAAACGCTATTTCCTAGGAAGGAATTGTCGCATTTACATTTTTTTAAGTGAGTACGAGTTATTCATGACACTTCGCAATGAATATTATATCCTATTATGAAACATAGAAATGAGATGCGACATCTCGTTTTAAGAAGCATTAGAACTCTATTGCTACGATACGTAGACATTTGCGAAAGCCATTTCCTAGCAAGGAAGTGTCGCATTTACATTCATTTGAAGTGTATACGAGGTATACATAACACTGGACGATGTATATTATATCTTATCATGAAACATAGCAATGAGATGCGATATTGCGATTTCAGAAGCATTAGAATCCTATTGCTCGATACGTAGACATCTGCAAACGCTACTTCCTAGCAAGGAAGTGTCGCATTTACATTCTTTTGAAGTGAATACGAGGTATACATGTAACTTCGCAGTGAATATAATATCTTATCATGAAACATATATATGAGATGCAGTATCGCGTTTTGAGAAGCTTTAGAACTCTATTGATTCGATGCGTAGACATCTGGAAACGCTATTTCCTAGCAAGGAAGTGTCGCATTTACATTCTCTTGAAGTGAGTACGAGGTATTCGTGACACTTCGCAATGAAGATTATATCTTATTATGAAACATAGAAGTGAGATGCGATATCACGTCTTAAGAAGCATTAGAACTCTATTGTTTCGACACGTAGACATGTGGAAACGCTATTTCCTAGGAAGGAATTGTCGCATTTACATTTTTTGAAGTGAATACGAGTTATTCATGACACTTCGCAATGAATATTACATCTTATCATGAAACATATAAATGAGGATCGATGTCACGTTTTAAGAGGCATTAGAACCCTATTGCTCGATACGTAGACATCTGCAAACGCTACTTCCTAGCATGGAAGTGTCGCATTTACATTCATCTGAAGTGTAGACGAGATATACATAACACTCCACAATGAATATTGTATCTTATCATGAAACATAGAAATGTGGTGCGATATCGCGATTTAAGAAGCATTGGAACTCTAGTGCTTCGATACGTAGACATCTGCAATCGCTAGTTCCTAGCAAGGAAGTGTCGCATTTACATTAATTTGAAGTGTGGACGAGATATACATAGCACTGCACAATGAATATTATATCTCATCATGAAACGTAGAAGTGAGTTGCGATATCGCGATTTAAGAAGCATTAGAACTCTATTGCTTCGATACACTGACATCTGCAAACGCTAATACCTAGCAAAGAAGTGTCGCATTTACATTCTTTTGAAGTGAATACGAGGTATACATAGCACTGCACATTGAATATTATACCTTATCATGAAACATAGAAATCAGATTCGATATCGCGTTTTAAGAAGCATTAAAACTCTATTGCTATGATACGTAGGCATCTGCAATGGCTTTGTCCTAGCAAGAAAGTGTCGCATTTACATTCATTTGAAGTGAATACGAAGTATACATAACACTCCACAATGAATATTATATCTTATCACGAGACATAGGAATGAGATACGATGTCGTGTTTTAAGATGCATTAGAACTCTAATGCTACGGTACGTAGACATCTGCAAACGCTATTTCCTAGCAAGGAAGTGTCGCATTTACATTCATTCGAAGTGTATGCGTGGTATACATGACAATTCGCAATGAATATTATATCTTAACATGAAACATAGAAATGGGATGCGATATCGCGTTTTGAGAAGCATTAGAACCCTATTGCTTCGATACGTAGACATCTGCAAACGCTATTTTCTAGCAAGGATGTGTGGCATTTACATTCTCTTGAGGTGAGTACGAGGTACACATAACACTCCACAATGAATATTACATCTTATCATGAAACATAGAAAAGAGGAGCCATATCGCGTTTTATAAAGCATTATAACTCTATTGCAATGATACATAGGCATCTGCAAACGCTACTTCCTAGCATGGAATTGTCGCATTTACATTCTTTTGATGTGAATAGGAGGTATGCATAACACTCCACAATGAATATTATATCTTATCATGAAACATAGAAATGAGATGCGATATCGCGATTTAAGAAGCATTAGAACTCTCATGCTACGATACGTAGACATCTGCAAACGCTATTTCCCAGCAAGGAAGTGTCGCATTTACATTCTTTTGAAGCGAATACGAGGTACACATAACACTGTACAATGAATATTATATCTCATCATGAAACATAGGAAATAGATGCGATATCGCGATTTAAGCAGCACTAGAGCTCTACTGCATCGATACGTAGACACCTGCCAATACCATCTCCTAGCAAGAAAGTGTCGCATTTACATACTTTTGAAGTGAATACGGGGTTATAATAACACTCCACAATGAATGTTATATCTTATCATGAAACATAGAAATGTGGTGCGATATCGCGATTTAAGAAGCATTGGAACTCTAGTGCTTCGATACGTAGACATCTGCAATCGCTAGTTCCTAGCAAGGAAGTGTCGCATTTACATTAATTTGAAGTGTGAACGAGATATACATAGCACTGCACAATGAATATTATATCTCATCATGAAACGTAGAAGTGAGTTGCGATATCGCGATTTAAGAAGCATTAGAACTCTATTGCTTCGATACACTGACATCTGCAAACGCTAATACCTAGCAAAGAAGTGTCGCATTTACATTCTTTTGAAGTGAATACGAGGTATACATAGCACTGCATATTGAATATTATATCTTGTCATGAAACATAGAAATGAGATGCGATAACTCGTTCTAAGAAGCATTAGAACTCTAGTGCTTCGATACGTAGACTTCTGGAAACGCTATTTCCTAGAAGGGAAGTGTTGCATTTACATTCATTTGAAGTGTAGACGAGGAATACAAAACACTTCGCAATGAATATTTAATCTTATCATGAAACATAGAAATGAGGAGCGATATCGCGTTTTGAGAAGTATTAGAACTCTACCGCGATGATACGTAGA
Organism: Xylocopa sonorina; assembly: GCF_050948175.1. NCBI lineage: Eukaryota > Metazoa > Arthropoda > Insecta > Hymenoptera > Apidae > Xylocopa > Xylocopa sonorina. The sequence goes on along the minus strand of NW_027490137.1, from coordinate 563,737 downwards.
CATCTGCAAACGCTATTTCCTAGCAAGGAAGTGTCGCATTTACATTCTTTTGAAGTGAGTACGAGGTATACATAACACTGCACAATGAATATTATATCTTATCATGAAACATAGAAATCAGATTCGATATCGCGTTTTAAGAAGCATTAGAACCCTATTGCTATGATACGGAGGCATCTGCAAAGGCTTTGTCCTAGCAAGGAAGTGTCGCATTTACATTCTTTTGAAGTGAATACGAAGTACACATAACACTCCACAATGAATATTATATCTTATCACGAGACATATGAATGAGATACGATATCGTGTTTTAAGATGCATTAGAACTCTAATGCTACGGTACGTAGACATCTGCAAACGCTATTTCCTAGCAAGAAAGTGTCGCATTTACATTCATTTGAAGTGTATGCGTGGTATACATGACAATTCGCAATGAGTATTATATCTTAACATGAAACATAGGAATGGGATGCGATATCGCGTTTTGAGAAGCATTAGAACCCTATTGCTTCGATACGTAGACATCTGCAAACGCTATTTTCTAGCAAGGATGTGTGGCATTTACATTCTCTTGAGGTGAGTACGAGGTACACATAACACTCCACAATGAATATTACATCTTATCATGAAACATAGAAATGAGATGCGATATCGCGATTTTCGAAGCATTAGAAATCTATTGTTTCGATGCGTAGACTTCTGCAAACGCTATTTCCTAGAAAGCAAGTGTCGCATTTACATTGTTTTGAAGTGAATACGAGGTATACATGACACTTCGGAATGAATATTGTATCTTATCATGAGACATACAAATGTGATGCGATATCGCGTTTTAAGAAGAATTAGAACTCTATTTCTACGATACGTAGAAATCTGCAGACGCTATTTCCTAGCAAGGAAGTGTCGCATTTACATTCTTTTGAAGTGTAGACGAGATATACATATCACTGCACAATGAATATTATATCTTATCATGAAACATATAAATGAGATGCGATATCGCGTTTTAAGAAGCATTAGAACTCTAATGCTAGGATACGTAGACATCTGCCAACGCTATTTCCTAGCAAGGAAGTGTCGCATTTACATTCATTTGAAGTGAATACGAGGTATACATAACACTTGGCAATTAATATTGTATCTCATCATGAAACATAGAAATGAGATGCGATATCGCGTTTTAAGAAGAATTAGAACACCATTGCTACGATACGTAGACATCTGCAGACGCTATTTCCTAGCAAGGAAGTGTCGCACTTACATTGTTTTGAAGTGAATCCGAGATATACATGACACTTCGCAATGAATATTATATCTTATCATGAAACATAGAAATGGGATGCGATATCGCGTTTTGATAAGCACTAGAACTCTATTGCTTCTTACGTAGACAATTGCAAACGCTACTTCCTAGCAAGGAAGTGTCGCATTTACATTCATTTGAAGTGTGTACGAGGTATACATAACACTGCACGATGTATATTATATATTATCATGAAACATAGAAATGAGATGCGATATTGCGATTTCAGAAGCATTAGAACACTATTGCTCGATACGTAGACATCTGCAAACGCTACTTCCTAGCATGGAAGTGTCGCATTTACATTTTTTTGAAAGGAATACGAGGTATACATGACACTTGGCAATGAATATTATATCTTATCATGAAACATAGAAATGTGGTGCGATATCGCGATTTAAGAAGCATTAGAACTCTAGTGCTTCGATACGTAGACATCTGCAATCGCTATTTCCTAGCAACGGAGTGTCGCATTTACGTTCATTTGAAGTGTATGCAAGGTATACATGACACTTCGCAATGATTATTATATATTATCATGAAACATAGAAAGGAGATGCGATATCGCGTTTTGAGAAGCATTAGAACACAAATGCTACGATACGTAGACATCTGCAAACACTATTTCCTAGCAATGGAGTGTCGCATTTACATTCTTTTGAAGTGAAGGCGAGGTTATGACAACACTCCACAATGAATATTATATACTTATAATGAAACATAGAAGTGAAATGCGATATGGCGATTTATGAAGCAGTAGATCTCGATTGCGTCGATACGTAGACATCGGCAAACGCTATTTCCTAGCAAGGAAGTGTCGCATTTACATTCTTTTGAAGCGAATACGAGGTATACATGACACTGCACAGTGAATGTTATATCTTATCATGATACATAGAAATGCCATGCGATACCGCGATTTAAACAGCATTAGAAATCTATTGCTTCGATACGTAGATACCTCACTATTCTATCTCCTAGGAAGAAAGTGTCGCATTTACATACTTTTGAAGCCAATACGAGGTATACATAACGATCCACAATGAATATTATATCTTGTCATGAAACATAGAAATGAGATGCGATATGACGATTTAAGAAGCATTAGAACATTATTGCTTCGATACGTAGACATCTGCAGACGCTATTTCCTAGCAAGGATGTGTGGCATTTACATTCTCTTGAGGTGAGTACGAGGTACACATAACACTCCACAATGAATATTACATCTTATCATGAAACATAGAAATGAGGAGCCATATCGCGTTGTATAAAGCATTATAACTCTATTGCAATGATACATAGGCATCTGCAAACGCTTTCTCCTAGCAAGGAAGTGTAGCATTTATATTCCATTGAGGTGAATACGAGGTATACATAACACTCCACAATGAATAATATATCTTATCATGAAACATAGAAATGAGGAGCGATATCGCGTTTTAAGGAGCATCAGAACTCTATTGCTTCGATACGTAGACATCTGCAGACGCTCATTCCTAGCAAGGAAATGTCGCATTTTCAATCTTTAGAAGTGAGTACGAGGTATACATAACACTACAGAACGAATATTATATCTTATCATGAAACATAGAAATGAGATGCGATATGGCGATTTAAGAAGCAATAGAACTCTGTTGCTTCGATACGTAGACATCTGCAACCGCTACTTCCTAGCAAGGAAGTGTCGCATTTACATTCATTTAAAGTGTATGCGAGGTATACATAACACTTCGCAATGAATATTATATGTTGTCATGAAACATAGAAATGAGATGCAATATCGCGTTTTAAGAAGCGTTAAATCTCTATTGCTTCGATACGTAGACATCTGCAAACGCTATTTCCTAGCAAGAAAGTGTTGCATTTGCATTCATTTGAAGTGAATACGAGGAATACATGAAACTTCGCAATGAATAATATATCTTATCATGAAACATAGATATGAGATGCGACATCTCGTTTTAAGAAGCATTGGAAATCTATTGCTTCGATAAGTAGACATCTGCAAACGCTACTTCCTAGCAATGAAGTGTCGCATTTACATTCTTTTGAAGTGAATACGATGTATTCATGACACTTCGCAATGAATATTATATCTTATCATGAAACATGGAAATAAGGTGCGATATGTTGTTTTAAGAAGCTTTAGACCTCTATTGCTACGGTGTGTTGTCATCTGCAAACGCTATATAATAGCAGGGAAGTGTCGCATTTGCATTCTTTTGAAGTGAATACGAAGTATACATGATACTTCGCAATTAATATTATATCTTATCATGAAACATTGAAATCAGATGCGACATCTCGTTCTAAGAAGCATTAGAACTCTATTGCTTCGATACGTAGACATCTGGAAGCGCTATTTCCTAGCAAGGAAGTTTCGCATTTACATTCTTTTGAAGTGAATACGAGGTATACATAACAATCCACATTGAATATTATATCATGTCATGAAATATAGGAATGAGATGCGATATCACGATATAAGAAGCATTAGAAAACTATTGCTTCGATACGGAGACATGTGCAAACGATATTTCCAAGGAAGGAAGTGTCCCATTTACATTCTTTTGAAGTGAATACGAGGTATACATAACACTCCACAATGAATGTTATATATCATCATGAAACATAGAAATGAGATGCGATGCCGCGTTTAGAGAAGGATTAGAACTCTTTTGCTTCGACACGTAGACATCTGCAAACGCTATTTCCAACCAAGGAAGTGTCGCATTTACATTCTTTTGAAGTGAATACGAGGTATACATAACACTCCACAATGAATATTACATCTTATCATGAAACATAGAAATGAGATGCGATTTAAGCATTAGAATTCTATTGCTACGATACGTAGACATCTGCAGACGCTATTTCCTAGCAAGAGAGTGTCGCATTTACATTCTTTTGAAGTGAATATGAGGTATACATAACAATCCACAATGAAAATTATATCTTATCATGAAGCATATAAATGAGGATCGATTTCGCGTTTTAAGAAGCATTAGAACTCTATTGCTACGATACGTAGATATCTGCTAACGCTATTTCCTAGCAAGGAAGTGTAGCATTTACATTCTTTTGAAGTGAATACAAGGTGTACATAACACTCCACAATGAATATTATATCTTACAATGAAACATAGAAATGAGATGCGATATCGCGTTTTAAGTAGCATTAGAGATCTATTGCTACGATACGTAGATGTCTGCAGACGCTATTTACTAGCAAAGAAGTGTCGCATTTACATTCACCTGAAGTGTAGGCGAGGTATAAGTGGCATTTCGCAATGAATATTATACCTTATCATGAAACATAGAAATGAGATGCGACATCTCGTTTTAAGAAGCATTAGAACTCTATTGTTTCGATTCGTAGACATCTGGAAGCGCTATTTCCTAGCAAGGAAGTTTCGCATTTACATTCTTTTGAAGTGAATACGAGGTATGTATGAAACACCACAATCAATATTATATCTTATCATGAAACATAGAAATGAGATGCGATATCGCGATTTAAAAGGCATCAGGAATCTATTGCTGGGATATGTAGACATCTGGAACGGCTACTTAGTATCAAGGAAGTGTCGCATTTTCATTCTTTAATAGTGAATACGAGGGATGCATAACACTCCGCAATGAATATTATACCCTATCAGGAGACATAGAAATGAAATGCGATATCGCGTTTCAAGAAGCATTAGAACCCTATTGCTCCGATAAGTAGACATCTGCAAACGCTACTTCCTAGCAATGAAGTGTCGCATTTACATTCTTTTGAAGTGAATGCGAGGTACACATAACAATTCGCATTGTATATTATATCTTAACATGATACATAGAAATGAGGTGCGATATCGCGATTTAAGAAGCATTAGCACTCTATTGCTTCGATACGTAGACATATGGAGACACTATTTCCTAGCAAGGAGGTGTCGCATTTACATTCATTTGAAGTGTATTCGAGGTATACGTGACACTTCGCAATGAATATTATATCTTATCACGAAACTTAGAAATGAGATTTGACATCTCGTTTTACGATGCATTAGAACTCTATTGCTACGATACATTGACATCTGCAGACGCTATTTCCTAGCAAGGAAGTGTCGCATTTACAGTCTTTTGAAGTGAATACGAGGTATACATAACACTCCACAATGAATATTACATCTTATCATGAAACATAGAAATGAGATGCGATTTAAGCATTAGAATTCTATTGCTACGATACGTAGACATCTGCAGACGCTATTTCCTAGCAAGAGAGTGTCGCATTTACATTCTATTGAAGTGAATACGAGTTATACATAACACTCCACAATGAATATTGTATCTTATCATGAAACATATAATTGAGGGTCGATTCGCGTTTTAAGAAGCATTAGAACTCTATTGATACGATACGTAGACATCTGCAGACTCTATTTCCTAGCAAGGAAGTGTCGCATTTACATTCTTTTGAAGTGAATATGAGGTATACATAACACTGGACGATGTATATTATATGTTATCATGAAACATAGCAATGGGATGCGATATTGCGATTTCAGAAGCATTAGAAACCTATTGCTCGATACGTAGATATCTGCAAACGCTATTTCCTAGCAAGGAAGTGTCGCATTTATATTCCATTGTGGTGAATACGAGGTATACATAACACTCCACAATGAATATTATATCTTATCATGAAACATAGAAATGAGGAGCGATATCGCGTTTTAAGGAGCATTAGAAATCTATTGCTTCGATACGTAGACATCTGGAAACGCTAGTTCCTAGCAAGGAAGTGTCGCATTTACAATCGTTTGAAGTGAATGCGAGGTATACACAACACTGCACAATGAATATTATATCTTATCATGATACATAGAAATGAGATGCTATATCGCGTTTTAAGTAGCATTAGAACCCTATTGCTCGATACGTAGACATCTGCAAACGCTATTTCCTAGCAAGGTAGTGTCGCATTTACATTCATTTGAAGTGTATGCGAGGAATACAAGACACTTCGCAATGAATATTATATCTTATCATGAAACGTAGGAATGAGATGCGTTATCGCGTTTTGAGTAGCATTAGATCTCTAATGCTACGAAACGTAGACATCTGCAAACGCTATTTCCTAGCAAGGATGTGTCGCATTTACAATCATTTGAAGTGTATGCGAGGTATACATATCACTGCACAATGAATATTATATCTTATCATGAAACATAGAAATGAGATGCGATATCGCGATTTAAGCAGCATTAGAACGCTATTGCTTCGATACCTAGACATCTGGAAACGCTATTTCCTAGCAACGAAGTGTCGCATTTACATTCTTTTGAAGTGAGTACGAGGTATTCGTGACACTTCGCAATGAAGATTATATCTTATTATGAATCATAGAAGTGAGATGCGATATCACGTCTTAAGAAGCATTAGAAATCTATTGCTACGGTACGTAGATATCTGCAGACGCTATTTCCTAGGAAGGAAGTGTCGCATTTACATTCATTTGAAGTGTATGCGAGGTATACAAGACACTTCGCAATGAATATTATATCTTATCATGAAACGTAGGAATGAGATGCGTTATCGCGTTTTGAGTAGCATTAGATCTCTAATGCTACGAAACGTAGACATCTGCAAACGCTATTTCCTAGCAAGGAAGTGTCGCATTTACAATCATTTGAAGTGTATGCGAGGTATACATATCACTGCACAATGAATATTATATCTTATCATGAAACATAGAAATGAGATGCGATATCGCGATTTAAGCAGCATTAGAACGCTATTGCTTCGATACCTAGATATCTGGAAACGCTATTTCCTAGCAACGAAGTGTCGCATTTACATTCTTTTGAAGAGAGTACGAGGTATTCGTGACACTTCGCAATGAAGATTATATCTTATTATGAAACATAGAAGTGAGATGCGATATCACGTCTTAAGAAGCATTAGAACTCTATTGCTTCGATACGTAGACATGTGGAAACGCTATTTCCTAGGAAGGAATTGTCGCATTTACATTTTTTTAAGTGAATACGAGTTATTCATGACACTTCGCAATGAATATTATATCCTATCATGAAACATAGAAATGAGATGCGACATCTCATTTTAAGAAGCATTAGAACTCTATTGCTTCGATACGGAGACATCTGCAAACGGTATTTCCTGGTAAGGAGGTGTCGCATTACATTCTTTTGAAGTGAATACGAGGTATTCATGACACTTCGCAATGAATATTATATCTTATCATGAAACATGGAAATGAGGTGCGATATCTTGTTTTAAGAAGCTTTAGACCTCTATTGCTACGGTGTGTTGTCATCTGCAAACGCTATATAATAGCAGGGAAGTGTCGCATTTGCATTCTTTTGAAGTGAATACGAAGTATACATGATACTTCGCAATTAATATTATAGCTTATCATGAAACATTGAAATCAGATGCGACATCTCATTCTATGAAGCATTAGAGCTCTATTGCTTCGAAACGGAGACATCTGCAAACTCTAATTCCTGGCAATGAAGGGTCGCATTTACATTCTTCTGAAGTGAATACGAAGTATACATGACACTACGCAATGAATAATATATCTTATAATGAATCATAGAAATGAGATGCGATATCGCGTTTTAAGTAGCATCAGAACTCTATTGCTACGATTCGTTGACATCTGCAGACGCTATTTCCTATCAAGGAGGTGTCGCATTTACATACTTTTGAAGTGAATACGAGGTATACATAACACTCCACAATGAATATTATATCTTATCATGAAACACAGAAATGAGATGCGATATCGCGTTTTATGAAGCATTAGAACACTATTGCTTCGATACGTAGACATCTGCAAACGCTATTTCCTAGCAAGGAAGTGTCGTATTTACAATCTTTTGAAGAGAATTCGAGGTATACATGACACTTCGCGATGAATATTATATCTTATCATGAGACATAGGAATGAGATGCGATATCGCGTTTTAAGAAGCATTAGACCTATATCGCTACTATACGTAGATATCTGGAAAAGCTATTTCCTAGCAAGGAAGCGTCGCATTCATATTCTTTTGAAGTGAATACGAGGTATTCATATCACTCCACATCGAATATTATATCTTATTATGAAACATAGAAATGAGATGCGATATGGCGATTTATGAAGCATTAGAACTCTATTGCTCGATACGTAGACATCTGCCAACGCTATTTCCTAGCCAGGAAGTGTCGCATTTACATTCATTTGAAGTGTATGCGATGTATACAAGACACTTCGCAATGAATATTATATCTCATCATGAAACATGGAAATGAAATGCGATATCGCGATTTAAGAAGCATTAGGGCTCTATTGCTTCGATACGTAGGCATCTGCAAACGCCATTTCCTAACAAGGAAGTGACGCATTTACATTCTCTTAAAGTGAATACGAGGTTATAATAATACTCCACAATGAATATTATATCTTATCATGAGACATAGAAATGAGATGCGATATGGCGATTTAGGAAGCAGTTGATCTCTATTGCTTCGATACGCAGACATCTGCAAACGCGATTTCCTAGCAAGGAAGTGTCGCATTTACATTGTTTTCAAGTGAATACGAGGTACACATGACACTTCGCAATGAATATTGTATCTTATCATGAAACATAGAAATGAGATGCGATATCGCGTTTTAAGAAGAATTAGAACCTTATTGCTTCGATACGGAGACATGTGCCAACGCTATTTCCTTGCAAGGAAGTGTCGCATTTACATTCATTTGAAGTGTATGCGATGTATACAAGACACTTCGCAATGAATATTATATCTTATCATGAAACATAGAAATGGGATGCGATATCGAGATTTAAGAAGCATTGGGACACTATTGCTTCGATACGTAGACATCTGCAAACACTTTTTCCGAGCAAGGACGTGTCGCATTAACATTCTTTTGAGGTGAAGACGAGGTATACATATAACTGCGCAATGAATATTGTATCTTATCGTGAAACATAGAAATGGGATGCGATATCGTAATTTAAGGAGCATTAGAACTCTATTGCTTCGATACCTAGACATCTGTAGACGCTACTTCCTAGCAAGGAAGTGTCGCATTTACATTCTTTTGAAGTGAATACGAGGTATACAAAACCCTTCGCAATGAATATTATATCCTATCATGAAACATAGAAATGGGATGCGATATCTCGTTTGAAGAAGCATTAGAAATCTATTGCTTCAATTCGTAGACATCTGCAAACGCTACAACCTTGCAAGGAATTGTCGCATTTACATTCATTTGAAGTGTCGAGGAGGAATACATAACACTTCGCAAAGAGTATTATATCTTATCATGAAACATAGAAATGTGATGCGATATCGCGTTTTGAGAAGCATTCGAACTCTATTGGTACGATACGTAGACATCTGCAAACGCTATTTCCTAGCAAGGAAGTGTCGCGTTTACATTCTTTTGAAGTGAACACGAGCTATACATAACATTGCACAATGAATATTGTATCATATCATGAAACATAGAAATGAGATGCGATAGCGCGATTTAAGAAGCATTAGTACTCTATTGCTTCGATACGGAGACATCTGGAAACGTAATTTCCTAAAAAGAAAGTGTCGCATTAAATTCATTTGACATGTGGAGGAGGAATACATAACGCTTCGCAATGAATATTATATCTTATCATGAAACGTTGAAATGAAATTCGATATCTCGATTTAAGAAGCATTAGAACTCTATTGCTTCGATACGCAGACATCTGCAAACGCTACTTCCTAGCAATGAAGTGTCGCATTTACATTCTTCTGAAGTGAATACGAGGTACACATAACAATTGGCATTGAATATTATATCTTAACATGAAACATAGAAATGAGGTGCGATATCGCGAATTAAGTATCGTTAGAACTCTATTGCTACGATACGTAGACATTTGCAAAAGCTATTTTCTAGCAAGGAAGTGTCGCATTTACATTCTTTTGAAGCGAATACGAGGTATACATAGAAATCCACAATGAATATTATATCTTATCACGAAACATACAAATGAGATGCGATATCGCGTTGGGAGAAGCGCCAGAACACTAATGCTACGATATGTAGACATCTGCAAACGCTATTTCCTAGCAAGGAAGTGTCGCATTTACATTCCTTTGAAAGGTATAGGAGGTATACATGACACTTCGTAATAAATATTATATCTTATCATGAAACATAGAAATGAGATGCGATGTCGCGATATAAGGGGCATTAGAACTCTATTGCTTCGGTACGTAGACATCTGGAAACGTAATTTCCTAGCAACGAAGTGTCGCATTTACTTTCTTTTGAAGTGAATACGTGGTATACATAACACTCCACAATGAATATTATATCTTATCATGAAACATTGAAATGAGATGCGATATTGCGTTTTAAGAAGCGTTTGAATTCTATTGCTTCGATACGTAGACATCTGCAAACGCTATTTCCTACTAAGGAAGTGTCGCATTTACATTCTCTTGAAGTGAATACGAGGTATACATGACACTTCGCAATATATATTATATCTTCTCATGAAACATAGTAATGAGTTGCGATATCTTGTTTTAAGAAGCATTAGAGCACTATTATTTCGGTACGTAGATATCAGGAAACGCTGGTTCCTAGCAAGGAAGTGAGGCATTTACATTCGTTTGAAGTGAATACGAGGTATACATGACACTTCGCAATGAATATTATATCTTATCACGAGACATAGAAATGAGATGCGATATCGCGATTTAAAAAGCTAGAGAACTCTATTGCTACGATACGTAGATATCTGCAGACGCTGTTTCTTAGCAAGGAAGAGTCGCATTTACATTCTTTTGAAATGAATACGAGGAATACGCAACATTCCACAATGAATACTATACCTTATCACTAAAGATAGAAATGAGATGCGATATCGCGTTTTAAGAAGCATTAGAACTCTATTGCTTCGATACGTAGATATCTGCAAACGCATCTTCCTAGTACGGAAGTGTCGCATTTACATTCATTTGATGTGTATCCGAGGTACTCATGACAATTCGCAATGAATATTATATCTCATCATGAGACATAGAAATGAGATGCGATATCGCGTTTTGTGAAGCATTAGAACTCTACTGCTTCGATACGTAGATATCTACAAACGCTACTGTGACGTCAGGCGTGCCGCCTGCCACCCTCTCAACGCACCACGGCAACCACCCTCACGCGCCTGCACCACCTGCAATACCCTGGCCCAACTCGCCGTCTCTCCGACTCCAGGGGACATACCCTCCGTCTCACTCGCACCCGCAGAGGTACTCGCCGTCTCTCTCACTCCAAGGGACCTACCCTCCGTCTCACTCGCACCTGCAAATGTGTTCGCCTTCTCCCTCGCTCCAAGGGCAACACATTCTGTCTCACTCGCACCGAGGACCTCCTGCGCCCTCTCGCTCACTCCAGGGACGTACCAGGTGAATCAACCTCTACGAGATTCTAATTTCATACTTGTATCTCTATAGTCATAAGAGCGCTAATTAAATAAGCCGCGACGCGCGAGATCGCGACCGCCTCAGCGGCACGCGCCGCTAACCCCACCACGCAACGCCGAGACCCCACTCGGGCGTCCACATACTCCCACCTACGTTCGCACGCGACCGAAGCGCTCCGAGAGTTGAGGAGGTCGCAGACGCATCTTAGGAGACACAGTCAGTCAGTACCGTCAGTACGGTACAGTTCTATCTCGCCTTCGGGCACTTGCAATTCCAAGTCTCTTCCAAGTCGCGCCTTAGGGCCGTCGCGCAGCCTCGATGAGGTTCCTAGTTCTAAAGTCCTTGTTCTAATTCCTAATTCATAGTTAACCTAGTCTTAATACTTAGAAATAATTGTTCTTGTACTCTTTGATTTAGAATATACTTTATTATTTTTCTACCACATCAAGTTCTAGTTCATTCCAACTCCATTTCTAAATTCAATTATATTTTAATACAAATTTTTCCAAGTTCGTAACAACTTGAGTGTCTATAAACGAACTCTTAGTGCCGGGAGGAAGAATTTAATCCATTATCTCGTGCGGAATACGTTGGTGAAACGCCAGAAATCTTCGTTCATCGACGGACGGCGACATTCATCGCAGCTCCACCGTCACAACGCCGATTTCAGCCAGCCGTACGCCGACTCCTCCCCCGAGAACGACCCTCGACGATCGCCACATCTGAAAGCAGAAGAGGGAAATCAGCGAAAGGTAAGTAAAATCCTTCCTTACACGCGTTCGCGATTGTTTACGGTGCCCGCGTCTTGCCAGAATCGACGAACCCGGTCATACGCGTTTTATACCGGACCGAATTCTCGACAAAAATGCTTGTGTCATTCAGCCTCCTGGGATACGAATAATTTGTTCGCCAGGACGTGACATAATTTCTGGTGACAGCGGTGGGATATTCGCGTATAACTTATCGGAAATTCTGCTGAATAAGTGTACGAACAGCCATGGCGACGCGCACGCCGACAAAGCGAACGCGGCTTCAGGTACAATAGGACGCCGCCGCAACCGAATCCGATACTCACCGAACGTTAGATTCTCACGATGCTCTCGCAATCGACGTCGCCGGACCTTCAAACGATAATACGGATAAAGAACAAGCGATCGCTACGTTAAATCGTCAAATAGATTTCATGCGTTGGGAATTGGAATCCTTACGCGCGGCACAATCCGCAAACGCCGACACTATCTCTTTCGGAACTCCGCACCTGCAACCGACACGTAGCTCAGGGTCCGATTCACCAAACTCTCAAACAGATAGGTTTATTTTTCGCGAAGCAATAGATAGCATCCCTATATTCGATGGCAAAAACTTGCCAATATTACAGTTCGTGCGGGCCTGTAAACGGGCAAGGGAGTTGATTTCGCCCGAAGGAGAACCCTCGTTCACCAAACTCATTGTCAATCGTTTACGCGGCTGTGCATACCTGGCCGTAGAGGACGAGCAATGCTCTTCGGTCGGACAACTGACCGATATTCTACGAGCCGCATTCGGAAATACAAAGTCAACCGACCATTACAGGGGCGAACTAACTAATACTTTCATGCGCCCAGGAGAACATATCCTCGATTTCATAGGTAGAATTAAAGACCTACGTAACGCAGCAATCGACTGCGAACGGTTCGATTCCGCCGAATTAGTAAATTCACGTTCCGGAATAGACGCGTTTACGCTTAGGTGTTTTTGCGACGAGCTTATCCCGGAAATTCGACATTCGATGAACACGCGATTGTACGAAACATACGCGGACGCGTTCGCTCACGCTAAGGAGTTGTACAGGCGACACGAATTAGACAAAGAGAGACTCTCCTCGTCGCGTCCCCGTACAGAAAATTTTCACTTCGAGCGCCGGCAAGAAACGGTTTGCGCTCGTTGTAATAGTCGCGGTCATGTCACCCGCAATTGCAGGTACGCAAATCATAGACCGCAGTCACGTAACCACGGGAAGAAACCCCGAGGTATCCTCGACAGGAACGACCGCCTGTAACGGGACCTCCGCGCGGTCAGTACGCACCGCCCGATTGACGGGATCTCGTTTGTAGGTACTGCCGAAACCTGGGACATAGCATAGACGAATGTCGAAAGCGACAATTTAATAATGTCGGAAATAACGTTTCGCGCCCGAATCCGGGAAACGCGAACGGCCTCCCGACCCGCCGCGAGACGGTACGCGAGGCCGGCTACGATCGCCGAGTTCCCGCCTTAACGAACGACGAGTCAATCTCGATAATAGAAGAGCAGCAGTAAACATAACGGGTAAAACTAGCGTCCCCACGGTTGTCATAAATTCTAACGCGTTAATTGAACCCGTAGTAATGATGATCGACACCGGAGCCGAGATCAACGTGATCAAGGAAAACGCGCTAAAACCTAAAACTCTAATTAACACTGGAGAACGCCTAACTATTACCGGTGTAACTCAGGGAACCGTAGCCACCTTAGGGACGGTTACGTTACCGATATTTTCTCGTGACGTTCCGTTTAATGTTGTCAGTTCCGACTTCCCAATTAAATCCGCCGGGATCATGGGATCCGGGTTTTGTGCAGAAGCGGATATATCTTTTAGAAATAAATATATCCTGTGGCACGGGAATAGGATCCTATTTGCACGTCGCGAAGACGTTTTAAATAAAATAATACTTCCTCCGCGGACTAACTCGAGCATACGCGTCGGAATAATTAATTCAGGCGTAGGCGAAGGAATAATCCCCCGAACACAGATCGCGAAGGGAGTATATTTCGGTCATGCTATCGTTAAAGTGCGAAACGGCCATGCGATAGCAAGCATAATTAATGCGACCGATACCGAGATCGAGATCACGGTGCCCAGAATTCATCTGGACCCGCTTCCCGTTCTCGAATCGCTGAAACGCGAACCAGCGTTATATTCGTTATTTACGAATACTTCTAAATCCACTGTTTCTAATACAAAAATCAATACTAAATCCACTGTTTCTAATACAAAAATCAATACTAAATCCACTGTTTCTAATACAAAAATGAATACTAAATCCACTGTTTCAAGCATGCGTACTAATTCTACTAATACTAAATCCACTGTTTCCAGCATGCCTACTAATCCAATTAATACTAAATCCACTGTCTCAAGCATGCGTACTAACTCGTCTAATGCCAAATCCACTGTATCCACTCTAAAACGAGTATTCCCAAATCCCACTGTATCTTATACTAACATTGTTTCAAAATCCACTACAAATTCTACGAATTCCAACGAAAATCTCTTACCATCGTCACGCGATATTCAACACAAAGTTTCCAAACATGATAAATCTTCCAATAACAACCTCAGAAAATCCACAAAAATTTTTTCAAGTGCCATCGAAGGTACGCAACGTAACTTAAACATCCGCGCGAAAGATACACAAAATAAATCTCTTCTCAAAAGCGATAGCGAACGACACTTGAAACGCGACACTCCGCGCGCCACTCAAAATGTAACGCAACCTCAAAGCCGATTCGACGAAATAGTCGCGTCACTCCGTCTAGATCATCTAAACAGCGAAGAAAGAAATAATATATACAAACTGATTTCTAACAATCAAGATTTATTCCATCTCCCAGGCGATAAATTAGGATTTACCAATGTAACCGAGCACCGTATTCCAACGATAAATGATCAGCCAATAAACGTGAAACAATACCGCTTCCCGCCGATACACAAGGAAGAAATACAACGTCAAATAGATCAATTACTGGAAAAGGAAATTATTAAACCGTCAAAATTTCCATATAATTCACCGCTCTGGGTTGTACCCAAGAAACCGGATTCTTTAGGAAATAAAAGATGGAGAGTTGTAATAGACTATCGAAGCCTGAACGAAAAATCCATCGCCGATGCGTACCCGCTCCCGTGTATAACGGAGATACTAGATAAGTTAGGAAGCGCAAAGTACTTCAATACCTTTGATTTAGCAAGTGGATTCCATCAAATCCCAATGTCAAGATTTATTGTCTGCCCTACACCAGGACGGTGATCAGGCGTGCTTCCTCACCCAGACGGGTATACGCGACGTAATCTAGCCTCTACCTCCCAGGGTACTCCCACCTCACTGAAACGGGCGATGGAAAAATCCAGATGTGCCGGGGCGCCTTTCCCACCGGGCGAGTCCTTCAGCTACTCCGTCGGAGAGGACGAATCCTAACCGCAGGAGCACCCACGGGGAACCTCGGGAAGGCGAACTCGCTACGTGTACGCGAACACGCTCACTCTGACCCTTTATTTAGAAATTTAAAGAGCTTTGATCGACTGAAGAGTTGTCGATCAAAGCAAGACCTCAACTACTGGTTTGAATGGAATTTCCATTCTGAAGACTTAACTTTTGTATTCTATCCAACGATGGAGCAAGCCTACTCCATGAACATCTTCAGCCAGAGCGCTTCCTGGCTGAAGCTGGCGAGCACAGAGAAGGCCTCTGGCGACGACACCAAGTGCGGTGCCGCCTCCGGCCATCTCCACTCACTCGCCGGGATAATGTCTCGCAGAGCTTCTCTCTGCGCTTCGAAGAGTGGGCACTCTAGTAGGAAGTGTCCCACTGTATCTGCTGCACCTCCGCAGATACATGTCGAGTCATTGACAACGGCGTACGTCAATAGACGAGCCATAAAGTTGCCATGCCCCGACAGCACCTACGTGGTGTAGTGACTTGGCCTAATCCAGTCGGCGGCCAGTCTTACTCTAACATCCTGAAAAAAGTCATACGTCGTGCGACCCTTGTGGGAATCTTTCCACCGGGTTTGCCACACGTTTATGACTTCAATTTTAACGCATTCTTCACCGTCTTCCAATCCACTTTGGATGACGGTGTTCCCTATCCTGGGGTCTCTTCCTCTACGAAGATTGTAGAGGGCCCTATGCTGCTAGACGACCATGTCTATAGGGGCCGCGCCAGCCACTACGCACGCACCTTCCCACGATATCCGGCGGTATGCACCGGTCATCGCGATCAAGGCGCGACGTTGCGCGGATCTGAGCACCTTCCACTCTCTCTCCGTGCACAGGTCGGCCCATCCCGCCGAGGCATACACCATCGTCGAGACGAACGCACCCCTGTATATGCCATCGAGAGAGCTGAAGCGGAGCCCCCACGTACATCTCGCCAGCCTACTAAGTTTACTGAACAGCGATCCGACCTTGTCGCTCAAATATCTACAATGGGATCTGACTCCCATATCTGCGTCTATGTTGACGCCAAGGTACCGTACCCCGTGCTTGAATTTAATACTATTATTCCCTAATCGGATGGTCGGCGGTCTCGCGGCAAGGTCGGCTTTAGAAGACCGAACGGCCTTGCGTTTTCTGTCCGGGCGCGTGCCTCCTCTTCTTCCTATCGCTGGCCTCTCGATCAAACCACTCTTGAGGACAATTGCCTCCGTCTTTGTGGCCGATACTTCGAGTTTCGCCAGCCTACACCAAAGGAGAATCTGGTCAACAACTTGTTGACCATTTATCTCCAATTCTCTTCTACTATTTCCGCTTACAAGGACTAGGAGATCGTCCGCGTAAGCTATGAACCTATTCTCGACTGTGGTCTGGAGTGACCGCAGGAGATTGTCAAACATAAGGTTCCAGCAGGCGGGACCGAGAACGGAGTCTTGCGGACACCCTCTCGTCGCCCGCTTGGAAACCTGTACAGATCCTATTGAGAGTCTAACCCGTCGGCCGTCGAAGTAACTTTTCATTACTTCGAAAACGTTCCGAGGGCAGCCTCTTTCTTTCATCGACTCTAAGACTAGGGGCCACCAGACATTGTCGAAGGCTTCAGAGATGTCGAAGAGAAGCGCCACAGCGTATCGACGCTCGGAAGCATCGACCATGCGGCGCATCTCCACGACCGCGTCTTCCGCCGACCTTCCGGGCGTGAACCCGAACTGTCGGTCGGAGACCATCCCAGGGGCCAACGACGTCTGGTAGAGACGCTTTTTTAGGAGCTTCTCGAGGAGTTTCCCTACTACTGAGAGGAGACAGATCGGTCTGTAGGACTTCGGATTCTTCTCGTCTTTCCCTTCCTTCAAGAGGACTCTGAGAGAGCCCTCCTTCCAGATCGAGGGGAAGACGCCCCATTGAAGGCATCCGTTAAATATTCTTGTCATCTGACCGGGAATTATACCTACGGTGGCCTTCAGCGCCTGGACCTCTATGTGGTCCGGCCCCGGTGCCTTTCTATTTTTGAAAGTCTTTACTGCACTCACTACCTCCGCTTCCGTGAAGCAGGAGGCATCAGGAGTGTCAGGCGCGAAGTGTGCGCTTTCCCTAATCTCACGCTGCTCCGGCGTGTCTTCTTCTTCCCGGTCCTCGGGGACGTGCGTACTCAGGAGTAAGCTGGCTGTCTCGCGGCTATCATATGTGTTGTCTCTACCACGCCGGAGAGTACTAAGGACTCTCTCAACTCGGAGTTTATTCGCCTGGAGCTTATAGACGGTACTCCAGGGCCCCGAGTTCCCGTTCGACGTTACAAAGCGTCGCCAGCTTTCGAGTTTCGTCCGCTTCACCTTATTGTTATATTCCCGCAAAGAGGAGCGGTACTTTAACCATTTTTCTTGGCGAGCGGTTTCGTCTCGTTCCTTCTGAGCCACACGTCTCAGACTGTGCTCAGATCTTTTCATATCTGAAAGTTCTTTCGTCCACCACGGGTTGGACTTTCTAAGTTGTCTTTTGTAAGGCATTGACGCGGCACAGGAATCAGTGATGACTCCCGTTAGCGTCTCCGCCAACCTATCTACATCTTCCGCAGACTCCAGCCTTACTGTCTCGAGCCTCGATCTAGATTGATCGGCCAGGCTTTCAGTGAAGAGCTCCCAATCGGCTCGATTGACGTCGAACCGAGTGCTTGCTCCTCCCTGATCCACCGCTACAGTGCTCGGGACCCTCAGCCGGATGTTAATTGCGTTGTGATCGCTGGTCACCCAATCTCTCCGTACCCTCCAGCCCCCGATGAGTGGGAGCATGGTTGGCGATGCCAGAGTAACGTCGATGTATGACGAGCCTCTACTGGTCGACCAGTAGGTAGGTAGCTGACGAATATCGTTCACAACTTCCATGCCAAACGCCCGTATGAGCTCCTCGAACTTTGCTCCCCTATCGTCTGTACTCTGCGGCCCCCAGAGTGACGACCGGGCGTTGGCATCTACCGAAACTAACAATCTCTTCCCCCTCAGATTATGAAACACCGTCTCGAGGTGCCTGAGGTGCATCTCGATATCGTCGCTGTACTGGAAGTAGCACGATACGACGTATACCGAGATGCCGGGCGCCAGCACTTCCGCATAAACGCAGTGCGTATTGCTAAGCTGCGAGATGAATACCATTTCGATACGAGGGTTGCTAACGGCGACTGCCGCCCACGGGTGTTGTGAGCTTACAGCCGCCACCTTCATACCGATCCCTAGTCCACAAATAGCATAGCTCGTGCTTAGTTTCCTAGCGTATGGCTCCTGCAATAGCAGGACGTCTAGGTACTTTTCTGCAACGAGCTGAGTCACTTGCCCTGTGACTGCAGCTGAGTGTTGCATGTTCAGCTGCAGTATCCTAAGTCCCGTGGTCGCGAATCCGATCGCGGGCGTCGACGTCGACGTCAACGCTTGAGCTTGAGCTGTGTCGGTTGCGGACGTGGACGCGATGGGGTATGGTGGGTACGCGATCGCGGGGGGAATCGCGGATCTAACGTTCCTAGTCTGGTTTTTCCTTTCTCTATTTCTTATTGACCCAGCCAGAGATACCGGATCTGACCTGGGTCTTCCGTCGCACCTAGTTATCCGGATTTCGACAGCGCAAAGGCTGATACCTAGAGCCCTAGCCAAAGCCTCGTCGGCGGAGTCTCGCCCAGTCGCGGCCCGTCGACGCTGCCCGAGTACAGCCGTCGCCGACCGCCGAGCTTGACGGCTCCGCCGCTCGACTATGGGGCCAATACCGTGGGACGGGGTCACGGGACGAGGATTTCTCTCCCATCTTGACCCATCATACGCCACGATCACCTCACCCGGCCCTGCCCTCACCCGGAGATCCGAATGGAGGGCTATTTTGCCTCCGGAATTTTTAGGGTCGGGTGTGGCCATCATGAGAATTTGCGTTTGTGGGGGGGTTGATGCTTCTTACTTCGGGACGGTGGGGTCGTCAAGCCCATCAGCGCGCACCAACGCTGCCCTGCCGGGGCCGCGGTCTCCAGCTGCTAACGCAGGGAGACACTCGCTAGAGCCTCCTTCGATTAAGAGAAAAGTTTTTGTTCTTGTGTGTTTGAGTGTTGTGTACCTTGTTTCTGCAGCGAGCGCCGCAGAGGTACACGTGTAGGGGTCTCGTTCTGCTGGTATGACAGAACGAGGCCTTTGTGTATTGAGATCGCTGCTAATTATCAGTCTCCAGCGATTTACGTGTCTCTACTTCGAATTTCGTTCCTAATCTGCTTCCAGGCGCTTAAGTGCCCGACTGCAGTTAGGCCCTGTACGACATATGGCCTAAGCTATACGCCTTTTGATTTATTATTGAACCTTAGGTTCGGGTGAGACACTTTTGTCGAGGCCGCGGTTATGCTCAGGACAGAACTCTCGCTAGGACCTTTCGCAACCGTGTTTGTGTTTGTGTATGGTGTGTGTGCTGTGTACCTCCTTCCGACAGCGTGCGCTATCGAGGGTACACGTTAGTGGAGCTCGCTATACTTCCCGTACTAGCTTGTCTCCTATTAAGCCATCTACGGATGGGTTGACCAAACTTGGAATTCATAGGTCCCCCAGTCGACCGTTAGCGCACCGAGGGTGGCTCCCCGATCGACTGCGGCCCTTGCGATGGTTTACTGCTCAGTCTACCACCTGAATGTTTATTTCCGGCCTTTTTTTGGCCCCGTTCTGGCCTTTTCCAAACCATCTTACTAGCCCACAGCTGGCCGGCTTCCACTATTTGGTGTTTCCTACTTAGCTTTTTATAGATATTCAGTCTCGCTCGGCTAAGTCTTAGTGCCGGAGACTTTCCCAGATCTTCAAGTTTCAGAGACCTCACTTGGCTAGGTGTAAGTGCCAGTAGCTTTTTATGCAGATTACAAAGCCCGAAAATCATTTTATTTTTCTATCATTTTATGCGCCAGATGGCGACTTACAGTTTCATACATCTCAGAAATTTTCTGGGACTGGAGCCTTAAATTTTCAGAATGGCCTAAATGAAAAAGGCCGCCAGCACCCGGATTTAATCCGGGCACCAGCGGCCTGCCGTTTATCGAATTCCATTTAATGGAAAAAGCCGCCGGCGCCTGGAATTTCCAAGCACCAGCGGCTAGCGCCCCTAAATTTTGTAAAATGGCCTAAATGAAAAAAGGCCGCCAGCGCCCGGAGTAGCTCCGAGCACCAGCGGCCTGCATTTCTGGATTTCCCATTAAATAGAATTAGCCGCCGACGCCTGGAGTACTCCAGGCGCCCAGCGGCTAGCATCACTAAATTTGGTCAAATAAAATTAGCCGCCGGCACCTGGAATACTCCAGGTACCCAGCGGCAGGCTTTTATAACTCCATTTCTATACTTTATTAGCCGCCAACACCCAGAATTCTTCTAAGTGCCAGCGGCGTATTGCTTTCTCGGGCTTGATAAAAAAGGCCGCCAGCGACTCGGTTTAACCGAGCGCCAGCGGCCTTAGCATATATAGCTTTGAGGTCTCTTTCGACCTTCGTATCTGGGATCTCTGAAATGTCTTTATTTCGAGATCTGAATATCACCACTTACTCACCATTTGTTCTGCTGTTCATTTTTGCCTTCCGCCTGTAGGGCTAGCCACCCCCAGTCTCCCAGTCTGGAAGTGGGATGGACTGCGTCCTTCGGACGCCCGCCACATAAGAGCCATTCGGTCCTAGGACGCCGACTCGTGACAATGCAGTGTCCAGATCCCAATGTCAGCATCAGATTCCGCTAAAACCGCATTTTCGACCCCTCACGGCCACTACGAATTTCAAAGAATACCGTTCGGTCTCCGTAACGCCCCAGCCACCTTCCAACGGCTGATGGACAATGTTCTAACAGGTTTGCAAGGCAATGAAATGTTTGTATATCTCGATGATATTGTTCTGTACGCCAGTTCTTTGCACGAACACGAGGTAAAATTTAATAAGCTTGTAGAACGCCTTCGAAACGCGAACCTTGTCCTCCAGCCGGACAAGTGCGAGTTTTTGCGTCGTGAAGTAAATTATTTAAGGCACGTCATTAGCGAAAACGGGGTAAAACCCGATCCTAATAAAATATGAACAGTCAGAGACTTTCCACGTCCACAGAACCCAAAACAAATAAAACAGTTTCTCGGTCTCGCAGGATACTATCGCAGATTTATTTCAAATTTCTCTTCTATCGCGAAACCACTAACGAATCTCCTTAGAAAAAGATATTAAATTCATTTGGCGAAACGATCAGGAAATTGCATTCGTTACACTAAGAGACATGCCCTGTGAAGCACCGATATTGCAGTATCCTGACTTTTCGAAACCGTTTATCATAACCTCAGACGCATCCGCCAACGCTATCGGCGCCGTTCTTAGTCAGGGCCCCATCGGTAGGGACCTTCTAATCGCCTACACGTCGCGCTTGCTGAATAATGCAGAGAAAAATTATTCAACTATAGAAAAGGAGTGTTTGGGCATCATTTACGCCGTTCATTATTTTAGACCATATATCTACGGTCGATCTTTCAAACTCGTGACAGACCACAGACCGTTGGTCTGGATGAACTCCGTCAAAGATCCGTCCAGTAGATTAGTTCGTTGGCGCCTTAAACTGGCCGAATACGAACATGAAATCGTATACAAGCCAGGAAAGGTGAACATGAACGCAGATGCTTTGTCAAGAAACCCTGTCAGCGTAAAGCCAATTACACACTCCAGCGACTCCGACGAAAACATTTTCGAGTTTCCAGTTCCTAAATCATCCAAACCTCCACCTCCGCCGCCTCCTACACCAGCATCCTCGACAGAAAATATCGACAGATCGCAATTACCGACAGAAAATCCTAGTTCCTCCTTACCGACAACGGTACCGACAGACTTACCGACAGTGGACTACCCACCCGAAGTCAGGCAACGACCTCGAGTTACTACAAGAGACTCGTTATCCGCAAGGCACGATAATTTAGTCGTCTTTATCACGAGAGGAGGCCGCCCGTACGAAACAGGCGCACGCGAACTTCAGAATGTAGGAAAATTCCATCAACATAAAGATAACGTTAACTTAGGAAGAGCCAAAGTAAGTTCTCACGGAAATTATTTCCAAATTTCATTACCAGTTACGGAACACGAAAAGAAACAAGTCGACAATCAAATCTTTCTAGAATGTTTACAATCTCTATATGACGTAACACGCGAGCTTCAATTAGAATCGTTTAGCATAGCACAAACCGCAATTAATCAATTTACTCTTTCACAAATCAAACGAATCCTAGTAGATCTCTTTCTCGACACCAATATTCAAATTACGTTCTGCCAAGGTCTCGTTCGAACTCCGCGAGAATAACTTCGAAACGATATAATCCGCGAGAATCACGATACCCCAGTAGCAGGACACAAAGGAGTTAACAAAACTTACAGTAGAATCCGTGAAAAGTACTACTGGCCGAACATGAAACAAGAAATCCAAAAATACATAGAAAAATGCGAAATGTGCCAAAAATTAAAACTAACTAGAGTCAAAACGCGTCAACCTCTAACTCTCACCGATACCCCAGGCACAGCATTCGACAAGATATCCATGGACGTTATGGGACCATTACCCCCCACTCCAGACGGATATACGAACATACTCACGATACAAGATCTCCTGACAAAGTATTCCCTAGCAATTCCTTTAAAAAGAACCACGGCGGTTGACATAGCCGACGCGTTCATTACGCATTTTATTTGTAAATTCGGATGCCATAAGGGCATATTAACAGATCAAGGTTCCAACTTTATAAACTCATTGACGAAAACCATCGCCGCTAGATTCAGAATTCAACAATATAAAACAACGGCTTTCCACCCCCAGACCAACGGTTCTGTGGAAAGATCACATCACGTGTTAGCGGAATATTTAAAACAATTCATAGGCAATCGGAACAATTGGGGAAAATGGCTGCCATACGCTATGTTTTCCTACAATACCAGTACACACGAAGGAACACGTTACACGCCATACGAACTGGTTTTTGAGAAAATAGCACGAACTCCCTCTGCCATACCTTTCAGAGACACTTCGGAAAACGAATCGTACGCCACGTATTTAGATGAACTCAACGATAGAATACGTACTTCACAAGAAATAGCGAAAACATACTTAGACGGTGCAAAAACACGCGCTAAATTCTATTACGATAAGAAGCTTAATGTAAAGGATTTCCAAGTCGGACAATGGGTTTATTTGCTCCGCGAACCACTTAGACATAAATTCGATTCTCAATACACAGGCCCATATAAGATCTTGGAGATTCTGCCTAATAATAATGTAAAAATTAATGTTAAGGGGAGGCACAAGATTGTGCATTCAAATAAATTAAAAAAATTGTAAGCGCCTACAAACGATGAATGCACGTATGAGAGTTCGATCGAATGTAGGAGACAGTGAAAAGTGTAAGTCAAAATCAAAAACTGAAAATCTTAATGAACAAAGAGTAAAAGAATCGGTGACAGTGACAAACGAACAAAGTGCACCTCAGAAGAAAAGTGCAACCAAACAGAGTGCAGCCGTAGCAGCACAAGATACGCAGAGACCACAGCATCCACGAGACGAGAGACCACAGCATCCACGAGATGAGAGCAGCATACACGCCAAGGAGGACCAATCTCCTCCACAGCACACGAGACGAGTAGCATACCACATCGAGCCCACATCAGTCCAGAGATTTCGCAATAGGCGAAATTCTTTTTCTAAGGGGGAAGGTGTGACGTCAGGCGTGCCACCTGCCACCCTCTCAACGCACCACAGCAACCACCCTCACGCGCCTGCACCACAGGCAACACCCAGGCGCAATTCGCCGTCTCACTCAGGCCAAAGGCTACGACCATCGTCTCACTCGCACCCGCAGAGGTGCTCGCCGTCTCTCTCACTCCAAGGGATATACCCTCCGACTCACTCGCACCCGCAGAGGTGCTCGCCGTCTCTCTCACTCCAAGGGACCAACCCTCCGTCTCATTCGCACCCGCAGAGGTGCTCGCCATCTCGCTCGCATCAAGGACCATGTGCGCTGTCTCGCTCCCACTCAAGGAGCCATCCACCGTCTCACTCTTACCTGCAGGGAAACTCGCCCTCTCGCTCACTCCAGGGACGTACCAGGAGAATCAACCTCCACGAGATCCGACGACGGGAACCCTCACCGTACAAAGGACTCTACGATTTCACCATCCCAGATCTGCCATGCCCAAAATACTATTTCTAATATTATTAATTAACATTATATATATACCACTACATTCTAAGCTGTGTATTCCTAGCTCATAGAATTTACACGACACTACTTTATAACGACACAAACAACACACATTTTACATTTAAGTCGTAATTTCTAATTTCATACTTGTATCTCTATATTCATAAGTTGCGCTAATTAAGTAACCCGCGACGCGCGAGATCGCGACCGCCTCAGCGGCACGCGCCGCTAACCCCACTACGCAACGTCGAAACCCCACTCGGGCGTCCACATACTCTCACCTACGTTCGCACACGACCGAAGCGCTCCGAGAGTCGAGGAGGTCGCAGACGCATCTTGGGAGACACAGTCAGTCAGTACCGTCAGTACGGTACAGTTCTATCTCGCCTTCGGGCACTTCCAATTCCAAGTCTCTTCCAAGTCGCGCCTTAGGGCCGTCGCGCAGCCTCGATGAGGTTCCTAGTTCTAAAGTCTTTGTTCTAATTCCTAATTCATAGTTAACCTAGTCTTAATACTTCGAAATAATTGTTCTTGTACTCTTTGATTTAGAATATACTTTATTATTTTTCTACCACATCAAGTTCTAGTTCATTCCAACTCCATTTCTAAATTCAATTATATTTTAATACAAATTTTTCCAAGTTCGTAACAACTTGAGTGTCTATAAACGAACTCTTAGTGCCGGGAGGAAGAATTTAATCCATTATCTCGTGCGAAATACGTTGGTGAAACGCCAGAAATCTTCGTTCATCGACGGACGGCGACATTCATCGCAGCTCCACCGTCACAACGCCGATTTCAGCCAGCCGTACGCCGACTCCTCCCCCGAGAACGACCCTCGACGATCGCCACATCTGAAAGCAGAAGAGGGTAATCAGCGAAAGGTAAGTAAAATCCCTCCTTACACGCGTTCGCGATTGTTTACGGTGCCCGCGTCTTGCCAGAATCGACGGACGCGGTCATACGCGTTTTATAACGGACCGAATTCTCGACTAAAAGGCTTGTGTCATTCAGCCTGCTGGGATACGAATAATTTATTCGCCAGGACATGACACTACTTCCTAGCAAGGAAGTGTCGCATTTACATACAATTGAAGTGTTTGAGAGGTATACATGACACTTCCCAATTAACATTATATCTTATCATGAAGCATAGAAATGAAATGCGATATCCCGTTTCAAGAAGCATTAGAAATCTATTGCTTCGATACGTAGACATCTGCAATCGCTATTTCCTAGCAAGGAAGTGTCGCATTTACATTCATTTGAAGTGAAGACGAGGAACACATGACTCTTCGCAAAGCATATTATATCTTAACATGAAACATAGAAATCAGATGCAATATCGCGTTTTGAGAAGGATTAGAATTCTTTTGCATTCGATACGTAGACATGTGCAAACGCTACTTCCTAGCAAGGAAGTGTCGCACTTACATTCTTTTGAAGTGAATACGAGGTATACAGAACACTCCACCATGAATATCATATCTTATCATGAAACATAGAAATGAGGAGCGATATCGTGGTTTAAGGAGCGTTAGAACACACTTGCTACGATACGTAGACATCTGCAAACGCTATTTCCTAGGAAGGAAGTGCCGCATTTACATTCATTTGAAGTGAATACGAGGAATAGGTGAAAACTTCGCTATGAATATTATATCTTATCATGAAACATAGAAATGTGATGTGATATCGCGTTTTAAGAAGCTTTAGAACACTATTGCTACGATACGTAGACATCTACAAACGCTATTTCATAGCAAGGACGTGTCGCATTTACATTCTTTTGAAGCAAATGCGAGGTATACATAACATTGCACAATGAATATTATATATTATCATGAAACATAGAAATGAGATGCGTTATCGCGATGTAAGATGCATTAGTACTTTATAGCTTCGATACGTAGACATCTGCAATCGCTATTTCCTAGCAAGGAAGTGTCGCATTTACATTCATTTGAAGTGAATACGAGGAATACATGAAACATCGCAATGAATATAATATCATATCATGAAACATAGAAATGAGATGCGATATCGCGTTTTGAGAAGCATTAGAACTCTATTGCTACGATACGTAGAAATCTGCAAACGCTATTTCCTAGGAAGGAAGAGTCACATTTATATTCTTTTGAAGTGAATGCCAGTTATACATAACATTGCAGAATGAATATTATATATTATCATGAAACATAGAAATGAGATGGGAAAGCTCTATTAAGAGGCTTTAGAACTCTATTGATTCGATACCTAGACATCTGCAAACGCTACTTTCTAGCAAGGAAGTGTTGCATTTACATTCTTTTGAAGTGAATACGAGGTATGCATGTCACTTCACAATGAATATTATACCTTATCATGAGACATAGAAATGAGATGCGAAGGCGCGTTTTAAGAAGCATTAGAACTCTATTGCTTCGACACGTAGACAACTGCAAACGCTATTTCCTAGCAAGGAAGTGTCGCATTTACATTCATTTGAAGTGTATGCGAGGTATACATAACACTCCATAATGAATATTATTTCTTATCAGGAAACATAGAAATGTGATGCGACATCGCGTTTTTAGAAGCATTAGAATTCTATTGCCTTGATACATAGGCATCTGCAGGCGCTATATCCTAGCAAGGAATGGACGCCTTTACATTCCTTTGAAGTGTATGCGAGGTATACACGACATTCCAAAATGAACATTATATTTTATCATGAAACATAGAAATGAGATGCGATATCGCGATTTAAGATGCATTAGAACTCGATTGCTTCTATACGTAGACATCTGCAAGCGCTATATCCTAGCAAGGAAGTGCCGCATTTACATTCTTTTGAAGTGAATACGAAGTATACATGACACTCCGCAATGAATATTATATCTTATTATGAATCATAGAAGTGAGGTGCGATATCGCTTTTTAGGAAGCACTAGAACTCTATTGTTTCGATACGCAGACATCTGGAAACGTAATTTCCTAGAAAGGAAGTGTCGCATTTACATTCTCTTGAAGTGAATACGCTGTATACATAACACTCCACACTGAATATTATATCTTATGATTAAACATAGAAATGAGATGCGATATCGCGTTTTGAGAAGCATTAGAACTTTATTCCTACGATACGTAGACATCTGCAAACGCTATTTCCTAGCAAGGTAGTGTCGCATTTACATTCTTTTGAAGAGAATACGATGTATACATAACACTGCACAATGAATATTTTATCGTATCATGAAACATATAAATGAGATGCGATATCTCGTTATAAGAAGCATTATAACACGATTGCTGCGATACGTAGACATCTGCAAACGCTATTTCCTAGCAAGGAAGTGTCGCATTTACATTCATTTGAAGTGAATACGAGGAATACATGAAACTTCGCAGTTAATAATATATCTTATCATGAAACATAGAAATGAGATGCGATATCCTGTTCCAAGAAGCATTAGAACTCCATTGCTTCGATACGTAGGCATCTGCAATCGCTATTTCCTAGCAAGGTAGTGTCGCATTTACCTCCATTTGAAGTGAATACGAGGAATACGTGAAACTTCGCAATGAATATTATGTCCTACCATGAAACATAGAAATGTGATGTGATATCGCGTTTTAAGAAGATTTAGAACTCTATTGCTACGATGCGTAGACACCTGCAGACGCTGTTTCCTAGCAAGGAAGTGTCGCATTTACATTCTTCTGAAATGTGTGCGAGGTATATATGACACTTCGCAAATGAATATTATATCTTATCATGAAACATATAAATGACATGCGATATCGCGTTATAAGAAGCATTGGACCACTGTTGCTACGATATGTAGACATCTGCAAACGCTATTTCCTAGCAAGGAAGTGTTGCATTTACATACATTTCAAGTGTATGCGAGGTATACATAACACTTCGCAATGAATATTATATCTTATCATGATACATAGAAATGAGATGCGTTATCCCGTTTTAAGAAGCAGTAGAACACTATTGCCTCGATACGTAGACATCTGCAAACGCTATTTCCTAGCAATGAAGTGTCGCATTTACATTCATCTGAAGTGTTTGCGAAGTATAAGTGGCACTTCGCAATGAATATTATATCCTATCATGAAACAGAGAAATGAGATGCAACATCGCGATATAAGAAGCATTAGAACTCTATGTCTTCGATACGTAGATATCTGCAAACGCTATTTCCTAGCAAGGAAGTGTCGCATTTACATTCATTTGAAGTGAATACGAGGTATGCGTGTCACTTCGCAATGAATATTATATCTTATCATGAATCGTAGAAATGAGATGCAAAAGCGCGTATAAGAAGCATTAGAATTCTATTGCTTCGATACGTAGACATTTGCAAACGCAATTTCCTAGCTGGGAAGTGTCGCATTTACATTCATCTGAAGTGTAGACGAGATATACATAACACTTCGCAATGAATATTATATATTATCATGAAACATAGAAATGAGATGCGATATCGCGATTTAAGAAGCATTAGAACTCTATTGCTTCGATACGTAGACATCTGGAAACGTAACTTCCTAAAATGGAAGTGTCGCATTTACATTTAATTGAAGTGTATGCGAGGTATACTTGACACTTCGCAATGAATATTATATCTTATCATGGAACATAGAAATGAGGAGCGACATCGCGTTTTAAGAAGCATCAGAACACTATTGCTATGACACGTAGACATCTGCAAACGCTATTTCCTAGCAAGGAAGTGTAGCATTTACATCCTTTTGAAGTGAACACGAGGTATACATAACACTCCACAATGAATATTATATCTTATCATGAAACATAGAAAGGGGATGCGATATTGCGTTTTGAGAAGCATTAGAACTCTATTGCTTCGATACGTAGACATCTGCAAACGCTATTTCCTAGCAAGGAAGTGTCGCATTTACGTTCATTTGAAGTGAATACGAGGTATGCGTGTCACTTCGCAATGAATATTATATCTTATCATGAAACATAGAAACGAGATGTGACATCCCGTTTCAAGAAGCATTAGAACACTATTGCTTCGATACGTAGACACCTGCAAACGCTATTTCCTAGCAAGGAAGTGTCGCATTTACATTCATTTGAAGTGTATGCGATGTATACGTGACACTTCGCAATAAATATTATATGTTATCATGAAACATAGAAATGAGATGCGATATCTCGTTATAAGAAGCATTATAACACGATTGCTACGATACGTAGACATCTGCAAACGCTATTTCCTAGCAAGGAAGTGTCGCATTTACATTCTTTTGAGGTGAATACAAGGTATACATGACACTTCGCAATTAATATTATATCTTATCATGAAACATAGAAATGAGATGCGATATCCCGTTTCAAGGAGCATTAGAACTCTATTGCTTCGATACGTAGACATCTGCAATAGCTACTTCCTAGCAAGGAAGTGTCGCATTTACATTCATTTGAAATGTATGCGAGGTATACATAACACTTCGCAATGAATATTATATGTTATCATGAAACATAGAAATGAGATGCGATATCTCGTTATAAGAAGCATTATAACACGATTGCTACGATACGTAGACATCTGCAAACGCTATTTCCTAGCAAGGAAGTGTCGCATTTACATTCATTTGAAGTGAATACGAGGAATGCATGAAACTTCGCAATGAATATTATATCTTTTCATGAAACAGATAAATGTGATGTGATATCGCGTTTTAAGAAGCATTAGAACTCTATTGCTACGATACGTAGACATCTGCAAACGTTATTTCCTAGCAAGGAAGTGTCGCATTTACATTCTTCTGACGTGAGTACAAGGTATACATGACACTTCGCAATTAATAATATATCTTATCATGAAACATAGAAATGAGATGCGATATCCCGTTCCAAGAAGCATTAGAACTCCATTGCTTCGATACGTAGGCATCTGCAATCGCTATTTCCTAGCAAGGTAGTGTCGCATTTACATTCATTTGAAGTGTATGCGAGGTATACATAACACTTCGCAATGAATATTATATGTTATCATGAAACATAGAAATGAGATGCGATATCTTGTTTTAAGAAGCATTATAACACGCTTGCTACGATACGTAGATAACTGCAAACGCTATTTCCTAGGAAGGAAGTGCCGCATTTACATCCATTTGAAGTGAATACGAGGAATACGAGAAACTTCGCAATGAATATTATGTCCTATCATGAAACATAGAAATGTGATGTGATATCGCGTTTTAAGAAGCATTGTAACTCTATTGCTACTATACGTAGACATCTGCAAACGTTATTTCCTTGCAAGGAAGTGTCGCATTTACATTCTTCTGAAGTGAATACAAGGTATACATGACACTTCGCAATTAATATTATATCTTATCATGAAACATAGAAATGAGATGCGATATCTCGTTATATGAAGCATTATAACGATTGCTACGATACGTAGACATCTGCAAACGCTATTTCCTAGCAAGGAAGTGTCGCATTTACATTCATTTGAAGTGAATACGAGGAATACATGAAACTTCGCAATGAATATTATGTCCTATCATGAAACATAGAAATGTGGTGTGATATCGCGTTTTAAGAAGATTTAGATCTCTATTGCTACGATGCGTAGACATCTGCAGACGCTGTTTCCTAGCAAGGGAGTGTCGCATTTACATTCTTCTGAAGTGTATGCGAGGTATAAGTGATACTTCGCAATGAATACTATATCTTATCATGAAACATAGTAACGAGATGCGATATCCCGTTTCAAGAAGCATTGGAACTCTATTGCTTCGATACGTAGACATCTGCAAACGCTATTTCCGAGCAAGGAAGTGTCGCATTTACATTCATTTGAAGTGTATGCGATGTATACGTGACACTTCGCAATAAATATTATATCTTATCATGAAACATAGAAATGAGATGCGATATCGCGTCTTGGGATGCAATAGAAATCTAATGCTACGATACGCAGAAATCTGCAAACTCTATTTCCTAGCAAGGAAGTGTCGCATTTACATTCTTTTGAGGTGAATACGAGGTATAAATAACACTCCACAATGAATATTATATCTTATCGTGAAACATAGAAATGTGACGTGATATCGCGTTTTAAGAAGCATTGTAACTCTATTGCTACTATACGTAGACATCTGCAAACGTTATTTCCTTGCAAGGAAGTGTCGCATTTACATTCTTCTGAAGTGAATACAAGGTATACATGACACTTCGCAATTAATATTATATCTTATCATGAAACATAGAAATGAGATGCGATATCTCGTTATATGAAGCATTATAACGATTGCTACGATACGTAGACATCTGCAAACGCTATTTCCTAGCAAGGAAGTGTCGCATTTACATTCATTTGAAGTTTATACGAGGAATGCGTAACACTTCCGCAATTAGTATTATATCTTACCATGAAACATAGAAATGAGATGCGATATCGCGTTTCAAGAAGCATTAGAACTCTATTGCTTCTATGCGTAGACATCTGGAAACGCTATTTCCTAGCAGAGAAGAGTCACATTTACATTGAATTGAAATGAATACGAGGTGTACATAACACTGCACAATGAATATTATATCTTATCTCGAAACATAGCAATGAGATGCGATATCGCGATTTAAGAAGCATTACAATTCTATTGCTTTGATACATTGACATCTGCAAACTCTATTTCCTAGAAAGGTAGTGTCGCATTTACATCCATTTGAAGTGTACGCGAGGTATACATGCCACTTCGCAATGAATATTATATCTCATCATGAGGCATAGAAATGAGATGCGATATCGCGATTTAAGAAGCATTACAACTCTATTGCTTCGATACGTAGACATCTGGAAACGTAATTTTCTAGAAAGGAAGTGTCGCATTTACATTCATTTGAAGTGTAGACTAGGAATACATAACACTTCGTAATGGATATTATATCTTATCATGCGACATAGAAATGAGTTGCGATATCGCGTTTTAAGAAGCATTAGAACTCCATTGCTACGATACGTACACATCTGCAAACGCTATTTCCTAGCATGGAAGTGTCCTATTTACATTCTTTTGAAGTGAATACCAGGTATACATGACACTTCGCAATAAATATTATATCCTTTCATGAAACACAGAAATGAGAAGCGAAGTCTCGTTCTAAGAAGCATTAGTACCCTATTGTTTCTATACGTAGACATCTGGAAACGCTATTCCCTGGCAAGGAAGTGTCATATTTACATTCTTTTGAAGTGAGTACGAGGTATACATGACACTTCGCAATGAATATTTTATCTCATCATGACACATAGAAATGAGATGCGACATCTCGTTTTAAGAAGCAATAGAACTCTATTGTTGCGATACGTAGACATCTGGAAACGCTATTTCTTAGCAAGGATGTTCCGCTATTACATTGTTTTGAAGTGAACACGAGGTATACATAACACTTCGCAATGAATATTATATCTTATCATGAAACATAGAAATGAGATGCGATATCGCGTTTGAAGAAGCATTAGAACACTCTTTCTGCGATACGTAGACATCTGCAAACGGTATTTCCTAGGAAGGATGTGTCGCATATACATTCATTTGAAGTGAATACGAGGTATACATAACACTCCACAATGAATGCTATATCTTATCATGAAACATAGAAATATGATGCTATATGGCGATTTAAGAAGCATTAGAAATCTATTGCTTCGATACGTAGACATCTGCAGACGCTATTTCGTAGCAAGGAAGTGTCGTATTTACATTCTTTTGATGTGAATACGAGGTATACATGACACTCCGCAATGAATAGTATATCTTATCATAAAACGTAGAAATGAGATGCGATATCTCGTTTTAAGAAGCATTAGAACTCTGTTGCTTCGATACGTAAACATCTGCAGACGCTATTTCCTAGCAAGGAAGTGTCGCATCTACATTCATTTGAAGTGTATGGGTGGTGTACAAGACACTTCGCAATGAATATTACATCTTATCATGATTCATAGAAATGAGATGCGATATCGCGTTCTAAGAAGGATTAGAACTCTAATCCTACGAAACGTAGATATCTGCAAACGCTATTTCCAAGCAAGGAAGTGTCGCATTTACATTCTATTGCAGTGAATACGAGGTATACATAACACTACACAATGAATATTATATCTTATCATAAAACATAGAAATGAGATGCGATATCTCGTTTTAAGAAGCATTAGTACTCTAATGCTACGAAACGTAGACATCTGCAATCGCTATTTCCATGCAAGGAAAAGTCGCATTTACATTCTATTCAAGTGAATGCGAGGTATACATAACACTCCACTATGAATATCATATCTTATCATGAAACATAGAATTGAGATGCGATATCGCGTTTTAAGAAGCATTAGGACTGTATTGCTACGATACGTAGACATCTGCAGACGCTATTTCGTAGCAAGGAAGTGTCGTATTTACATTCTTTTGAAGTGAATACGAAGTCTACATGACACTCCGCAATGAATAGTATATCTTATCATAAAACATAGAAATGAGATGCGATATCTCGTTTTAAAAAGCATTAGAACTCTGTTGCTTCGATACGTAGACATCTGCAGACGCTATTTCCTAGCAAGGAAGTGTCGCATTTACATTCACTTGAATTGTATGCGAGGTATACAAGACACTTCGCAATGAATATTACATCTTATCATACTTCATAGAAATGAGATGCGATATCGCGTTCTAACAAGGATTAGAATTCTAATGCTACGAAACGTAGATATCTGCAAACGCTACTTCCAAGCAAGGAAGTGGGGCATTTACATTCTATTGCAGTGAATACGAGGTATACATAACACTGCACAATGAATATTATATCTTATCATAGAACATAGAAATGAGATTCGATATCTCGTTTTAGGAAGCATTGGAGCTCAATTGCTTCGATACGTAGACATCTGCCAACGCTATTTCCTAGCAAGGAAGTGTCGCATTTACATTCTTTTGAAGTGAATACGAGGTATATATAACACTTCACAATGAATGCTATATCTTATCATGAGACTGTGACGGGTTTTCCCGTTACAATCCGCAAGAAAGGGGGGAGATCGAAACAATAATGAAGGGGTATACGGAGGTTTAATCCGGGGTACAGAATATCGGGGTACAAAATATCCACGTGGTATAATCGTCGATGAATTCGCCAACGCCAAATACAAAACAGAGAATTTTCTATCCAGTGAGTATTTCGTAACTGCGAGGCGGGGACTTTTTGGGCGCCAGCTACTCAAGGAGTAGCGAAAACTATTAGACCACGCAACCCGGGAAACCCGGTGCATGATACTCCTCGAAATCTCGAAATACTCCCTCGCTCGACTACTTCTAGCCGAGTGCGCAATATAGGGTCGCGGGATACTGAACTCACGGCTTCTTTCTAGATTGTCTCTACGCGGAATAACAAAAGGGTATACGACACGCCGCGAATGACCAGGGATCACCACCCGTTATACAATACAAAATTACAATACGCAATATTACAAATGCGGCAGGGAACAAATTGGGACGCTTTTGCATATAAGGACTCACGTTCTCGCTTCCAGCAAGTCTGGATCTCGTTCAGTCCGTCTATATATATATATATATATATATATATATCTCTCCTCCGAATCGCTCCGTATGATCGCTTGCTCGGTTGCTCGCTGAGTAGTCGCTAAGTAGTCGCTAAGAAGTAGAGGCGAAGAAGAGGATGTCTTTCTGCTGGCTAGCACTTATATAGGTTTGCTGGGGGTCCTCGGATCCCCTTGGATCCTTCCTAGGGTTCCTTGGTGGAGTAGGGCTATGCGCGTGGGGATTGTTCGGGGCATCGATCGGTGGATTTCGACGATCTTCCCTGATCGCCCCCTCTGGTGTGCCCAGCGAGGGTCCTCTGGATTGTTTGAACTGCGGCGCGTGTCGCGCGCCGCACTTCCTCGGCTCACCTGCAGCTCCGCTGCTCATATTGAGTTTCCCTCTCCATGGGCTCAGGGGAGGGGTGGAGGTCCTTCTCACACCCGAGGTCCTTCCTGTCCGTCTCCATGGACTATGGCAGCGGTCTTATAGGTGCAGGGCTCCGGATCTTATCCTTCGGGCTTCAGGGTCTCTTCTGGTTCGCTTCCCGACTCCTCCACCGTCGAGCTCGTTACTCTACCTCGGCGCATAGCCCGCCCGCAAACCTGCGGTCTTCGTACTCGCCGAAGGGGCGTCTTCTGGGTTGCTTCTTCCTTAGCTCGCCAGTCTTATTCGTAGAACGGAGAGAGAGAAAAGAACGGGGAGGGGAAGGGGGGAAAGGTTCTATGATCGCGTATTTCAGATTTCTCGCATGAGTGGTGATCTGTGAGCTAGTCTAACCGAAGCAGGGGAGGGGTGAGCGAGCCTTGTGACGCCACCACGTCACAAGACATAGAAATGATATGCGATACCGCGTTTTAAGAAGCATTAGAACTCTATTGCTTCGATAAGCAGACATCTGCAAACACTATTTCCTAGCATGGAAGTGTCGCATTTACATTCATTTGAAGTGTAGACGAGATATACATAACACTGCACAATGAATATTATATCTTGTCATGAAGGATAGAAATGAGATGCGATATCGCGATTTAAGATGCATTAGAACTCTAATGCTTCGATACGTAGACATCTGCCAACGCTATTTCCTAGCAAGGAAGTGTCGCATTTACATTCATTTGAAGTGTATGCCAGGTATACAAGACATTTCGCAATGAATATTACATCTTACCATGAAACATAGAAATGAGATGCTATATCGCGTTTTGGGAAGCATTAGAACTCTATTGCTACGATACCCTTGACATCTGCAAAGGCTATTTACTAGCAAGGAAGTGTCGCATTTATATCCTTTTGAAGTGAATACGAGGTATACATGACACTACGCAATGATAATTATATCTTATCAAGCAACATAGAATTGAGATGCGATATCGCGTTTTAAGAAGCATTAGAACCCTATTGCTACGAAACGTAGACATCTGCGGACGCTACTTCTATGCAAGGATGTGTCGCATTTACATTCTTTTGAAAGGAATACAAGGTATACATGACACTCCACTATGAATATTATATCTTATCGTAAAACATAGAAATGAGATGCGATACCTCGTTTTAAGAAGCATTGGAACTCTGTTTCTTCGATACGCAGACATTTGCCATTGCTATATCCTAGCAAGGAAGTGTTGCATTCACATTCTTTAGAAGTGAATACGAGGTATACATGACACTTCGTAATGAATACTATATCTTATAATGAAACATAGAAATGAGATACGATATCGCATTTTAAGTAGCATTAGAACTCTATTGCTACGATACGTCGATATCTGCAGACGCTGTTTCCTAGCAAGGAACTGTCGCATTTGCATTCTATTGAAGTGAATACGAGATATACATAACACTGCACAAAGAATATTATATCTTATCTTGAAACGTAGAAGTGAGATGCGATATCGCGATTTATGAAGCATTAGAATTCTATTGCTACGATACATAGACATCTGCAAACGCTACATCCTAGCAAGAAAGTGTCGCATTTACATTCTTTTGAAGTGAATACGAAGTATACACGACACTACGCAATGAATATTATATCTTATCCTAAAACATAGAAATGAGATGCGATATCGCTTTTTAAGAAGCATTAGAACTCTATTTCTACGATTCGTAGACATCTGCAGACGCTATTTCCTAGCAAGGAAGTGTCGCATTTACATTCTCAGGAAGCGTAGACGAGGCATACATAACACTCCACACTGTATATTATATTTTATCGTGAAACATAGAAATGAGGATCGATTCGCGGTTTAGGAAGCATTAGAACTCTATTGCTACGATACATAGACATCTCTAAACGCTATTTCCTAGCAAGGAAGTGTCGCACTTACATTCTATTGAAGTGAATACGCGGTATACATAACACTGCACAATGAATATTATATCTTATCATGAAACATAGAAGAGAGGTGCGATATCGCGTTTTCAGAAACATTTGAACTCAATTACTGCGATACGTAGATATCTGGAAACGCTATTACCTTGCAAGGAAGTGTCGCATTTACATTCTTTTGATGTGAATACGATGTAGACATAACATTCCACAATGAATATTATACCTTACCACGAAACATAGAAATGAGATGCAATATCGAGATTTAAAAAGCATTAGAACCCTATTGCTCCGTGACGGAGAAATCTGCAAACGCTATTTCCTAGCAAGGAAGTGTAGCATTTACATTCATTTGAAATGTATGCGAGGTATATGTGACACTTCGCAATGAATATTATATCTTATCAAGAAACATAGAAATGAGATGCGACATCACGACTAAAGAAGCAATAGAACTCTATTGCTTCGATACGTAGACATCTGCAAACGCTATGTCCTAGCAACGAAGTGTCGCATTTACATTCTTTTAAAGTGAATACGAGGTATACTTGACACTTCGCAATGAATGTTATATCTTATGATGAAACATGGAAATGAGATGCGACATCTCATTTTAAGAAGCAGTAGAACTCAATTGCTACGATACGTAGATATCTGGAATCGCTATTACCTAGCAAGGAAGTGTCGCATTTACATACTTTTCACGTGAATACGATGTAGACATAACACTCCACAATGAATATTATACCTTACCAAGAAACATAGAAATGAGATGCGATATCGCGATTTAAGAAGCATTAGAACTCTATGACCCCATTACGGAGACATCTGCAAACGCCATTTCCTAGCAAGGAAGTGTCGCATTTACATTCACTTGAAGTGTGTGGGAGGTATAAGTGACACTAAGCAATGAATATTATATCTTGTCATGAAACATAGAAATGAAATACGATATCGGGCTTTGAGAAGCATTAGAACTCTGTTGCTACGATACGTAGACATCTGCCAATGCTATTTCCTAGCAAGATAGTGTTGCATTTACATTCTTTTGAAGTAATTACGAGGTGTACATGACATTTCGCAATGAACGTTATATCTTATGATGAAACATAGAAATGAGATGCGACATCTCATTTTAAGAAGCGGTAGAACTCTATTGCTTCGATACGTAGACATCTGGGAACGCTATTTCCTAGGAAGGAAGTTTGGCATTTACATTCATTTGAAGTGTATGCGTGGTATAAGTGACACTTCGCAATGAATATTATATCTTATCATGACTCATAGAAATGAGATGCGGTATCCCGTTTTAAGAAGCATTAGAACTCTATTGCTTCGATACGTAGACATCTGGAAACGTAATTTTTTATAAAGGAAGTGTCGCATTTACATTCTTTTGAAGTGAATACGAGGTATATATAACACTCCACAATGAATATTATATCTTATCATGAAACATAGAAATGAGATGCGATATCGCGTTTTAAGAAGCATTAGAAATCTATTGCTGCGATACATAGACATCTGTAATCGCTTTTTCCTAGCAAGAAAGTGTCGCATTTACATTCTTTTGAAGTGAGTACGAGGTATACATGACACTTCGCAACGAATATTATATCTTATCATGAAACATAGAAATGAGATGCGATATCGCGTTTCAAGAAGCATTAGAACTCTATTGCTACGATACATAGACATTTGTAATCGCTTTTTCCTAGCAAGGAAGTGTCGCATTTACATTCATTTGAAGTGTATGCGAGGTATACGTGACACTTCGCAATGAATATTATATCTTATCATGAAACATAGAAATGAGATGCGATATCGCGTTTTAAGAAGCATTAGAACCCTATTGCTACGAAACGTAGACATCTGCGGACGCTACTTCTATGCAAGGATGTGTCGCATTTACATTCTTTTGAAAGGAATACAAGGTATACATGACACTCCACTATGAATATTATATCTTATCGTAAAACATAGAAATGAGATGCGATACCTCGTTTTAAGAAGCATTGGAACTCTGTTTCTTCGATACGCAGACATTTGCCATTGCTATATCCTAGCAAGGAAGTGTTGCATTCACATTCTTTAGAAGTGAATACGAGGTATACATGACACTTCGCAATGAATATTATATCTTATCAGGAAACAGAAATGGGATGCTATATCTCGTTTTTAGAAGCATTTGAACTCTATTGCTGCGATACGTAAACATCTGCAGACGCTATTACCTAGCAAGGAAGTGTCGCATTTACTATCTTTTGAAGTGAATACGAGGTATACATAACAATCCACAATGAAAATTATATCTTATCATGAAGCATATAAATGAGGATCGATTTCGCGTTTTAAGAAGCATTAGGACTCTATTGCTACGATTCGTAGACATCTGCAAATGCTAATTCCTAGCAAGCAAGTGTCGCATTTTCAATCTTTTGAAGTGAATACGAGGTATACATAACAATCCACAATGAATATTATATCTTATCATGTAACGTAGAATTGAGGTGCGATATCGCGATTTACGAAGCATTGGAATACTATTGCTTCGATACGTAGACATCTGCCAACGCTACTTCCTTGCAAGGATGTGTCGCATTTACATACTTTTGAAGTGAATACGAGGTATACATAACACTCCACAATGAATATTATTTCTTATCATGAAACATAGAAATGTGATGCGATATCGCGTTTTGAGAAGCATTAGAACGCTACTGCTACAATACGTAGACATCTGCAATCGCTACTTCCTTGCAAGGATGTGTCGCATTTACATTCTTTTGAAGTGAGTACGTGGTATACATAACACTGCACAATGAATATTATATCTTATAATGAAACATATAAATGAGGAGCGATATCGGGTTTTAAGAAGCAATAGAACTCTATTGCTACGATACGTAGACATCTGCAAACGCTAATTCCTAGCATGGAAATGTCGCATTTTCAATCTTTAGAAGTGAATACGAGGTATATATAACACTCCAGAATGAGAATTATATCCTATCATTGAACATAGAAATGAGATGCGATATCGCGTTCTAAGAAGGATTAGAACTCTAGTGCTACGATACGTAGACATCTGCAAACTCTATTTCCCAGCAAGGAAGTGTCGCATTTACATACTATTGAAGTGAATACGAGGTGTACATAACACTGCACAATGAATATTATATCTTATCATAAAACATAGAAATGAGATGCGATATCTCGTCTTAAGAAGCATTAGTACTTTGTTGCTTCAATACGTAGACATTTGCCATCGCTATATCCTAGCAACGAAGTGTCGCATTTACATTCATTTGAAGTGTATGCGAGGCATAGATGACACTTCGCAATGAATATTATATCCTATCATGAAACATATAAATGAGGAGCGATTTCGCGTTTTAAGAAGCATTAGAACTCTATTGCTACGATATGTAGACATCTGCAAACGCCAATTCCTAGCAAGGAAATGTAGCATTTTCAATGTTTAGAAGTGAATGCGAGGTATACATAACACTCCAGAATGAATATTATATCTTATCATGAAACATAGAAATGAGATGCGATATGGCGATTTAAGAAGCATTAGAACTCTATTGCTTCGATACGTAGACATCTGCCATCGCTATTTCCTAGCAAGGAAGTGTCGCATTTACATTAATTTGAAGTGTATGCGAGGTATACAAGAAACTTCGCAATGAATATTACATCTTATCATGATTCATAGAAATGAGATGCGATATCGCGTTTTGAGAAGCATTAGAACTCAATTGCTACGATACGTAGACATCTGCAAACGCTATTTCCTAGCAAGGAAGTGTCGCATTTACATTCTTTTGAAGTGTAGACGAGATATACATAACACTCCACAATGAATATTGTATCTTATCATGAAACATATAATTGAGGATCGATTCGCGTTTTAAGAAGCATTAGAACTCTATTGCTACGATACGTAGACATCTGCAGAAGATAATTCCTAGCAAGCAAGAGTCGCATTTTCAGTCTTTTGAAGTGAATACGAGGTATACATAACAATCCACAATGAATATTATATCTTATCATGTAACGTAGATTTGATGTGCGATATTGCGATTTAAGAAGCATTGGAATACTATTGCTTCGACACATAGACATCTGCCAACGCTACTTCCTTGCAAGGATTTGTCGCATTTACATTCTTTTGAAGTGAGTACGTGGTATACATAACACTGCACAATGAATATTATATCTTATCATAAAACATAGAAATGAGATGCGATATGTCGATTTAAGAAGCATTAGAACTCTATTGCTACGATACGTAGATATCTGGAGACGCTATTTCCTAGCAAGTAAGTGTCGCATTCACATTCATTTGAAGTGAATACGAGGTATACACAACACTCCACAATGAATATTATATCTTAGAATGAAACATGGAAATGGGATGCGATATGACGATTTAAGAAGCATTATATTTGTATATATTGCTTGCTAATAATACATTATATATGTATTATATTGCTTCGATACGTAGACATCTGCAAACGCTAATTCCTAGCAAGGAAATGTCGCATTTTCAATCTTTAGAAGTGAATACAAGGTATACATAACACTCCAGAATGAGTATTATATCTTATTATTGAACATAGAAATGAGATGCGATATCGCGTTCTAGGAAGGATTAGAACTCTAATGCTACGATACGTAGACATCTGCAAACTCTATTTCCCAGCAAGGAAGTGTCGCATTTACATTCATTTGAAGTGCATGCGAGAAATACATGACACTTCGCAATGAATACTATATCTTATCATGAAACATAGAAATGAGATGCGACATCTTCTTTTAAGAAGCATTAGAACTCTATTGTTTCGATACCTAGACATCTGGAAACGCTATTTCCAAGCAGGGAAGTGTCGCATTTACATTCATTTGAAGTGTAGACGAGATGTACATAACACTGCACAATGAATATTATATCTTATCATGAAACGTAGAAGTGCGGTGCGATATGTCGGTTTAAGAAGCATTAGAGCACTATTGCTTCGATACCTAGACATCTGCCATTGCTATACCCTAGCAACGAAGTGTCGCATTTACATTCATTTGAAGTGTGGGCCAGGTATACATGACACTTCGTAATGAATACTATATCTTATAATGAAACATAGAAATGAGATACGATATCGCATTTTAAGTAGCATTAGAACTCTATTGCTACGATACGTCGATATCTGCAGACGCTGTTTCCTAGCAAGGAACTGTCGCATTTGCATTCTATTGAAGTGAATACGAGATATACATAACACTGCACAAAGAATATTATATCTTATCTTGAAACGTAGAAGTGAGATGCGATATCGCGATTTATGAAGCATTAGAATTCTATTGCTACGATACATAGACATCTGCAAACGCTACATCCTAGCAAGAAAGTGTCGCATTTACATTCTTTTGAAGTGAATACGAAGTATACACGACACTACGCAATGAATATTATATCTTATCCTAAAACATAGAAATGAGATGCGATATCGCTTTTTAAGAAGCATTAGAACTCTATTTCTACGATTCGTAGACATCTGCAGACGCTATTTCCTAGCAAGGAAGTGTCGCATTTACATTCTCAGGAAGCGTAGACGAGGCATACATAACACTCCACACTGTATATTATATTTTATCGTGAAACATAGAAATGAGGATCGATTCGCGGTTTAGGAAGCATTAGAACTCTATTGCTACGATACATAGACATCTCTAAACGCTATTTCCTAGCAAGGAAGTGTCGCACTTACATTCTATTGAAGTGAATACGCGGTATACATAACACTGCACAATGAATATTATATCTTATCATGAAACATAGAAGAGAGGTGCGATATCGCGTTTTCAGAAACATTTGAACTCAATTACTGCGATACGTAGATATCTGGAAACGCTATTACCTTGCAAGGAAGTGTCGCATTTACATTCTTTTGATGTGAATACGATGTAGACATAACATTCCACAATGAATATTATACCTTACCACGAAACATAGAAATGAGATGCAATATCGAGATTTAAAAAGCATTAGAACCCTATTGCTCCGTGACGGAGAAATCTGCAAACGCTATTTCCTAGCAAGGAAGTGTAGCATTTACATTCATTTGAAATGTATGCGAGGTATATGTGACACTTCGCAATGAATATTATATCTTATCAAGAAACATAGAAATGAGATGCGACATCACGACTAAAGAAGCAATAGAACTCTATTGCTTCGATACGTAGACATCTGCAAACGCTATGTCCTAGCAACGAAGTGTCGCATTTACATTCTTTTAAAGTGAATACGAGGTATACTTGACACTTCGCAATGAATGTTATATCTTATGATGAAACATGGAAATGAGATGCGACATCTCATTTTAAGAAGCAGTAGAACTCAATTGCTACGATACGTAGATATCTGGAATCGCTATTACCTAGCAAGGAAGTGTCGCATTTACATACTTTTCACGTGAATACGATGTAGACATAACACTCCACAATGAATATTAT
This sequence comes from Xylocopa sonorina, assembly GCF_050948175.1. NCBI lineage: Eukaryota > Metazoa > Arthropoda > Insecta > Hymenoptera > Apidae > Xylocopa > Xylocopa sonorina. The sequence goes on along the minus strand of NW_027490137.1, from coordinate 519,097 downwards.
ACCTTACCAAGAAACATAGAAATGAGATGCGATATCGCGATTTAAGAAGCATTAGAACTCTATGACCCCATTACGGAGACATCTGCAAACGCCATTTCCTAGCAAGGAAGTGTCGCATTTACATTCACTTGAAGTGTGTGGGAGGTATAAGTGACACTAAGCAATGAATATTATATCTTGTCATGAAACATAGAAATGAAATACGATATCGGGCTTTGAGAAGCATTAGAACTCTGTTGCTACGATACGTAGACATCTGCCAATGCTATTTCCTAGCAAGATAGTGTTGCATTTACATTCTTTTGAAGTAATTACGAGGTGTACATGACATTTCGCAATGAACGTTATATCTTATGATGAAACATAGAAATGAGATGCGACATCTCATTTTAAGAAGCGGTAGAACTCTATTGCTTCGATACGTAGACATCTGGGAACGCTATTTCCTAGGAAGGAAGTTTGGCATTTACATTCATTTGAAGTGTATGCGTGGTATAAGTGACACTTCGCAATGAATATTATATCTTATCATGACTCATAGAAATGAGATGCGGTATCCCGTTTTAAGAAGCATTAGAACTCTATTGCTTCGATACGTAGACATCTGGAAACGTAATTTTTTATAAAGGAAGTGTCGCATTTACATTCTTTTGAAGTGAATACGAGGTATATATAACACTCCACAATGAATATTATATCTTATCATGAAACATAGAAATGAGATGCGATATCGCGTTTTAAGAAGCATTAGAAATCTATTGCTGCGATACATAGACATCTGTAATCGCTTTTTCCTAGCAAGAAAGTGTCGCATTTACATTCTTTTGAAGTGAGTACGAGGTATACATGACACTTCGCAACGAATATTATATCTTATCATGAAACATAGAAATGAGATGCGATATCGCGTTTCAAGAAGCATTAGAACTCTATTGCTACGATACATAGACATTTGTAATCGCTTTTTCCTAGCAAGGAAGTGTCGCATTTACATTCATTTGAAGTGTATGCGAGGTATACGTGACACTTCGCAATGTATATTATATCTTATCATGAAACATAGAAATGAGATGCGATATCGCGATTTAAGAATCATTAGAACTCCATTGCTACGAGACGTAGACACCTGCAGACGCTACTTCCTGGCAAGGAAGTGACGCATTTACATTCTTTTGAAATGAGTACCAGGTATACATAACACTCCACAATGAATATTATATCTTATCATGAAACATAGAAATGAGATGCGATATCGCGATTTAATATGCATTAGAACACTATTGCTACGATACGTAGGCATCTGCAAACGCTATTTTCTAGCAAGGAAGTGCCGCATTTACATTCTTTTGAAGTTAATAGGAGGTGTACATAACACTGCACAATGAATATTATATCTTATTATGAAACATAGAAATGATATGCGATAACTCGTTTTAAGAATCATTAGAACTCTATTGCTTCGATACGTAGACTTCTGGAAACGCTAGTTCCTAGAAAAGAGGTGTCGCATTTACATTTATTTGTTGTGTAGACGAGGAATACATAAGACTTCGCAATGAATATTATATCTTATCATGAAACATAGAAATGAGATGCGATATCGCGATTTAATATGCATTAGAACACTATTGCTACGATACGTGGAAATCTGCAAACGCTATTTCCTAGCAAAGAAGTGTCGCATTTACACTCATTTGAGTAGTATGCGAAGTATACATGACACTCCACTAAGAATATTATATCTTATCATGAAACATACAAATGAGGAGCGTTATCGCGTTTTAAGAAGCACTAGAAATCTATTGCTTCGATACGTAGACATCTGCAAACGCTATTTCCAAGCAAGGAAGTGTCGCATTTACATTCTTTTGAAGCGTATGCGAGGTATACATGACACTTCGCAATGAATAATATATCTTACCATGAAACATAGGAATGAGACGCGATATTTCGTTCTAAGAAGCATTAGAACTCTATTGCTACGATACGTAGATATCTGCAAACGCTACTTCCTAGCAAGGAAGTGTCGCATCTACATTCATTTGAAGTGAATACGAGGAATACATAAAACTTCTCAATGAAAATTATATCTTATCATCAAACATAGAAATGTGATGTGATATCGCGTTTTAAGTAGCATTGGAACTATATTGCTACGATACACATACATATGCAAACGCTATTTCCTAGCAAGGAAGTGTCGCATTTACATTCTTTTGAAAGGAATACGAGGTATACATGATAATTCGCAATGAGTATTATATCTCATCATGAAACATAGAAGTGAGGTGCGATATCGCGATTTAAGAAGCGTTAGCACTCTATTGCTTCGATACGTAGACATCTGGAGACACTATTTCCTAGCAAGGAGGTGTCGCATTTACATTCATTTGAAGTTTATTCGAGGTATAAGTGACATTTCGCAATGAATATTATATCCTATCTTGAAACATAGAAATGAGATGCGATATCGCGTTTTAAGATGCATTAGACCTATATTGCTACGATACGTAGATATCTGGAAACGCTATTTCCTAGCAAGGAAGCGTCGCATTCATATTCTTTTGAAGTGAATACGTGGTATACATGACACTTGGCAATTAATATTGTATCTTAACATGAAACATAGAAATGAGATGCGATATCGCGTTTTAAGAAGAATTAGAACTCTATTGCTACGATACATAGACATCTGCAAACGCTATTTCCTAGCAAGTAAGTGACGCATTATCATTCTTTTGAAGTGAATACGAGGTATACATAACACTGCACAATGAATATTATATCTTATCATGAAACGTAGAAAAAACAAGGAAGTGTCGCATCTACATTCTTTTGAAGCGAATACGAGGTATACATAACACTGCGCAATGAATATTATTTCTTATCATGAAGCATAGAAATGAGATGCGATATCGCGATTTAAGCAGCATTAGAACACTATTGCTTCGATACGTACACATCTGCAAACGCTATTTCCTAGCAAGGAAGTGTAGCATTTACATTCTTTTGAAGTGAATACGAGGTATACATGACACTTGGCAATTAATATTGTATCTAATCATGAAACATAGAAATGAGATGCGACATCGCATTTTGAGAAGCATTAGAACTCTAATGCTACGATACGTAGACGTCTGCAGACGCTATTTCCTAGCAAGGAAGTGTCGCATTTACATTCTTAGGATGTGTAGACGAGGTATACATAACACTCCACAATGAATATTATATTTTATCGTGAAATATAGAAATGAAGATCGATTCGCGCTTTAAGAAGCATTAGAACTCTAGTGCTACGATAGGTAGACACCTGCAGACGCTATTTCCTAGCAAGGAAGTGTCGTATTTACATTCATTTGGAGTGTATGCGAGGTATACATAACACTCCACAATGAATATTATATCTTATAATGAAACATAGAAATGAGATGCGATATCTCGTTTTAAGAAGCATTAGAACTCTGTTGCTTCGGTACGTAGTCATCTGCCATCGCTATATCCTAGCAAGGAAATGTCGCCTTTTATTTCGTTTGAAGTGTATGGGTGGTATACAAGACACTTCGCAATGAATATTATATTTTATCATGAAACATAGAAATGAGTTGCGATATCGCGTTCTAAGAAGGATTAGAACTCCAATGCTACGATACGTAGACATCTGCAAACGCTACTTCCTAGCAATGAAGTGTCGCATTTACATTCTTTTGAAGAGAATACGAGGTATACATGACACACCGCAATGAATAGTATATCTTATCATAAAACATAGAAATGGGATGCGATATGGCGATTCAAGAAGCATTAGATCTGTATTGCTACGATACGTAGATATCTGCTGATGCTATTTCCTAGCAAGGAAGTGTCGCATTTACATTCATTTGAAGTGAATGCAAGGTATACATAACACTCCACAATGAATATTATATCTTATCATGAAGCATAGAAATGAGATGCGATATGGCGTTTTCAGAAGCATTAGAACCCTGTTGCTTCGATACGTAGACAACTGCCATTGCTATTTCCTAGCAAGGAAGTGTCGCATTTACATTAATTTGAAGTGTATGCGAGGTATACAAGAATCTCCGCAATGAATATTACATCTTATCATGATTCATAGAAATGAATTGGGATATCGCGTTTTGAGAAGCATTAGAACATAACACTGCACAATGAATATTTTATCTTATCATGAAACGTAGAAGTGAGATGCGATATCGCGATTTATGATGCATTGGAACTCTATTTCTTCGATACGTAGACATCTGCAAACGCTATTTCCTAGCACGGAAGTGTAGAGTTTACATTCTTTTGAAGTGTAGACGAGGGATACATAACAGTTCGTAATGAATATTGTATCTTATCATGAAACATAGACATGTGATGCGATATCGCGTTTTAAGGAGCATTAGAACCCTATTGCTACGATACGTAGACATCTGCAAACGCTATTTCCTAGCAAGGAAGTGTCGCGTTTACATTCTTTTGGAGAGATTACGAGGTATACATGACATTCCACAATGAACATTATATCTTATCATGAAACATAGAAATGAGATGCGATATCGCGTTTTAAGAAGCATTGGAACTCTATTGCTACGATACGTAGACATTGGCAAACGCTATTCCCTAGCAAGAAGGTGTCGCATTTACATTCTTTTGAAGTGAATACGAGGTATACATAACACTTCGCAATGAATATTATATCTTATCATGACACATAGAGATGTGATGCGATGTCGCGATTTAAGAAGCATTAGAATCCTATTGCTTCTATACGTAGACACCTGCAAATGCTATTTCCTAGCAAGGATGTGTCGCATTTACATTCTTTTGAAGTGAATACGAGGTATACATAACACTTCGCAATGAATATTATATCTTGTCATGAAACATAGAAATGAGATGCGACATCGCGTTTAAAGAAGCACTAGAAGTCTAATTCTAAGATACGTAGACATCTGCAAACGCTATTTCCTAGCAAGGAAGTGTCGCATTTACATTCACTTGAAGTGTATGCGAGGTATACATGCCACTTGGCAATGAATATTATATCTTATCATAAAACATAGAATTGAGATGCGATATCGCGATTTAAGATGGATTAGAATTCTATTGCTTCGATACGTAGACATCTGAGAACGCTACTTCCAAGCAAGGAAGTGTCGCATTTACATTCTTTTGAAGTGAATACGAAGTACACATGACACTCCGCAGTGAATATCATATCTTATCATGAAACATAGAAATGAGATGCGATATCTTGTTTTAAGAAGCATTAGAACTCTATTGCTAATATACGTAGACATCTGCAAACGCTACCTCTTAGCAAGGAAGTGTCGTATTTACATTCTATTGAAGTGAATACGACGTATACATAACACTGCACAATGAATATTATATCTTATCATAAAACATAGATGTGAGATGCGATATCTCGTTTTAAGAAGCATTAGAACTCTGTTGCTTCGATACGTAGACATCTGCCATCGATATATACTAGCAAGGCAGTGACGCATTTACATCCATTTGAAGTGTATGCGAGGTATACAAGACGCTTCGCAATGAATATTATATCTTATCATGTAACATACAAATGGGATGCGATATCGCCTTTTAAGAAGCCTTAGTACTCTATTGCTTCGATACGTAGATATCTGGAAACGATATTTCCTAGCAAGGAAGAGTCGCATTTACATTGTTTTGATGTGAATACGAAGTATACATGACACTTCGCAATGAATATTATATCTTATCATGAAACATACAAATGAGATGCGATATCCCGTTTTTAGAAGCACTAGAACTCTATTGCTTCGATACGTAGACATCTGCAAACGCTATTTCCTAGCAAGGAAGTGTCGCATTTACATTCATCTGTAGTGCATGCGAGGTATACATGACACTTCGCAATGAATATTATGTCTTATCATGAAACATACAAATGAGATGCGACATCTCGTTTTAAGAAGCATTAGAACTCTATTGCTTCGATACGGAGACATCTGCAAACGCTATTTCCTAGCAAGGAAGTGTAGCATTTACATTCTCTTGAAGTGAATACGGGGTATACATGAAACTTCGCAATGAATATTATATCTTATCATGCAACGTAGCAATGAGATGCGATATCGCGTTTTAAGAGGCATTAGAACTCTATTGCTTCGATACGTAGACATCTGGAAACGTATTTTCCTAGAAAGGAAGTGTCGCATTTACATTCAATTGAAGTGTAGACGAGAAACACATAACACTTCGCAATGAATATTATATCTTATCATAAGACATAGAAATGTGATGCGATATCGCGTTAAGTTCGGAGTATATCGGGTTAAGTTTTAAGATGCACTAGAACTCTACTGCTTCGATACGTAGACATCTGCAACACGCTATTTCCTAGCTAGGAAGTGTCGCATTTACATTCATTTGAAGTGTATGCGATGTATACGTGAAACCTCGAAATGAATATTATATCTTATCATGAAACATAGAAATGAGATTCGATATCGCGTTTTGAGAAGCATTAGAACTCTATTGCTTCGATACGTAGACATCTGCAATCGCTATTTCCTAGCAAGGAAGTATCGCATTTACATTCATTTGAAGTGTATGCGAGGTATACATAACACTTCGCAATGAATATTATATGTTGTCATGAAACATAGAAATGAAATGCGATATCTCGTTTTAGGAAGCATTATAACACGCTTGCTACGATACGTAGGCATCTGCAAACTCTATTTCCTAGCAAGGACGGGTCGCATTTACTTTCATTTGAAGTGAATACGAGGAACACATGAAACTTCGCAATGAATATTATATCTTATCATGAAACACAGTAATGAGATTCGATATCCCGTTTCAAGAAGCATTAGAACTCTATTGCTTCGATACGTAGACATCTGCAAATTCTATTTCCTAGCAAGGAAGTGTCGCATTTACACTCATTTGAAGTGAATACGAGGAATACATGAAACTTCGCAATGAATATTATATCTTATCATGAAACACAGTAATGAGATTCGATATCCCGTTTCAAGAAGCATTAGAACTCTTTTGCTTCGATACGTAGACATCTGTAAACTCTATTTCCTAGCAAGGAAGTGTCGCATTTACACTCATTTGAAGTGAATACGAGGAATACATGAAACTACGCAATGAATATTATATCTTATCATGAAACATAGAAATGAGATGCGATATCCCGTTTAAAGATGCATTAGAACTCTATTGCTTCGATACGTAGACGTCTGAAAACGCTATTTCCTAGCAAGGATGTGTCGCATTTACATTGTTTTGAAATGAATGCGAGGTGTGCATGACACTTCGCAATCAATATTGTACCTTATCATGAAACATACAAATGAGATGCGATATCGCGTTTTAAGAAGAATTAGAACTCTATTGCCACGATACGTAGATATCTGCAGGCGCTATTTCCTAGCAAGGAAGTGTCGCATTTACATTCATTTGAAGTGTATGCGAGGTATACATGCCACTTGGCAATGAATGTCATATCTTATCATGAAACATAGAAATGAGATGCGATATCGCTTTTTAAGAAGAATTAGAACTCTATTGCTACGATACGTAGATATCTGCAGGCGCTATTTCCTAGAAAGGAAGTGTCGCATTTACATTAATTTGAAGTGAATACGAGGAACACATGAAACTTCGCAATGAATATTATATCTTATCATGCAACGTAGCAATGAGATGCGATATCGCGTTTTAAGAGGCATTAGAACTCTATTGCTTCGATACGTAGACATCTGGAAACGTATTTTCCTAGAAAGGAAGTGTCGCATTTACATTCAATTGAAGTGTAGACGAGAAACACATAACACTTCGCAATGAATATTATATCTTATCATAAGACATAGAAATGTGATGCGATATCGCGTTAAGTTCGGAGTATATCGGGTTAAGTTTTAAGATGCACTAGAACTCTACTGCTTCGATACGTAGACATCTGCAACACGCTATTTCCTAGCTAGGAAGTGTCGCATTTACATTCATTTGAAGTGTATGCGATGTATACGTGAAACTTCGAAATGAATATTATATCTTATCATGAAACATAGAAATGAGATTCGATATCGCGTTTTGAGAAGCATTAGAACTCTATTGCTTCGATACGTAGACATCTGCAATCGCTATTTCCTAGCAAGGAAGTATCGCATTTACATTCATTTGAAGTGTATGCGAGGTATACATAACACTTCGCAATGAATATTATATGTTGTCATGAAACATAGAAATGAAATGCGATATCTCGTTTTAGGAAGCATTATAACACGCTTGCTACGATACGTAGGCATCTGCAAACTCTATTTCCTAGCAAGGACGGGTCGCATTTACTTTCATTTGAAGTGAATACGAGGAACACATGAAACTTCGCAATGAATATTATATCTTATCATGAAACACAGTAATGAGATTCGATATCCCGTTTCAAGAAGCATTAGAACTCTATTGCTTCGATACGTAGACATCTGCAAATTCTATTTCCTAGCAAGGAAGTGTCGCATTTACACTCATTTGAAGTGAATACGAGGAATACATGAAACTTCGCAATGAATATTATATCTTATCATGAAACACAGTAATGAGATTCGATATCCCGTTTCAAGAAGCATTAGAACTCTTTTGCTTCGATACGTAGACATCTGTAAACTCTATTTCCTAGCATGGAAGTGTCGCATTTACACTCATTTGAAGTGAATACGAGGAATACATGAAACTTCGCAATGAATATTATATCTTATCATGAAACATAGAAATGAGATGCGATATCCCGTTTAAAGATGCATTAGAACTCTATTGCTTCGATACGTAGACGTCTGAAAACGCTATTTCCTAGCAAGGATGTGTCGCATTTACATTCATTTGAAGTGTATGCGATGTATACGTGACACTTTGCAATAAATATTACATCTTATCATGAAACATAGAAATGAGATGCGATATCGCGTTTTGAGATGCAATAGAAATCTAATGCTACGATACGCAGAAATCTGCAAACGCTATTTCCTAGCACGGAAGTGTCGCATTTACATTCATTTGAAGTGAATACGAGGAATACATGAAACTTCGCAATGAATATTATATCTTATCATGAAGCATAGAAATGAGATGCGATATCCCGTTTCAAGAAGCATTAAAACTCTATTGCTTCGATACGTAGACATCTGCAATCGCTATTTCCTAGCTAGGAAGTGTCGCACTTACATTCATTTGAAGTGTATGCGAGGCATACATAACACTTCGCAATGAATATTATATGTTGTCATGAAACATAGAAATGAGATGCGATATCTCGTTTTAAGAGCCATTATAACACGCTTGCTACGATACGTAGACATCTGCAAACGCTATTTCCAAGGAAGGAAGTGCCGCATTTACATCCATTTGAAGTGAATACGAGGAATACGTGAAACTTCGCAATGAATATTATGTCCTATCATGAAACATAGAAATGTGATGTGATATCGCGTTTTAAGAAAATTCAGAACTCTATTGCTACGATACGTAGACATCTACAAACGCTATTTCCTAGCAAGGACGTGTCGCATTTACATTCTTTTGGAGTAAATGCGAGGAATACATAACATTGCACAATGAATATTATATGTGTTCATGAAACATAGTAATGATATGCGATATCACGATTTAAGATGCATTAGAACATTATTGCTTCGACACGAAGACATCTGCAAACGCTATTTCCTAGCAAGGAAGTGTCGCATTTGCATTCATTTGAAGTGAATACGAGGAATACATGAAACTTCGCAATGAATATTATATCTTATCATGAAACATAGAAATGTGATGTGAGAGCGCGTTTTAGGAAGCATTAGAACTCTATTGCTACGATGCGTAGGCATCTGCATACGCTGTTTCCTAGCAAGGAAGTGTCGCATTTACATTCTTCTGAAGTGTATGCGAGGTATAAGTGATACTTCGCAATGAATACTATATCTTATCATGAAATATAGTAACGAGATGCGATATCCCATTTTAAGAAGCATTAGAACTCTATTGCTACGATGCGTAGACATCTGCAGACGCTGTTTCCTAGCAAGGAAGTGTCGCATTTACATTCTTCTGAAGTGTATGAGAGGTATACATGACAATTCGCAATGAATATTATATCTTATCATGAAACATAGAAATGAGATGCGATATGACGTTTTGAGAAGCATTAGATCTCTATTTCTACGATACGTAGACATCTGCAAGCGCTATTTCCTAGCAAGGAAGTGTCGCATTTACATTCATTTGAAGTGAATAAGAGGTTAACATAACACTCCACAATGAATATTATATCTTATCATGAAACAGTGGAATGTGATGCGATATCGCAAATTAAGAAGCATTAGTACTCTATTGCTTCGATACGTAGATATCTGGAATCGTTATTTCCTAGAAAGGAAGTGTCGCATTTTCATTCTTTTGAGGTGAATACAAGGTATACATGACACATCGCAATGAATATCATATCTTATCATGAAACATAGAAATGAGATGCGATATCGCGTTTTAAGAAGCATCAGAACTCTATAGCTTCGATACGTAGACATCTGGAAACACTTCTTCCTAGCAGAGAAGTGTCGCACTTACATTCATTTGAAGTGAATATTAGGAGTATATAACACTTCGCAATGAATATTATATCTTATCATGAAACATAGAAATGAGATGCGATATCGCGCTTTAAGAAGCTTTAGAAATCTATTGCTACGATACGTAGACATCTGCAAACGCTAATTCCTATCAAGGAAGGGTCGTATTTACATTCATTTGATGTGATTACGGGGTATACATAACACTGCACAATGATTACTATATCTTATCATGAAGCATAGAAATGAGATGCGATATGACGATTTAAGAAGCATTAGAACTCTATTGCTACGACACATAGACATCTGCAAACGCTATTACCTAGGATGGAAGTGTCGCATTTTCAATCTGTTGAAGTGAATACGAGGTGTACATAACACTCCTGAATGAATATTATATCTTATCATGAAACATAGAAGTGAGATGCGATATCGCGTTTTAAAAAGCATTATAACTCTATTGCTAATATACGTAGATATCTGCAAACGCTATTTCCTAGCATGGAAATGTCGCATTTACATTCTTTTGAAGTGAATACGAGGTTAACATAACACTCCACAATGAATATTATATCTTATCATGAAACATTGAAATGAGATGCGATATCGCGTTTTAAGAAGCATTAGAACTCTATTGCTTCGATACGTAGACATCTGGCATCGCTCTTTCCTAGCGAGGGAGTATCACATTTTCATTCATTTGAAGTGTATGCGAGATATACATGACACTTCGCAATGAATATTGTATCTTAACATGAAACATAGTAATAAGGTGCGATATCGCGTTCTAAGAAGGATTAGAACTCTATTGCTACGATACGGAGACCTCTACAAACGCTATTTCCTAGGAAGCATGTTTCGCATTTGCATTCACTTGAAGTGAATAGGGGGTATAGATAACATTCCACAATGAATGCTATATCTTCGCATGAAACATAGAAATGAGATGCGATATCGGGATATAAAAAGCATTAGAAATCTATTGCTACGGTACGTAGATATCTGCAAACGCTATTCAATAGCAAGGAAGCGTCGCACTTACATTCTTTTGAAGTGAATACGAGGTATACATAACACTACACAATGAATATTATATCTTATGATGAAACATAGAAATCAGATGCGATATCGCGATTTAAGATGCATTAGAACACTATTGCTTCGATACGTAGACAACTGAAAGCGCTACTTCCTAGCAAGGAAATGTCGCATTTACATTCTTTTGAAGTAAATACGAGGTATACATAACAGTGCACTATGTATATTATATCTTATCATGAAACATAGAAATGAGATGCGATTTTGGGATTTAAGAAGCATTAGAACTCTATTGCTTCGACAGGTAGACTTCTGCAAACGCTATTTCCTCGCACGGAAGTGTCGCATTTACATTCATTTGAAGAGTATGCGAGGTGTACATGACACTTGCTAATTAATATTATATCTTATCATGAAACATAGAAATGAGATGCGATATCGCGATTTAAGAAGCATTAGAACTCTAGTGCTTAGATACGTAGACATCTGCAGACGCTATTCCCTAGCAGGGAAGTGTCGCATTTACATTCATTTGAAGTGTAGACGAGATATACATAACACTGCACAATGAATATTATATCTTATCATGAAACATAGAAATGAGAAGCGGTATCGCGATTCAAGAAGCAATAGAACTCTATTGCTTAGATACGTAGACATCTGCAAACGCTATTTCTTAGCAAGGAAGTGTCGCATTTACATTCACTTGAAGTGTATGCGAGGTATACATCACACTTCGCAATGAATATTATATACTATCATGAAACATAGAAATGAGATGCGATATCGCGTCTTCAGAAGCATTAGAACTCTAATGCTACGATACGTAGACATCTGCAAACGCTATTTCCTAGCAAGGGAGAGTCGCATTTACATTCATTTGAAGTGTATGCGAGGTATACATGACATTTCGCAATGATTATTATATCTTATCATGAAACATAGGAATGATATGCGGCATCGCGTTTTAAGAAGCAGTAGGACCCTATTGCTATGATACGTAGACATCTGCAAACGCTATTTCCTATCAAGGAAGTTTCGGATTTACATTCATTTGAAGTGTATGGGAGGTATATATGACACTTCGCAATGAATATTATATCTTATCATCAAACATAGAAATGTGATGCGATATCACGTTTTAAGTAGCATTAAAACCCTATTGCTTCAATACGTAGTCATCTGCAAACGCTATTTCCTAGCAACGAAGTGCCACATTTAAATTCTTTTGAAGTAAATACGCTTCATACATAACACTGCACAGTGAATATTATATCTGATCATGAAACATAGAAATGAGATGCGATACGACGATGTAAGAAGCATTGGAACTCTATTGCTTCGATACGTAGACATCTGCAGACGATACTTCCTACCAAGGAAGTGTCGCATTTACATTCTTTTGAAAGGAATACGTGGTATACATGACACTTCGCAATGAATATTATATCTAATCATGAGACATAGGAATGAGATGCGGTATGGCGATTTAAGAAGCATTAGAACACTATTGCCTCGATACGTAGACATCTGGTAACGCTATTTCCCAACAAGGTAGTGTCGCATTTACATTCATTTGAAGCCTATGTGCGTTATACATGACAATTCGCAATGAGTATTATATCATATTATGAAACATAGTAATGAGATGCGATATCGCGTTTTAAGAGGCATTAGAACACTATTGCTACGATACGTAGACATCTGCAGACGCTACTTCCTAGGAAGGAAGTGTCGCATTTACATTCTTTTGAAGTGAATACGAGGTATACATGACACTCCACAATGAATATTATATCTCATCATGAAACATAGAAATGTGGAGCGATATCGCGGTTTAAGAAGCATTAGAACTCCTTTGGTACAATACGTAGACATCTGCAAACGATATTTCGTAGCAAGGAAGTGTCGCATTTACATTCTTTTGAAGCGAATACGAGGTATACATAGCAATCCACAATGAATATTATATCTTATCACGAAATATAGAAATGAGATGCGATATCGCGATTTAAGAAGCATTATAACACTATTGCTTCGATACGTAGACATCTGGAAACGTGATTTCCCTGCACGGAAGTGTCGCATTAACATTCTTTTGAAGGGAATACGAGGTATGCATGACACTTCGCAATGAATATTATATCTTATTATAAAACATAGTATTGAGATGCCATATCTCGTTATAAGAAGCATTAGAACTCTATTGCTTCCATACGTAGACATCTGCCAAAGCTATTTCCTAGCAAGGAAGTGTCGCATTTACATTCTTTTGATGTGAATACGAGGTATAAGTGACACTTCGCAATGATTATTTTATCTTATTATAAAACATAGTATTGAGATGCCATATCTCGTTATAAGAAGCATCAGAACTCTATTGCTTCCATACGTAGACATCTGCCAAGGCTATTTCCTAGCAAGGAAGTGTCGCATTTACATTCTTTTGATGTGAATACGAGGTATAAGTGATACTTCGCAATGATTGTTTTATCTTACCATGAAACATAGAAATGAGTTGCGATATCGCGGTTTAAGAAGCATTAGATCTTCATTGCTACGATACGTAGATATGTGCAAACGCTGTTTCCTAGCCAGGAAGTGTCGCATTTACATTCTTTTGATGTGAATAAGAGGTTCACATGACGCTTCGCAATGAATATTATATCTTATCATGAAACATAGATATAAGATGCGACATTTTGCTTTAAGAAGCATTAGAACTGTATTGTTTCGATATGTAGACATCTGGAAACGCGATTTCCTAGCCAGGAAGTGTCGCATTTACATTCTTTTGATGTGAATACGAGGTATAAGTGACACTTCGCAATGATTATTTTATCTTACCATGAAACATAGAAATGAGTTGCGATATCGCGGTTTAAGAAGCATTAGATCTTCATTGCTACGATACGTAGATATCTGGGAACGCTGTTTCCTAGCCAGGAAGTGTCGCATTTACATTCTTTTGATGTGAATACGAGGTTCACATGACGCTTCGCAATGAATACTATCTCTTATCATGAAACATAGAAATATGATGCGATATCGCGTTTTGAGAAGCATTAGAACTCTATTGCCACGATACGTAGACATCTGCAAACGCTATTTCCTAGCAAGGAAGTGTCGCATCTACATTCTTTTGAAGTGAATGCGAGGTATACATACCACTCCACAATGAATATTATATCTTATCGTGAAACATAGAAATGAGATGCGATCTCGCGATTTATGAAGCATTAGAACACTGTTGCTACGATACGTAGACATCTGCAAATGCTATTTCCTAGCAAGGAAGTCTCGCATTTACATTCTTTTGAAGTGAATACGAGGTACACATAACATTGCACAATGAATATTATAACTTATCATGAAACATAGAAATGAGATGCGATATCCCATTTTAAGAAGCATTAGAAATCTATTGCTTCGATACGTAGACATCTGCATACGCTACTTCCTAGCAAGGCAGTGCCGCATTTGCATTTTTTTGAAGTGAATACGAGGTATGCATAATACCCCACAATGAATATTATATCTTATCACGAGACATAGAAATGATATGCGATATCCCGTCTTAAGAAGCATCAGATCCCTATTGATTCGATACGTAGTCATCTGTAAACGCTATTTCAATGCAAGGGAGTGTCGCATTTGCATTCTTTTGAAGTGAGTACGAGGTATGCATAATACCCCACAATTAATATTATATCTTATCATGAAACATTGGAATGAGATGCGATATCGCTCTTTAAGAAGCATTAGAACACTATTGCTACGATACGTAGACATCTGGAAAAGCTATTTCCTAGCAAGGAAGTGTCGCATTTACATTCTTTTTAAGTGTAGACGAGATATGCATAACCCTCCTAAATGTATATTATGTCCTATCATGAAACATAGAAATGAGATGCGATATCGCGTTTTAAGTAGCATTAGAGCTCTATTGCTATGATACGTATACATCTACAAACGCTATTTCCTAGCAAGGAAGTGTCGCATTTACATTCATTTGAAGTGAAGACGAGGAATACATGACTCTTCGCAATGCATATTATATCTTATCATGAAACGTAGAAATGAGATGCGATATCGCGTTTTGAGAAGCATTAGAACTCTATTGCCACGATACGTAGACATCTTCAAACGCTATTTCCTACCAAGGAAGTGCCACATTTAAATTCTTTTGAAGTAAATACGCTTCATACATAACACTGCACAATGAATATTATATCTGATCATGAAACATAGAAATGAGATGCGATACGACGATGTAAGAAGCATTGGAACTCTATTGCTTCGATACGTAGACATCTGCAAACGATACTTCCTACCAAGGAAGTGTCGCATTTACATTCTTTTGAAAGGAATACGAGGTATACATGACACTTCGCAATGAATATTATACGTTATCATGAAACATCGGAAAGGGATGCGATATTGCGATATAAGAGGCATTAGGACTCTATTGCTTCAAGACGTAGACATCTGCAAACATTATTCCCCCCCAAGCAAGTGTCGAATTTACATTCATTTGAAGTGTAGACGAGATATACATAACACTGCACAATCAATATTATATCTTATCATGAAAAATAGGAATGAGATGCGATATCGCAATTTAAAAAGCTTTAGAACTCCATTGGTACGATACGTAGACATCTGCAAACGTAATTTAATGGCAAGGAAGTGTCGCATTTACATTATTTTGAAGTGAACACGAGGTATACATGACACTTCGCAATGAATATTATACCTTGTCATGAATCATAGAAATGTGAGACGATATTGCGTTTTAAGAAGCATTAGAACTCTAATGCTTCGATACGTAGACATCTGGTAAAGCTATTTCCTAGTAAGGAAGTATCCCATTTACATTCTTTTTAAGTATAGACGAGATATACGTAACCCTCCGCAATGAACATTATATCTTGTCATGAAACATAGAAATGAGATGCGATGTCGCGTTTTAAGAAGCATTAGAACACTATTGCTTCGTTACGTAGACATCTGCAAACACAATTTCCTATCAAGGAAGTGTCGCATTTTCATTCATTTAAAGTGAATACGAGGTATACATAACAGTCCACAGTGACTATTATATCTTATCATGAAACATAGAAATGAGGTGCTATATAGCGATCTAAAAAGCATTAGAACACTGTTGCTACGATACGTAGACATCTGCAAAAGCTATTTAATAGCAAGGAAAAGTCGCACTTACATTCTTTTGTAGTGAATACGAGGTATACATAACAGTCCACAGTGAATATTATATCTTATCATGAAACATAGAAATGAGATGCGATATCGCAATTTAAGAAGCACTAGATCTCTATTGCTCCGATACGTAGACATCTGCAAACGCTACTTCCTAGCAAGGTGGTGTCGCAATTACATTCTATTGAAAGGAATACGAGGCATACATGACACTTCGCAATGAATATGATAACTTATCATGAATCATAGAAATGAGATGCGATATGACGATATAAGAAGCATTATAATTCTATTGGTTCGATACGTAGACATCTGCAAATGATATTTCCTAGCAAGGAAGTGACGCATTATAATTCTTTTGAAGTGAATACGAGGTACTGATAACACTGCACAATGAATATTATATCTTATCATGAAACATTGAAATGAGATGCGATATCGCGATATGAGCAGCATTAGAAATCTATTATTCTCTCTCGAATATATTCGATACGTAGACATCTGCCAACGCTATTTCCTTGGAGGGAAGTGTCGCATTTACATTCAGTTGAAGTGTATGCGAGGTATACAAGACACTTCGCAATGAATATTATATCTTATCATGAAACATTGAAATGAGATGCGATATCGCGTTTTAAGAAGAATTAGAACTCTATTGCTACGATCCGTAGACATCTGCAGACGCTATTTCCCAGCAAGGAAGTGTCGCATTTGCATTCTTTTGAAGTGAATACGAGGTATACATAACACTCCACAATGAACATTATATCTTATCATGAAACATAGAAATGAGATGCGATATCTCGTTTTAAGAAACATTAGAACCCTATTGCTACGATGCGTAGACATCTGCCAACTCTATTTCCTAGCAAGAAAGTGTCGCATCTACATTCATTCGAAGCGTATGCGAGGTATAGAACACACTTCGCAAGGAATATTATATCTTATCATGAAACATAGAAATGAGATGCGATATCACGTTTTTAGAAGCATTAGATCTCTATTGCTACGATACGTAGACATCTGCAGTCGCTATTGCCTATGAAGGAAGTGTCCCAAATACGTTCGTTTGAAGTGAATACGAGGTATACATAACACTCCACAATGAATATTATATCTTATCACGAAACATAGAAAAGTGATGCGATTTCGCGTTTTATGACGCATTAGAACTCTATTGCTTCGATACGTAGACATCTGCAAACGCTATTGCCTAGCAATGAAGTGTCGCATTTACATTCTTTTGAAGTGATAACGAGGTATTCATGACACTTCGCAATGAATATTATATCTTGTCATGAAACATAGAAATGAGATGCGATATCGCGATTTAAAGGGCATTATAAATCTATTGGGACTATACGTAGACATTTGCAAACGCCACTTAATAGCAAGGAAGTGTCGCATTTACATTCATTTGAAGTTTATGCGAGGTATAAGTGACACATCGCAATAAATATTATATCTTATCATGAAACATAGACGTGAGACGCGATATCGCGTTTTAAGAAGCACTAGATCTCTATTGCTACGATAAGCAGACATCTGCAAACGCTATTTCCTAGCAAGGAAGTGTCGCCTTTACATTCTTTTGAAGTGAATGTGAGGTGCACATGACACTTCGCAATGAATATTATATCTTATCATGAAACATAGATATAAGATGCGACATTTCGTTTTAAGAAGCATTAGAACTGTATTGTTTCGATATGTAGACATCTGGAAACGCGATTTCCCAGCAAGGATGTGTCGCATTAACATTCTTTTGAAGGGAATACGAGGTATGCATTACACTTCGCAATGAATATTATATCTTATTATAAAACATAGTATTGAGATGCCATATCTCGTTATAAGAAGCATTAGAACTCTATTGCTTCCATACGTAGACATATGCCAAAGCTATTTCCTAGCAAGGAAGTGTCGCATTTACATTCTTTTGATGTGAATACGAGGTATAAGTGACACTTCGCAATGAATATTATATCTTATCATGAAACATAGAAATGCGATGCGACATCTAGTTTTAAGAAGCATCAGAACACTTTTGTTTCGATACGTTGACATCAGCAAACGCTATTTCCTAGCAATGAAGTGTCACATTTACATTCATTTGACGTGTATGCGAGGTATACATGACACTTCGCAATGAATATTATATGTTATCATGAAACATAGAAATGAGATGCGATATCTCGCCTCAAGAAGCATTAGAACTATGTTGCTTCGATACGTAGACGTCTGCAGACGCTTTTTCCTAGCAAGGAAGTGTAGCATTTACATTCTTTTGAAGTGAATACGAGGTATACATGGCACTTCGCAAAGAATATTATATATTATCTTGAAACATAGAACTGAGATGCGCTATGGCGTTTTAAGAAGCATTTGAAATCTATTGCTACGATACGTAGATAACTGCAAACGCTATTTCCTAGAAGGAAGTGTCGCATTTACATTCTTTTGAAGTGAATGCGAGGTATACATAACACTCCACAATGAATATTATATCTTGTCATGAAACATAGACATGAGATGCGATATCGCCATTTAAAGGGCATTATAAATCTATTGGGACTATACGCAGACATTTGCAAACGCTATTTAATAGCAAGGAAGTGTCGCATTTACATTCATTTGAAGTTTATGCGAGGTATAAGTGACACTTCGCAATAAATATTATATCTTATCATGAAACATAGACGTGAGACGCGATATCGCGTTTTAAGAAGCATTAGAACTCTATTGCTACGATTCGGAGACATCTGCAAACGCTATTTCCTAGCAAGGAAGTGTCGCATTTACATTCATTTGAAGTGTATGCGATGTATACGTGAAACTTCGAAATGAATATTATATCTTATCATGAAACATAGAAATGAGATTCGATATCGCGTTTTGAGAAGCATTAGAACTCTATTGCTACCACACGTAGACATCTGCAAACGCTATTTCCTAGCAAGGAAGTGTCGCATTTACATTCATTTGTAGTGTATCCGATGTATATGTGATACTTCGCAATGAATAATATATCTTACCATGAAACATAGGAATGAGATGCGATATCTCGTTTTAAGAAGCATTAGAACTCTTTTGCTTCGATACGTAGACATCTGCAAACACTATTTCCTAGAAATGAAGTGTCGCATTTACATTCATTTGAAGTGAATACGAGGAATACATGAAACTTCGCAATAAATATTATATCTTATCATGAAACATAGAAATCGGATACGATATCGCGTTTTGAGATGCAACAGAAATCTAATACTACGATACGCAGAAATCTGCAAACGCTATTTCCTTGCAAGGAAGTGTCGCATTTACATTCTTCTGTAGTGAATACAAGGTATACATGACACTTCGCAATTAATATTATATCTTATCATGAAACATAGAAATCAGTTGCGACATCTCGTTTTAAGAAGCATTAGAACTCTATTGCTTCGAAGCGGAGACATCGGCAAACGCTATTTCCTAGCAAGGAAGTGTCGCATTTACATTCTTTTGAAGTTAATACGATATATACATGTAACTTCGCAATGAATATTATATCTTATCATGAAACATAGAAATGACATGCGGTATCCCGTTCTAAGAAGCATAAGAACTCAATCGCTTCGATACAGGGACATCTGCAAACGCTACTTCCTAGGAAGGAACTGCCGCATTTACATTCATTTGAAGTGTATCCAAGGTATAAGTGACACTTCGCAATGAATATTATATCTTATCGTGAAACATAGAAATGAAATGCGATATCGCGTTTTAAGAAGCATTAGAAATATATTGCTACGATACGTAGACACCTGCAAATGCTATTTCCTAGAAACGATATGTCGCATTTACATTCTTTTGAAGTGAATACGAGGTATACATGACTCTTTGCAATTAATATTATACCTTATTACGAAACATAGTAATGAAATACGTCATCTCGTTTTAAGAAGCATTAGAAACCTATTTTTTCGATACGTAGACATTTGGAAACGCTTTTTCCTACAAGGAAGTGTCGCATTTACATTCTTCTGAAGTGAATACAAGGTATACATTACACTTCGCAATTAATATTATATCTTATCATGAAGCATAGAAATGAGATGCGATATCCCGCTTCAAGAAGCATTAGAACTCTATTGCTTCGATACGTAGACATCTGCAATAGCTAATTCCTAGCATGGAAGTGTCGCATTTATATTCTTTTGAAGTGAGTGTGAGGTATACATAACATTGCACAATGAATATTATATATTATCATGAAACATAGAAATGAGATGCGATATCTCGTTTTAATAAGCATTATAACACGCTTGCTACGATACGTAGACATCTCCAATAGCTATTTCCTAGCAAGGAAGTGTCGCATTTATATTCTTTTGAAGTGAATGCGAGGTATACATAACATTGCACAATGAATATTATATATTATCATGAAACATAGAAATGAGATGCGATATCGCGATGTAAGATGCAATAGAACTTTATTGCTTCGATACGTAGACATCTGCAATAGCTATTTCCTAGCAAAGAAGTGTCGCATTTACATTCTTAGGAAGTGTAGACGAGATATACATAACACTCCACAATGAATATTGTATCTTATCATGAAACATATAATTGAGGATCGATTCGCGTTTTAAGAAGCATTAGAACACTATTGCTACGATACGTAGACATCTGCAGACGCTATTTCCTAGAAAGGAAGTGTCGCATTTACATTCTTTTGAAGTGAATACGAGGTATACATAGCACTCCACAATGAATATTATATCTTATCATGTAACGTAGAATTGTGGTGCGATATCGCGATTTAAGAAGCATTGGGGTACTATTGCTTCGATACGTAGACATCTGGAAACGCTACTTCCTTGGAAGGATGTGTCGCATTTACATTCTTTTGATGTGAATACGAGGTATACATGACTCTTCGCAATGAATATTATATCTCATCATGAAACATAGAAATGAGGCGCGACATCTCGTTTTAAGAAGCATTAGAACTCTATTGTTTCCATACCAAGTCATCTTGAAACGCTATTTCCTAGCAAGGAAGTGTCGCAATTACATTCCTTTCAAGTGGATACGAGGTATACATGACACTTCGCAATGAATATTATATCTCATCATTAAACATAGAAATGAGTTGCGATATCAAGTTTTAAGAAGCATTAGAACTCTATTGCTTCGATACCTAGACATCTGCAAACGTTATTTTCTAGCAAGGAAGTGTCGCATTTAGATTCATTTGAAGTGTAGACGAGGAATACATAACACTTCGTAATGAATATTATATCATATCATGAAACATAGAAATGGGATGCGATATCGCGTTTTAAGAAGCATTAGAACTCTATGGCTTCGATACGTAGACATGTGCAAACGTTATTTTCAAGCATGGAAGTGTCGCATTTACATTCATTTGTAGTGTAGACGAGGAAAACATAACACTTCGTAATGAATATTATATCTTAACATGAAACATTGAAATGAGATGCGATATCGCGTTTTCAGAAGCATTCGAACCCTATTGCTTCGATACGTAGACAGCTGGAGACGTAATATTCTAGAAAGGAAGTGTCGCATTTAAATTCATTTGATGTGTGTGCGAGGTACTCATGACACCGCGCAATGAATATTATATCTTATCATGAACCATAGATATGAGATACGATATCGCGATTTAAGAAGCATCAGAACACTATTGCTTCGATACGTAGACTACTGCGAACGCTACTTCCTAGCAAGGAAGTGTCGCACTTACATTCATTTGAAGTGTATACGAGGTATACATAACACCGCAATGAATATTATATCTTATCATGAAACATCGAAATGAGATGAGATATCTCGTTTTATGGAGCACTATAACTCTATTCCTTCGATACGAAGACATCTACAAACGCTATTTCCTAGCAAGGAAGTGACGCATTTACACTCATTTGAAGTGTATGCGTGGTATAAGTGACAATTCGCAATGAATATTTTATCTTATCATGAACATAGAAATGAGATGCGATATCGCTTTTTACGAAGCATTAGAACTCTATTGCTACGATACGTATGCATCTGGAAACGCTATTCAATAGCAAGGTAGTGTCGCATTTACATTCTATTGAAGTGAATACGAGGTATACATAACAATCCACAATGAATTTTATACCATATAACGAAACATAGAAATGAAATGCGATATCGCGTTTTAAGAAGCATTAGAACTATATTGCTACGATACGTCGACACCTGCAAACGCTATTTCCTAGCAAGGATGTGTCGCATTTACATTCTTTTGAAGTGAATACGAGGTATACATGACACTTCGCAATGAATAATATATCTTATCATGCGACATAGGAAAGAGATGCGATATCGCGTTTTAAGAATCATTAGAACTCTATTGGTACGATTCGTAGACATCTGGAGGTGCCTTTTCCTAGCAAGGAAGTGTCGCATTTACATTCTTTTGAAGTGAATACGAGGTATACATAGCACTTCGCAATGAATGTTATATCTTATCATGACACATAGAGATGTGATGCGATATCGCGATTTAAGATGCATTAGAATCCTATTGCTTCTATACGTAGACACCTGCAAATGCTATTTCCTAGCAAGGATGTGTCGCATTTACATTCTTTTGAAGTGAATACGAGGTATACACAACACTTCGCAATGAATATTATATCTTATCATGACACATAGGGATTTGATGCGATATCGCGTTTTAACAAGCATTAGAATCCTATTGCTTCTATACGTAGACATCTGCAAACGCAATTTCCTAGGAAGGAAGTGTCGCATTTACATTCATTTGAAGCGTATGCGAGGTATACATGACACTCCATAATGAATATTATATCTTATCACGAATCATGGAAATGAGATGCGATATCGCGTTTTAAGAAGCATTAGAACTCCATTGCTTCGATACGTAGACGTCTGCAAACGCCATTTACTAGCAAGGAAGAGTCGCACTTACTTTCTTTTGAAGTGAATACGAGGTATACATAACACTGCACATTGAATATTATATCTTATCATGAAACATAAAAATGAGATGCGATATCGCGTTTTTAGTAGCATTAGAACTCTAATGCTACGATACGTAGACACCTGCCAGCGCTATTTCCTAGAAAGGAAGTGTCGCATGGACATTTTTATGAAGTGAATACCAGGAATACATAATACTCCACAATGAATATTATATCTTATCATAAAACATAGAAATGAGATGCGATATGGCGTTTTAAGAAGCATTAGAACTCTATTGCTACGATACGTAGATATCTGGAAACGCTATTTCCTAGCAAGGAAGTGTCGCATTTACTTTCATCTGAAGTGAATACGAAGTATACATGACACTTCGCAATGAATATTATATCTTATCATGAAACATTGAATTGAAATGCGATATCGCGTTTTAAATAGCACTAGAAACCTATTCCTTCGATACGTAGACAACTACAAACGCTATTTCCTAGCAAGGAAGTGACGCATTTACATTCCATTGAAGTGAATACGAGGTATACATAACAATCCACAATGAATTTTATGCCATATAACGAAACATAGAAATGAAATGCGATATCGCGTTTTAAGAAGCATTAGAAATATATTGCTACGATACGTAGACACCTGCAAATGCTATTTCCTAGAAACGATATGTCGCATTTACATTCTTTTGAAGTGAATACGAGGTATACATGACTCTTCGCAATTAATACTATATCTTATCATGAAATATAGAAATGAGATACGATATCGGGATTTAAGAAGCACAAAACTCTATTTCTTCGATACGTAGACATCTGCAAACGCTATTTCCTAGCAAGGAAGTGTAGAGTGTACATTCTTTTGAAGTGTAGACGAGGGACACATAACAGTTCGTAATGAATATTGTATCTTATCATGAAACATAGACATGTGATGCGATATCGCGTTTTAAGGAGCATTAGAACCCTATTGCTACGATACGTAGACATCTGCAAACGCTATTTCCTAGCAAGGAAGTGTAGAGTTTACATTCTTTTGAAGTGTAGACGAGGGATACATAACAGTTCGTAATGAATATTGTATCGTATCATGAAACATAGAAATGAGATGCGATATCGCGTTTTAAGAAGCATTGGAACTCTATTGCTACGATACGTAGACATTGGCAAACGCAATTCCCTAGCAAGAAGGTGTCGCATTTACATTCTTCTGAAGTGGACACAAGGTATGAATGACACTTCGCAATGAATATTATATCTTATCATGAAACATAGATATGAAATGCGACATCGCGACTTAAGAAGCATGAGAACTCCTTTGCTTCGATACGTAGACATCTGCAATCGCTATATCCTGGCTAGGAATTGTCGCATTTACGTTCTTTTGAAGTTAATACGAGGTATACATGACACTTCGCAATGAATATTATATCTCATCATGAAACATAGAAATGAGGTGCGACATCTCGTTTTAAGAAGCATTAGAACTCTATTGTTTCCATACCTAGTCATCTTGAAACGCTATTTCCTAGCAAGGAAGTGTCGCAATTACATTCCTTTCAAGTGAATACGAGGTATACATGACACTTCGCAATGAATATTATATCTCATCATTAAACATAGAAATGAGGTGCGATATCGCGGTTTCAGAAGCATTCGAACTCTATTGCTCCGATACGTAGACGGCTGGAAACGTAATATTCTAGAAAGGAAGTGTCGCATTTATATTCATTTGATGTGTGTGCGAGGTACACATGACACCGCGCAATGAATATTATATCTTATCATGAACCATAGATATGAGATACGATATCGCGATTTAAGAAGCATCAGAACACTATTGCTTCGATACGTAGACTACTGCGAACGCTACTTCCTAGCAAGGAAGTGTCGCACTTACATTCATTTGAAGTGTATACGAGGTATACATAACACCGCAATGAATATTATATCTTATCATGAAACATCGAAATGAGAAGAGGTATCTCGTTTTATGGAGCACTATAACTCTATTCCTTCGATACGAAGACATCTACAAACGCTATTTCCTAGCAAGGAAGTGACGCATTTACACTCATTTGAAGTGTATGCGTGGTATAAGTGACAATTCGCAATGAATATTTTATCTTATCATGAACATAGAAATGAGATGCGATATCGCTTCTTACGAAGCATTAGAACTCTATTGCTACGATGCGTATGCATCTGGAAACGCTATTCAATAGCAAGGTAGTGTCGCATTTACATTCCATTGAAGTGAATACGAGGTATACATAACAATCCACAATGAATTTTATACCATATAACGAAACATAGAAATGAAATGCGTTATCGCGTTTTAAGAAGCATTAGAACTATATTGCTACGATACGTAGACACCCGCAAACGCTATTTCCTAGCAAGGATGTGTCGCATTTACATTCTTTTGAAGCGAATACGAGGTATACATGACACTTCGCAATGAATAATATATCTTATCATGCGACATAGGAAGGAGATGCGATATCGCGTTTTAAGAAGCATTAGAACTTTATTGGTACGATTCGTAGACATCTGGAGGTGCCTTTTCCTAGCAAGGAATGTCGCATTTACATTCTTTTGAAGTGAATACGAGGTATACATAGCACTTCGCAATGAATGTTATATCTTATCATGACACATAGAGATGTGATGCGATATCGCGATTTAAGAAGCATTAGAATCCTATTGCTTCTATACGTAGACACCTGCAAATGCTATTTCCTAGCAAGGATGTGTCGCATTTACATTCTTTTGAAGTGAATACGAGGTATACATAACACTTCGCAATGAATATTATATCTTATCATGACACATAGGGATGTGATGCGATATCGCGTTTTAACAAGCATTAGAATCCTATTGCTTCTATACGTAGACATCTGCAAACGCCATTTACTATCAAGGAAGAGTCGCACTTACTTTCTTTTGAAGTGAATACGAGGTATACATAACACTGCACATTGAATATTATATCTTATCATGAAACATAAAAATGAGATGCGATATCGAGTTTTTAGTAGCATTAGAACTCTAATGCTACGATACGTAGACACCTGCCAGCGCTATTTCCTAGAAAGGAAGTGTCGCATGGACATTTTTATGAAGTGAATACCAGGAATACATAATACTCCACAATGAATATTATATCTTATCATAAAACATAGAAATGAGATGCGATATGGCGTTTTAAGAAGCATTAGAACTCTATTGCTACGATACGTAGATATCTGGAAACGCTATTTCCTAGCAAGGAAGTGTCGCATTTACTTTCATTTGAAGTGAATACGAAGTATACATGACACTTCGCAATGAATATTATATCTTATCATGAAACATAGAAATGAGATGCGATATCGCGTTTAAAGAAGCATTAGAAGTCTAATTCTATGATACGTAGACATCTGCAAACGCTATTTCCTAGCAAGGAAGTGTCGCATTTACATTCTTTTGAAGTGTATGCGAGGTACACATGACACTTCGCAATGAATATTATATCTTATAATGAAACATAAAAATGAGATGCGATATCGCGTTTTAAGAAGCATTGGAACTCTATTGTTACGATAGGTAGTCATCTGCAGACGCAATTATCTAGCAAGGAAGTGTCGCATTTACATTCTTTTGAAGTTAATGCGAGATATTCATGACACTTCGCAATGAATACTATATCTTATCATGAAACATAGTAATAAGATGCGATATCGCCTTCTAAGAAAGATTTGAACTCTATTGCTACGATACGTGGATATCAGCAGACGCTATTTGCTAGCAAGGATGTGCCGCATTTACAATCTATTGAAGTGAATACAAGGTATACATAACACTCCACAATGAATATTATATCTTATCATGAAACATAGAAATGAGATGCGATATCGCGATATAAGGAGGATTAGAACTCTATTCCTTCGATACGGAGACATCCGCAAACGCTACTTCCTAGTATGGAAATGTCACATTTACATTCATTTGAAGCGTATGCGAGGTATAAGTGACACTTCGCAATGAATACTATATCTTATCGTGATACATAGAAATGAGATGCGATATCGCGTTTTAAGAAGCATTAGAACACTATTGCTACGATACGTAGACATCTGCAAACGCTATTCCCTAGCAAGGAAATGTCGTATTTACATTCTTTTGGAGAGATTACGAGGTATACATGACACTCCGCAATGAATATTATATCTTATCATGAAACATAGAAATGAGATGCGATATCTCGTTTTAAGAAGCATTAGAACTCCTTTGCTTCGATACATAGACATCTGCCAACGCTATTTCCTAGCAAGGGAGAGTCGCATTTACATTCATTTGAAGTGAATACGAGGTATACATAACACCGCACAATGAATATTATATCTTATAATGTAGCGTAGAATTGAGATGCAATATCGCGTTTTAAGAAGCATTAGAACTCTGTTGCTTCGATACGTAGACGTCTGCCATCGCAATTACCTAGCAAGGAAGTGTCGCATTTACATTCATTTGAAGTGTATGCGAGGTATACAAGATACTTCGCAATGAATATTACGTCTTACCATGATTCAAAGAATTGAGATGCGATATCGCGTTTTGAGAAGCACTAGAACTCTATTGCTACGATACATAGACATCTGCAAACGCTATTTCCTAGCAAGGAAGTGTCGCATTTACATTATATTGAGGTGAATACGATGTATACATAACACTGCACAATGAATATTATATCTTATCATAAAACACAGAAATGTGATGCGATATCTCGTTTTAAGAAGCATTAGTACTCTGTTGCTTCGATACGTAGACATCTGCAAACGCTCTTTCCTAGCAAGGGGGTGTCGCATTTACATTCTTTTGAAGTGAGTACGAGGTTATAATAACACTCCACAATGAATATTATATCTTATCATGAAACATAGAAATGAGATGCGATATGGCGATTTAAGAAGCAGTAGATCTCAATTGCTTCGATACGTAAACATTTGCCAACGCTATTTCCTAGCAAAGAAGTGCCGCATTTACATTCATTTGAAGTGTACGCGACGTACAGAAGACACTTCGCAACGAACATTATATCTTATCATGAAACATACAAATGAATTCGATATCGCGTTTTAGGAAGCATTAGAACTCTATTGCTACGATACGTACACATCTGCAAACGCTACTTCCTAGCAAGGAAGTGTCGCATTTACATTCTTTTGGAGTGAATACGAAGTACACATGACACTGCGCAATGAATATTATATCTTAATCTAAAACATAGAAATTAGATGCGATATCTCGTTGTAAGAAGCATTAGTACTCTATTGCTTCGATACGTAGACATCTGCAAACGCTACTTCCCAGCAAGGAAGTGTCGCATTTACATTCTATTGAAGTGAATACGAGGTATACATAACACTGCACAATGAATATTATATATTATCATGAAAGATAGAAATGAGGCGCGATATGGCGTTTTAAGTACCATTAGATTTCTATTGCTACGATACGTAGACATCTGCAAAACACTATATCCTAGCAAGGAAGTGTCGCATTTAAATTCTTTTGAAGTGAATACGGGGTATACATAACACTCCACTATGAATATCATATCTTGTCATGGAACATAGATATGTGTTGCGGTATCCTGTTTAAAGAAGCACAAGAACTCTATTGCCACGACACGTAGACATCTGCAAACGCTATTTCCTAACATGGAAGTGTCGCGTTTTCATTCTCTTGAAGAGAATACGAGGTATATATAACACTCCACAATGAACATTGCATCTTATCACGAAACATAGAAATGAAATGCGATATCGCGATTTACGAAGCATGAGAACCCTATTCCTTCGATACGGAGACATCTGCAAACGCTATTTCCTGGCAAGGAAGTGTCGCATTTACATTCTTTTGAAGTGAATACGGGGTATACGAAGCACTCCACAATGAATATTATATCTTATCATGAAACATAGAAATGGGATGCGATATCGCGTTTTATGAAGCGGTAGAACTCTATTGCTACGATACGTAGACATCTGCTAACTCTATTTCCTAGGAAGGAAGTGTCGCATTTACATTCCTTTGATGTGAATGCCAGGTATACATGACACTTTGCAATGAGTATTATATTTTATCATGGAACATAGAAATGGGATGCGATATCCCGTTTTAAGTAGCATTAGAACTTTATTGCTTCGATACGTGGATATCAGGAAACGCTACTTCCTAGCAAGGAAGAGTCGCATTTACATTCTTTTGAAGTGAATTCGTGGTATACATGACACTTCGCAATGAATATTATATCTTATTATGAAACATAGAAATGAGATGCGATATGGCGTTTTAAGAAGCATTAGAAATCTATTGCTGCGATACGTAGTGATCTGGAAACGCAATCTTCTAGCAAGGAGGAGTCGCCTTTACATTCTTTTGAAGTGAATTCGTGGTATACATGACACTTCGCAACGAATATTTTATCTTATCAGGAAACATTGAAATGAGATGCGATATCGCGTTTTAAAAAGCATAATAACTCTATTGCCACGATACGTAGATATCTACAAACGCTATTTCCTAGGATGGAAATGACGCATTTACATTCGTTGGAAGTGAATACGAGGTATACAAGACACTTCGCAATGAATATTATATCTTATCATGAAACACAGAAATGAGATGCGATGTCGCGTTTTAAAAAGCATTATAAATCTATTGCTTCGATACGTAGACATCTGCAAACGCTATTTCCTAGCAAGGAAGTGTCGGATTTACATTCATTTGAAGTGTATGCGAGGTATACGTAACACTTCGCAATGAATGTTATATCTTATCATGAAACATAGGAATGAGATGCGACACCTCGTTTTAAGAAGCATTAGAACTCTATTGCTTCGATACGTAGACGTCTGCAAGCGCTATTTCCTAGCAAGGAAGTGTCGCATTTACATTCTTCTGAAGAGAATACAAGGTACACATGACACTTCGCAATTAATATTTTATCTTACCATGAAACATAGAAATGAGATTTGTTATCGCGTTTTGAGAAGCATTAGAACTCTATTGTTACTATACGTAGACATCTGCAAACGTTATTTGCTAGCAAGGAAGTGTCGCATTTACATTCATTTGTAGTGTATGCGATGTATACGTGACACTTCGCAATAAATATTATATCTTTTCATGAAACATAGAAATGAGATGCGATATCGCGTTTTGAGATGCAATAGAAACCTAATGCTACGATACGCTGAAATCTGCAAACGCTATTTCCTAGCAAGGAAGTGTCGCATTTACATTCTTCTGAAGTGAATACAAGGTATACATGACACTTCGCAATTAATATTTTATCTTACCATGAAACATGGAAATGAGATGCGATATCGAGGTTTAAGAAGCATTAGAACCCCTTTTGCTTCGATATGGAGACATCTGAAAACGCTATTTCCTAGCAAGGAAGTGTCGCATTTACATGCTTTTGAAATGAGTACGAGGTATACATGACATGTCGAAGTGAAAATTATATCTTATCATGAAACAGAAATGAGATGCGATATCGCGATTTAAGATGCATTAGAACACAATTTCTTCGATACGCAGACATCTGCCAACGCTATTTCCTAGCAAGGAAGTGTCGCATTTACATTGTTTTGAAGTGAATACGAGGAATACATAACAATCCACATTGAATATTATACCTGATCACGAAACATAGAAATGAGTTGCGACATCTCGTTTTAAGAGGCATTAGAACTCTATTTTTGCGATACGTAGACATCTGGAAACGCCATTTCTTAGCTAGGAAGTGTCCCTATTACATTCTTTTGATGTGAATACGAGGTATACATAACACTGCACAATGAATATTATATCTTATCATGAGACATAGAAATGAGATGCGATATCGCGTTTAAAGTAGCGTTAGAACACTGTTGCTTCGATACGTAGACATCTGGATACGCTATTTGCTAGAATGGAAGTGTCGCATTGACATTCTTTTGAAGTGAATACGAGGTATACGAAGCACTCCACAATGAATATTATAACTTATCATGAAACATAGAAATGAAATGCGATATTGCTATTTAAGAAGCATTAGAAATCTGTTGCTTCGATACGTAGACATCTGCCATCGCTATTTCCTAGCAAGGAAGTGTCGCATTTACATTCTTTTGAAGTGAATACGAGGTTAACATAACACTCCACAATGAATATTATATCTTATCATGAATCATGGAAATGAGATCCGATATCGCGATTTAAGAAGCGTCAGAACTCCATTGCTACGATACGTGGACATCTGCAAACGCTATTTCCTAGCAAGGAAGTGTCGCATTTACATTCTTTTGAAGTGAATACGAGGAATACATGACAATCAACAATGTATATTATACCTGACCACGAAACATAGAAATGAGTTGCGACATCTCGTTTTAAGAGGCATTGGAACTCTATTGTTGCGATACGTAGACATCTGGAAACGCCATTTCTTAGCTAGGAAGTGTCCCTGTTACATTCTTTTGAAGTGAATACGAGGTATACATAACACTGCACAATGAATATTATATCTTATCATGAGACATAGAAATGAGATGCGATATCGCGTTTTGAGATGCAATAGAAACCTAATGCTACGATACGCAGAAATCTGCAAACGCTATTTCCTAGCAAGGAAGTGTCGCATTTACATTCTTCTGAAGTGAATACAAGGTATACATGACACTTCGCAATTAATATTTTATCTTACCATGAAACATAGAAATGAGATTTGATATCGCGTTTTGAGAAGCATTAGAACTCTATTGTTACTATACGTAGACATCTGCAAACGCTATTTCCTAGCAAGGACGTGTCGCCTTTACATTCATTTGAAGTGTATGCGAGGTATACGTGATACTTCGCAATGAATAATATATCGTACCATGAAACATAGGAATGAGATGCAGTATCTCGTTCTAAGGAGCATTAGAACTCTTTTGCCTCGATACGTAGACATCTGCAAACGCTATTTCCTAGCAAGGCAGAGTCGCATTTACATTCATTTGAAGTGTATGCGATGTATACTTGACACTTCGCAATAAATATTATATCTTATCATGAAACATAGAAATGGGATGCGATATTGCTATTTAAGAAGCATTAGAAATCTGTTGCTTCGATACGTAGACATCTGCCATCGCTATTTCCTAGCAAGGAAGTGTCGCATTTACATTCTTTTGAAGTGAATACGAGGTTAACATAACACTCCACAATGAATATTATATCTTATCATGAATCATGGAAATGAGATCCGATATCGCGATTTAAGAAGCGTCAGAACTCCATTGCTACGATACGTGGACATCTGCAAACGCTATTTCCTAGCAAGGAAGTGTCGCATTTACATTCTTTTGAAGTGAATACGAGGAATACATGACAATCCACAATGTATATTATACCTGATCACGAAACATAGAAATGAGTTGCGACATCTCGTTTTAAGAGGCATTGGAACTCTATTGTTGCGATACGTAGACATCTGGAAACGCCACTTCTTAGCTAGGAAGTGTCCCTATTACATTCCTTTGAAGTGAATGCCAGGTATACATGACACTCCGCAAAGAATATTATATCTTATCATGAAACATAGAAATGAAATGCGATATCCCGGTTTGAGAAGCATTAGAACTTTATTGCTTCGACACGTAGACATCGGCCAACACTATTTCCAAGCAATGAAGTGTCGCAATTACATTCATTTAAAGTGTATGCGAGGTATAAGTGATACTTCGCAATGAACATTATATCTTATCATGAAACATAGAAATGAGATGCGATATCGCGTTTTGAGAAGCATTAGAGCTCTATTGCTACGATAAGTAGACATGTGCAAACGCTATTTAATAGCAAGGAAGTGTCGCATTTACATTCAGTTGAAGTGTATGCGAGGTATACTAGACACTTCGCAAAGAATATTATATCTTATCATGAAACATTGAAATGTGATGTGATATGACGACTTAAGGCGCATTAGAAGTATATTGGTTCGATACGTAGACATCTGCAAACGCTTTTTCCTAGCAAGGAAGTGTCGCATTTACATTCTTTTGAAGTGAATACGAGGTATACGAAGCACTCCACAATGAATATTATATCTTATCATGAAACATAGAAATGGGATGCGATATCGCGTTTTATGAAGCGGTAGAACTCTATTGCTACGATACGTAGACATCTGCTAACTCTATTTCCTAGGAAGGAAGTGTCGCATTTACATTCCTTTGATGTGAATGCCAGGTATACATGACACTTTGCAATGAGTATTATATTTTATCATGGAACATAGAAATGAGATGCGATATCCCGTTTTAAGTAGCATTAGAACTTTATTGCTTCGATACGTGGATATCAGGAAACGCTACTTCCTAGCAAGGAAGAGTCGCATTTACATTCTTTTGAAGTGAATTCGTGGTATACATGACACTTCGCAATGAATATTATATCTTATTATGAAACATAGAAATGAGATGCGATATGGCGTTTTAAGAAGCATTAGAAATCTATTGCTGCGATACGTAGTGATCTGGAAACGCTATCTTCTAGCAAGGAGGAGTCGCCTTTACATTCTTTTGAAGTGAATTCGTGGTATACATGACACTTCGCAACGAATATTTTATCTTATCAGGAAACATTGAAATGAGATGCGATATCGCGTTTTAAAAAGCATAATAACTCTATTGCCACGATACGTAGATATCTACAAACGCTATTTCCTAGGATGGAAATGACGCATTTACATTCGTTGGAAGTGAATACGAGGTATACAAGACACTTCGCAATGAATATTATATCTTATCATGAAACACAGAAATGAGATGCGATGTCGCGTTTTAAAAAGCATTATAAATCTATTGCTTCGATACGTAGACATCTGCAAACGCTATTTCCTAGCAAGGAAGTGTCGGATTTACATTCATTTGAAGTGTATGCGAGGTATACGTAACACTTCGCAATGAATGTTATATCTTATCATGAAACATAGGAATGAGATGCGACACCTCGTTTTAAGAAGCATTAGAACTCTATTGCTTCGATTCGTAGACGTCTGCAAGCGCTATTTCCTAGCAAGGAAGTGTCGCATTTACATTCAGTTGAAGTGTATGCGATGTATACGTGACACTTCGCAATAAATATTATATCCTTTCATGAAACATAGAAATGAGATGCGATATCGCGTTTTGAGATGCAATAGAAATCTAATGCTACGATACGCATAAATCTGCAAACGCTATTTCCTAGCAAGGAAGTGTCGCATTTACATTCTTCTGAAGTGAATACGTGGTATACATGACACTTCGCAATTAATATAATATCTTATCACGAAACTTAGATGTGAGATACGACATCTCGTTTTACGAAGCATTAGAAGTGTATTGTTACGATACGTAGATATCTGCAATCGCTATTTCCTAGCAAGGAAGTGTCGCATTTACATTCATTTGAAGTGTACGCGGGGTATACATAACACTTCGCAATGAATATTATATGTTATCATGAAACATAGAAATGAGATGCGATGTCTCGTTTTAAGAAGCATCATAACACGCTTGCTACAATACGTAGACATCTGCAAACGCTATTTCCTAGCAAGGAAGTGTCGCATTTACATTCATTTGAAGTGTATGCGAGGTATACATAACACTTCGCAATGAATATTATACCTTATCATGAAGCATAGAAATGTGATGCGATATCGCGTTTCAAGAAGCCTAAGAACCCTATTGCTCCGATAAGTAGACATCTGCAAACGCTACTTCCTAGCAATGAAGTGTCGCATTTACATTCTTTTGAAGTGAATACGTGGTATACATGACACTTCGCAATGATTATTATATCTTATCATGAAACATAGAAATGAGGTGCGATATCGCGTTTCGAGAAGCATTAGAACTCTATTGCTACGATACGTAGACATCTGCAAACGCTATTTCCTAGCAAGGAAGTGTCGTATTTACATCATTTTGAGGTGAATACGGGGTATACATAACACTGCACAATGAATATTACATCTTGTCATGAAACATAGAAATGAGATGCGATATGACGATTTAAGAAGCATTAGAACTTTATTGCTTCGATACGCAGACATCTGCAAACGCTATTTCCTGGGAAGGAAGTGCCGCATTTACATCGTTATCTCCTAGCAAGGAAGTGTCGCATTTACATTCTTCTGAAGTGAATACAAGGTATACATTACACTTCGCAATTAATATTATATCTTATCATTGAGCATAGAAATGAGATGCGATATCCCGTTTCAAGAAGCATTAGAACTCTATTGCCTCGATACGTAGACATCTGCAATAGCTATTTCCTAGCAAGGAAGTGTCGCATTTATATTCTTTTGAAGTGAATGCGAGGTATACATAACATTGAACAATGAATATTATATATTATCATGAAACATAGAAATGAGATGCGATATCGCGATATAAGAAGCATTAGAACTTTATTGCTTCGATGCGTAGACATCTGCAAACGCTATTTCCTAGCAAGGAAGTGTCGCATTTACATTCATTTAAAGTGAATACGAGGAATACATGAAGCTTCGCAATGAATACTATATCTTATCATGAAACATAGAAATGAGATTCGATATCCCGTTTCAAGAAGCATTAGAACTACTCTATTGCTTCGATACGTAGACATCTGCAATCGCTATTTCCTAGCAAGGAAGTGTCGCATTTACATTCATTTGAAGTGTATGCGAGGTATACAAGAAACTTCGCAATGAATATTACATCTTTTCATGATTCATAGTAATGAGATGCGATATCGCGTTTTGAGAAGCATTAGAACTCAATTGCTACGATACGTAGACATCTGCAAACGCTATTTCCTAGCAAGGAAGTGTCGCATTTACATTCTTTTGAAGCGTAGACGAGATATACATAGCACTCCACAATGAATATTGTATCTCATCACGAAACATATAATTGAGGATCCATTCGCGTTTTAAGAAGCATTAGAAATCTATTTCTTCGATACGTAGACATCCGCAGACGCTATTACCAAGCAAGGAAGTGTCGCATTTTCAATCTTTTGAAGTGAATACGAGGTATACGTAACACTTCGCAATGAATATTATATCTTATCATGAAACATAGAAATGAAATGCGATATCGCGATTTAAGGAGCATTGGAACTCTATTGCTTCAATATGTAGACATCTGCAAAGGCTATGTCCTAGCAAGGTAGTGTCGCATTTACATTCTTTTGAAGTGAATACCAGGTACACATAATACTCCACAATTAGTCTTATATCTTATCATGAGACATAGAATTGAGATGCGATATCCCGTTTTAAGAAGCATTAGAACTCTATTGCTTCGATACGTGTACATCTGCAAACGCTATTTCCTAGGAAGAAAGTGTGGCATTTACATTCTTTTGAAGTGAAAACGAGGTACACATGACACTTCGCAATGAATATTATATCTTCTCACAAAACACAGAAATGAGATGCGATATCTCGTTTTAAGATGCATTAGAACTCTGTTGGTTCGATACGTATACATCTGCCATCTTTATTTCCTAGCAAGGAAGTGTCGCATTTACATTCTTTAGAAGTGAATCCGAAGTATACATGACATTCCGCAATGAATATTATATCTTATCATAAAACATAAAAATGAAATGCGATTTCGCGCTTTAAGAAGCATTAGAACACTATTGCTACGATACGTAGACATCTGCAGACGCTATTTCGTAACAAGGAAGTGTCGCATTTACATTCATTTGAAGTGTATGCGAGGTATACATGACACTCCACAATGAACATTATATCTTATCATGAAACATAGAAATGAGATGCGATATCTCGTTTTAAGAAGCATTAGAACTATATTGCTACGATACGTAGACACCTGCAAACGCTATTTCCTAGCAAGGATGTGTCGCATTTACAATCTTTTGAAGTGAATACGAGGTATACATGACACTTCGCAATGAATAATATATCTTATCATGCGACATAGGAAAGAGATGCGATATCGCGTTTTAAGAAGCATTAGAACACTATTGGTACGATTCGTAGACATCTGGAGGTGCCTTTTCCTAGCAAGGAAGTGTCGCATTTACATTCTTTTGAAGTGAATACGAGGTATACATAACACTTCGCAATGAATATTATATCTTATCATGACACATAGAGATGTGATGCGATGTCGCGATTTAAGAAGCATTAGAATCCTATTGCTTCTATACGTAGACACCTGCAAATGCTATTTCCTAGCAAGGATGTGTCGCATTTACATTCTTTTGAAGTGAATACGAGGTATACATAACACTTCGCAATGAATATTATATCTTATCATGACACATAGGGATGTGATGCGATATCGCGTTTTAAGAAGCATTAGAATCATATTGCTTCTATACGTAGACATCTGCAAACGCTATTTCCTAGCAAGGAAGTGTCGCATTTACATTCATTTGAAGCGAATGCGAGGTATACATGACACTCCATAATGAATATTATATCTTATCACGAATCATGGAAATGAGATGCGATATCGCGTTTAAAGAAGCATTAGAACTCCATTGCTTCGATACGTAGACGTCTGCAAACGCCATTTACTAGCAAGGATGAGTCGCACTTACTTTCTTTTGATGTGAATACGAGGTATACATAACACTGCACATTGAATATTATATCTTATCATGAACATAGAAATGAGATGCGATATCGCGTTTTTAGTAGCATTAGAACTCTAATGCTACGATACGTAGACACCTGCCAGCGCTATTTCCTGGAAAGGAAGTGTCGCATTTACATTCATTTGAAGTGTATGCGTGGAACACATAACACTTCGTAATGAATATTAATCTTAACATGAAACATTGAATTGAGATGCGATATCGCGTTTTAAAAAGCACTAGAACTCTATTCCTTCGATACGTAGACATCTACAAACGCTATTTCCTGGCAAGGAAGTGACGCATTTAGCATTCATTTTGAAGTGTATGCGAGGTATAACTGACAATTCGCAATGAATATTTTATCTTATCATGAACATAGAAATGAAATTCGATATCGCGTTTTAAGAAGCATTAGAACTACATTGCTACGATACGTTGACACCTGCAAACGCTATTTCCTAGCAAGAATGTGTCGCATTTACATTTGAAGTGAATACGAGGTATACATAACACTGCACATTGAATATTATATCTTATCATGAAACATAGAAATGCGATGCGATATCGCGATTTATGAAGCATTAGAACTCTATTGCTTCCATACGTAGACATCTGCAGAAGCAACTTCTAGCAAGGAAGTGTCGTATTTACATTCTTTTGAATTGTATACGAGGTACACATGACACTTCGCAATGAATATTATATCTTATCATGAAACATTAGAAATGAGATGCGATATCGCGTTCTAAGGAGCATTAGAACTCTATTGCTTCGATACGTAGACATCTGCAGACGCTATTTCCTAGCAAGGAAGTGTCGCATTTACATTCACTTGAAGTGTATGCGAGGTATACATGCCACTTGGCAATGAATATTATATCTTATCATAAAACATAGAATTGAGATGCGATATCGCGATTTAAGAAGAAGATTAGAATTCTATTGCTTCGATACGTAGACATCTGAGAACGCTACTTCCAAGCAAGGAAGTGTCGCATTTACATTCTTTTGAAGTGAATACGAAGTACACATGACACTCCGCAGTGAATATCATATCTTATCATGAAACATAGAAATGAGATGCGATATCTTGTTTTAAGAAGCATTAGAACTCTATTGCTAATATACGTAGACATCTGCAAACGCTACCTCTTAGCAAGGAAGTGTCGTATTTACATTCTATTGAAGTGAATACGACGTATACATAACACTGCACAATGAATATTATATCTTATCATAAAACATAGCTGTGATATGCGATATCTCGTTTTAAGAAGCATTAGAACTCTGTTGCTTCGATACGTAGACATCTGCCATCGATATATACTAGCAAGGCAGTGACGCATTTACATTCATTTGAAGTGGATGCGAGGTATACATGACGCTTCGCAATGAATATTATATCTTATCATGTAACATACAAATGGGATGCGATATCGCCTTTTAAGAAGCCTTAGTACTCTATTGCTTCGATACGTAGATATCTGGAAACGATATTCCCTAGCAAGGAAGAGTCGCATTCACATCTCTTGATGTGAATACGAAGTATACATGACACTTCGCAATGAATATTATATCTTATCATGAAACATACAAATGAGATGCGATATCTCGTTTTGAGAAGCATTAGAACTCTATTGCTTCGATACGTAGACATCTGCAAACGCTATTTCCTCAGCAAGGAAGTGTCGCATTTTACATTCATCTGTAGTGCATGCGAGGATACATGACACTTCGCAATGAATATTATGTCTTATCATGAAACATACAAATGAGATGCGACATCTCGTTTTAAGAAGCATTAGAACTCTATTGCTTCGGTACGGAGACATCTGCAAACGCTATTTCCTAGCAAGGAAGTGTAGCATTTACATTCTCTTGAAGTGAATACGAGGTATACATGACACCTTTCAGTGAATATTATATCTTATCATGAAACATAGTCATGAGATGCGAATCACGATTTAAGATGCATTTGAAATCTATTGCTCCGATACGTAGACATCTGCAAACGCTATTTCCTAGCAAGCAAGTGTCGCATTTAACATTGTTTTGAAATGAATGCGAGGTATGCATGACACTTCGCAATCAATATTGTACCTTATCATGAAACATACAAATGAGATGCGATATTGCGTTTTAAGAAGAATTAGAACTCTATTGCTACGATACGTAGATATCTGCAGGCGCTATTTCCTAGCAAGGAAGTGTCGCATTTACATTCATTTGAAGTGTATGCGAGGTATACATGCCACTTGGCAATGAATATCATTTCTTATCATGAAACATAGAAATGAGATGCGATATCGCGATTTAAGAAGCATTAGAACTCTATTGCTTCGATACGTAGACATCTGGAAACGTAATTTCCTAGAGCGGAAGTGTCGCATTTACATTCAGTTGAAGTGAATACGAGGTATGCATGTCACTTCACATGAATATTATACCTTATCATGAAACATAGAAATGAGATGCGATATCGCGTTTTAGGAAGCATCAGAACACAATTGCTACGATACGTAGACATCTGCAAACGCCATTTCTAGCAAGTAAGTGTCGCAGTTACATTCTTTTGAATTGTATGCGAGGTATA
The DNA here is from genome assembly GCF_050948175.1 of Xylocopa sonorina. Lineage (NCBI taxonomy): Eukaryota > Metazoa > Arthropoda > Insecta > Hymenoptera > Apidae > Xylocopa > Xylocopa sonorina. The sequence continues at coordinate 477,965 of NW_027490137.1, read as the reverse complement.
CATAACACTACACAATGAATATTATATCTTATATCGAAACATATGAATGAGATGCGATATCGCGATTTAAGAAGCATTACAACTCTATTGCTTCGATACGTAGACATCTGGAAACGTAATTTCCTAGAATGGAAGTGTCGCATTCTTATTCAATTGAAGTGTATGCGAGGTATACTTGACACTTCGCAATGAATATTATATCTTATCATGGAACATTGAAGTGAGGAGCGACATCGCGTTTTAAGAAGCATCAGAACTCTATTGCTATGATACGTAGACATCTCCAAACGCTATGTCCTAGCAAGAAGTGTAGCATTTACATCCTTTTGAAGTGAATACGAGGTATACATAAACACTCCACAATGAATATTATATCTTATCATGAAACATAGAAAAGGGATGCGATATTGCGTTTTTGAGAAGCATTAGAACTCTATTGCTTCGATACGTAGACATCTGCAATTCGCTCTTTCCTAGAAAACGAAGTGTCGCAATTACATTCATTTGAAGTGAATACGAGGAACACATGAAACTTCGCAATGAATAGTATATCTTATCATGCAACGTAGCAATGAGATGCGATATCGCGTTTTTAAGAGGCATTAGAACTCTATTGCTTCGATACGTAGACATCTGGAAACGTATTTTCCTATAAAGGAAGTGTCGCATTTACATTCAATTGAAGTGTAGACGAGAAACACATAACACTTCGCAATGAATATTATATCTTATCATAACACATAGAAATGTGATGCGATATCGCGTTAAGTTCGGAGTATATCGGGTTAAGTTTTAAGATGCACTAGAACTCTACTGCTTCGATACGTAGACATCTGCAACACGCTATTTCCTAGCTAGGAAGTGTCGCATTTACATTCATTTGAAGTGTATGCGATGTATACGTGAAACTTCGAAATGAATATTATATCTTATCATGAAACATAGAAATGAGATTCGATATCGCGTTTTTGAGAAGCATTAGAACTCTATTGCTTCGATACGTCAGACATCTGCAAATTCTATTTCCTAGCAAGGAAGTGTCGCATTTACACTCATTTGAAGGTGAATACGAGGAATACATGAAACTTCGCAATGAATATTATATCTTATCATGAAACACAGTAATGAGATTCGATATCCCGTTTCAAGAAGCATTAGAACTCTATTGCTTCGATACGTAGACATCTGTAAAACTCTATTTCCTAGCATGGAAGTGTCGCATTTACACTCATTTGAAGTGAATACGAGGAATACATGAAACTTCGCAATGAATATTATATCTTATCATGAAACATAGAAATGAGATGCGATATCCCGTTTAAAGATGCATTAGAACTCTACTTGCTTCGATACGTAGACGTCTGAAAACGCTATTTCCTAGCTAAGGATGTGTCGCATTTACATTCATTTGAAGTGTATGCGATGTATACGTGACACTTTGCAATAAATATTACATCTTATCATGAAACATAGAAATGAGATGCGATATCGCGTTTTGAGATGCAATAGAAATCTAATGCTACGATACGCAGAAATCTGCAAACGCTATTTCCTAGCACGGAAGTGTCGCATTTACATTCATTTGAAGTGAATACGAGGAATACATGAAACTTCGCAATGAATATTATATCTTATCATGAAACATAGAAATGAGATGCGATATCCCGTATCAAGAAGCACTAGAACTCTATTGCTTCGATACGTAGACGTCTGCAAACGCTATTTCCTAGCAAGGAAGTGTCGCATTTACATTCATTTGAAGTGAATACGAGGAATACATGAACTTCGCAATGAATATTATATCTTATCATGAAGCATAGAAATGAGATGCGATATCCCGTTTCATGAAGCATTAGAACTCTATTGCTTCGATACGTAGACATCTGCAAACGCTATTTCCTAGCAAGGAAGTGTCGCATTTGCATTCATTTGAAGTGAATACGAGGAATACATGAAACTTCGCAATGAATATTATATCTTATCATGAAACATAGAAATGTGATGTGAGAGCGCGTTTTAGGAAGCATTAGAACTCTATTGCTACGATGCGTAGGCATCTGCATACGCTGTTTCCTAGCAAGGAAGTGTCGCATTTACATTCTTCTGAAGTATATGCGAGGTATAAGTGATACATCGCAATGAATACTATATCTTATCATGAAATATAGTAACGAGATGCGATATCCCGTTTTAAGAAGCACTAGAACTCTATTGCTACGATGCGTAGACATCTGCAGACGCTGTTTCCTAGCAAGGAAGTGTCGCATTTACATTCTTCTGAAGTGTATGAGAGGTATACATGACAATTCGCAATGAATATTATATCTTATCATGAAACATAGAAATGAGATGCGATATGACGTTTTGAGAAGCATTAGATCTCTATTTCTACGATACGTAGACATCTGCAAACGCTATTTCCTAGCAAGGAAGTGTCGGATTTACATTCATTTGAAGTGTATGCGAGGTATACGTAACACTTCGCAATGAATGTTATATCTTATCATGAAACATAGAAATGAGATGCGATATCGCGATTTAAGAAGCGTTAGGGCTCTATTGCTTCGATACGCAGACATCTGCAAACGCTATTTCTTAGCAAGGAAGTGTCGCATTTACATTCACTTGAAGTGTATGCGAGGTATACATCACACTTCGCAATGAATATTATATACTATCATGAAACATAGAAATGAGATGCGATATCGCGTCTTCAGAAGCATTAGAACTCTAATGCTACGATACGTAGACATCTGCAAACGCTATTTCCTAGCAAGGGAGAGTCGCATTTACATTCATTTGAAGTGTATGCGAGGTATACATGACATTTCGCAATGATTATTATATCTTATCATGAAACATAGGAATGATATGCGGCATCGCGTTTTAAGAAGCAGTAGGACCCTATTGCTATGATACGTAGACATCTGCAAACGCTATTTCCTATCAAGGAAGTTTCGGATTTACATTCATTTGAAGTGTATGGGAGGTATATATGACACTTCGCAATGAATATTGTATCTTATCATCAAACATAGAAATGTGATGCGATATCACGTTTTAAGTAGCATTAAAGCCCTATTGCTTCGATACGTAGTCATCTGCAAACGCTATTTCCTAGCAAGGAAGTGTCGCATTTACATTCATTTGAAGTGTATGCGAGGTACAAGTGACACTTCGCAATGAATATTATATTTCATTATGAAACATAGAAATGGGATGCGATATCGCGTTTTAAGAAGCATTAGAAGTCTATTGCTACGATACGTAGACATCTGCAAACGCTATTTCCTAGGAAGGAAGTGTCGCATTTACATTCGTTTGAAGTGAATACGAGGTGTACATGAAACTTGGCAATGAATTTTATATCTTATCATGAAACACAGAAACGAGATGCGATATTACGATTTAAGAAGCTTTAGAATTCTATTGCTTCGATACGTAGAAATCTGCGGACGCTATTTCCTTGCAAGGAAGTGTCACATTTACATTCTGTTGAAGTGAGTACGAGGTATACATGACACTTCGCAACGAATATTATATCTCATCATGAAGCATCGAAATGAAGTGCGACATCTCGTCTTAAGAAGCATTAGAACTCTATTGCTACGATACGCAGTCATCTGCGAACGCTACTTCCTAGCAAGGAAGTGTCGCATTTACAATCTTTTGAAGTGAATACGATGTATAAATAACACTCCACAATGAATATTATAACTTATCATGAAACATAGAAATGAGATGCGTTATCGCGATTTAAGATGCATTAGAACCCTATTGCTTCGATACGTAGACATCTGCAAACGCTACTTCCTAGCAAGGAAGTGTCGCATTTACAATCTTTTGAAGTGAATACGAGGTATACATGACACTTCGCAGTGACTATTTCATCTTATCATAAAACATAGAAATGAGATGCGATATCGCGGTTTTGGAAGCATTAGATCTCTATTGCTACGATACGTAGACATCTGCAATCGCTATTTCCTAGCAAGGAAGAGTCGCATTTACATTCATTTGAAGCGTTGCCGAGAAATACATAACACTTCGCAATGAATATTATATCTAATCATGAGACATAGGAATGAGATGCTATATCGCGTTTTAAGAAGAATCAGAACTCTATTGCATCGATACGTAGAAACCTGCAAACACTATTTCCTCGCAAGGAAGGGTTGCATTTACATTCTTGTGAAAGGAATACGAGGTATAAATAACACTTCGCGATGAATATTATATCTAATCATGAGACATAGAAATGAGATGCGGTATGGCGATTTAAGAAGCATTAGAACACTATTGCCTCGATACGTAGACATCTGGTAACGCTATTTCCCAGCAAGGTAGTGTCGCATTTACATTCATTTGAAGCCTATGTGCGTTATACATGACAATTCGCAATGAGTATTATATCATATTATGAAACATAGTAATGAGATGCGATATCGCGTTTTAAGAAGCATCAGAACACTATTGCTACGATACGTAGACATCTGCAGACGCTACTTCCTAGGAAGGAAGTGTCGCATTTACATTCTTTTGAAGTTAATACGAGGTATACATGACACTCCACAATGAATATTATATCTCATCATGAAACATAGAAATGTGGAGCGATATCGCGGTTTAAGAAGCATTAGAACTCCTTTGGTACAATACGTAGACATCTGCAAACGATATTTCGTAGCAAGGAAGTGTCGCATTTACATTCTTTTGAAGCGAATACGAGGTATACATAGCAATCCACAATGAATATTATATCTTATCACGAAATATAGAAATGTGATGCGATATCGCGATTTAAGAAGCATTATAACACTATTGCTTCGATACGTAGACATCTGGAAACGCGATTTCCCTGCAAGGAAGTGTCGCATTAACATTGTTTTGAAGGGAATACGAGGTATGCATGACATTTCGCAATGAATATTATATCTTATTATAAAACATAGTACTGAGATGCCATATCTCGTTATAAGAAGCATTAGAACTCTATTGCTTCCATACGTAGACATCTGCCAAAGCTATTTCCTAGCAAGGAAGTGTCGCATTTACATTCTTTTGATGTGAATACGAGGTATAAGTGACACTTCGCAATGATTATTTTATCTTATTATAAAACATAGTATTGAGATGCCATATCTCGTTATAAGAAGCATCAGAACTCTATTGCTTCCATACGTAGACATCTGCCAAGGCTATTTCCTAGCAAGGAAGTGTCGCATTTACATTCTTTTGATGTGAATACGAGGTATAAGTGACACTTCGCAATGATTGTTTTATCTTACCATGAAACATAGAAATGAGTTGCGATATCGCGGTTTAAGAAGCATTAGATCTTCATTGCTACGATACGTAGATATCTGCAAACGCTGTTTCCTAGCCAGGAAGAGTCGCATTTACATTCTTTTGATGTGAATAAGAGGTTCACATGACGCTTCGCAATGAATATTATCTCTTATCATGAAACATAGAAATATGATGCGACATCTCGTTTTAAGAAGCATTAGAGCTCTATTGCTTAGATACGGAGACATCTGCAATCGCTATTTCCTAGAATGGAAGTGTCGCATTTACATTCTTATGAAGTGAATACGAGGTGTACGTGACACTTCGCAATGAATATTATATCTTATCATGAAACATAGAAATGCGATGCGACATCTAGTTTTAAGAAGCATTAGAACACTTTTGTTTCGATACGTTGACATCAGCAAACGCTATTTCCTAGCAATGAAGTGTCACATTTACATTCATTTGACGTGTATGCGAGGTATACGTGACACTTCGCAATGAATATTATATGTTATCATGAAACATAGAAATGAGATGCGATATCGCGATTTAAAGGGCATTATAAATCTATTAGGACTATACGTAGACATTTGCAAACGCTATTTAATAGCAAGGAAGTGTCGCCTTTACATTCTTTTGAAGTGAATATGAGGTGCACATGACACTTCGCAATGAATATTATATCTTATCATGAAACATAGATATAAGATGCGACATTTTGCTTTAAGAAGCATTAGAACTGTATTGTTTCGATATGTAGACATCTGGAAACGCGATTTCCTAGCAAGGAAGTATCGCATTTACATTCTTTTGATGTGAATACGAGGTTCACATGACGCTTCGCAATGAATACTATCTCTTATCATGAAACATAGAAATATGATGCGATATCGCGTTCTGAGAAGCATTAGAACACTGTTGCTACGATAGGTAGACATCTGCAAATGCTATTTCCTAACAAGGAAGTCTCGCATTTACATTCTTTTGAAGTGAATGCGAGGTACACATAACATTGCACAATGAATATTATATCTTATCATGAAACATAGAAATGAGATGCGATATCCCATTTTAAGAAGCATTAGAAATCTATTGCTTCGATACGTAGACATCTGCATACGCTACTTCCTAGCAAGGCAGTGCCGCATTTGCATTTTTTTGAAGTGAATACGAGGTATGCATAATACCCCACAATGAATATTATATCTTATCACGAGACATAGAAATGATATGCGATATCCCGTCTTAAGAAGCATCAGATCCCTATTGATTCGATACGTAGTCATCTGTAAACGCTATTTCAATGCAAGGGAGTGTCGCATTTGCATTCTTTTGAAGTGAGTACGAGGTATGCATAATACCCCACAATGAATATTATATCTTATCATGAAACATTGGAATGAGATGCGACATCGCTCTTTAAGAAGCATTAGAACACTATTGCTACGATACGTAGACATCTGGAAAAGCTATTTCCTAGCAAGGAAGTGTCGCATTTACATTCTTTTTAAGTGTAGACGAGATATGCATAACCCTCCTAAATGTATATTATGTCCTATCATGAAACATAGAAATGAGATGCGATATCGCGTTTTGAGAAGCATTAGAAATCTAATGCCACGATACGCAGAAATCTGCAAACGCTATATCCTAGCAAGCAAGTGTCGCATTTATATTCTTTTGAAGTTAATGCGAGGTATACATAACACTTCCCAATGAATATTATATCTTATCATGAAACATAGAAGTAAGATGCGATATCACGTTTTATGAAGCAATAGAACCCTACTGCTTCGATACGTAGGCATCTGCCAACGCTATTTCCTAGCAAGGAAGTGTCACATTTAGATTCATTTGAAGTGTAGACGAGGAATACATAACACTTGGCAATTAATATTGTATCTTATGATGAAGCATAGAAATGAGATGCGTTATCGCGTTTTAAGAATCTTTAGAACTCTATTGCTACGATACGTAGACATCTTCAAACGCTATTTCCTACCAAGGAAGTGCCACATTTAAATTCTTTTGAAGTAAATACGCTTCATACATAACACTGCACAATGAATATTATATCTGATCATGAAACATAGAAATGAGATGCGATACGACGATGTAAGAAGCATTGGAACTCTATTGCTTCGATACGTAGACATCTGCAAACGATACTTCCTACCAAGGAAGTGTCGCATTTACATTCTTTTGAAAGGAATACGAGGTATACATGACACTTCGCAATGAATATTATACGTTATCATGAAACATCGAAATGGGATGCGATATTGCGATATAAGAGGCATTAGGACTCTATTGCTTCAAGACGTAGACATCTGCAAACACTATTCCCCCCCAAGCAAGTGTCGAATTTACATTCATTTGAAGTGTAGACGAGATATACATAACACTGCACAATCAATATTATATCTTATCATGAAAAATAGGAATGAGATGCGATATCGCAATTTAAAAAGCTTTAGAACTCCATTGGTACGATACGTAGACATCTGCAAACGTAATTTAATGGGAAGGAAGTGTCGCATTTACATTATTTTGAAGTGAACACGAGGTATAAGTGACACTTCGCAATGAATATTATATCTTATCATGAAACATAGAAATGCGATGCGACATCTAGTTTTAAGAAGCATTAGAACACTTTTGTTTCGATACGTTGACATCAGCAAACGCTATTTCCTAGCAATGAAGTGTCACATTTACATTCATTTGACGTGTATGCGAGGTATACATGACACTTCGCAATGAATATTATATGTTATCATGAAACATAGAAATGAGATGCGATATCTCGCCTTAAGAAGCATTAGAACTATGTTGCTTCGATACGTAGACATCTGCAGACGCTTTTTCCTAGCAAGGAAGTGTCACATTTACATTCGTTTGAAGTGAGTACAAGGTATACATGACACTTCGCAGTTAATATTATATCTTATCATGAAACATAGAAATGAGGTGCGACATCTCGTCGTAAGAAGCATTAGAACCCTATTGCTTCGATATTGAGACATCTGCAAACGCAATTTCCTGGCAAGGAAGTGTTGCATTTACATTCTTTTTATGTTAATACGTAGTCTACATGACACTTCGCAATTGATATTATATCTTATCATGAAACATAGAAATGAAATACGGTATCCCGTTTTAAGCAGTATTAGAACACTATTGCTTCGATACGTAGACATCTGCAAACGCTATTTCCTGGCAAGGAAGTGTCTATTTTCATTCTTTGATGTGAATACGAGTTATACATGTAACTTCACAATGAATATTATATCTTACCATGAAACATAGAAATGAGTTGCGATATCGCGGTTTAAGAAGCATTAGATCTTCATTGCTACGATACGTAGATATCTACAAACGCTATTTCCTAGCAAGGAAGTGTCGCATTTAAATTTTTTTGAAGTGAATACGAGGTATACATAACACTCCACATTAAATATTATATCTTATCGTGAAACATAGAAATGAGATGCGATGTCGCTTTATAAGAAGCATTAGAACTCTATTGCTTCGATACGTAGATAGCTGGAAACGTAATTTCCTAGAGAGGAAGTATCACATCTACATTCACTTGAAGTGTAGACGAGGAATACATAACACCTCGCAATGAATAATATATCTTATCATGCGACATAGGAAAGAGATGCAATATCGCGTTATAAGAAGCATTAGAACTCTATTGTTACGATTCGTAGACATCTGGAGGTGCTTTTTCTTAGCAAGGAAGTGTCGCATTTACATTCTTTTGAAGTGAATACGAGGTATACATAACACTTCGCAGTGAATATTATATCTTATCATGACACATAGAGATGTGATGCGATATCTCGTTATAAGAAGCATTAGAACTCTATTGCCTCCATACGTAGACATATGCCAAAGCTATTTCCTAGCAAGGAAGTGTCGCATTTACATTCTTTTGATGTGAATACGAGGTATAAGTGACACTTCGCAATGAATATTATATCTTATCATGAAACATAGAAATGCGATGCGACATCTAGTTTTAAGAAGCATTAGAACACTTTTGTTTCGATACGTTGACATCAGCAAACGCTATTTCCTAGCAAGGATGTGTCGCATTTACATTCTTTTGAAGTGAGTACGAGGTATACATGACACTTCGCAATTGATATTATATCTTAGCATGAAACATAGAAATGAAATACGGTATCCCGTTTTATGCAGTATTAGAACACTATTGCTTCGATACGTAGACATCTGCAAACGCTACTTCCTGGCAAGGAAGTGTCCATTTACATTCTTTGATGTGAATACGAGTTATACATGTAACTTCACAATGAATATTATATCTTATCATGAAACATAGAAATGTGATGCCATATCGCATTTTGAGAAGCATTAGAACCCTATTGCTTCGATACGTAGACATCTGCTAACGCTATTTCCTAGCAACGAATTGTCCCATTTACATTCTTTTGAGGTGAATACCAAGTATACATGACACATCGCAATGAATATTATATCTTATCATGTAACATAGAAATGAGATGCGATATCGCGTTTTGAGAACATTAGAACTCTATTGCACCGATACGTAGACATCTGCCAACGCTATTTCCTAGCAAGATAGTGTCGCATTTACATTCATTAGAAGCGTATGCGAGGAATACGTAACACTTCGCAATGAATATTATATCTTATCATGAAGCGTTGAAATAAGATGCGATATCTAGATTTAAGAAGCATTAGAAATCTATTGCTTAGTTACGTAGACATCTGCGAACGCTATTTCCTAGCAAGGAAGCGTCGCATTTACATTCTTTTCAAGTGTAGACGAGATATGCGTAACCCTCCTAAATGTATATTATGTCCTATCATGAAACATAGAAATGAGATGCGATATCGCGTTTTGAGAAGCATTAGAAATCTAATGCCACGATACGCAGAAATCTGCAAACGCTATATCCTAGCAAGCAAGTGTCGCATTTATATTCTTTTGAAGTTAATGCGAGGTATACATAACACTTCCCAATGAATATTATATCTTATCATGAAACATAGAAGTAAGATGCGATATCACGTTTTATGAAGCATTAGAACCCTACTGCTTCGATACGTAGACATCTGCTAACGCTATTTCCTAGCATGGAAGTGGCGCATTTACATTCACTTGAAGTGTACGGGAGGTGTAAGTGACACTTCGCAATGAATATTATATCTTATAATGAAACATAGAAATGAAATGCGATATCGGGTGTTGAGAAGCATTAGAACACTGTTGCTACGATACGTAGACATCTGCCAACGCTATTTCCTAGCAAGATGGTGTCGCATTTACATTCATTAGAAGCGTATGCGAGGAATACGTAACACTTCGCAATGAATATTATATCTTATCATGAAACGTTCAAATGAGATGCGATATCTAGTTTTAAGAAGCATTAGAACTCTATTGCTTCGATACGTAGACATCTGCAAACGCTATTTCCTAGCAAGGAAGTGTAGCATTTACATTCATTTGAAGTGTATGCGAGGTATATGTGACACTTCGCAATGAATAATATATCTTATCATGAAGCATAGATATGGGATGCCACATCGCGTTTTGAGAAGCATTAGAACTCTAATGCTACGATACGTAGACACCTGCAAGCTCTATTTCCTAGAAAGGAAGTGTCGCATTGACATTCTATTAAAGTGAATACCAGGAATACATAATACTCCACAATGAATATTATATCATATCATGAAACATAGAAATGAGATGCTATATCGCGTTTTGAGTATCATTAGAACTCTATTGCAACGATACGGAGACATCTGCAAGCGCTACTTGCTTGCAAGGAAGTGTCGCATTTACATTCTTTTGCAGTGAATACGAGGTATACATGACACTTCGCAATGAATATTATATCTTAGCATGAAAAATTGAAATGAGATGCGATATCGCGTTTTCAGAAGCATTCGAACTCTATTGCTTCGATACGTAGACAGCTGGAAACGTAATATTCTAGAAAGGAAGTGTCGCATTTAAATTCATTTGATGTGTGCGCGAGGTACACATGACACCGCGCAATGAATATTATATCTTATCATGAACCATAGATATGAGATACGATATCGCGATTTAAGAAGCATCAGAACACTATTGCTTCGATACGTAGACTACTGCGAACGCTACTTCCTAGCAAGGATGTGTCGCATTTACATTCTTTTGAAGCGTATGCGAGGTATACATGACACTCCATAATGAATATTATATCTTATCACGAATCATGGAAATGAGATGCGATATCGCGTTTTAAGAAGCATTAGAACTCCATTGCTTCGATACGTAGACGTCTGCAAACGCCATTTACTAGCAAGGAAGAGTCGCACTTACTTTCTTTTGAAGTGAATACGAGGTATACATAACACTGCACATTGAATATTATATCTTATCATGAAACATAGAAATGAGATGCGATATCGCGTTTTTAGTAGCATTAGAACTCTAATGCTACGATACGTAGACACCTGCCAGCGCTATTTCCTAGAAAGGAAGTGTCGCATGGACATTCTTATGAAGTGAATACCAGGAATACATAATACTCCACAATGAATATTATATCTTATCATAAAACATAGAAATGAGATGCGATATGGCGTTTAAAGAAGCATTAGAAGTCTAATTCTACGATACGTAGACATCTGCAAACGCTATTTCCTAGCAAGGAAGTGTCGCATTTACATTCATTTGAAGTGTATGCGAGGAACACATAACACTTCGTAATGAATATTATATCTTAACATGAAACATTGAATTGAAATGCGATATCGCGTTTTAAAAAGCACTAGAACTCTATTCCTCCGATACGTAGACAACTACAAACGCTATTTCCTAGCAAGGAAGTGACGCATTTACATTCCATTGAAGTGAATACGAGGTATACATAACAATCCACAATGAATTTTATACCATATAACGAAACATAGAAATGAAATGCGATATCGCGTTTTAAGAAGCATTAGAAATATATTGCTACGATACGTAGACACCTGCAAATGCTATTTCCTAGAAACGATATGTCGCATTTACATTCTTTTGAAGTGAATACGAGGTATACATGACTCTTCGCAATTAATATTATACCTTATTACGAAACATAGTAATGAAATACGTCATCTCGTTTTAAGCAGCATTAGAAACCTATTTTTTCGATACGTAGACATTTGGAAACGCTTTTTCCTACAAGGAAGTGCCGCATTTACATTCTTCTGAAGTGAATACAAGGTATACATTACACTTCGCAATTAATATTATATCTTATCATGAAGCATAGAAATGAGATGCGATATCCCGCTTCAAGAAGCTTTAGAACTCTATTGCTTCGATACGTAGACATCTGCAATAGCTATTTCCTAGCATGGAAGTGTCGCATTTATATTCTTTTGAAGTGAGTGCGAGGTATACATAACATTGCACAATGAATATTATATATTATCATGAAACATAGAAATGAGATGCGATATCTCGTTTTAATAAGCATTATAACACGCTTGCTACGATACGTAGACATCTCCAATAGCTATTTCCTAGCAAGGAAGTGTCGCATTTATATTCTTTTGAAGTGTAGACGAGGAATACATAACACTTCGTAATGAATATTATATCATATCATGATACATAGAAATGGGATGCGATATCGCGTTTCAAGAAGCATTAGAACTCTATGGCTTCGATACGTAGACATGTGCAAACGTTATTTTCAAGCATGGAAGTGTCGCATTTACATTCATTTGTAGTGTAGACGAGGAAAACATAACACTTCGTAATGAATATTATATCTTAACATGAAACATTGAAATGAGATGCGATATCGCGTTTTCAGAAGCATTCGAACTCTATTGCTTCGATACGTAGACAGCTGGAAACGTAATATTCTAGAAAGGAAGTGTCGCATTTAAATTCATTTGATGTGTGCGCGAGGTACACATGACACCGCGCAATGAATATTATATCTTATCATGAACCATAGATATGAGATACGATATCGCGATTTAAGAAGCATCAGAACACTATTGCTTCGATACGTAGACTACTGCGAACGCTACTTCCTAGCAAGGATGTGTCGCATTTACATTCTTTTGAAGTGAATACGAGGTATACATAACACCTCGCAATGAATATTATATCTTATCATGACACATAGGGATGTGATGCGATATCGCGTTTTAACAAGCATTAGAATCCTATTGCTTCTATACGTAGACATCTGCAAACGCAATTTCCTAGCAAGGAAGTGTCGCATTTACATTCATTTGAAGCGTATGCGAGGTATACATGACACTCCATAATGAATATTATATCTTATCACGAATCATGGAAATGAGATGCGATATCGCGTTTTAAGAAGCATTAGAACTCCATTGCTTCGATACGTAGACGTCTGCAAACGCCATTTACTAGCAAGGAAGAGTCGCACTTACTTTCTTTTGAAGTGAATACGAGGTATACATAACACTGCACATTGAATATTATATCTTATCATGAAACATAGAAATGAGATGCGATATCGCGTTTTTAGTAGCATTAGAACTCTAATGCTACGATACGTAGACACCTGCCAGCGCTATTTCCTAGAAAGGAAGTGTCGCATGGACATTCTTATGAAGTGAATACCAGGAATACATAATACTCCACAATGAATATTATATCTTATCATAAAACATAGAAATGAGATGCGATATGGCGTTTTAAGAAGCATTAGAACTCTATTGCTACGATACGTAGATATCTGGAAACGCTATTTCCTAGCAAGGAAGTGTCGCATTTACTTTCATTTGAAGTGAATACGAAGTATACATGACACTTCGCAATGAATATTATATCTTATCATGAAACATAGAAATGAGATGCGATATCGCGTTTAAAGAAGCATTAGAAGTCTAATTCTACGATACGTAGACATCTGCAAACGCTATTTCCTAACAAGGAAGTGTCGCATTTACATTCATTTGAAGTGTATGCGAGGAACACATAACACTTCGTAATGAATATTATATCTTAACATGAAACATTGAATTGAAATGCGATATCGCGTTTTAAAAAGCACTAGAACTCTATTCCTCCGATACGTAGACAACTACAAACGCTATTTCCTAGCAAGGAAGTGACGCATTTACATTCCATTGAAGTGAATACGAGGTATACATAACAATCCACAATGAATTTTATACCATATAACGAAACATAGAAATGAAATGCGATATCGCGTTTTAAGAAGCATTAGAAATATATTGCTACGATACGTAGACACCTGCAAATGCTATTTCCTAGAAACGATATGTCGCATTTACATTCTTTTGAAGTGAATACGAGGTATACATGACTCTTCGCAATTAATATTATACCTTATTACGAAACATAGTAATGAAATACGTCATCTCGTTTTAAGAAGCATTAGAAACCTATTTTTTCGATACGTAGACATTTGGAAACGCTTTTTCCTACAAGGAAGTGTCGCATTTACATTCTTCTGAAGTGAATACAAGGTATACATTACACTTCGCAATTAATATTATATCTTATCATGAAGCATAGAAATGAGATGCGATATCCCGCTTCAAGAAGCATTAGAACTCTATTGCTTCGATACGTAGACATCTGCAATAGCTATTTCCTAGCATGGAAGTGTCGCATTTATATTCTTTTGAAGTGAGTGCGAGGTATACATAACATTGCACAATGAATATTATATATTATCATGAAACATAGAAATGAGATGCGATATCTCGTTTTAATAAGCATTATAACACGCTTGCTACGATACGTAGACATCTCCAATAGCTATTTCCTAGCAAGGAAGTGTCGCATTTATATTCTTTTGAAGTGTAGACGAGGAATACATAACACTTCGTAATGAATATTATATCATATCATGATACATAGAAATGGGATGCGATATCGCGTTTTAAGAAGCATTAGAACTCTATGGCTTCGATACGTAGACATGTGCAAACGTTATTTT
Organism: Xylocopa sonorina; assembly: GCF_050948175.1. Taxonomy (NCBI): domain Eukaryota; kingdom Metazoa; phylum Arthropoda; class Insecta; order Hymenoptera; family Apidae; genus Xylocopa; species Xylocopa sonorina. Next base: position 462,675 of record NW_027490137.1, on the reverse strand, counting down.
CAAGCATGGAAGTGTCGCATTTACATTCATTTGTAGTGTAGACGAGGAAAACATAACACTTCGTAATGAATATTATATCTTAACATGAAACATTGAAATGAGATGCGATATCGCGTTTTCAGAAGCATTCGAACTCTATTGCTTCGATACGTAGACAGCTGGAAACGTAATATTCTAGAAAGGAAGTGTCGCATTTAAATTCATTTAATGTGTGCGCGAGGTACACATGACACCGCGCAATGAATATTATATCTTATCATGAACCATAGATATGAGATACGATATCGCGATTTAAGAAGCATCAGAACACTATTGCTTCGATACGTAGACTACTGCGAACGCTACTTCCTAGCAAGGATGTGTCGCACTTACATTCATTTGATGTGTATACGAGGTATACATAACACCGCAATGAATATTATATCTTATCATGAAACATCGAAATGAGATGAGATATCTCGTTTTATGGAGCACTAGAACTCTATTCCTCCGATACGTAGACAACTACAAACGCTATTTCCTAGCAAGGAAGTGACGCATTTACATTCCATTGAAGTGAATACGAGGTATACATAACAATCCACAATGAATTTTATACCATATAACGAAACATAGAAATGAAATGCGATATCGCGTTTTAAGAAGCATTAGAAATATATTGCTACGATACGTAGACACCTGCAAATGCTATTTCCTAGAAACGATATGTCGCATTTACATTCTTTTGAAGTGAATACGAGGTATACAAGACTCTTCGCAATTAATATTATACCTTATTACGAAACATAGTAATGAAATACGTCATCTCGTTTTAAGAAGCATTAGAAACCTATTTTTTCGATACGTAGACATTTGGAAACGCTTTTTCCTACAAGGAAGTGTCGCATTTACATTCTTCTGAAGTGAATACAAGGTATACATTACACTTCGCAATTAATATTATATCTTATCATGAAGCATAGAAATGAGATGCGATATCCCGCTTCAAGAAGCATTAGAACTCTATTGCTTCGATACGTAGACATCTGCAATAGCTATTTCCTAGCATGGAAGTGTCGCATTTATATTGTTTTGAAGTGAGTGCGAGGTATACATAACATTGCACAATGAATATTATATATTATCATGAAACATAGAAATGATGCGATATCTCGTTTTAATAAGCATTATAACACGCTTGCTACGATACGTAGACATCTCCAATAGCTATTTCCTAGCAAGGAAGTGTCGCATTTATATTCTTTTGAAGTGTAGACGAGGAATACATAACACTTCGTAATGAATATTATATCATATCATGAAACATAGAAATGAGATGCGATATCGCGTTTTTAGTAGCATTAGAACTCTAATGCTACGATACGTAGACACCTGCCAGCGCTATTTCCTAGAAAGGAAGTGTCGCATGGACATTCTTATGAAGTGAATACCAGGAATACATAATACTCCACAATGAATATTATATCTTATCATAAAACATAGAAATGAGATGCGATATGGCGTTTTAAGAAGCATTAGAACTCTATTGCTACGATACGTAGATATCTGGAAACGCTATTTCCTAGCAAGGAAGTGTCGCATTTACTTTCATTTGAAGTGAATACGAAGTATACATGACACTTCGCAATGAATATTATATCTTATCATGAAACATAGAAATGAGATGCGATATCGCGTTTAAAGAAGCATTAGAAGTCTAATTCTACGATACGTAGACATCTGCAAACGCTATTTCCTAGCAAGGAAGTGTCGCATTTACATTCATTTGAAGTGTATGCGAGGAACACATAACACTTCGTAATGAATATTATATCTTAACATGAAACATTGAATTGAAATGCGATATCGCGTTTTAAAAAGCACTAGAACTCTATTCCTCCGATACGTAGACAACTACAAACGCTATTTCCTAGCAAGGAAGTGACGCATTTACATTCCATTGAAGTGAATACGAGGTATACATAACAATCCACAATGAATTTTATACCATATAACGAAACATAGAAATGAAATGCGATATCGCGTTTTAAGAAGCATTAGAAATATATTGCTACGATACGTAGACACCTGCAAATGCTATTTCCTAGAAACGATATGTCGCATTTACATTCTTTTGAAGTGAATACGAGGTATACATGACTCTTCGCAATTAGTATTATACCTTATTACGAAACATAGTAATGAAATACGTCATCTCGTTTTAAGAAGCATTAGAAACCTATTTTTTCGATACGTAGACATTTGGAAACGCTTTTTCCTACAAGGAAGTGCCGCATTTACATTCTTCTGAAGTGAATACAAGGTATACATTACACTTCGCAATTAATATTATATCTTATCATGAAGCATAGAAATGAGATGCGATATCCCGCTTCAAGAAGCATTAGAACTCTATTGCTTCGATACGTAGACATCTGCAATAGCTATTTCCTAGCATGGAAGTGTCGCATTTATATTGTTTTGAAGTGAGTGCGAGGTATACATAACATTGCACAATGAATATTATATATTATCATGAAACATAGAAATGATGCGATATCTCGTTTTAATAAGCATTATAACACGCTTGCTACGATACGTAGACATCTCCAATAGCTATTTCCTAGCAAGGAAGTGTCGCATTTATATTCTTTTGAAGTGTAGACGAGGAATACATAACACTTCGTAATGAATATTATATCATATCATGAAACATAGAAATGAGATGCGATATCGCGTTTTTAGTAGCATTAGAACTCTAATGCTACGATACGTAGACACCTGCCAGCGCTATTTCCTAGAAAGGAAGTGTCGCATGGACATTCTTATGAAGTGAATACCAGGAATACATAATACTCCACAATGAATATTATATCTTATCATAAAACATAGAAATGAGATGCGATATGGCGTTTTAAGAAGCATTAGAACTCTATTGCTACGATACGTAGATATCTGGAAACGCTATTTCCTAGCAAGGAAGTGTCGCATTTACTTTCATTTGAAGTGAATACGAAGTATACATGACACTTCGCAATGAATATTATATCTTATCATGAAACATAGAAATGAGATGCGATATCGCGTTTAAAGAAGCATTAGAAGTCTAATTCTACGATACGTAGACATCTGCAAACGCTATTTCCTAGCAAGGAAGTGTCGCATTTACATTCATTTGAAGTGTATGCGAGGAACACATAACACTTCGTAATGAATATTATATCTTAACATGAAACATTGAATTGAAATGCGATATCGCGTTTTAAAAAGCACTAGAACTCTATTCCTCCGATACGTAGACAACTACAAACGCTATTTCCTAGCAAGGAAGTGACGCATTTACATTCCATTGAAGTGAATACGAGGTATACATAACAATCCACAATGAATTTTATACCATATAACGAAACATAGAAATGAAATGCGATATCGCGTTTTAAGAAGCATTAGAAATATATTGCTACGATACGTAGACACCTGCAAATGCTATTTCCTAGAAACGATATGTCGCATTTACATTCTTTTGAAGTGAATACGAGGTATACATGACTCTTCGCAATTAGTATTATACCTTATTACGAAACATAGTAATGAAATACGTCATCTCGTTTTAAGAAGCATTAGAAACCTATTTTTTCGATACGTAGACATTTGGAAACGCTTTTTCCTACAAGGAAGTGCCGCATTTACATTCTTCTGAAGTGAATACAAGGTATACATTACACTTCGCAATTAATATTATATCTTATCATGAAGCATAGAAATGAGATGCGATATCCCGCTTCAAGAAGCATTAGAACTCTATTGCTTCGATACGTAGACATCTGCAATAGCTATTTCCTAGCATGGAAGTGTCGCATTTATATTCTTTTGAAGTGAGTGCGAGGTATACATAACATTGCACAATGAATATTATATATTATCATGAAACATAGAAATGAGATGCGATATCTCGTTTTAATAAGCATTATAACACGCTTGCTACGATACGTAGACATCTCCAATAGCTATTTCCTAGCAAGGAAGTGTCGCATTTATATTCTTTTGAAGTGTAGACGAGGAATACATAACACTTCGTAATGAATATTATATCATATCATGATACATAGAAATGGGATGCGATATCGCGTTTTAAGAAGCATTAGAACTCTATGGCTTCGATACGTAGACATGTGCAAACGTTATTTTCAAGCATGGAAGTGTCGCATTTACATTCATTTGTAGTGTAGACGAGGAAAACATAACACTTCGTAATGAATATTATATCTTAACATGAAACATTGAAATGAGATGCGATATCGCGTTTTCAGAAGCATTCGAACTCTATTGCTTCGATACGTAGACAGCTGGAAACGTAATATTCTAGAAAGGAAGTGTCGCATTTAAATTCATTTGATGTGTGCGCGAGGTACACATGACACCGCGCAATGAATATTATATCTTATCATGAACCATAGATATGAGATACGATATCGCGATTTAAGAAGCATCAGAACACTATTGCTTCGATACGTAGACTACTGCGAACGCTACTTCCTAGCAAGGATGTGTCGCATTTACATTCTTTTGAAGTGAATACGAGGTATACATAACACTTCGCAATGAATATTATATCTTATCATGACACATAGGGATGTGATGCGATATCGCGTTTTAACAAGCATTAGAATCCTATTGCTTCTATACGTAGACATCTGCAAACGCAATTTCCTAGCAAGGAAGTGTCGCATTTACATTCATTTGAAGCGTATGCGAGGTATACATGACACTCCATAATGAATATTATATCTTATCACGAATCATGGAAATGAGATGCGATATCGCGTTTTAAGAAGCATTAGAACTCCATTGCTTCGATACGTAGACGTCTGCAAACGCCATTTACTAGCAAGGAAGAGTCGCACTTACTTTCTTTTGAAGTGAATACGAGGTATACATAACACTGCACATTGAATATTATATCTTATCATGAAACATAAAAATGAGATGCGATATCGCGTTTTTAGTAGCATTAGAACTCTAATGCTACGATACGTAGACACCTGCCAGCGCTATTTCCTAGAAAGGAAGTGTCGCATGGACATTTTTATGAAGTGAATACCAGGAATACATAATACTCCACAATGAATATTATATCTTATCATAAAACATAGAAATGAGATGCGATATGGCGTTTTAAGAAGCATTAGAACTCTATTGCTACGGTACGTAGATATCTGGAAACGCTATTTCCTAGCAAGGAAGTGTCGCATTTACTTTCATTTGAAGTGAATACGAAGTATACATGACACTTCGCAATGAATATTATATCTTATCATGATACATAGAAATGAGATGCGATATCGCGTTTAAAGAAGCATTAGAAGTCTAATTCTACGATACGTAGACATCTGCAAACGCTATTTCCTAGCAAGGAAGTGTCGCATTTACATTCTTCTGAAGTGTATGCGAGGTACACATGACACTTCGCAATGAATATTATATCTTATAATGAAACATAGAAATGAGATGCGATATCGCGTTTTAAGAAGCATTGGAACTCTATTGTTACGATAGGTAGTCATCTGCAGACGCAATTATCTAGGAAGGAAGTGTCGCATTTACATTCTTTTGAAGTTAATGCGAGATATCCATGACACTTCGCAGTGAATACTATATCTTATCATGAAACATAGTAATAAGATGCGATATCGCGTTCTAAGAAGGATTAGAACTCTATTGCTACGGTACGTGGATATCAGCAGACGCTATTTCCTAGCAAGGATGTGCCGCATTTACAATCTATTGAAGTGAATACAAGGTATACATAACACTCCACAATGAATATTACATCTTATCATGAAACATAGAAATGAGATGCGATATCGCGATATAAGGAGGATTAGAACTCTATTGCTTCGATACGTAGACGTCTGCAAACGCTATTTCCTAGCAAGGAAGTGTCACATTTACATTCTTTTGAAGTGAATACGACGCATACACGATACTTCGCAATGAATATTATATCATATCATAAAACATTAAAATGACATGCGAAATCTCGTCCTAAGAAGCATTATAACTCTGTCGCTTCGATACGTAGACATCTGCAAACGGTATTTCATATCAAGGAAGTGTTGCACTTACACACTTTTGAAGTGATTACGAGGTATACATAACAGTCCACAATGAATATTATATCTTATCATGAAACATAGAAATGCGATGCGATATCGCGTTTTAAGAGGCATTGGAACTCTATTGCTACGATACGTAGACATTGGCAAACGCTATTCCCTAGCAAGAAGGTGTCGCATTTACATTCTTTTGACGTGAATACGAGGTATACATAACACTACACAATGAATATTATATCTTATCATGAAACATAGAAATGAGATGCGATATCGCGTTTTGAGAAGCATTAGAACTCTAATCCTACGATACGTAGATATCTCCAAACGTTATTTCCTAGCAAGGGAGTGTCGCATTTACATTCATTTGAAGTAAATGCGAGGTATACATGACACTTCGCAATGATTATTATATATTATCGTGAAACATAGAATTGAGATGCGATATCGCGTTTGGGAAGCATTAGAACACTAATGCTACGATACGTAGACATCTGCAAACGCTATTTCCTAGCAAGAGAGTGCCGCAATTACGTTCGTTTGATGCGAATACGAGGTGCACATGACACTTCGCAATGAATATTATATCTTATCATGAAACATAGATATGAGATGCGATATCACGTTTGAAGAAGCGTTAGAAGTCTATTGCTACAATACGTAGACATCTGAAAACGCTATTTCCTAGGAAGGAAGTGTCGCATTTACATTCATTTGAAGTGTGTGCGAGGTATAAGTGACACTTCGCATTGAATATTATATCTTATCATGAAACATAGAAATGGGATGCGATATCGCGTTTTAAGAAGCGTTAGAACTCTATTGCTACGATATGTAGACATCTGCAAACGCTATTTCTTAGCAAGGATGTGTCGCAATTACATTCATTTGAATTGAATACGAGATACACATAATACCGCACAATGAATATTGTATCTTATCATGGAACATAGAAATGAGATACGTTATCGCGTTTTGAGAAGCATTACAACTCTATTGCTACGATACGTAGACATCTGCAAACGGAATTTTCTAGCAAGGAAGTGTCAAATTTACATTCTTTTGAATTGAATACGAGGTATACATAACACTCCACAATGAATATTATATCTTATCATGAAACATAGAAATGGGATGCGATATTGCGATTTAAGAAGCATTAGAAATCTGTTGCTTCGATACGTAGACATCTGCAAACACTATTTCCTAGAAAGCTAGTGTCGCATTTACATTGTTTTGAAGTGAATACGAGGTATACATGACACTTCGCAATGAATATTGTATCTTATCATGAAACATACAAATGAGATGCGATATCGCGTTTTAAGAAGAATTAGAACTCTATTTCTACGATACGTAGAAATCTGCAGACGTTATTCCCTAGGAAGGAAGTGTCGCATTTACATCCTTTTGAAGTGTAGACGAGATATACATATCACTGCACAATGAATATTATATCTTATCGTGAAACATAGATATGAGATGCGATATCGCGTTTTGAGATGCAATAGAAATATAATGCTACGATACGCAGAAGTCTGCAAACGCTATTTCCTAGCAAGGAAGTGTCGCATTAACATTCTTTTGAAGTGTATGCGAGGTATACATAACACTGCACAATGAATATTATATGTTATCATGAAACATAGAAATGAGATGCGATATCTCGTTTTAAGAATCATTATGACACGCTTGCTACGATACGTAGACATCTGCAAACGTTATTTGCTAGCAAGGGAGTGTCGCATTTACATTCTTCTGAAGTGAATACAAGGTATACATGACACTTCGCAATTAATATTATATCTTATCATGAAGCATAGGAATGAGATGTGATATCTCGTTTTAAGAAGCATTATAACACGCTTGCTACGATACGTAGACATCTGCAAACTCTATTTCCTAGCAAGGAAGTATCGCATTTACATTCGTTTGAAGTGAATACGAGGAATACATGAAACTTCGCAATGAATATTATATCCTATCATGAAACATAGAAATGTGATGTGATATCGCGTTTTAAGAAGCATTAGAACTCTATTGCTACGATACGTAGACAGCTGCAAACGCTATTTCCTAGCAAGGACGTGTCGCCTTTACATTCATTTGAAGTGTATGCGAGGTATACGTGATACTTCGCAATGAATAATATATCGTACCATGAAACATAGGAATGAGATGCGGTATCTCGTTCTAAGGAGCATTAGAACTCTTTTGCTTCGATTCGTAGACATCTGCAAACGCTATTTCCTAGCAAGGAAGTGTCGCATTTACATTCATTTGAAGTGTATGCGATGTATACGTGACACTTCGCAATAAATATTATATCTTATCATGAAACATAGAAATGAGATGCGATATCGCGTTTTGAGATGCAATAGAAATATAATGCTACGATACGCAGAAATCTGCAAACGCTATTTCCTAACAAGGAAGTGTCGCATTAACATTCTTTTGAAGTGTATGCGAGGTATACATAACAATTCGCAATGAATATTATATGTTGTCACGAAACATAGAAATGAAATGCGATATCTCGTTATAAGAAGCATTATAACACGCTTGCTACGATACGTAGACATCTGCAAACTCTATTTCCTAGCAAGGAAGTGTCGCATTTACATTCATTTGAAGTGAATACGAAGAATACATGAAACTTCGCAATGAATATTATTTCTTATCATGAAGCATAGAAATGAGATGCGATATTCCGATTCAAGAAGCATCAGAACTCTATTGCTTCGATACGTAGACGTCTGCAAACGCTATTTCCTAGCAAGGAACTGTCGCATTTACATTCATTTGGAGTGTATGCGATGTATACGTGACACTTCGCAATAAATATTATATCTTTTCATGAAACATAGAAATGAGATGCGATATCGCGTTTTGAGATGCAATAGAAATCTAATGCTACGATACGCAGAAATCTGCAAACGCTATTTCCTAGCAAGCAAGTGTCGCATTTACATTCTTTTGAGGTGAATACGAGGTATACATAACACTCCACAATGAATATTATATCTTATCGTGAAACATAGATCTGAGATTCGATCTTGCGATATAAGAAGCATAAGAACTCTATTGCTACGATACGTAGACATCTGCAAACGCTATTTCCTAGCAAGGAAGTGTCGCATTTACATTCTTTTGAAGTGAATGCGAGGTATACATGACACTTCGCAATTAATATTATATCTTATCATGAAACATGGAAATGAGATGCGATCTCGCGATATAAGAAGCATTAGAACTCTATTGCTACGATACGTAGGCATCTGCAAACGTTATTTCCTAGCAAGGAAGTGTCGCATTAACATTCATTTGAAGTCTATGCGATGTCTACATAACACTTCGCAATGAATATTATATGTTATCATGAAACATAGAAATGAGATGCGATATCTCGTTTTAAGAATCATTATGACACGCTTGCTACGATACGTAGACATCTGCAAACGCTATTTCCTAGCAAGGAAGTGTCGCATTTACATTCATTTGAAGTGAATACGAGGAATACATGAAACTTCGCAATGAATATTATTTCTTATCATGAAGCATAGAAATGAGATGCGATGTTCCGTTTCAAGAAGCATTAGAACTCTATTGCTTCGATACGTAGACGTCTACAAACGCTACTTCCTAGCAAGGAACTGTCGCATTTACATTCATTTGAAGTGTATGCGGTGTATACGAGACACTTCGCAATAAATATTATATCTTTTCATGAAACATAGAAATGAGATGCGATATCGCGTTTTGAGATGCAATAGAAATCTAATGCTACGATACGCAGAAATCTGCAAACGCTATATCCTAGCAAGGAAGTGTCGCATTTACATTCTTCTGATGTGAATACAGGGTATACATGACCCTTCGCAATTAATATTTTATCTTACCATGAAACATAGTAATGAGATTTGATATCCCATTTTGAGAAGCATTAGAACTTTAATGTTACTATACGTAGACATCTGCAAACGCTATTTCCTAGCAAGGATGTGTCGCATTTACATTCATTTGAAGTGTATGCGAGGTCTACATAACACTTCGCAATGAATATTATATGTTATCATGAAACATAGAAATGAGATGCGATATCTCGTTTTAAGAATCATTATGACACGCTTGCTACGATACGGTGACATCTGCAAACGCTATTTCCTAGCAAGGAAGTATCGCATTTACATTCATTTGAAGTGAATACGAGGAATACATGAAACTTCGCAATGAATATTATATCTTATCATGAAACATAGAAATGTGATATGATATCGCGTTTTAAGAAGCATTAGAACTCTATTGCTACGATACGTAGACATCTGCAAACGTTATTTGCTAGCAAGGAAGTGTCGCAATTACAGTCATTTGAAGTGTATGCGATGTATACGTGACACTTCGCAATGAATATTATATGTTGTCACGAAACATAGAAATGAGATGCGATATCGCGTTTTAAGAAGCATTAGAAACCTATTGCTTCGATACGTAGATATCTGCAAACGCCATTTAATAGCAAGGAAGTGTCGGATTTACATTCTTTTGAAGTGAATACGAGGTATACATGACACGCCGCAATGAATAATATATCTTATCATGGCACATAGAAATGGGATGCGATATCTCGTTTTAGGAAGCTCTAGATCTCTATTGCTTCGATAAGTTGAATTCTGCCATCGGTACTTCCCAGCAAGGAAGTGTCGCATTTACATTCATTTGTAGTGTATGGGTGGTATACATCACACTTCGCAATTAATATTATATCTTATCATGAAACATAAAAATGAGATGTGATATGGCGATTTAAGAAGCATTAGAACTGTATTGCTTCGATATGTAGACATCTGCAGCCGCTATTTACTAGCAAGTAAGTGTCGCATTTACATTCTTTTGAGGTGAATACGAGGTATACATGACACTGCACAATGTATATTATATCTAATCACGAAACATAGAAAGGAGATGCGATTTCACGTTTTAAGAAGCATGGAAATCTATTGCTTCGATACGTAGACATCTGCAAACGCTATTTCCTAGCAAGGAGGTGTCGCATTTACCTACATTTGTAGTGTATGCGAGGTATACATGACACTTCGCAATGAATACTATATCCTTTCATGAAACATAGGAATGAGATGCGATATCGCGTTTTGAGTAGCATTAGAATACTATTGCTTCGACACGTAGACATCTGCAAACGCTATTTAATAGCAAGGAAGTGTTGGATTTACATTCTTTTAATGTGAATACGAGGTATACATGACACGCCGCAATGAATAATATATCTAATCATGGCACATAGAAATGAGATGCGATATCTCGTTTTAGGAAGCATTAGAACTCTATTGCTTCGATAAGTAGAATTCTGCCATCGGTACTTCCTAGCTAGGAAGTGTCGCATTTACATTCATTTGAAGTGTATGCGTGGTATACATGACACTTCGCAATTAATATTATATCTTATCATGAAACATGGAAAGGAGGTGCGATATCTTGTTTTAAGAAGCTTTAGAACTCTATTGCTACGGTGTGTAGACATCTGCAAACGCCATATAATAGCAGGGAAGTGTCGAATTTACATTCATTTGAAGTGTATTCGAGGTATAGGTGACACTTCGCAATGAATATTATATCTTATCACGAAACTTAGAAATGAGATGCGACATCTCGTTTTACGATGCATTAGAACTGTATTGTTTCGATATGTAGTCATCTGGAAACGCCATTTCCTAGCAAGGAATTATCGCATGTACACTCTTTTGAAGTGAATACGTGGTATACATGACACTTCGCAATTAATATTATACCTTACCGTGAAGCATAGAAATGTGATGCGATATCGCGAGTTAAGAAGCATTAGAACTCTATTGTTCCGATACGTAGACATATAGAAACACTATTTCCTAGCAAGAGAGCTTCGCATTTACATTCTCTTGAAATGAATACGAGGTATACAATACACTTCGCAATGAACATTATATCTCATCATGAACCATAGAAATGACATGCGATATCGCGAATTAGGAAGCATTACAGCACTATTGCTACGATAAGTAGACATCTGCAATCGCTATTTAATAGCAAGGAAGTGTCGCATTTACATTCGTTTGAAGTGAATACGAGGAATGCATGACAATTCGCAATGAATATTTTATCTTGTCATGAAACATAGAAATGAGATGAGATATCTCGTTTTAAGAAGCATTAGAACTCTACTCCTTCGGTACGTAGATATCTGGAAGCACTATTTCCTAGCAAAGAAGTGTCGTATTTACATTCATTTGAAGTGTAGACGAGGAATACATAACACTTCGCAATGAGTGTTATAGGTTATCATGAAACATAGAAGTGTGATGCGATGTCGCGATTTAACAAGCACTAGAACTCTTCTGCTACGATACGTAGACATTTGGAAATGCTATCTCCTCCAAAGGAAGTGTCGCATTTACATTCATTTGAATTGTATACGAGGTATGCGTAACACTTCGCAATGAGTATTATATCTTATCGTGAAGCATAGAAATGAGATACGATATCGCCTTTTAAGAAGCTTTAGAACTCTATTGCTTCGATACGTAGACACCTGGAAACGTAATTTCCTAGAAAGGAGATGTCGCATTTACATTCATTTGGCGTATGGAGGAGGAATACATAACGCTTCGCAATGAATATTATATCTTATCATGAAACATAGAAATGGGATGCAATATCTCGTTTGAAGAAGCATTAGAAATCTATTGCTTCAATTCGTAGACATCTGCAAACGCTACTACCTTGCAAGGAATTGTCGCATTTACATTCATTTGAAGTGTAGAGGAGGAATACATAACACTCCGCAAGGAGTATTATATCTTATCATGAAACATAGAAATGTGATGCGATATCGCGTTTTGAGAAGCATTCGAACTCTATTGGTACGAGACGTAGAGATCTGCAAACGCTATTTCCTAGCAAGGAAGTGTCGCATTTACATTCTTTTGAAGTGAACGAGAGGTATACATAACATTGCACAATGAAAATTATATCTTATCATGATACATAGAAATGAGATGCGATATCGCGTTTTAAGCAGCATTAGAACTCTATTGCTAGGATACGTAGATATCTGCAGACTCTATTTCCTAGCAAGGAAGTGTCGCATTTACATTCCTTTGAAGTGAATCGGAGGTATATATAACACTCCACAATGAATATTATATACTATCATGAAACATAGAAATGTGATGCGATATAGCATTTTGAGAAGCACTAAAACTCTATTGCTTCTTTCGCAGACAATTGCAAACGCTACTTCCTAGCAAGGAAGTGTCGCATTTACATTCATTTGAAGTGTATACGAGGTATACATAACACTGCACGATGTATATTGTATCTTATCATGAAACATAGAAATGAGATACGATATTGCGATTTCAGAAGCATTAGAATCCTATTGCTCGATACGTAGACATCTTCAAACGCTACTTCCTAGCATGGAAGTGTCGCACTTACATTTTTTTGAAAGGAATACGAGGTATACATGACACTTGGCAATGAATATTATATCTTATCATGAAACATAGAATTGTGGTACGATATGGCGCTTTAACAAGCATTAGAACACAATTGCCTCGATACGTAGACATCTGCAAAAGCTAGTTCCTAGCAGTGTAGTGTCGCATTTACATTCATTTGAAGTGTAGACGAGATATACATAGCACTGCACAATGAATATTATATCTTATCATGAAACGTAGAAGTGAGTTGCTATATCGCTGTTTAAGAAGCATTAGAAATCTATTGCTTCGATACGTAGACATCTGCAAACGCTACTTCCTAGCAAAGAAGTCTCGCACTTTCATTCATTTGAAGTGTATACGAGGTATGTGTGACACTTCGCAATGTGTATTATATCTTATCATGAATCACAGAAATGAGATGCCATATGGCGCTTAAGAAGCATTGGAAATCTATTGCTAAGATACGTAGATATCTGCAAATGCTATTTCCTAGCAAGGAAGTGTCGCAGTTACATTCTTTTGAAATGAATACGAGGTATACATGACAATTCGCATTGAATATTATATCTTGTTATGAAACATAGAAATGTGATGCGATATCCCGTTTTAAGAAGCATTAGAACTCTATTGTTTCGATACGTACACATCTGCAAACACTATTTCCTAGCAAGGAAGTGTCAGATTTACATTCTTGTGAAGTGAATACGAGGTATACATAACACTCCACAATGAATATTATATCTTATCATGAAACATAGAAATGAGATGCGATATCTCGTCTTAAGTAGCATGATAACACACTTGCTACGATACGTAGACATCTGCAAACGCTATTTCCTAGGAAGGAAGTGCCGCATTTACATTCATTTGATGTGAATACGAGGAATACGTGAAAACTTCGCTATGAATATTATATCTTATCATGAAACATAGAAATGTGATGTGATATCGCGTTTTAAGAAGCTTTAGAACTCTATGGCTACGTTACGTAGACATCTATAAACGCTATTTCATAGCAAGGACGTGTAGCATTTACATTCTTTTGAAGTGAATGCGAGGTATACATAACATTGCGCAATGAATAATATATGTTATCATCAAACATCGAAATGAGATGCGATATCACGATTTAAGATGCATTAGAACTTTATTGCTTCGATACCTAAACATCTGCAAAAGCTATTTCCTAGCAAGGAAGTGTCGCATTTACATTCATTTGAAGTGAATACGAGGAATACATGAAACTTCGCAATGAATATTATATCTTATCATGAAACATAGAAATGAGATGCGATATCGCGTTTTGAGAACCATTAGAACTGTATTGCTACGATACGTAGAAATCTGCAAACGCTATTTCCTAGGAAGGAAGAGTCGCATTTATATTCTTCTGAAGTGAATGCGAGTTATACATAACATTGCAGAATGAATACTATATATTATCATGAAATATAAAAATGAGATGCGAAAGCTCGTTTAAGAAGCTTTAGAACTCTATTGATTCGATACCTAGACATCTGAAAACGCTACTTTCTAGCAAGGAAGTGTTGCATTTACATTGTTTTGAAGTGAATACGAGGTATGCACGTCACTTCGCAATGAATATTATATCTTATTATGAATCGTAGAAATGTGATGCAAAAGCGCGTATAAGAAGCATTAGAACTCTACTGCATCGATACGTAGACATCTGCAAACGCAACGTGCGAAGGCGCGTTTTAAGAAGCATTAGATCTCTATTGCTTCGACACGTAGACAACTGCAAACGCTATTTCCTAGCAAGGAAGTGTCGCATTTACATTCATTTGAAGTGTATGCGAGGTATACATGCCACTTGGCAATGAATATCATATCTTATCATGAAACACAGAAATGAGATGCGATATCGCGTTTTAGGAAGCATCAGAACACTATTGCTACGATACGTAGACATCTGCAAACGCTATTTCCTAGAAAGGAAGTGTCGCATTTACATTCATTTGAAGTGAATACGAGGTATACATAACACTGCACAATGAATGATGTATCTTAATACGAAACATAGAAATGAGATGCGATATGGCGATTTTAGAAGCATTAGAACTCTATTGCAACGATACGTAGATATCTGCAAACGCTACTTCCTTGCAAGCAAGAGTCGCATTTACATTCTTTTGAAGTGAATACGAGGTATACACTACACTTCGCAATGAATATTATATCTTATCACGAAACATAGAAATGATATGCGATATCGCGTTTTAAGAAGCATCAGAACTCTATTGCTATGATACGTAGACATCTCCAAACGCTATTTCCTAGCAAGGAAATGTCGCATTTACATTCATTTGAAGTGTATCCGATGTATATGTGATACTTCGCAATGAATAATATATCTTACCATGAAACATAGGAATGAGATGCGATATCTCGTTTTAAGAAGCATTAGAACTCTTTTGCTTCGATACGTAGACAACTGCAAACGCTATTTCCTAGAAAGGAAGTGTCGCATTTACATTCATTTGAAGTGAATACGAGGAACACATGAAACTTCGCAATGAATATTATATCTTATCATGTAACATAGAAATGAGATGCGATATGACGATATAAGAAGCATTAGAATTCTATTGCTCCGATTCGTAGAAATCTGCAAACGCTATTTCCTATCAAGGATGTGTCGCATTTACATTCATTTGAAGTTTATGCGAGGTATACATGACACTTCGCTATGAATATTATATCTTATCATGCAACGTAGCAATGAGATGCGATATCGCGTTTTAAGAGGCATTAGTACTCTATTGCTTCGATACGTAGACATCTGGAAACGTATTTTCCTAGAAAGGAAGTGTCGCATTTACATTCAATTGAAGTGTCGACGAGAAACACATAACACTTCGCAATAAATACTATATCTTATCATAAGACATAGAAATGTGATGCGATATCAAGTTTTAGGATGCACTAGAACTCTACTGCTTCGACACGTAGACATCTGCCATCTCTATTTCTTAGCAAGGAAGTTTCGGATTTACATTCTTTTGAAGCGAAAACGTGGTATACATGATACTACGCAATGAATATTATATCTTATCATAAAACAAAGAAATGAGATGTGATATCGCGTTTTAAGAAGCATTGGAACTCTATTGCTTCGATACGTAGACATCTGCAAACGCTATTTCCTAGCAAGGAAGTGTCGCATTTACATTCTTTTGAAGTGAATGCCAGGTATAAATAACAATGCACAATGAATATTATATATTATCATGAAACATATAAATGAGATGCGATATCGCGATGTAAGATGCATTAGAACTTTATTGCTTCGATACGTAGACATCTGCAAACTCTATTTCCTAGCAAGGAAGTGTCGCATTTACATTCATTTGAAGTGGATACGAGGAATACATGAAACTTCGCAATGAATATTATTTCTTATCATGAAGCATAGAATTGAGATGCGATATCCCGTTTCAAGAAGCATTAGAACTCTATTGCTTCGATACGTAGACATCTGCAATCGCTATTTCCTAGCAAGGAAGTGTCGCATTTACATTCATTTGAAGTGAATACGAGGAATACATGAAACTTCGCAATGAATATTATATCTTATCATGAAACATAGAAATGAGATGCGATATCCCGTTTCACGAAGCATTAGAACTCTATTGCTTCGATACCTAGACGTCTGCAAACGCTATTTCCTAGCAAGGAAGATTCGCATTTACATTCATTTGAAGTGTATGCGATGTATACGTGACACTTCGCAATAAGTATTGTATCTTATCGTGAAACATAGAAATGAGATGCGATATCACGTTTTGGGATGCAATTGAAATCTAATGCTAGGATACGCTGAAATCTGCAAACGCTATTTTCTAGGAAGGAAGTGTCGCATTTACATTCTTTTGAAGTGAATACGAGGTATACATAACTTTTAACAATGAATATTAAATCTTATCATGAAACATAGAAATGAGATGCAATATGGCGATTTAAGAAGCATTAGAACTCTATTGCGTCGATACGTAGACATCTGCAAACTCTATTTCCAAGCAAGGAAGTGACGCATTTACATTCCTAGGAAGTGTAGACGAGGTATACATAACACTCCACAATGAATATTACATCTTATCATGAAGCACAGAAATGAGGAGCGATTTCGCGTTTTAAGAAGCATTAGAACTCTGTTGCTTCGATACGTAGACATCTGCCATCTCTATTTCTTAGCAAGGAAGTTTCGGATTTACATTCTTTTGAAGCGAAAACGTGGTATACATGATACTACGCAATGAATATTATATCTTATCATAAAACAAAGAAATGAGATGTGATATCGCGTTTTAAGAAGCATTGGAACTCTATTGCTTCGATACGTAGACATCTGCAATAGCTACTTCCTAGCAAGGAAGTGTCGCATTTACATTCATTTGAAGTGAATGCGAGGTATACATAGCACTTCGCAATGAATATTATATGTTATCATGAAACATAGAAATGAGATGCGATATCCCGTTCCAAGAAGCATTAGAACTCTATTTCTTCGGTACGTAGGCATCTGCAATCGCTATTTCCTAGCAAGGTAGTGTCGCATTTACATTCTTTTGAAGTGAATACGATGTATTCATGACACTACGCAATAAATATTATATCTTATCATGAAACATGGAAAGGAGGTGCGATATCTTGTTTTAAGAAGCTTTAGAACTCTATTGCTACGGTGTGTAGACATCTGCAAACGCCATATAATAGCAGGGAAGTGTCGAATTTACATTCATTTGAAGTGTATTCGAGGTATAGGTGACACTTCGCAATGAATATTATATCTTATCACGAAACTTAGAAATGAGATGCGACATCTCGTTTTACGATGCATTAGAACTGTATTGTTTCGATATGTAGTCATCTGGAAACGCCATTTCCTAGCAAGGAATTATCGCATGTACACTCTTTTGAAGTGAATACGTGGTATACATGACACTTCGCAATTAATATTATACCTTACCGTGAAGCATAGAAATGTGATGCGATATCGCGAGTTAAGAAGCATTAGAACTCTATTGTTCCGATACGTAGACATGTAGAAACACTATTTCCTAGCAAGAGAGCGTCGCATTTACATTCTCTTGAAATGAATACGAGGTATACAATACACTTCGCAATGAACATTATATCTCATCATGAACCATAGAAATGACATGCGATATCGCGAATTAGGAAGCATTACAGCACTATTGCTACGATAAGTAGACATCTGCAAACGCTATTTAATAGCAAGGAAGTGTCGCATTTACATTCGTTTGAAGTGAATACGAGGAATGCATGACAATTCGCAATGAATATTTTATCTTGTCATGAAACATAGAAATGAGATGAGATATCTCGTTTTAAGAAGCATTAGAACTCTACTCCTTCGGTACGTAGATATCTGGAAGCACTATTTCCTAGCAAAGAAGTGTCGTATTTACATTCATTTGAAGTGTAGACGAGGAATACATAACACTTCGCAAAGAGTATTATATCTTATCATGAAACATAGAAATGTGATGCGATATCGCGTTTTGAGAAGCATTCGAACTCTATTGGTACGAGACGTAGAGATCTGTAAACGCTATTTCCTAGCAAGGAAGTGTCGCATTTACATTCTTTTGAAGTGAACGAGAGGTATACATAACATTGCACAATGAATATTATATCTTATCATGATACATAGAAATGAGATGCGATATCGCGTTTTAAGCAGCATTAGAACTCTATTGCTAGGATACGTAGATATCTGCAGACGCTATTTCCTAGCAAGGAAGTGTCGCATTTACATTCCTTTGAAGTGAATCGGAGGTATATATAACACTCCACAATGAATATTATATACTATCATGAAACATAGGAATGTGATGCGATATAGCATTTTGAGAAGCACTAGAACTCTATTGCTTCTTTCGTAGACAATTGCAAACGCTACTTCCTAGCAAGGAAGTGTCGCATTTACATTCATTTGAAGTGTATACGAGGTATACATAACACTGCACGATGTATATTGTATCTTATTATGAAACATAGAAATGAGATACGATATTGCGATTTCAGAAGCATTAGAATCCTATTGCTCGATACGTAGACATCTTCAAACGCTACTTCCTAGCATGGAAGTGTCGCACTTACATTTTTTTGAAAGGAATACGAGGTATACATGACACTTGGCAATGAATATTATATCTTATCATGAAACATAGAAATGTGGTGCGATATGGCGCTTTAAGCAGCACTAAAACACTATTGCCTCGATACGTAGACATCTCCAAGCGCTAGTTCCTAGCAGGGAAGTGTCGCATTTACATTCATTTGAAGTGTAGACGAGATATACATAGCACTGCACAATGAATATTATATCTTATCGTAAAACATAGAAATGTGATGCGATATCTCGTTTTAAGAAGCACTAGAACTCTGTTGCTTCGATACGTAGACATCTGTCATCGTTATATCCTAGCAAGGAAGTGTCGCATTTACAACCATTTGAAGGGAATGCGAGGTATACATAACACTGCACAATGAATATTATATCTTATCATGATACATAAAAAGGAGATGCGATATCGCGTTTTAAGCAGCATTAGAACTCTATTGCTACGGTACGTAGATATCTGCAGACGCTATTTCCTAGGAAGGAAGTGTCGCATTTACATTCTTTTGAAGTGAATACGAGGCATACGTGACACTTCGCAATGAATATTATTTCTTATCGTAAAACATAGAAATGTGATGCGATATCTCGTTTTAAGAAGCATTAGAACTCTGTTGCTTCGATGCGTAGACATCTGCCATCGCTATATCGTAGCAAGGAAGTGTCGCATTTACAATCATTTGAAGTGAATGCGAGGTATACATAACACTCCACGATGATTGTTGTACCTTATCACGAAACATAGAAATGAAATGCCACATCACGGTTTAAGAAGCATTAGAACTCTATTGCTTCGATACATAGACATCTGGCAGCGCTATTTCCTAGCGGGGAAGTATCACATTTACATTCATTTGAAGTGTTGCGAGATATACATGACACTTCGCAATGAATATTGCATCTTAACATGAAACATAGTAATAAGGTGCGATATCGCGTTCTAAGAAGGATTAGAACTCTATTGCTACGGTACGGAGACGTCTACAAACGCTATATCCTATGAACGATGTGTCGCATTTACATTCATTTGAAGTCAATACGAGGTATATATAACACTCCACAATGAATGTTATATCTTCGCATGAAACATAGAAATGAGATGCGATATCGGGATTTAAAAGGCATTAGAAATCTATTGCTTCGATACGCAGACATCTGCAAACGCTATTTCCTAGCAAGGAAGTGTCGCATTTACATTCTTTTGATGTGAGTACGAGGTATTCGTGACACTTCGCAATGAAAATTATATCTTATTATGAAACATAGAAGTGAGATGCGATAACGCGTTTTAAGAAGCATTAGAACTCTATTGCTACGATACGTAGACATCAGAAAACGTTATTTCCTAGCAAGGAAGTGTCGCATTTACATTCTCTTTGAGTGAATGCGAGGTATACATGACAAATCGCAATGAAAATTATACCTTATCATGAAACAGAGAAATGAGATGTGATATTGCGATTTAAAAAGCATTAGAAGTCTATTGCTTCGATACGTAGACGTCTGCAAACGCTATCTCCTAGCAAGGAAGTGTCGGATTTACATTCGTTTGAAGTGTGGACGAGGTATACATATCACTGAACATTGAATATTATATCTTATCATGAAACATAGAAATGAGATGCGATATTGCGATTTAAGAAGCATTCGAACTCTAATTCTACGATACGTAGACATCTGCAAACGCTATTTCTAGCAAGGAAGTGTCGCATTTACATTCTTATCAAGTCAGTACGAGGTATACATGACACTTCGTAATGAAAATTATATCTTATCATGTAACATAGAAATGAGATGCGATATAACGATATGAGAAGCATTAGAATTCTATTGCTTCGATTCGTAGAAATCTGCAAACGCCATTTCCTATCAAGGAAGTGTCGCATTTACATTCTATTGAAGTGAATACGTGGTATACATAACACTGCACAATAAATATTATATCTTGTCATGAAACATAGAAATGAGATGCGATATCGCGTTTTAAGAAGCATTAGAACTCTATTGCTACGATTCATAGGCATCTGCAGAAGCTATTTCCTAGGAAGGAATTGTCGTATTTAGATTCTTTTGAAGTGAATACGGGGTATACATAACACTGCACAATGAATATTATATCTTATCATGAAACATAGAAATGAGATGCGATATCGTGTTTAATGAAGCCTTAGAACACTGTTGCTTCGATACGTTGACATCTGCAAACGCTATTTCCTAGGAAGGAAGTGTCGCATTTACATTCTTTTGAAGTGAATACGAGGTATACATGACACTTCGCAATGAATATTATATCTTTCCAGGAAACATAGAAATGAGATGCGATATTGCGATTTATGATGCATTAGAACACAATTGCTTCGATACGGCGACATCAGCAAACGCTATTTCCTAGCAAGGAAGTGCCGCATTTACATTCTATTGAAGTGAATACGAGGTATACATTACACTACACAATGAATATTATATCTTATCACGGAACATGGAAATGAGATGCGATATCTCGTTTTCAGAAGCATTAGAACTATGTTGCTACGATAGGTAGACATCTGCAGACGCTATTTCGTAGCAAGGAAGTGTCGCATTTACATTCTTTTGAAGTGAATACGAGGTATACATAACACTCCACAATGAATGTTATATCTTATCATGAAACATAGAATTGACATGCGATATCGCGTTTTGAGAAGCATTAGAACCCTCTTGCTACGATAAGTAGACATCTGCAAACGCTATTTCCATGCAAGGAAGTGTCGTATTTACATTCTTTTGATGTTAATACGGGGTATACATAACACTGCACAATGAATATTATATCTTATCATGAAACATAGAAATGGGATGCGATATGACGATTTAATACGCATTAGAACTCTATTGCTACGATACGTAGATATTAGCAGACGCTATTTCCTAGCAAGGATGTATCGCATTTACATTCTTTTACAGTGAATACGAGGTATACGTAACACTCCACAATGAATATTATATCTTTTCATGAAACATAGAAATGAGATGCGATATCGCGATTTGAGATGCATTGGAACCCTATTGCTTCGATTCGTAGACATCTGCAAACGCTACATCCTAGCAAGGAAGTGCCGCATGTACATTCTTTTGAAGTGAATACGAAGTATACATGACACTCCAGAATGAATATTATATCTTATCATGAAACATAGCAATGAGATGCGATATCTCGTTTTAAGAAGCATTAGAACTCAATTGCTTCGATACGTAGAAATCTGCAAACGCTATTTCCTCGGACGGAAGTGTCGCAATTACATTCACTTGAAGAGAATACGAGGTACACATGACACCTCGCAATGAATATTATATCTTATCACGAAACATAGAAAGGAGATGCGATACCGTGTTTTAAGAAGCATTAGAACACTGTTGCTACGATACGTAGACATCTGCAAAAGCTATTTAATTGCAAGAAAGAGTCGCACTTACATTCTTTTGAAGTGAATACGAGGTATACATAACACTCCACAATGAATATTATATCGTGTCATGAAATATAGGAATGGCATGCGATATCACGATATGAGAAGCATTGGAACGCTATTGCTTCGATACGGAGACATCTGCAAACGCTATTTAATAGCAAGGAAGTGTCGCACTTACATTCTTTTGAGGTGAATACGAGATATACATGACACTGCACAATGAATATTAAATCTTATCACGAAACATAAAAATGAGATGTGATATGGCGATTTAAGCAGCATTAGAACTCTATTGCTTCGATATGTAGGCATCTGCAAACGATATTTCCTAGCAAGGAAGTGTCGCATTTACATTCTTTTGAGGTGAATACGAGGTATACATGACACTGCACAATGTATATTATATCTTGTCACGAAACATAGAAAGGATATGCGATTTTACGTTTTAAGAAGCGTGGAACTCTATTGCTTGGATACGTAGACATCTGCAAACGCTATTTCCTAGCAAGGAAGTGTCTCATTTACATTCATTTGTAGTGTATGCGAGGAATACATAAAACTTCGCAATGAATATTATATCTTATCATGAAACATAGAAATGAGATGCAATATCGCGATCTAAGAAGCATTAGAACTCTATTGCCACGATACGTAGACTTCTGCACACACTATTTCCTAGGAAGGAAGTGTCGCTGTTACATTCATTTGATGTGTATGCGAGGTACCCATGACACTTCGCCATGAACATTATATCTCATTATGACACATAGAAATCAGATGCGATATCTCGTTTTAAGAAGCATTAGAAGTCTATTGCTACGATACGTAGACATCTGCGAACGCTATTTCCTAGCAAGGAAGTGTTGCATTTACATTCATTTGAAGTGTATGCGAGGTAAAAGTGACACTTCAGAACGAATATTATATCTTATCATGAAACATAGAAATGAGATGCGGTATCGCGTTTCAGAAGCATTAGAACACTATTGCTACGGTACGCAGAAATCTGGAAACGCTATTTTCTAGCAAGGAAGTGTCGCATTTACATTCTTCTGAAGTGAATGCGAGGTATACATGTAAATTCGCAATGAATATTATATCTTATCATGAAACATAGAAATGAGATGCGATATCGCGTTCTAAGAAGGATTAGAACTCTATTGCTACGATATGTAGACATCTGTGGACGCTATTTCCTAGCAAGGAAGTGTCGCATTTACATTCTATGGAAGTGAATACGAGGTATACTTAACACTTCGCAGTGAATATTGTATCTTTCCATGATACATAGGAATGAGATGCGATATCTCGTTTTTAGAAGCATTAGAAATCTATTGCTTCGGTACGTAGACATCTGCAAACGCTATTTCCTAGCATGGAAGTGTCGCATTTACATTCATTCGAAGTGTATGCGAGGTATGCATGACACTTCGCAATGAATATTATATCTTATCATGAAACATAGAAATGAGA
This sequence comes from Xylocopa sonorina, assembly GCF_050948175.1. Classification (NCBI taxonomy): domain Eukaryota; kingdom Metazoa; phylum Arthropoda; class Insecta; order Hymenoptera; family Apidae; genus Xylocopa; species Xylocopa sonorina. The sequence goes on along the minus strand of NW_027490137.1, from coordinate 437,990 downwards.
TGCGCTATTGCGTTTTAAGAAGCATTAGAACATTAATTCTTCGATACGTAGACATCTGCAAACGCTACTGCCGAGCGAGGAAGTGTCGCATTTTCATTCCTTTGATGTGAATACGAGGTTTATATAACACTCCATTATGAATATTATATCTTGTCATGAAACATAGAAATGAGACGTGGTATGGCGATTTAAGAAGCATTAGAACTCTATTGCTTCGATACGTAGACATCTGCAAACGCTACTTTCTAGCAAGGAAGTGTCTCATTTACATTCTTTTGAAGAGAAAACGAGGTATACATGACACACCGCAATGAATATTATATCTTATCGTAAATCATAGGATTGAGATGCAATATCTCGTTTTAAGAAGCATTAGAATTCCTTTGCTACGATTCGAAGTCATCTGCAGACGCTATTTCCTAGCAAGGAAGTGTCTCATTTACATTCATTTGTAGTGTATGCGAGGAATACATAAAACTTCGCAATGTATATTATATCTTATCATGAAACATAGAAATGAGATGCAATATCGCGATCTAAGAAGCATTAGAACTCTATTGCCACGATACGTAGACTTCTGCACACACTATTTCCTAGGAAGGAAGTGTTGCTGTTACATTCATTTGATGTGTATGCGAGGTACCCATGACACTTCGCCATGAACATTATATCTCATTATGACACATAGAAATCAGATGCGATATCTCGTTTTAAGAAGCATTAGAAGTCTATTGCTACGATACCTAGACATCTGCGAACGCTATTTCCTAGCAAGGAAGTGTTGCATTTACATTCATTTGAAGTGTATGCGAGGTAAAAGTGACACTTCAGAACGAATATTATATCTTATCATGAAACATAGAAATGAGATGCGGTATCGCGTTTCAGAAGCATTAGAACACTATTGCTACGGTACGCAGAAATCTGGAAACGCTATTTTCTAGCAAGGAAGTGTCGCATTTACATTCTTCTGAAGTGAATGCGAGGTATACATGTAAATTCGCAATGAATATTATATCTTATCATGAAACATAGAAATGAGATGCGATATCGCGTTCTAAGAAGGATTAGAACTCTATTGCTACGATATGTAGACATCTGTGGACGCTATTTCCTAGCAAGGAAGTGTCGCATTTACATTCTATGGAAGTGAATACGAGGTATACTTAACACTTCGCAGTGAATATTGTATCTTTCCATGATACATAGAAATGAGATGCGATATCTCGTTTTTAGAAGCATTAGAAATCTATTGCTTCGGTACGTAGACATCTGCAAACGCTATTTCCTAGCATGGAAGTGTCGCATTTACATTCATTCGAAGTGTATGCGAGGTATACATGACACTTCGCAATGAATATTATATCTTATCATGAAACATAGAAATGAGATGCGCTATTGCGTTTTAAGAAGCATTAGAACACTAATTCTTCGATACGTAGACATCTGCAAACGCTACTGCCGAGCGAGGAAGTGTCGCATTTTCATTCCTTTGATGTGAATACGAGGTTTATATAACACTCCATTATGAATATTATATCTTGTCATGAAACATAGAAATGAGACGTGGTATCCCGTTTGAAGAATCATTAGAACTTTATTGCTACGTTACGTAGACATCTGCAAACTCTATTTTCTAGCAAGGAAGAGTCGCATTTACATACATTCGATGTGAATACGAGGTATACCTAACACTCCACAATGATTATTATATCTTATCATGAAACATAGAAATGACATGAGTTATGGCGATTTAAAAAGCATTAGAACGCTATTGCTACGATACGTAGACATCTGCAAACGCTATTTCCTAGCAAGGATGTGTCGAATTTACATTCTTTTGAAGTAAATACGAGGTATACATAACACTCCACAATGAATATTATATCTAATCATGAAACATAGAAATGAGATGCGATATCGCGATTTAAGAAGATTTAGAACTGTATTGCTTCGATAGGGAGACTTCTGCAGACGCTATTTCGTAGCAAGGAAGCCTCGCACTTACATTCTTTTGAACTGCATGCGAGGTATAAGTAACAATTCGCAATGTATATTATATCTTATCATGAAACATATAAATGAGATGCGCTATGGCGTTTTAAGAAGCATTAGATATCTATTGCTACGATACGTAGACATCTGCAAACGCTATTTCCTAGCAAGGAAGTGTCGCATTTACATTCATTTGAAGTGTAGACGAGGTATACATAACACTGCACGATGTATATTATATCTTATCATGAAACATAGAAATGAGATGCGATATTGCGATTTCAGAAGCATTAGAATCCTATTGCTCGATACGTAGACATCTGCAAACGCTACTTGCTAGCATGGAAGTGTCGCACTTACATTTTTTTGAAAGGAATACGAGGTGTACATGACACTTGGCAATGTATATTATATCTTATCATGAAACATAGAAATGTGGTGCGATATGGCGCTTTAAGAAGCATTAGCACACTATTGCCTCGATACGTAGACATCTGCAAACGCTAGATCCTAGGAGGGAAGTGTCGCATTTACATTCATTTGAAGTGTAGACGAGATATACATAGCACTGCACAATGAATATTATATCTTATCATGAAACGTAGAAGTGAGTTGCTATATCGCGATTTAAGAAGCATTAGAAATCTATTGCTTCGATACGTAGACATCTGCAAACGCTACTTCCTAGCAAGGAAGAGTCGCATTTACATTCATTTGAAGTGTATACGAGGTATACATAACACTGCACGATGTATATTATATCTTATCATGAAACATAGAAATGAGATGCGATATTGCGATTTCAGAAGCATTAGAATCCTATTGCTCGATACGTAGACATCTGCAAACGCTACTTGCTTGCATGGAAGTGTCGCACTTACATTTTTTTGAAAGGAATACGAGGTATACATGACACTTGGCAATGAATATTATATCTTATCATGAAACATAGAAATGTGGTGCGATATGGCGCTTTAAGAAGCATTAGCACACTATTGCCTCGATACGTAGACATCTGCAAACGCTAGATCCTAGGAGGGAAGTGTCGCATTTACATTCATTTGAAGTGTAGACGAGATATACATAGCACTGCACAATGAATATTATATCTTATCATGAAACGTAGAAGTGAGTTGCTATATCGCGATTTAAGAAGCATTAGAAATCTATTGCTTCGATACGTAGACATCTGCAAACGCTACTTCCTAGCAAGGAAGAGTCGCATTTACATTCATTTGAAGTGTATGCGTGGTATACAGGACATTTCGCAATCAATATTATATCTTATCATGAAACATAGAAATGAGATGCGATATCGCGTTTTGAGAAGCATTAGAAATTCAATGCTACGATACGTAGACATCTGCAAACGCTATTTCCTAGCAAGGAAGTGTCGCATTTACATTATTTTGAAGTGAATACTAGGTATACGTGACACTTCGCAATCAATATTATATCTTATCGTAAAACATAGAAATGTGATGCGATATCTCGTTTTAAGAAGCATTAGAACTCTGTTGCTTCGATACGTAGACATCTGCCATCTCTATATCCTAGCAAGGAAGTGTCGCATTTACAATCATTTGAAGTGAATGCGAGGTATACATAACACTGCACAATGAATATTATATCCTATCATGATACATAGAAATGAGATGCGATATCGCGTTTTATGCAGCATTAGAACTCTATTGCTACGATACGTAGATATCTGCAGACGCTATTTCCTAGCAAGGAAGTGTCGCATTTACATTCCTTTGAAGTGAATAGGAGGTATACATAACACTCCACAATGTATATTATATATTATCATGAAACATAGAAATGGGATGCGATATCGCGTTTTGAGAAGCACTAGAACTCTATTGCTTCTTACGTAGACAATTGCAAACGCTACATCCTAGCAAGGAAGTGTCGCATTTACATTCATTTAAAGTGTATACGAGGTATACATAACACTGCACGATATATATTATATCTTATCATGAAACATAGAAATGAGATGCGATATTGCGATTTCAGAAGCATTAGAATACTAATGCTCGATACGTAGACATCTGCACACGCTAGTTACTAGCATGGAAGTGTCGCACTTACATTTTTTTGAAAGAATACGAGGTATACATGACATTTGGCAATGAATATTATATCTTATCATGAAACATAGAAATGTGGTGCGATATGGCGCTTTAAGAAGCATTAGCACACTATTGCCTCGATACGTAGACATCTGCAAACGCTAGTTCCTAGGAGGGAAGTGTCGCATTTACATTCATTTGAAGTGTAGACGAGATATACATAGCACTGCACAATGAATATTATATCTTATCATGAAACGTGGATGTGAGTTGCTATATCGCGATTTAAGAAGCATTAGGAATCTGTTGCTTCGATACGTAGACATCTGCAAACGCTACTTCCTAGCAAGGAAGAGTCGCATTTACATTCATTTGAAGTGTATGCGAGGTATACAGGACATTTCGCAATGAATATTATATCTTATCATGAAACATAGAAATGAGATGCGATATCGCGATTTAAGAAGCATTAGAACTCTATTGCTTCGACACGTAGACATCTGCCAACGCTATTTCCTAGGAAGGAAGTGTCGCATTTACAGTCGTTTGAAGTGTATGCGAGGTGTACATGACACTTCGCAATGAATATTATATCTTATCATGAAACATTGAAATGAGATGCGATTTCGCGTTTTAAGAAGCATTGGATCTCTATTGCTTCGATACGTAGACATCTGCAAACGCTATTTAATAGCAAGGAAGTGTCGCATTTACATTGTTTTGAAGTGAAAACGAGGAATACATAACATTCCACAATAAATATTATACCTTATCACGAAACATAGAAATGAGATGCGATATCGCGATTTAAGAAGCATCAGAATTCTATAGCCACGATACGTAGACATCTGCAATCGGTATTTCCTAGCAAGGAAGTGTCGCCTTTACATTCCTCTGAGAGGAATACGAGGTATGCATGGTACTTCGCACTGAATATTATATCTTATTATGAAACATAGAAGTTTGATGCGATATCGCGTTTTAGGAAGCATTAGAACTCTATTGTTGCGATACGTAGACATCTGGAAACACGATTTCCTAGCTAGGAAGTGTCGCTATTACATTCATTTGAAGTGTATGCGAGGTATGCATGACACTACGCAATGAATATTATATCTCAACATGAAACATAGAAATGAGATGCGATATCGCGTTTTAACACATTGCGGACGGGTGACGAGGTATCTCGTTTTTAGAAAACTAAACGTTGCGAACGGGTCACGATATATCTCGTTTTCACGATTTTTTTATTCAGTCGGCAACTGAGCAAGGAGCTGCAAATGTTTCTGTTACGTTACGATGGTATCGATGTCTCTCGCATTCCGAAACCAAAGCGAAACAACTGAATCATTCCTTAAATTTAAGAAAAAACAGTCATTATTGTGTAACGTCCGCCGAACCTCGCGGTACCTCCTTCACCGCCCGGCAGAGCCACACGCATCGCCTGTCGCCACCTCAAAGACGAGCTCACCGTGTATGCGATCGCCGAGCTAAGGCAGCCACCCCCGCAACCAGGAGTTGGGCCACACGACCGCGCTACGACGCGTGCCTTCCAGACAGCTGGAGCACGACCGAGCCACAGCCTCCGCACGAGGACCATTCCACGTATCAGGAAGGGTCGCCCGCCGTTACGCTCCCGTACCCATACTTTTCATACCATTATAATTATAATTAAGCGAATCCTATAACTTAAGCACACGACACTCCATGTACACGACACAACACACACAACCTAGCATAAGGCGTTTCATGTGTTATTCTAATTTTTAAGATCATAATTAATCGTAATAAGAAGTAAGCGAAGCGCCCGACGCGCGCGGCTCACGCCTAACGCGCGCGCCCTACCACGATCGTCCACACCACTCCGTGGGCCGAGCGTCCGCCCCACTCTGGGGACCTGCGACTCGCGCGCCCCGCGATCCGAGGAGGTCGCGGGCCCGCGAGCTGATGGTCAATACGAGTCATCCGCTCCAAGCGAGCGTACCTCCCTCAAATCCAATCTCTAGTTCGAGCCATTCGCTCCAAGCGAGCACTCCCTTATCGTAATCCAATCTTACTATTTCAACTTAAACTCTAATTCAATTCAAGTCCTTATTCTAAACTCTAATTATCGTGTCCTAGTACTTAGTCAACTTTAGCATAGGGAAGTATCAGTGTATGCTTAGTTTTATTTAGAATATACTTTATTTTTACCAGTACTACAATTCTCATCATTCTAAATATTCCTTGCCTTATTATTATTATAAATTCATTCATTGCGAAGTCTTCCACGAGTTCACGCGTCTTCAAGAACATTCACAAGCTCCGAACTTTAGTCAAACTTGGTAATCGATCAGTTATAGCCGACCGCCGCTTAGCTGCATCGACCCACAGCGAGGCTAGAGCAAGGACACTCGTCGATTTTCCATATTTCTGGACCGGTAAACTAGAGCGGACCGACGCTTAGTGGACCCGTATCTGGACTTTTGGAAACCGACTCGAATGCGTCATTCCGGTACAACTAAACGAACTCGTCGCGCAGGAAGGAAGAACTTCTTGCGTTCATTTGTGCGCGGATACGTTGGTACAGCCGTGTGCATATACGACTGCAACGTCTCATCTTCCGCCGCACGCCGATCGGACAGCCGTCCCGCACAGCCGCATCCATCGCCGATCCGCTTGACCGAGCCGATCCATCCCCGAGGTCAGCCCACCTGGGTACTCGTCCCGCTGACAATCACGCCTCACCTGAGGGCGCTATACCTGAGGGCGATCCGTGCCGACGACGATACCTGCAACAAGGGTACTAAATATTAGCAGCTGTCAAGACATCAAAGGTAAGGTCATATTTTCTTATCGCGTTCGTGCCTTTTGATACGTGTTTCGCGAGCCAGAAAGAACGCGGTCTTCGTCGCAATTCCGCGAGCCGAACCGTTCGAGGCTGCGTGTCGCTCCCGGTAAACGATAAGTTTTCGCGACCCGTGACGTGACAATAGCCATTGCCGGCTGATCTGTGCGGATAGTCGTACGTATCGTATCTTATAAAGTGTTTCATTGATCTGCATTTTAGAATTTCAAACTTCGTGTTTTAAAATTGGAAGGTAACAGTTTTTTGAGTACTACCTATATTTTCAATCAACCTGTTACTGATACTTGATAACAAAAATTTATTTTATGAATTAGCCCTCTATAAAAGCAGCGAAATGACGCATAGATGTAATGAAAACAGATATACAGATATATGAACTATATGTATACAATTATTTATAAATACTAAATGCAAATTAAGTGAAATGCGTATCCACTTCCTGTCACATGCCAAGCATGTTTTTGGAGCGTTCGAAAATCTGCGAACCGTGAGGGCGTGTTGAACGCGCAGCGCCCCGTCCTCAATGTGTTAAGAAGCATTAGAACTCTATTGCCTCGATAAGTACACATCTGCAAACGCTATATCCTAGCAAGGAAGTGTCGCATTTACATTCATTTGAAGTGTATACGAGGTATACATGACACTCCGCAATGAATATTGTACCTTATCATGAAACATAGGAATAAGATGCGATATCGCGTTTTGAGAAGCATTAGAACTCTATTGCTACGATACGTAAACATCTGCAAACGTTATTTCCTAGCAAGGAAGTGTCGCATTTACATTCTTTTCAAGTGAATACGAGGTATACATGACACTTCGCAATGAATATTATATCTCATCATGACACATAGAAATGATATGCGACCGGGCGTTTTAAGAAAAATTAGAACTTTATTGCTTCTATACGCAGACATTTGGAAACGCTATTTCCTAGAAAGGAAGTGTCGCACTTAGATTCATTTGAAGCGTAGACGAGGAATTCATAACACTTCGCAATGAGTATTATACCATAACATGAAACATAAAAATGAGATGCGATATCCCGTTATAAGAAGCATTAGAACTCTCTTGCTTCGATACATAGACATCTGCAAACGCTACTTCCTAGCAAGGAAGTGTCGCATTTACATTCATTTGAGGTGTATGCGAGGTATAAGTGACACTTCTCAATGAATATTATATCTTATCATGAACGATAGAAATGAGATGCGATATCGCGTTTTAAGAAGCATTAGAACTGTATTGCTACGATACGTAGACATGTGAAAACGTTATTTCCCAGCAAAGAAGTGTCGCGTTTGCATTATTTTGAAGCGAATACGAGGTATACATGCCACTTCGCAATGAATATTATATCTTATCATGAAACATAGAAATGAGATGCGATATCGCGTTTTAAGTAGCGTTAGAACTCTATTGCTACGATACGTAGTAATCTGCAAACGCTATTTCCTAGCAAGGAAGTGTCGCATTTACATTCATTTGAAGTGTAGTCGAGGAAAACATAACACTTGGCAATGGATACTATATCTTATCATGGGACATAGAAAAGAGATGCTACATCGCATTTTAAGAAGCGTTAGAACTCTATTGCTACGATACGTTGACATCTGCAAACTCTATTTCCTAGCAAGGAAGTGTCGCATTTACATTCTTTCGAAGCGAATACGAGGTATACATGACACATCGCAGTGAATATTATATCATCATGAAACATAGAAGTGAGGTGCGGTATTGCGTTTTAAGAAGCTTTAGAACTCTATTGCTACGATAAGTAGACATCTGCAAACTCTAATTCCCAGCAAGGAAGTGTCGCATTTACATTCTTTTGAAGTGAATACGAGGTTTACATGACACTTTGCATTGAATATTATATCATCACGAAACAATGAAATGAGATGCGATATCGCGATTTAAGAAGCATTAGAACTCCATTGCTACGATACGTAGACATCTCCAAACGCTATTTCCTAGCATGGAAGTGTCCTATTTACATTCTTTTGAAGTGAATACGAGGTATACATGACACTTTGCAATGAATATTTTATCTTATCATGAAACATAGAAATGAGAAGCGAAGTCTCGTTCTAAGAAGCACTAGTACCCTATTGTTTCTATACGTAGACATCTGAAAACGCTATTTCCTAGCAAGGAAGTATCGCATTTACATACTTTTGAATTGAATACGAGGTATACATGACACTTCGCAATGAATATTATATCTCATCATGACACATAGAAATGAGATGCGATATCGCGTTTTAAGAAGCGTTAGAACCCTATTGCTTCGATAAGTAGACATCTGCAAACGCTATTTCCTAGCATGGAAGTGTCGCATTTACATTGTTCTGAAGTGAATACGAGGTATACATGACACTTGGCAATTAATATTGTATCTTATCATGAGACATAGAAACGAGATGCGATATCGCGTCTTAAGAGGAATTAGAACTCTAATGCTACAATACGTAGACATCTGCAGACGCTATTTCCTAGCAAGGAAGTGTCGCATATACATTCTTTTGAAGTGTAGACGAGATATACATAACACTGCACAATAAATATTATATCTTATCATGAAACATAGAAATGAGATGCGATATCGCGATTTCAGAAGCATTAGAAATCTATTGCTTCGATACGTAGACATCTGCAAACGCTATTTCCTAGCAAGGAAGTGTCGCATTCACATTGTTTTGAAGTGAATACTAGGTATACATGACACTTCGCAATGAATATTGTATCTTATCCTGAAACATAGAAATGAGATGCGATATCGCGTTTTAAGAAGAATTAGAACTCTATTGCTGCGATACATAGACATCTGCAAACGCTATTTCCTAGCAAGGAAGTGACGCATTATCATTCTTTTGAAGTGAATACGAGGTATACATAACACTGCACAATGAATATTATATCTTATCATGAAACATAGACATGAAATGCTATATCACGATATAAGCAGCAATAGAATTCTATTGCTTCGATAACTAGACATCTGCAAGCGCTATTTCCTATCAAGGAAGTGTCGCATTTACATTCATTTGAAGAGTATGCGAGGTATACGTGATACTTCGCAATGTATAATATATCGTACCATGAAACATAGGAATGAGATGCGGTATCTCGTTTTAAGATGCAATAGAAATCTAATGCCACGATACGCAGAAATCTGCCAACGCTATTTCCTAGCAAGGAAGTGTCGCATTTATATTCTTTTGAAGTTAATGCGAGGTATACATAACACTTCGCAATGAATATTATATGTTATCATGAAACATAGAAATGAGATGCGATATCCCGTTTTAAGAACCATTAGAAATTTATTGCTACGACACGTACACATCTGGAGACGCTATTTCCTAACAAGGAAGTGTCGCATTTACATTCATTTGAAGTGTATGCGAGGTATTCATGACACTTCGCAATGAATATTATGTCTTATCATGAAACTTAGAAATGAGATGCGATATTGTGTTTTGAAATGCATTAGAACATTATTTCTACGATACGTAGACTTCTGCAAACGCTATTTCCTAGCCAGGAAGTGTCGCTTTTACATTCTTTTGAAGTGAATACGATGTATACATGACACTTCGCAATGAATATTATATCTTATCATGAGACATAGAAATGAGATGCGTTATCCCGTTTTAAGAAGCAGTAGAACACTATTGCCTCGATACGTAGACATCTGCAAACGCTATTTCCCAGCAATGAAGTGCCACATTTAAATACTTTTGAAGTAAATACGCTTCATACATAACACTGCACAATGAATATTATATCTGATCATGAATCATAGAAATGAGATGCGATATGACGATGTAAGAAGCATTGGAACTCTATTGCTTCGATACGTAGACATCTGCAAACGATACTTCCTACCAAGGAAGTGTCGCATTTACATTCTTTTGAAAGGAATACGAGGTATACATGACACTTCGCAATGAATATTATACCTTATAATGATACATCGAAATGGGATGCGATATGGCGATATAAGAAGCATTAGGACTCTATTGCTTCAAGACGTAGACATCTGCAAACACTATTCGCCCCCAAGCAAGTGTCGAATTTACATTCATTTGAAGTGTAGACGAGAAATACATAACAGTTCGCAATGAATATTATATCTTATCATGAAACATAGAAATGAGATGCGATATCGCGCTTTGAGAAGCATTATAACTCTATTGCTACGATACGTAGATATCTGCAGACTCTATTTCTTAGCAAGGAAGAGTCGCATTGACATTCTTTTGAAATGAATACGAGGAATACGCAACATTCCACAATGAATACTATACCTTATCACTAAACATAGAAATGAGATGCGATATCGCGATTTTAGAAGCTCTAGAAATCTATTGCTTCGATACGTAGACATCTGCCATCGCTATTTCCTAGCAAGGAAGTGTCGCATTTACATTCATTTGAAGAGTACGCGAGGTATACAAGACACTTCGCAATGAATATTATATCTTATCATGATTCATAGAAATGAGATGCGATATCGAGTTCTAAGTAACATTAGAACTCTATGGCTACGATACGTAGAATACTGCAGACGCTGTTTCCAAGCAAGGAAGTGTCAAATTTACATTCTTTTGAAGTGGATACGAGGTATACATAACACTCCACAATGGATATTATATCTTATCATAAAACATAGAAATGAGATGCGATATCATGTTTTAAGAAGCATTAGAACTCTGCTGCTTCGATACGTAGACATCTGCAAACGCTATGTCCTAGCAAGGAAGTGTCACATTTACATTCTTTTGAAGAGAAAACGTGGTATACATGATACACGGCAATGAATATTATATCTTATCATAAAACATAGAAATAAGATGCGATATGGCGATTTAAGAAGCAATAGAACACTATTGCTTCGATACGTAGACATCTGCAAACGCTACTTCCTAGCAAGGAAGTGTCGTATTTACATTCATTTGAAGTGTATGCGAGGTATACATGACACTCCACAATGAATATTATATCTTATCATGAAACATAGAAATTAGGTGCAATATCGCGTTTTAAGAAGCATTAGAATTATATTGCTACGTAGCTATCTGCAGACGCTATTTCCTAGCAAGGAACTGTCGTATTTACATTCTTTTGAAGAGAATACGAGGTATACATGACACTCCGCAATGAATATTATATCTTATCATAAAACATAGGAGTGAGATGCAATATCGCGTCTTAAGAAGCATTAGAACTCAGTTGCTTCGATACGTAGACACCTGCCATCGCTATTTCCTATCAAGAAAGTGTCGCATTTACATTCATTTGAAGCGTATGCGAGGTATACAAGACACTTCGCACTGAATATTATATTTTATCATGAATCATAGAAATGAGTTGCGATTTCGCGATTTAAGAAGGATTAGAACTCTATTGCTTCGATACGTAGACATCTGCAAACGCCATTTCCTAGCATGGAAGTGTCGCAATTACATTCAATTGAAGTCAATACGAGGTACACATAACACTCCACAATGAATATTATATCTTATCATGAAACATAGAAATGAGATGCGATATCGCGTTTTAAGAAGCACAGGACCTCCATTGCTTCGATACGCAGACATATGCCAACACTATTTCCTAGCAAGGAAGTGGAGTATTTACAATCTTTTGAAGTGAATACGAGGTATACATAACAATCCACAATGAATATTATATCTTAACATGAAACATTGAAATGAGGAGCGATATCGCGGTTTAAGGAGAATCAGAACCCTATTGCTTCGATACGTAGACATCTGGAAACGCTATTTCCTAGCAAGGAAGTGTTGCATTTACATCTATTGCAGTGACTACGAAGTATACATAACACTGCACGATGAATATTATATCTTATCATGAAACATAGAAATGAGATCCTATTTCGCGTTTTAAGAAGAATTAGATCAGAAGAATCAAGACTCAAGAAGAATCTATTGCTATGATACGTAGTGATATGCAAACGATATTTCCTAGCACGGAAGTGTCGCATTTACATTCTTTTGAAGTGAATGCGAGGTATAAATAACATTGCACAATGAATATTATATATAATCATGAAACATGGAAATGAAATGCGATATCGCGATGTAAGATGCATTAGAACTTTAATGCTTCGATACGTAGATATCTGCAAACTCTATTTCTTAGCAAGGAAGTGTCGCATTTACATTCATTTGAAGTGTATGCGATGTATACGTGACACCTCGCAATAAATATTATATCTTACCATGAAACATAGTAATGAGATTTGATATCCCGTTTTGAGAAGCATTAGAACTCTATTGCTACGATACGTATACATCTGCAAACGATTTTTGCTAGCAAGGAAGTGTCGCATTTACATTCTTCTGAAGTGAATACAAGGTATACATAACACTTCGCAATGAATATTATATGTTGTCATGAAACATAGAAATGAGAAGCGATATCCCGTTTCAAGAAGCATTAGAACTCTATTGCTTCGATACGTAGACATCTGCTAACGCTATTTCCTAGCAAGGAAGTGTCGCAATTACATTCATTTGAAATGAATACGAGGAATACATGAAACTTCGCAATGAATATTATATCTTATCATGAAACACAGTAATGAGATTCGATATCCCGTTCAAAGAAGCATTAGAACTCTATTGCTTCGATACGTAGACATCTGCAATCGCTATTTCCTAGCAAGGAAGTGTCTCATTTATATTCTTTTGAAGTGAATGCGAGGTATACATAACATTGCACAATGAATATTATATGTTGTCATGAAACATAGAAATGAGAAGCGATATCTCGTTTTAAGAAGCATTATAACACGCTTGCTACGATACGTAGACATGTGCAAACTCTATTTCCTAGCAAGGAAGTGTCGCATTTACATTCATTTGAAGTGAATACGAGCAATACATGAAACTTCGCAATGAATATTATATCTTATCATGAAGCATAGAAATGAGATGCGATATCCCGTTTCAAGAAGCATTAGAACTCTATTGCTTCGATACGTAGACCTCTGCTAACGCTATTTCCTAGCAAGGAAGTGTCGCAATTACATTCATTTGAAATGAATACGAGGTATACATGAAACTTCGCAATGAATATTATATCTTATCATGAAACAGAGTAATGAGATGCGATATCGCGTTTTGAGAAGCATTAGAACTCTATTGCCGCGATACGTAGACATCAGCAAACGCTATTTCCTAGCAAGGAAGAGTCGCATTTACATTCGTTTGAAGTGTATGCGATATATTCGTGACACCTCGCAATAAATATTATATCTTATCATGAAACATAGAAATGTAATGCGATATCGCGTTTTGAGATGCAACAGAAACCTAATGCTACGATACGCAGAAATCTGCAAACGCTATTTCCTAGCAAGGAAGTGTCGCATTGACATTCTTTTGAGGTGAATACGAGGTATAAATAACACTCCACAATGAATATTATATCTTATCGTGAAACATAGAAATGTGATTTGATATCGCGTTTTAAGAAGCATTGGAACTCTATTGCTTCGATACGTAGACAGCTGCAATAGCTACTTCCTAGCAAGGAAGTGTCGCATTTACATTCATTTGAAGTGTATGCGAGGAATACATAACACTTCGCAATGAATATTATATGTTATCATGAAACAGAGAAATGAGATGCGATCTCTCGTTATGAGAAGCAATATAACACGATTGCTACGATACGTAGACATCTGCAAACGCTATTTCCTAGCAAGGAAGTGTCGCATTTACATTCTTCTGACGTGAATACAAGGTATACATGACACTTCGCAATTAATATTATATCTTATCAAGAAACATAGAAATGAGATGCGATATCCCGTTGCAAGAAGCATTAGAAATCTATTGGTTCGATACGTAGGCATCTGCAATCGCTATTTCCTAGCAAGGCAGTGTCGCATTTACACTCATTTGAAGTGTATGCGAGGTATAAGTGACACCTCGCAATGAATATTATATCTTATCACGAAGCATAGAAATGAGATACGATATCATGTTTTGAGAAGCATTAGATCTCTATTGCTACGATACGTAAACTCTTGCAAACGTTATTTCCTAGCAAGGAAGTGTCGCATTTGCATTCTTTTGAAGTGAATACGAGGTATACATGTCACTTCGCAATTAATATTATATCTTATCATGAAACATAGAAATGAGATGCGATATAGCGAATTAAGAATTGTTAGAACTCTATTGCTATGATACGTTGACATTTGCAAACGCTATTTCCTAGCAAGGAAGTGTCGCATTTTCGTTCTTTTGAAGTGAATACGAGGTATACATGTAACTTCGCAGTGAATATTATATCTTATCATGAAACATAGAAATGAGATGCGATATCGCGTTTTGAGAAGCATTAGAACTCTATTGCTACGATACGTAGACATCTGCAAACGCTATTCCCTAGCAAGGAAGTGTCGCAATCACATTCATTTGAAGTGAAGACGAGGAACACATGACTCTTCGCAATGCATATTATATCTTATCATGAAACATAGAAATGTGATGCGATATCGCGTTTTGAGAAGCATTAGAACTCTATTGCCACGATACGTAGACATCAGCAAACGCTATTTCCTAGCAAGGAAGTGTCGCATTTACATTCATTTGAAGTGTAGCGATATATACGTGACACTTCGCAATAAATATTATATCTTATCATGAAACATAGAAATGTAATGCGATATCGCGTTTTGAGTTGCAACAGAAATCTAATGCTACGATACGCAGAAATCTGCAAACGCTATTTCCTAGCAAGAAGTTTCGCATTTACATTCTTTTGAGGTGAATACGAGGTATAAATAACACTCCACAATGAATATTATATCTTATCGTGAAACATTGAAATGTGATTTGATATCGCGTTTTAAGAAGCATTGGAACTCTATTGCTACGATACGTAGACATCTGCAAACGTTATTTCCTAGCAAGGAAGTGTCGCATTTACATTCTTCTGACGTGAATACAAGGTATACATGACACTTCGCAATTAATATTATATCTTATCATGAAACATAGAAATGAGATGCGATATCCCGTTCCAAGAAGCATTAGAACTCTATTGGTTCGATACGTAGGCATCTGCAATCGCTATTTCCTTGCAAAGTAGTGTCGCATTTACACTCGTTTGAAGTGTATGCGAGGTATAAGTGGCACTTCGCAATGAATATTATATCTTATCACGAAGCATAGAAATGAGATGCGATATCCCGTTCTAAGAAGCACTAGAACTCAATCGCTTCGATACGGAGACATCTGCAAACGCTATTTCCTAGGAAGGAACTGCCGCATTTACATTCACCTGAAGTGTATCCAAGGTATAAGTGACACTTCGCTATGAATATTATATCTTATCATGAAACATAGAAATGAGATGCGACATCTCGTTTTACGAAGCATTAGAACTGTATTGTTTCGACTTCTGCAAACGCTATTTCCTAGCAGGGAAGTGTCGCATTTACATTCTTTTGAGGTGAATACGAAGTAGTCATAACACTCCACAATGAATATTATATCTTATCATGGAACACAGAAATGAGATGCGATATGGCGATTTAAAAAGCATTAGAACTCTATTGCTTCGATACGTAGACATCTGTAAACGCTATTTCCTAGCAAGGAAGTGTCGCATTTACATTCATTTGAAGTGTATGCGTGGTATATATGCCACTACGCAATGAATATTATATCTTATCGTGAAACATAGAAAAGATATGCGATATCGCGATTTAAGAAGCGTTAGAACTCTATTGCATTTATACGTAGACATCTGTAAACGCTACATCCTAGCAAGGAAGTGTCGCATATACATTTATCTGAAGTGAATACGAGGTATACATAAAACTCCACAATGAATAATATATCTTATCATGAAACATAAAAATGAGGTGCTATATGGCGATTTAAGAAGCATTAGAACTCTATTGCTTCGATACTTAGGCATCTGCAAACGCTACTTCCTAGCAAGGAAGTGTTGCATTTACATTCATTTGAAGTGTATGCGAGATATACATGACACTTCGCAATGACTATTATATCTTATCATAAAACAGAAATTAGGAGCTATATCGCTATTTAAGAAGCATTAGAACTCTATTGCTACGATACGTAGGCATCTGCAAACGCTATTTCGTAGCATGCAAGTGTCGTAAATACATTCTTTTGGATTGAATACGAGGTAAACAAGACAATTCGCAATGAATATTATAACTTATCATGAAACACAGAAATGAGATGCGATATGGCGATTTAAGAAGCATTAGAACTCTATTGCTTCGATACGTAGACATCTGCCAACGCTATTTCCTAGCAATGAAGTGTCGCATTTAAATTCATTTGAAGTGTATGCGAGGTATACAAGACACTTCGCAATGAATATTATATCTTATCATGCAACATAGAAATGATATGCGATATCGCGATTTAGGAAGCGTCAGAACTCTATTTCATCGATACGTAGACATCTGCAAACGCTACGTCTTAGCAAGGAAGTGTCACATTTACATTCTTTTAAAGTGAAAACGAGGTATACATGACACTCCGCAATGAATATTATATCTTATCATGAAACATAGAAATGAGATGCTATAGCGCGTTTTAAGAACCATCAGAACTCTATTGCTACGATACGTAGACATCTGCAAACGCCATTTCCTAGCAAGGAACTATCGCATTTACATTCTTCTGAAGTGAATACAAGGTATACATGAAACTTCGCAATTAATATTACATCTTATCATGAAACATAGAAATGAGATGCGATATCCCGTTTCAAGAAGCATTAGAACACTATTGCTACGATACGTGGACATCTGCAAACGCTATTTCCTAGCAAGGAAGTGTCGCATTTACATTCATTCGAAGTGAATACGAGGAATACATGAAACTTCGCAATGAATATTATATCTTATCATGAAATATAGAAATGTGATGTGATATCGCGTTTTAAGAAGCATCAGAAATCTATTGCTACGATACGTAGACATCTGCAAACGCTATTTCCTAGCAATGAAGTGTCGCATTTAAATTCATTTGAAGTGTATGCGAGGTATACAAGACACTTCGCAATGAATATTATATCTTATCATGCAACATAGAAATGATATGCGATATCGCGATTTAGGAAGCGTCAGAACTCTATTTCATCGATACGTAGACATCTGCAAACGCTACGTCTTAGCAAGGAAGTGTCACATTTACATTCTTTTAAAGTGAAAACGAGGTATACATGACACTCCGCAATGAATATTATATCTTATCATGAAACAAAGAAATGAGCTGCGATATCGCGTTTTAAGCAGCATTATAACTCTATTGTTTCGGTACGTAGACATCTGACATCGCTATATCCTAGCAAGGAAGTGTCGCATTTACATTCTTTTGAAGTGAATACGAGGTGTACATGACACTTCGCAAAGAATATTATATCTTATCATGAAACATAGGAATGAGATGCGCTATGGCGTTTTAAGAAGCATTTGGAATCTATTGCGACGATACGTAGATAACTGCAAACGCTATTTCCTAGCAATGAAGTGTCGCATTTACATTCTTTTGAAGTGAATACGAGGTATACATGACACTTCGCAATGAATATTATACCTTATTAGGAAACATAGAGATGAAAAGCGATATCGCGATTTAAGAAGCAATAGAAACCTATTTTTTCGATACGTAGACATCTGGAAACGCTTTTTCCTACAAGGAAGTGTCGCATTTACATTCTTTTGAAGTGAATACGAGGTATACATGTAACTTCGCAATGAATATTATATCTTATTATGAAACATAGAAATGCGATGCGACATCTAGTTTTAAGAAGCATTAGAACACTTCAGTTTCGGTACGTTGACATCTGCAAACGCTATTTGCTAGCAAGGAAGTGTCGCATTTACATTCATCTAAAGTGAATACGTGGTATACATAACACTCCACAATGAATATTATATCTTATCATGAGACATAGAAATGAGATGCGATTTCGCGTTTTAAGAAGCATTAGAACTCTAATGCTTCGATATATTCCTAGCAAGGATGTGTCGCATTTACATGCTTTTGAAGTGAATACGAGGTATACATGACACTTCGCAATGACTATTATATCTTATCATAAAACAGAAATTAGGAGCTATATCGCTATTTAAGAAGCATTAGAACTCTATTGCTTCGATATATAAACATCTGCAAAGGCTATTTCCTAGCAAGGTAGTGTCGCATTTACATTCATTTGAAGTGAATACCAGGTACATATAATACTCCACAATTTGTATTATATCTTAACATGAGACATAGGAATGAGATGCGATTACGCGTTTTAAGAAGCGTTAGAACTCTATTGCTATGATACGTAGACATCTGCAAATGCTATTTCCTAGCAAGGATGTGCCGCATTTACATTCTTTTGAAGTGAATACGAGGTGTACATGACACTTCGCAATGAATATTATCTCTTATCATGAAACATAGAAGTGAGGTGCGATATCACGTTCTAAGAAGCATTAGAACTTTATTGCTACGATACGTAGACATCTGCAAACGCTACTTCCTAGCAAGGAAGTGTCGCATTTACATTCTTTTGAAGTGAATACTTGGTATACATGACACTTCGCAATGAATATTATATCTTATCATGAAACATAGAAATGAGATGCTATAGCGCGTTTTAAGAACCATCAGAACTCTATTGCTACGATACGTAGACATCTGCAAACGCCATTTCCTAGCAAGGAACTATCGCATTTACATTCTTCTGAAGTGAATACAAGGTATACATGAAACTTCGCAATTAATATTACATCTTATCATGAAACATAGAAATGAGATGCGATATCCCGTTTCAAGAAGCATTAGAACACTATTGCTACGATACGTGGACATCTGCAAACGCTATTTCCTAGCAAGGAAGTGTCGCATTTACATTCATTCGAAGTGAATACGAGGAATACATGAAACTTCGCAATGAATATTATATCTTATCATGAAATATAGAAATGTGATGTGATATCGCGTTTTAAGAAGCATCAGAAATCTATTGCTACGATACGTAGACATCTGCAAACGCTATTTCCTAGCAAGGAAGTGTCGCATTTACAACCTTTTGAATGTAATACGAGGCATACATGACACTCCGGAAAGAATATTATATCTCATCGTAAAAGATAGAAATGAGATGCGATATCTCGTTTTGAGAAGCTTTAGAACTCCAATGCTACGATACGTAGTCATCTGCAAACGCTATTTCCTAGCAATGAAGTGCCGCATTTACATTCTTTTGAAGTGAGTACGAGGTATACATAACACTCCACAATGGACATTATATCTTATCATGAAACATAGAAATGGGATGCGATATCACGATTTAAGAAGCATTAGAACTCTATTGCTTCCATACGTAGACATCTGCAAAAGCTATTTTCTAGAAGGGATGTGTCGCAGTTATATTCATTTGAAGTGTAGGCGAGGAATACATAACACTGCACAATGAATATTATATCTTATCACGAAACGTAGAAGTGTGATGCGTTATCGCGATTTGCGAAACATTAGAACACTATTGCTTCGATATGCAGACATCTGCCAACGCTATTTCCTAGCAATGAAGTGTCGCCTTTTATTTCGTTTGAAGTTTATGCGTGGTATACAAGACACTTTGCAATGAATGTTATATCTTATGATGAAACGTAGAAAAGAGATGCGATATCGCGATTTAAGAAGCATTAGAACTCTATTGCTTCGATACGTAGACATCTGCAAACGCTATTTCCTGGCACGGAAGTGTCGCATTTACATTCATTTTAAGTTTATGCGAGGTATACATGACACTTCGTAATGAATATTATGTCTTATCATGAAACATAGAAATGAGAAGCGAAATCTTGTCTTAAGGAGCATTATAACACTATTGTTTCGATACGTAGACATCTGCAAACGCTATTTAATAGCCTGGAAGTGTCGCATTTACATAATTTTGCAGTGAATACGGGGTATACATAACACTCCAAAATGAATGTTATACCCTATCACGAAACATATAGATGAAATGCGATATCGCGATTTAAGAAGCATTAGAACTCTATTGCTTCGATACGGAGACATCTGCAAACGCTATTTCCTAGCAATGAAGTGTCGCATTTACATTCTTTTGAAGTGAATTCGAGGTATACATGACACTTCGCAATGAATATTACCTCTTATCACGAAACATAGAAGTGAGATGCGATATCACGTTTTAAGAAGCATTAGAACTCTATTGCTACGTTACGTAGACATCTGCAAACGCTATTTCCTAGCGTGGAAGTGTAGCATTTACATTCTTTTGATGTGAATTCGAGGTATACATGACACTTCGCAATGAATATTATATTTTATCATGAAACATAGAAATGAGATGCGATATTTTGTCTTAAGAAGCTTTAGAACTCTATTGCTATGGTGCGTAGACATCTGCAAACGCTATTTAACAGCAGGGAAGTGTCGCATTTACATTCATTTGAAGTGTATGCGAGGTATTCATGACATTACGAAATGAATATTATATCTTATCATGAAACATAGAAATGTTATGCCATATCGCGATTTAAGAAGCGTTAGAACTCTATTGCTTCGATACGTAGACATCTGTCAACGCTACTTCCTAGCAAGGAAGTGCCGCATTTACATTCTTTTAAAGTGAATACGAGGTATGCATGACACTTCGCAATGAATATTATATCTTATCATGAAACATAGAAATAAGATGAGATATCTCGTTTTAAGGAGCATTAGAAATCTATTGCTTCGATACGAAGACATCTGCATACGCTATTTCCTAGCAAGGATGTGTCGCATTTCATTCATTTGATGTGAATTCGAGGTATACATAACACTGCACAATGAATATTATACCTTATCACGAAACACAGAAATGGGATTCGATATCGTGATTTAAGAAGCATTAGAACTCTATTTCTTCGATACGGAGACATCTGCAAACGACATTTCCTAGCAAGGAAGTGTTGCATTTACATTTAATTAAACTGAATACGAGGAATACATGACACTTCGCAATGAATATTATATCTTATCATAACACATAGAAATGAGTTGCGATATCTCGTTTTAAGAAGCATTAGAACTATATAGCTTCGATACGTAGATATCTGCAGACGCTATTTACTAGCAAGGAAGTGTCGCATTGCCATTCCTTTGAAGTGAATACGAGGTATACATAACACTCCACAATAAATATTATATCTTATCATGAAACATTGAAATGAGATGCGATATCGCGATTTAAGAAGCGTTAGAATTCTATTGCTTCGATACGTAGACATCTGCAAACGCTATTTCGTTGCAAAGCAGTGTCGCATTTACATTCTTTTGAAGCGAATACGAGGTATACATAACAATGCACAGTGAATATTATATCTTATTATGAAACATAGAAATTAGATGCGATATCTCGTTTTCAAGAAGCATTAGAACTCTGTTGCTTCGATACGTAGTCATCTGCAAACGCTATTTCCTAGCTAGGAAGTGTCGCATTTACATTCCTTTGAAGTGAATACGATGTATACATAGCAATCCACAATGAATATTATATCTGATCATGAAAAATAGAAATGAGATGCGTTATGGCGATTTAAGAAGCATTAGTACTCTGTTGCTTCGATATGTAGGCATCTGCAAACACTACTTCCTACTTGCTACTTCCTAGCAAGGAACTGTCGCATTTACATTCCTTTGAAAGGAATGCGAGGTATACATGACACTTCGCAATGAAAGTCATATCTTATCACGAAACGTAGAAATGAGATGAGATATGACGATATAAGAAGCATTTGAATTCTATTGTTTCGATACGTAGACATCTGCAAACGCTATTTCCTAGCAAGGAAGTGTCGCATTTACATTCATTTGAAGTGTATGCGAGGTATACATGATACTTCGCAATGAATATTATATCTTATTTGGAAACTTAGAACTGAGATGTGATATCGCGTTTAAGGAAGCATTCGAACACTATTGCATCGATACGTAGATATGTGGAAACGTAATTTCCTAGAAAGGATGTGTGGTATTTACATTGATTTGAAGTGTTGACGAGGAGTACATTACACTTCGCAATGAATACTGTGTCTTATCATGAGACATAGAAATGAGATACGATATCGCGTATTAAGAGGCATTAGAACTCTATTGCTTCTATACGTAGACATCTGCAAACGCTACTTCCTAGCAAGGAGGTGTCCCATTTACATTCATTTGTGTGGTATGAGAGGTATACATGGCACTCCACTATGAATATTATATCTTACCATGAAACGTAGCAATGAGGAGCGATATCGCGATGTTAGAAGCATTAGATCACTATTGCATCAATACGCAGATATCTGCATTCGATATTTCCTAGCAAGGAAGTGGCACATTTACATTCTTTTGAAGCGAATACGAGGTATACATAACAATGCTCAGTGAATATTATATCTTATCATGAAACATAGAAATGAGATGCGATATCCCGTTTCAAAAAGCATTAGAACTCTATTGCTTCGATACGTAGACATCTGCAAACGCTATTTCCTAGCAAGGAAGTGTCGTATTTACATGCTTTTGAAGTGAATACGAGGTATGCATGACACTTCGCAATGAATATTATATCTTATCATGAAGCATAGAAATGAGATGCGATATGGCGATTTAAGAAGCATTAGAACTCTATTGCTTGGAGACGTAGACATCTGCAAACGTTATTTCCTAGCAAGGAAGTGTCGCATTTATATTCTCTTGAAGTGAGTACGAGGTATACATGACACTTCGCAATGAATATTGCATCTTATCATGAAACACAGGAATGAAATGGGATATCGCGTTTTAGGAAGCATTAGTAGTCTATTGCTACGATACGTACTTATCTAGAAACGCTATTTCCTAGCAAGGAAGATTCGCATTTACATTCTTTTGATGTTAATACGATGTAAACATGACACTTCGCAATGAATATTATATCTTATCGTTAAACATAGAAATGACATGCGACATCTCGTTTTCAGAAGGATTAGAACTTTATTGTTTCGATACGTAGACATCTGGAAACGCTATTTCCTAGCAACGAAGTGTCGCATTTACATTCATTTGATGTGAATACGAGGTACACATGACACTTCGCAATGAATATTATATCTTATCATGAAACACAGAAATGAGATACGTAGCAATCTGCAAACGCTGTTTCCAGGCAAGGAAGTGTCGCATTTACATTCGATTGAAGTGAATACCAGGTATACATGACACTTCGCAATGAATATTATATCTTATCATTAATCATAGATATGAGATGCGATTTAGCCTTTTAAGAAGCAATAGCACTCTATTGCTACGATACGTAGATATCTGGAAACGCTATTTCCTAGCAAGGGAGAGTCGCATTTACACTCTTTTGATGTGAATACGAGGTATACATGCCACTTCGCAATGAATATTATATCTTATCATGAAACATAGAAGTGAGATGCGACATCTCGTTTTAAGGAGCATTTGATCTATATTGTTTCGATACACAGACATCTGGAAACGCTATTTCCTAGCAAGGATGTGGCGCATTTACCTTCTTTTGAAGAGAGTACTAGGTATACATGACACTGCACAATGAATATTATATCTTATCATGAAACATAGAAATGAGATGCGGTATCCCATTTTAAGAAACATTAGAACCCTATTGCTTCGATACCTAGACATCTGCAAACGCTATTTCCTAGCACGGAAGAGTCGCATTTACATTCAATTCAAGTGAATACGAGGTATACATGACACTTCGCAATGAATATGATATCTTATCACGAATCATACAAATGAGATGCGATAGCGCGTTGGGAGAAGCGCTAGAACTCTAATGCTACGATACGTAGACATCTGCAAACGCTATTTCTTAGCAAGGAAGTGTCGCATTTACATTCCTTGAAAGGAATACGAGGTATACATGACACTTCGTAATAAATATTATGTCTTATAATGAAACATAGAAATGAGATGCGATATCGCGTTTTGAGATGCATTAGAATTATAATGCCACGATACGTAGTCATCTGCAAACGCTATTTCCCTGCAAGGAAGTGTCCCATTTACATTCATTTGTAGTGCATGCGAGGAATACATGACACTTCGCAATGAATATTATATCTTATCATGATATATTGAAATGAGATTCGTTATCGCGTTTTAAGAAGCGTTAGAATTCTATTGCTTCGATAAGTAGGCATCTGCAAACGCTATTTCGTAGCAAGGAAGTGTCGCATTTACATTCTTTTGAAGCGAATACGAGGTATACATAGCAATCCACAATGAATATTATATCTTATCACGAAACATACAAATGAGATGCGATATCGCGATTTAAGAAGCATTAGAACACCATTGCTTCAATACGTATACGTCTGCAAACGCCATTTCCTAGCGAGGAAGAGTCGCACTTACTTTCCTTTGAAGTGAATACGAGGTATACATAACACTGCACATTGAATATTATATCTTATCATGAAACATAGAAATGAGATGCAATATCGCGATTTATGAAGCATTAGAACTCTATTGCTTCCATACGTAGACATCTGCAGAAGCAACTTCTAGCAAGGAAGTGTCGTACTTACATTCTATTGAATGGTATACGAGGTACACATGACACTTCGCAATGAATATTATATCTTATCCTGAAACATCGAAATGAGGAGCGATTTCGCGTTTTAAGATGGATTAGAACTCTATTGCTACGAAACGTAGACATCTGCAGATGCTATTTCCTAGCAAGGATGTGTCGCATTATCATTCTTTTGAAGTGAATACGAGGAATAAATAACAATCCACAATGCATATTATACCTGATCACGAATCATAGAAATGAGATGCGATATCGCGTTTTAAGAAGAATTAGAACTCTATTGCTATGATACATAGGCATCTGCAAACGCTATTTCCTAGCAAGGAAGTGACGCATTATCATTCTTTTGAAGTGAATACGAGGTATACATAACATTGCACAATGAATATTGTATCTTATCATGATACATATAAATGAGATGCGATATCGCGTTTTAAGAAGCATTAGAACACTATTGCTTCGATACGTTGACATCTGCAAACGCTACTTCCTAGCAAGGAAGTGTCGCATTTACATTCTTTTGAAGTGAATACCAGGTATACATATAACTGCGCAATGAATATTGTATCTTATCATGAAACATAGAAATGAGATGCGATATAGGGAATTAAGAAGAATTAGAACTCTATTGCATCGATACGCAGACATCTCCAAACGCTATTTACTAGCAAGGAGGTGTCGCATTTACATTCATTTGAAGTGCAAACGAGGTATACATAACACTGCACAATGAATATTGTATCTTATCATGAAACACAGAAATGAGATGCGATATCGCGATTTAAGAAGCATTAGAACTCTACTGCTACGATACGTAGACATCTGCAAACGCTACTTCCTAGCATGGAAGTGCCGCATTTACATTCATTTGTAGTGTATGCGTGGTATACATGACAATTGGCAATGAATACTATATCCTAACATGAAACATAGATATGAGATGCGATATCGCGTTCTAAGTAGCATTAGAACTCTATTGCTACGATACGCAGACATCTGGAAACCCTACTACCTAGCACCGAATTGCCGCATTTTCATTCGTTTGAAGTGTGTTCGAGGTATACACTTCGGATCAAACTTCGCGCTTATTATTATATCTTATTATGAAACATAGAAATGAGATGCGATATCGCGATTTAAGAACCATTAGAACTCTGTTGCTTCGATACGTACACATCTGCCATCGATATATACTAGCAAGGAAGTGACGCATTTACATTCATTTGAAGTGTATGCGAGGTATACATGACACTTCGCAATGAATATTGTATCTTATCATGAAACATAGAAATGAGATGCGATATCGCGTTTTAAGAAGCATTAGAACTCTATTGCTTCGATACGTAGAGATCTGGAAACGCTGTTTCCTAGAAAGGAAGTGTCGTATTTACATTCATTTGAAGTGTATGCGAGGTATACATGACACTTCGCATTGAATATTATACCTTATCATGAAACATAGAAATCTGATGCGATATCGCGTTTTAAGAAGCATTAGACCTATATTGCTACGATACGTAGATATCTGCAAACGCTTTTTCCTAGCAAGGAAGTGTCGCATTTACATTCATTTGAAGTGTATGCGAGGTATACAAGACACTTCGCAATGAATATTATATCTTATCATGAAATATAGAAATGAAATGCGATATCGCGATTTAAGATGCATTAGGGCTCTACTGCTTCGATACGTAGGTATCTGCAAACGCCATTTCCTAGCAAGGAAGTGACGCATTTACATTCTCCTGAAGTGAATACGAGGTTATAATAATACTCCACAATGAATGTTATATCTTATCATGAGACATAGAAATGAGATGCGATATGGCGATTTAGGAAGCAGTAGATCTCTATTGCTTCGATACGTAGACATCTGCAAACGCGATTTCCTAGCAAGGAAGTGTCGCATTTACATTGTTTTCAAGTGAATACGAGGTACACATGACACTTCGCAATGAATATTGTATCTTATCATGAAACATAGAAATGAGATGCGATATCGCGTTTTAAGAAGCATTAGAACACTATTGCTTCGATACGTAGACATCTGCAAACGCTACTTCCTAGCAAGGAAGTGTCGCATTTACATTCTTTTAGGTGAACACGAGGTATACATTACAATTCGCAATGAATATTATATCTTATCACGAAACATAGAAACGAGATGCGACTTCGCGTTTCAAGAAGCATTAGAACTCTATTGCTTCGATACGTAGACATCTGCAGACGCTATTTCCTAGCAAGGAAGTGTCGCATTTACTATCTCTTGAAGTGAATACGAGGTATACATAACACTCCACAACGAATATTATATCGTATCATGAAACATAGAAATGAGATGCGATATCGCGATTTAAGAACCATTAGAACTCTGTTGCTTCGATACGCACACATCTGCCATCGATATATACTAGCAAGGAAGTGACGCATTTACATTCATTTGAAGTGTATGCGAGGTATACATGACACTTCGCAATGAATATTGTATCTTATCATGAAACATAGAAATGAGATGCGATATCGCGTTTTAAGAAGAATTAGAACTCTATTGCTATGATACATAGACATCTGCAAACGCTATTTCCTAGCAAGGAAGTGACGCATTATCATTCTTTTGAAGTGAATACGAGGTATACATAACATTGCACAATGAACATTATATCTTATCGTGATACATATAAATGAGAAGCGATATCGCTATTTAAGCGGCATTAGAACACTATTGCTTCGATACCTAGATATCTGCAAACGCTGCTTCCTAGCAAGGAAATGTCGCATCTACATTCCATTGAAGTGAATACGAGGTATACATGACACTCCGCAATGAATATTATATCTTATCATGAAACATAGAAATGAGATGCGATATCGCTATTTAAGATGCAATAGATCTCTATTGCCTCAATACGTAGACATCTGCCAACGCTATTTCCTAGCAAGGCAGTGTCGCATTTACATTCTCCTGAAGTGAGTACGAGGTATACATAACACTGCACAATGAATATTATATCTTATCATGAAACATAGAAATGAGATGCCTAATCGCGATTTTAAAAGCATTAGGACTCTATTGCTATGATACATAGGCATCTGCAAACGCTATTTGCTAGCAAGGAAGTGACGCATTATCATTCTTTTGAAGTGAATACGAGGTATACATAACATTGCACAATGAATATTGTATCTTATCGTGATACATATAAATGAGATGCGATATCGCGATTTAAGCGGCATTAGAACACTATTGCTTCGATACCTAGATATCTGCAACCGCTGCTTCCTAGCAAGGAAGTGTCGCATCTACATTCCTTTGAAGTGAATACGAGGTATACATGACACTCCGCAATGAATATTATATCTTATCATGAAACATAGAAATGAGATGCGATATCGCTATTTAAGAAGCAATAGATCTCTATTGCTTCAATCCGTAGACATCTGCCAACGCTATTTCCTAACAAGGAAGTGTCGCATTTACATTCTCCTGAAGTGAGTACGTGGTATACATAACACTGCACAATGAATATTATATCTTATCATGAAACATAGAAATGAGATGCCTAATCGCGATTTTAAAAGCATTAGAAATCAATTGCTACGGTACGTAGATATCTGCAAACGCTTTTTCCTAGCAAGGAAGTGTCGCATTTACATTCATTTGAAGTGTATGCGAGGTATACAAGACACTTCGCAATGAATATTATATCTTATCATGAAATATAGAAATGAAATGCGATATCGCGATTTAAGATGCATTAGAGTTCTACTGCTTCGATACGTAGGTATCTGCAAACGCCATTTCCTAGCAAGGAAGTGAAGCATTTACATTCTCTTGAAGTGAATACGAGGTTATAATAATACTCCACAATGTATATTATATCTTATCATGAGACATAGAAATGAGATGCGATATGGCTATTTAGGAAGCAGTAGATCTCTATTGCTTCGATACGTAGACATCTGCAAACGCGATTTCCTAGCAAGGAAGTGTCGCATTTACATTGTTTTCAAGTGAATACGAGGTACACATGACACTTCGCAATGAATATTGTATCTTATCATGAAACATAGAAATGAGATGCGATATCGCGTTCTAAGAAGAATTAGAACTCTATTGCTATGATACATAGACATCTGCAAACGTTATTTCCTAGCAAGGAAGTGACGCATTATCATTCTTTTGAAGTGAATACGAGGTATATATAACATTGCACAATGAACATTATATCTTATCGTGATACATATAAATGAGAAGCGATATCGCGATTTAAGCAGCATTAGAACTCTATTTCTTCGATACGTAGACATGTGCAAACGCTACTTCCTAGCAAGGAAGTGTCGCATTTACATTCTTTTGAAGTGAATACCAGGTATACATATAACTGCGCAATGAATATTGTATCTTATCATGAAACATAGAAATGGGACGCGATATAGGGATTTAAGAAGAATTAGAACTCTATTGCATCGATACGCAGACATCCTCAAACGCTATTTACTAGCAAGTAGGTGCGGCATTTACATTCATTTGAAGTGCAGACGAGATATACATAACACTGCAAAATGAATATTGTATCTTATCATGAAACACAGAAATGAGATGCGATATCGCGATTTAAGAATCATTAGAACTCTACTGCTACGATACGTAGACATCTGCAAACGCTATTTCCTAGCATGGAAGTGCCGTATTTACATTCGTTTGAAGTGAAGACGAGGTATACATGACACTTCGCAATGAATATTATATCTTATTATGAAACATAGAAATGAGATGCGATATCGCGTTTTAAGAAGCATTAGAACTCTATTGCTACGATACGTAGATATCTGCAAACGCTATTTCCAAGCATAGAAGTGTCGGATTTATATTCTTTTGAAGTGAATACGAGGTATACATGACACTTCGCAATGAATATTATATTTTATCATGAAACAACGAAATGAGATGCGATATCGCGTTTATGAAAAATTAGAACTATATTGCTACGATACATAGACATCTGCAAACGCTATATCCTAGCAAGGAAGTGACGCATTATCATTCTTTTGAAGTGAATGCGAGGTATACATAACACTGCACAATGAATATTTTATCTTATCATGAAACATAGAAATGAGATGCGATATCGCGATTTAAGCAGCATTAGAACTCTATTTCTTCGATACGTAGACATGTGTAAACGCTACTTCCTTGCAAGGAAGTGTCGCATTTACATTCTTTTGAAGTGCATACGAAGTATACATGACACTCCGCAATGAATATTATATCTTATCATGAAACACAGAAATGAGATGCGATATCGCGATTTAAGAAGCATTAGAACTCTACTGCTACGATACGTAGACATCTGCAAACGCTACTTCCTAGCATGGAAGTGCCGCATTTACATTCATTTGTAGTGTATGCGAGGTATACATGACAATTGGCAATGAATACTATATCTTATCATGAAACATAGATATGAGATGCGATATCGCGTTCTAAGTAGCATTAGAACTCTATCGCTACGATACGCAGACATCTGGAAACCCTACTTCCTAGCAGCGAATTGCCGCATTTTCATTCGTTTGAAGTGTGTGCGAGGTATACACTTCGGATCAAACTTCGCACTTATTATTATATCTTATTATGGAACATAGAAATGAGATGCGATATCGCGTTTTAAGAAGCATTAGAACACTATTGCTTCGATACGTAGACATCTGCAAACGCTACTTCCTAGCAAGGAAGTGTCGCATTTACATTCTTTTAGGTGAACACGAGGTATACATTACACTTCGCAATGAATATTATATCTTATCACGAAACATAGAAACGAGATGCGACTTCGCGTTTCAAGAAGCATTAGAACTCTATTGGTTCGATACGTAGACATCTGCAGACGCTATTTCCTAGCAAGGAAGTGTCGCATTTACTATCTCTTGAAGTGAATACGAGGTATACATAACACTCCACAACGAATATTATATCGTATCATGAAACATAGAAATGAGATGCGATATCGCGATTTAAGAACCATTAGAACTCTGTTGCTTCGATACGTACACATCTGCCATCGATATATACTAGCAAGGAAGTGACGCATTTACATTCATTTGAAGTGTATGCGAGGTATACATGACACTTCGCAATGAATATTGTATCTTATCATGAAACATAGAAATGAGATGCGATATCGCGTTTTAAGAAGAATTAGAACTCTATTGCTATGATACATAGACATCTGCAAACGCTATTTCCTAGCAAGGAAGTGACGCATTATCATTCTTTTGAAGTGAATACGAGGTATACATAACATTGCACAATGAACATTATATCTTATCGTGATACATATAAATGAGAAGCGACATCGCTATTTAAGCGGCATTAGAACACTATTGCTTCGATACCTAGATATCTGCAAACGCTGCTTCCTAGCAAGGAAGTGTCGCATCTACATTCCATTGAAGTGAATACGAGGTATACATGACACTCCGGAATGAATATTATATCTTACCACGAAACATAGAAACGAGATGCGATATGACGATGTGAGAAGCGTTGGAACTCTATTGCTTCGATACGTATACATCTGCAAAGGCTATTTCCTAGCAAGGAAGTGTCGCATTTACATTCTTTTGAAGTGAATACGAGCTATACATATAACTGCGCAATGAATATTGTATCTTATCATGAAACATAGGAATGAGATGCGATATCGCGATTTAAGCAGCATTAGAACTCTATTTCTTCGATACGTAGACAACTGCAAACGCTACTTCCTAGCAAGGAAGTGACACATTATCATTCTTTTGAAGTGAATGCGAGGTATACATAACACTCCACAATGAATATTGTATCTTATCATGAAGCATATAAATGAGAAACGGTTTCGCGTTTTAAGAAGCATTAGAACTCTATTGCTACGATACGTAGATATCTGCTGACGCTATTTCCTAGCAAGGAAGTGTCGCATTTACATTCTTTTGAGGTGAATACGAGGTATACAGAACACTGCACGGTGAATATTATATCCTATCATAAAACATAGAAATGAGGTGCGATATCTCGTTTCATGAAGCATTAGTAATCTATTGCTACGATACGCCGTCATCTGCAAACGCTATTTAATAGCAAGGATGTGTCGCACTGACATTCATTTGAAGTGAATACGAGGTATACACAACACTTTGCAATGGATATTATATCTTATCAGGAAACATAGAAATGAGATGCGATATCGCTATTTAAGGTGCATTGGAACTCTATTGCTTCGGTACGTTGACGTCTGCAAATGCTACTGCCCAGCAAGGAAGTGTCGCATTTACATTCTTTTGAAGTGAACGCGAGGTATACATGACACTTCGCAATGAATATTATACCTTATCATGAAACATAGAAATCTGATGCGATATCGCGTTTTAAGAAGCATTAGAACTCTACTGCTACGATACGTAGACATCTGCAAACGCTATTTCCTAGCAAGGAAGTGTCGCATTTACATTCATTTGAAGTGAATACGAAGTATACACGACACTCCGCAATGAATATTATATCTTATCCTAAAACAGAATTGAGGTGCTATATCTCGTTTTAAGAAACATTAGAACCATATTGCTTCGATATGTAGACATCTGCCAACGCTATTTCCTAGCAAGGAAGTGTCGCATTTACATTCATTTGAAGTGTATGCAAGGTATACATGACACTTCGCAATAAATATTATATCTTATAATGAAACATAGAAATGAGATGCTATATCTCGTTTTAAGAAGCATTCGAACCCTATTGCTACGATACGTAGACATCTGCAGACGCTATTTCCTAGCAAGGAAGTGTCGCATTTACATTCTTTTGAAGTGAATACGACGTATACATAACACTCCAGAATGAATATTATATCTTTTCATGATGCATATAAATGGGGAGCGATTTCTCGTTTTAAGAAGCATTGGAAATCTATTGCTTCGATACGTAGACATCTGCAAACGCTATTACCTAGCAATGAAGTGTCGCCTTTTAATACGTTTGAAGTGTATGCGTGGTACTCAAGACACTTCGCAATGAATATTATATCTTATCATGGAACATAGAAATGGGTGCGATATCTCGTTTTATGAAGCATTAGAAATCTGTGGCTTCGATACGAGGACATCTGCCATCGCTATATCCTAGCAAGGAAGTGTCGCATTTACTTTCATTTGAAAAGTATGCGAGGTATACATGACACTTCGCAATGAATATTATATCTTATCATAAAACATAGAAATGAGATGCGATATTGCGATTTAAGAAGGATTAGAATTCTATTGCTTCGATACGTAGACATCTGAGAACGCTACTTCCAAGCAAGGAAGTGTCGCATTTACATTCTTCTGAAGTGAATACGTAGTACACATGACACTCCGCAGTGAATATCATATCTTATCATGAAACATAGAAATGAGATGCGATATCGTGTTTTAAGAAGCATTAGAACTCTATTGCTAATATACGTAGACATCTGCAAACGCTACTTCTTAGCAAGGAAGTGTCGTATTTACATTCTATTGACGTGAATACGACGTATACATAACACTGCACTATGAATATTATATCTTATCATAAAACATAGATGTGAGATGCGATATCTCGTTTAAGAAGCATTAGAACTCTGTTGCTTCGATACGTAGACATCTGCCATCGATATATACTAGCAAGGCAGTGACGCATTTACATTCATTTGAAGTGTATGCGAGGTATACATGCCACTTGGCATTGAATATCATATCTTATCATGAAACATAGAAATGAGATGCGATATCGCGTTTTAGGAAGCATCAGAACACTATTGCTACGTTACGTAGACATCTGCAAACGCCATTTCCTAGCAAGGAAGTGTCGCTGTTACATTCTTTTGAATTGTATACGAGGTATACATAAAACTACACAATGAATATTATATCTTATATCGGAACATATGAATGAGATGCGATATCGCGATTTAAGAAGCATTACAACTCTATTGCTTCGATACGTAGACATCTGCAAACGCTATTTCCTAGCAAGGAAGCGTCGCATTTACATTCATTTGAAGTGAATACGAGAAATACATGAGACTTCGCAATGAATATTATATCTTATCATGAAACATAGAAATGTGATGTGAGAGCGCGTTTTAAGAAGCATTAGAACTCTATTGCTACGATGCGTAAACATCTGCAGACGCTGTTTCCTAGCAAGAAAGTGTCGCATTTACATTCTTCTGAAGTGTATGCGAGGTATACATAACACTCCACAATGAATATTATATCTTATCATGAAGCATATAAATGAGAAGCGGTTTCGCGTTTTAAGAACCATTAGAACTCTATTGCTACGAAACGTCGACATCTGTTAACGCTAATTCCTAGGAAGGAAGTGTCGTATTTACATTCTTTTGATGTGAATACGAGGTATACATGACACTCCACAATGAATATTTTATCTTATCATGAAACATAGAAATGAGATGCGATATCTCGTTTTAAGAAGCATTAGAACTGCTTTGCTTCGATACATAGACATCTGCCAACGCTATTTCCTAGCATGGAAGAGTCGCATTTACATTCATTTGAAGTGAATACGAGGTATACATAACACCGCACAATGAAT
Organism: Xylocopa sonorina; assembly: GCF_050948175.1. Taxonomy (NCBI): domain Eukaryota; kingdom Metazoa; phylum Arthropoda; class Insecta; order Hymenoptera; family Apidae; genus Xylocopa; species Xylocopa sonorina. The sequence continues at coordinate 402,793 of NW_027490137.1, read as the reverse complement.
ATTATATCTTATAGTGAGATTTCGAAATGAGATGCTATATCGCGATTTGAGAAGCATTAGAACCCCATTAATACGATACGTAGACATCTGCAATCGCTATTTCTTGGCAAGGAATTGTCGCATTTACGTTCTTTTGAAGTAAATACGAGGTATACATGACACTTCGCAATGAATATTATATCTCATCATGAAACATAGAAATGAGGTGCGACATCTCGTTTTAAGATGCATTAGAACTCTATTGTTTCCATACCTAGTCATCTTGAAACGCTATTTCCTAGAAAGGAAGTGTCGCATTTACATTCTTTTGAAGTGAATACAAGGTATACATGACACATCGCAATGAATATTATATCTTTACATGAAACATATAAATGAGATGCGCTATAGCGTTTTAAGAAGCATTGGAAATCTATTGCTACGATACGTAGGCAACTGCAAACGCTATTTCCTAGCAAGGAAGTGTTGCACTTACATTCTTTTGAGGTGAATACAAGGTTTAAATAACACTCCACAATGAATATTACATCTTATCACGAAACAGATATGGGATGCGATTTCGCGATTTAAGAAGCATTAGACCTCAAATGCTTCGATACGCAGACATCTACAAACGCTATTTCCTAGCAAGGAAGTGACGCATTTACATTCACTTGAAGTGAATACGAAGTATACATGACACATCGCAGTGAATATTATGTCTTATCATGAGACATAGAAATGAGATACCATATCGCGTTTTGAGAGGCATTAGAACGCTATTGCGACGATACGTAGATATCTGGAAACGCTATTTCGTAGCAAGGATGTGTCGCAATTGCATTCCTTTCAAGTGAATACGAGGTATACATGACACTTCGCAATGAATATTATATCTCTTCATTAAACATAGAAATGAGTTGCGATATCTTGTTTTAAGAAGCATCAGAACTCTGCTGCTTCGATACGTAGACATCTGGAAACGCTTCTTCCTAGCAAGGAAGTGTCGCACTTACATTCATTTGAAGTGAATATTAGGAGTATATAACACTTCGCAATGAATATTATATCTTATCATGAAACATAGAAATGAGATGCGATATAGCGCTTTAAGAAGCGTTAGAAATCTATTGCTACGATACGCAGACATCTGCAAACGCTATTTCCTAGCAAGGAAGTGTCGCATTTACATTCTTTTGATGTGAATACGAGATGTACATCACACACCACAATGAATATTATATCTTATCATGAAACATAGGATTGAGATGCGACATCGCGATTTAAGAAGCATTAGAACTCTATTGCTTCGATACGCAGACATCTGCAAACGCTATTTCCTAGCAAGGAAGTGTCGCATTTACATTCATTTGAAGTGAATACGAAGTATACATGACAACTCGCAATGAATATTATATCTTATCATGAAACATAGAGATGAGATGCGACATCTCGTTTTAAGATGCATTAGAACTCTATTGTTTCGATACCTAGACATCTGGAAACGCAACTTCCTAGCAAGGAAGAGTCGCATTCACACTCTGTTGAAGTGAATACGAGGTATACATGACACTTCGCAATGAATATTATATCTTATTATGAAATATAGAAATGAGTTACGATATCTCGTTTCAAGAAGCATTAGAACTCTAATGCTACGATACGTAGACATCTGCAAACGCTATTTCCTAGGAAGGATGTGTCGCATATACGTTCGTTTGAATTGAATACGAGGAACACAAGACAATTCGCAATGAATATTATATCCTATCATGGAACATAGAAATGAGATGCGATATCCCGTTTTAAGAAACACTAGAACTCTGTTGCTCCGATACGTAGACATCTGCAAGTGCTATTTCCTAGTAAGGAAGTGTCGCATTTACATTCACCTGAAGTGTAGGCGAGGTATAAGTGGCATTTCGCAATGAATACTATACCTTATCATGAAACATAGAAATGTGATGCGACATCTCGTTTTAAGAAGCATTAGAACTCTATTGTTTCGATTCGTAGACATCTGGAAGCGCTATTTCCTAGTAAGGAAGATTCGCATTTACATCCTTTTGAAGTGAATGCGAGGTATATATAAAACACAACATTCAATATTATATCTTATCATGAAACATAGAAATGAGATGCGATATAGCGATTTAAAAGGCATCAGGAATCTATTGCTGGGATACGTAGACATCTGCAACCGCTACTTAATATCAAGGAAGTGTCGCATTTTCATTCTTTTGAAGTGAATACGAGGGATGCATAAATCTCCGCAACGAATATTATACCCTATCAGGATACATAGAAATGAAATGCGATATCGCGATTTAAGAAGCATTAGAACTCTATTGCTTCGATACGGAGACATCTGTAAACGCTATTTCCTAGCAAGGAAGTGTCGCATTTACATTCTTTTGAAGTGAATACAAGGTATACATGACACTTCGCAATTAATATTATATCCTTTTATGAAACATAGAAAAGAGATGCGATATCCCGTTTTAAGAAGCATTAGAACTGTATTGTTTCAATACGTAGACACCTGGAAACGCTACTTCCTAGCAATGAAGTGTCGCATTTACATTCTTTTGAAGTGAATACGATGTATTCATGACACTTCGCAATAAATATTATATCTTATCATGAAACATGGAAAGGAGGTGCGATATCTTGTTTTAAGAAGCTTAGAACTCTATTGCTACGGTTTGTAGACATCTGCAGACGCTATTTCCTAGCAAGGAAGTATCGCATTTACATTCTTTTGAAGTGAATACGAGGTATACATGACACTCCGCAATGAATATTATATCTTATCGTGAAACATAGAAATGAGATGCGATATCGCGATTTAAGAAGCATTAGACCTCTATTGCTACGATACGTAGATATCAGCGAACGCTATTTCCTAGGAATGAAGTGTCGCCTTTTAATTCGCTTGAAGTGTATGCGTGGTATACAAGACTCTTCGCAATGAGTATTATATCTTATCATGAAACATAGAAATGAGATGCGATATCGCGTCTTGAGATGATTTAGAACTTTAATTTTACGATACGTAGTTATCTGCAAGCGCTACTTCCTAGCAAGGAAGTGTCGCATTTACATTCGTTTGAAGTGAATACAAGGCATACATGACACTTCGCAATGAACATTATATCTTATCATGAAACATAGAAATGAGATGCGATATCTCGTTTTCAGAAGCATTAGAACACTATTGCTTCGATACGTAGACGTCTGCAAGCGCTATTTCCTAGCAAGGAAGTGTCGCATTTACATTCATTTGAAGTGAATACGAGGAATACATGAAACTTCGCAATGAATATTATTTCTTATCATGAAGCATAGAAATGAGATGCGATATTCCGTTTCAAGAAGCATTAGAACACCACTGCTTCGATAAGTAGACGTCTGCAAACGCTATTTCCTAGCAAGGAAGTGTCGCATTTACATTCGTTTGAAGTGTATGCGATGTATACGTGACACTTCGCAATAAATATTATATCTTATCATGAAGCATAGAAATGAGGAGCGATTTCGCGTTTTAAGAAGCATTAGAACTCTATTGCTTCGATACGTAAACATCTGCAGACGCTATTACCTCGGAAGGAAGTGTCGCATTTACAATCTGTTGAAGTGAATACGCGGTATACATAACACTCCAGAATGAATATTACATCTTATCATGAAGCATAGAAATGGGATGCGATATGACGATTTAAGAAGCATTAGAACTCTATTGCTTCGATACCAAGACATCTGCAAGCGCCATTTCCAAGCAAGGAAGTGTCGCATTTACATTTTTAGGAAGTGTAGACGAGATATACATAACACTCCACAATGAATATTGTATCTTATCATGAAACAAATAATTGAGGATCGATTCGCGTTTTAAGAAGCATTAGAACCTTATTGCTACGATACATAGACATCTGCAGTCGCTATTTCCTAGCAAGGAAGTGTCGCATTTACGTTCTTTTGAAGTGAATACGTTATATACACAGCACTCCACAATGAATATTATATCTTGTCATGAAACATAGAAATGTGGAGCGATTTCGCGTCTTAAGAAGCATTAGAAATCTATTGCTTCGATACGTAGACATCTACAGACGCTATTACCTAGCAAGGAAGTGTCGCACTTACTATCTTTTGAAGTGAATACGAGGTATACATAACAATCCACAATGAAAATTATATCTTATCATGAAGCATATAAATGAGGATCAATTTCGCGTTTTAAGAAGCATTAGAACTCTATTGCTACGATACGTAGACATCTGCAAACCCTAATTCCTAGCAAGAAAATGTCGCATTTTCAATCTTTAGAAGTGAATACGAGGTATACATAACACTCCAGAATGAGTATTATATCTTATCATGAATCGTACAAATGAGATGCGGTATGGCGTTTTAAGAAGCATTAGAGCACTATTGCTACGATACGTAGACATCTGCAAACGCTATTTCCTAGCAAGGAAGTGTCGCATTTACAGTCTTTTGAAGTGAATACGAGGTATACATGACACTCCACAATGAATATTATACCTTATCATGAAGCATATAGCTGAGAAGCGGTATCGCGTTTGAAGAAGCATTAGAACTCTATTGCTACGATACGTAGACATCTGCAGACGCTATTTCCTAGCAAGGAAGTGTCGCATATACATTCTTTTGAAGTGAATACGAGGTATACGCAACACTCCACAATGAATATTATATCTTATCATGAAGCATAGAAATGAGGAGCGATTTCGCGTTTTAAGAAGCATTAGAACTCTATTGCATCGATACGTAAACATCTGCAGACGCTATTACCTCGGAAGGAAGTGTCGCATTTACAATCTGTTGAAGTGAATACGCGGTATACATAACACTCCAGAATGAATATTACATCTTATCATGAAGCATAGAAATGGGATGCGATATGACGATTTAAGAAGCATTAGAACTCTATTGCTTCGATACCAAGACATCTGCAAGCGCCATTTCCAAGCAAGGAAGTGTCGCATTTACATTTTTAGGAAGTGTAGACGAGATATACATAACACTCCACAATGAATATTGTATCTTATCATGAAACAAATAATTGAGGATCGATTCGCGTTTTAAGAAGCATTAGAACCTTATTGCTATGATACATAGGCATCTGCAGTCGCTATTTCCTAGCAAGGAAGTGTCGCATTTATATTCATTGAAGTGTAGACGAGATATACATAATACTGCACAATGTATATTATATCTTATCATGAAACGTAGAAGTGAGATGCGATATCGCGATTTAAGAAGCATTACAAATCTATTGCTTCGATTCGTAGACATCTGCAAACGCTAATTCCTAGCAAGGAAGTGTCGCATTTACACTTATTTGAAGTATATGCGAGGAATACAGGACACTGCGCAATGAATATTATATCTTATGATGAAACATAGAAATGAGATGCGATATCTCGTATTAAGAAGCATTAGAACTCCTTTGTTTCGATACGCAGACATCTGCCAACGCTATTTCTTAGCTAGGAAGAGTCGCATTTACATTCATTTGAATTGTAGACGAGATACACATAGCACTGCACAATGATAAATATATCCTATCATGTAACGTAGAATTGAGGTGCGATATCGCGATATAAGAAGCATTGGAATACTATTGCTTCGATACGTAGATATCTGGAAACGCTATTACCTAGCAAGGAAGTGTCGCATTTACATACTTTTGATGTGAATACGATGTAGACATAACACTACACAATGAATATTATACCTTACCACGAAACATAGAAATGAGATGCAATATCGAGATTTAAGAAGCATTAGAACCCTATTGCTCCGTTACGGAGAAATCTGCAAACGCTATTTCCTAGCAGGGAAGTGTCGCACTTACATTCTTTTGAAGTGAATACGTGGTATACATAACACTCCACAATGAATATTATATCTTATCATGAAACATAGAAGAGAGATGCGATATCACGTTTTGAGAAGCATTAGATCACTATTGCTACGATACGTAGATATCTGCATTCGCTATTTCCTAGCAAGGAAGTGTCGCATTTACATTCTTTTGAAGTGAATACGAGGTATACATAACACTCCACAATGAATATTATATCTTATCATGAAACATAGGAATGAGATACGATTTCGCGATTTAAGAAGCATTAGAACTCTATTTCATCGATACGTAGACATCTGTAAACGCTATTTCCTAGCAAGCAAGTGTCGCATTTACATTCTTTTGAAGTGAATACGAGGTATAAATGTCACTTCGCAATGAATATTATAGCTTATCATGAGACATAGAAATGAGATGCGGTATCGCGTTTTTAGTAGCATTAGAACTCTAATGCTACGACACGTAGACAACTGCAAGCGCTATTTCCTTGAAAGCAAGTGTCGCATTGACATACTTTTGAAGTGAATACAAGGAATACATAATACTCCACAATAAATATTATATCTTATCATAAAACATAGAAATGAGATGCGATATGGCGTTTTAGGAAGCATCAGAACTCCATTGCTACGATGCATAGACATCTGGAAACGTAATTTACTAGAAAGGAAGAGTTGCATTTACATTCAATTGAAGTGTAGACGAGGAACACATAACACTTCGCAATCAATATTATATCTTATCATAAGACATAGAAATGTGATGCGATATCAAGTTTTAAGATGTAGTAGATCTCTATTGCTTCGATACGTAGCCATCTGCAACACGCTATTTCTCAGCAAGGAAGTGTCGCATTTACATTCATTTGAAGTGTATGCGAGGTATACATGACACTTCGCAATGTATATTATATCTTATCATGAAACATAGAATTGTGATGCGATATTGCGATTTAAGAAGCACCAGTACTCTGTTGCTTCGATACGTAGACAACTGCAAACGCTACTTCCTAGCAAGGAAGTGTCGCACTTACGTTCATTAAAGTGTATACGAGGTATACGTAACACTTCGCAATGAGTATTATAGCTTATCATGAAGCATAGGAATGAGATGCGATATCGCGATTTAAGCATTAGAACTCTATTGCTTCGATACGTAGACATCTGCAGACGCTATTTCCTAGCAAGGAAGTGTCGCATTTACATTCTTTTGATGTGAATACGAGGTATACATAACACTCCACAATGAATATTATATCTTATCATGAAACATAGAAATGAGGAGCGATTTCGGGTTTTAAGAAGCATTAGAACCCTGTTGCTTCGATACGTAGACATCTGCCACCGCTATATCCTAGCAAGGAAGTGTCGCATTTACATTCATTTGAATTGTAGACGAGATACACATAGCACTGCACAATGATAAATATATCCTATCATGTAACGTAGAATTGAGGTGCGATATCGCGATATAAGAAGCATTGGAATACTATTGCCTCGATACGTAGATATCTGGAAACGCTATTACCTAGCAAGGAAGTGTCGCATTTACATACTTTTGATGTGAATACGATGTAGACATAACACTACACAATGAATATTATACCTTACCACGAAACATAGAAATGAGATGCAATATCGAGATTTAAGAAGCATTAGAACCTTATTGCTCCGTTACGGAGAAATCTGCACACGCTATTTCCTAGCAGGGAAGTGTAGCATTTACATTCATTTGAATTGTATGCGAGGTATATGTGACACTTCGCATTGAATATTATATCTTATCAAGAAACATAGAAATAAGATGCGACATCACGTTTCAAGAAGCAATAGAACTCTATTGCTTCGATACGTAGACATCTGCAAAAGCTATTTCCTAGCAAGGAAGTGTCGCACTTACATTCTTTTGAAGTGAATACGTGGTATACATAACACTCCACAATGAATATTATATCTTATCATGAAACATAGAAGAGAGATGCGATATCGCGTTTTGAGAAGCATTAGAACACTATTGCTACGATACGTAGATATCTGCATTCGCTATTTCCTAGCAAGGAAGTGTCGCATTTACATTCTTTTGAAGTGAATACGAGGTATACATAACACTCCACAATGAATATTATATCTTATCATGAAACATAGGAATGAGATACGATTTCGCGATTTGAGAAGCATTAGAACTCTATTTTATCGATACGTAGACATCTGTAAACGCTATTTCCTAGCAAGCAAATGTCGCATTTACATTCTTTTGAAGTGAATACGAGGTATACATAACACTTCGCAGTGAATATTATATCTTATCATGAGACATAGAAGTGAGATGCGATATCGCGTTTCTAGAAGCATTAGAACTCTACTGCTTCGATACGTAGACATCTGCCAACGCAATTTCCTAGCAAGGAAGTGTCGCATTTAAATTCATTTGAAGTGTATGCGAGGTGTACATGACACATCGCAATGAATATTATATCTTATCATGAAACATAGAAATGAGATGCGATATCCCGTTTTAAGGTGCATTAGTACTCTATTGCTACGATACGTAGACATCTGCAAACGCTGTTTAAAAGCAAGGATGTGTCGCATTTACATTCTTTTGAAGTGAATACGAGGTATACATAACACTTCGCAATTAGTATTATATCTTATCATGAAACATAGAAATGAGATGCGATATGGCGATTTAAGAAGCATTAGAACTCTATTGCGACGATACGTAGATATCAGCGAACGCTATTTCCTAGCAAGGAAGTGTCGCATTTACATTATTTTGAAGTGAATACGATGTATACATAACACTCCACAATGAATATTATATCTTATCAGTAAGCATATAAATGGGGATCGATTTGAGGTTTAGGAAGCATTAGAACCCTATTGCTCCGTTTCTGCCATCGCTATTTCCTAGCAAGGAAGTCTCGCATTTACATTCATTTGAAGTGTATGCGAGGTATTCAAGACACTTCGCAATGAATATTATATCTAATCATGAAACATAGAAATGAGTTGCGATATCGCGTTCTAAGGAGGATTAGAACTCCAATGCTACGATACGTAGACAACTGGAAACGCTATATCCTAGCAAGGAAGTGAGGCATTTACATTCTTTTGAAGTGTAGACGAGGTATTTATTTCAGTTCGTAATAAATATTATATCTCATCCTGAAACATAGAAATGCGATGCGATATCGCGCCTTGAGAAGCATTAGAACTCTATTGCTATGATGCGCAGACATCTACAAACGCTATTTCCTAGCAAGGAAGTGTCGCATTTACATTCTTTTGAAGTGAATACGAGGTATACATAACACGCTACAATGAATATTATATCTTATCGTGAAACATAGAAATGAGATGCGATGTCGCGTTATAAGAAGCACTATAAATCTATTGCTTCGATACGTAGATATCTGGAAACGTAATTTCCTAGGGAGGAAGTGTCGCATTTACATTCACTTGAAGTGTAGACGAGGAATACATAACACTTCGCAATGAATAATATATCTTATCATGCGACATAGGAAAGAGATGCGATATCGCGTTTTAAGGAGCATTAAAACTCTATTTGTACGATTCGTAGACATCTGGAGGTGCTCTTTCCTAGCAAGGAAGTGTCGCGTTTACATTCTTTTGAAGTGAATACGAGGTATACATAACACTCAGCAATGAATATTATATCTTATCATGACACATAGAGATGTGAGGCGATATCGCGTTTCAAGAAGCATTAGAATCCTATTGCTTCTATACGTAGACATCTGCAAACGCTATTTCCTAGCAAGGAAATGTCGCATTTACATTCATTTGAAGCGTACGCGAGGTATACATGACACTTCGCAAAGAATATTATATCCTTTCGTGAAACATAGAATTGAGATGCGATATACCGTCTTAAGAAGCACTAGTACTTTGTTGCTTCGATACGTAGACATTTGCCATCGCTATATCCTAGCAACGAAGTGTCGCATTTACATTCATTTGAATTGTATGCGAGGTATACATGACACTTCGCAGTGAATAATATCTTATAATGAAACATAGAAATGAGATGCGATATCGCGTTTTACGAAGCATTAGAACTCTATTATTTCGATACGTAGACATCTGCAATCGCTATTTCCTAGCGAGGAAGAGTAGCATTTACATTCTTTTGTAGTTAATGCGTGGTATACATATCACTGCACAATGAATATTATATCTTATCATGAGACCTAGAAATGAGATGCGATATCGCGTTTTACGAAGCATTAGAACTCTATTATTTCGATACGTAGTCATCTGTAAACGCTATTTCCTCGGAAGGAAGTGTGGCATTTACATACCTTTGAAAGGAATACAAGGTATACATAATACTCCACAATGAATATTATATCTAATCATGAAACATAGAAATGAGATGCGACATCGCGATTTAAGAAGCACTAGATCTCTATTGCTCCGATACGTAGACTTCTGCAAACGCTACTTCCTAGCAAGGAAGTGTCGCAATTACATTCCATTGAAAGGAATACGTGGTATACATGACACTTCGCAATGAATATGATATCTTATCATGAATCATAGAAATGAGATGCGTTATGACGATTTAAGAAGCATTATAATTCTATTGGTTCGATACGTAGACATCAGCAAATGATATTTAATGATAATTCATTTGAAGTGAATACGAGGTATTGATAACACTGTACAACGAATATAATATCTTATCATGAAACATTGAAATGAGATGCGATATCGCGATATAAGCAGCATTAGAAATCTATTGCTTCGATACGTAGACATCTGCCAACGCTATTTCCTTGAAGGGAAGTGTCGCATTTACATTCAGTTGAAGCGTATGCGAGGTATACAAGACACTTCGCAATGAATATTATATCTTATCATGAAACATAGAAATGAGATACGATATCGCGTTTTGAAAAGCATTAGAACACTAATGCTACGATACGTAGCCATCTGCAAACGCTATTTCGTAGCAAGGAACTGTCGCATTTACATTCTCTTGATGTGAATACGAGGTATACATAACACTGCACAATATATATTATATCTTATCATGAAACATAGAAATGTGATGCGATATCGTGATTTTAGAAGCATTAGATATCTATTGCTTCGATACGTAGACATCTGCAAACGCTATTTCTTTGCAAGGAAGTGTCGTATTTTCATTCATTTGAAGTGTATGCGATGTATACGTGGCACTTCGCAATAAATATTATATCTTATAATGAAACATAGAAATGAGGTGCGATATCGCGTTTTGAGATGCATTAGAAACCAAATGCTGCGATACGTAGTCATCTGCAAACGCTATTTCCTAGCAAGGAAGTGTCGCATTTACATTCTTTTGAAGTGAGTACGAGGTATACATAACACTCCACAATGAGTATTATGTCCTATCATGAAACATAGAAATGAGATGCGATATTCCGTTTTAAGAAGCATTTGAACACTATTGCTACGATACGTAGATATTTGCGAACGCTATTTCCTAGCAAGAAAGTGTCGCATTTACAATCATTTGAAGTGCATGCGAGGTATAAGTGACATTTCGCAGTGAATATTATATCTTACCACAAAACATAGAAATGAGGTGCGATATCGCGTTTTAAGAAGCATTGCAACTCCATTGCTTCGATACGTAGATATCTGCAAACGCTATTTCCTAGCAAGGAAGTGTCGCATTTACATTCTTTTCAAGTGAATACGAGGTATACATAACACTGCACAATGAATATCATATCTTATCATGAAACATAGAAATGAGATGCGATATCGCCATTTAAGAAGCATTAGAACTGTATTGCTTCGGTACGTAGACACCTGCAAACGCAATTTCCTAGCAAGGAAGTGTGGCATTTACATTCCTTTGAAGTGAATACGAGGTATACATAACACTCCACAATGAATATTATATTTTATCATAAAACATTAAAATGAGATGCGATATCTCGTTTTAAGAAGCATTAGAGCTCTGTTGCTTCGATAAGTAGACATCTGTCATCGCTATTTCCTATCAAGGAAGTGTCGCATTTACATTTACTTGAAGTGTATGCGAGGTATACAAGACACTTCGCACTGAATATTATATCTTATCATGATACATAGAAATGAGATGCGATATTTGGTTTAAGATGCATTAGAACTCTATTGCTTGGATACGTAAACATCTCCCAACGCTATTTCCTAGGAAGGAAGTGTCGCATTTACATTCTTTTTAAGTGTATGCGACGCATACATGACACTTCGCAATGAATATTATATTATATCATGAAACATAGGAGTGAGATGCGATTTCGTGTATTAAGAAGCATCAGATCACTATTGCTACGATACGTAGACATCTGCAAACGCTATTTCCTAGTAGGGAAGTGTCGCATTTACATTCATTTGAAGTGTATGCGAGGTATACATGACACTTCGCAATGAATATTATATCTTATCTGGAAACATAGAAATGAGATGCGATATCGCGATAAGAGAATCTTTAGAACTCTATTGCTCCGATACGTAGGCATCTGCAAACGCTACTTCCTAGCAATGAAGTGTCGCATTTACATTCTTTTGAAGCGAATACGATGTATACATGACACTTTGCAATGAATATTATACCCTATCATGAAACATAGATATGAGATTCGATATCGCGTTTTGAGAAGCATTAGAACTCTTTTGCTTCGATACGGAGACATCTGCAAACGCTGTTTCCTAGCATGGAAGTGTCGCATTTACATTCATTTGAAGTGAAAACGAGGTATACATGACATTTCACAATGAATATTATATCTTATCATGAAACATAGAAATGGGATGCGATATGGCGTTTTGAGAAGCACAGAAACTCTAATGCTGCGATACGTAGACATCTGCAAACGCTATTTCCTAGCAAGGAAGTGTCGCATATACATTCACCTCAAGTGTATGCGAGGTATACATGAATACTTCGCAACGATTATTATATCCCATCTTGAAACATAGAAATGAGATGCGATATTTGGTTTAAGAAGCGTTAGATCTCCATTGCTACGATACGTAGACATCTGCAAACGCTATTTGCTAGCAAGGAAGTGTCGCATTTACATTCTCTTGAAGTGAGTACGAGGTATACATAACACTCCACAATGAGTATTAAGTCCTATCATGAAACATAGAAATGAGATGCGATATACCGTTTCAAGAAGCATTTGAACACTATTGCTACGATACGTAGATATTTGCGAACGCTATTTCCTAGCAAGAAAGTGTCGCATTTACAATCATTTGAAGTGCATGCGAGGTATAAGTGACATTTCGCAGTGAATATTATATCTTACCACAAAACATAGAAATGAGGTACGATATCGCGTTTTAAGAAGCATTGCAACTCCATTGCTTCGATACGTAGACATCTGCAAACGCTATTTCCTAGCAAGGAAGTGTCGCATTTACATTCTTTTCAAGTGAATACGAGGTATACATAACACTGCACAATGAATATCATATCTTATCATGAAACATAGAAATGAGATGCGATATCGCCATTTAAGAAGCATTAGATCTGTATTGCTTCGGTTCGTAGACATCTGCAAACGCAATTTCCTAGCAAGGAAGTGTGGCATTTACATTCCTTTGGAGTGAATACGAGGTATACATAACAATCCACAATGAATATTATATTTTATCATAAAACATTAAAATGAGATGCGATATCTCGTTTTAAGAAGCATTAGAGCTCTGTTGCTTCGATAAGTAGACATCTGTCATCGCTATTTCCTATCAAGGAAGTGTCGCATTTACATTTACTTGAAGTGTATGCGAGGTATACAAGACACTTCGCACTGAATGTTATATCTTATCATGATACATAGAAATGAGATGCGATATTTGGTTTAAGATACATTAGAACTCTATTGCTTGGATACGTAAACATCTCCCAACGCTATATCCTAGTAGGGAAGTGTCGCATTTACATTCATTTGAAGTGTATGCGAGGTATACATAACACTTCGCAATGAATATTATATCTTATCATGAAACATAGAAATGAGATGCGGTATCCCGTTTTAAGAAGCATTAGAAATCTATTGCTTCGATACGTAGACATCTGCAAAGGCAACTTCCTAGCATGGAAGTGGTGCATTTTAACACTTTTGTAGTGAAAACGAGGTATACATGGCACTTCGCTATAAATATTATATCTTATCATGAAACATAGAAATGAGATGCGATATCTCGTATTAAGAAGCATTAGAACTTAATGCTATGATACGTAGATATCTGCGAATGCTATTTCCTAGCAAGGAAGTGTCGCATTACATTATTTTGAAGTGAATACGAGGTATACATGACACATCACAATGAATATTATACCTTATAACGAAACATAGGAATGAGATGCGATATCGCGTTTGGAGAAGCATTAGAGCTCTACTGCTTCTATACGGAGACATCTGCAAACGCTATTTCCTAGCATGGAAGTGTCGCATTTGCATTCTTTTGATTTGAATACGAGGTATACATGACACGTCGCAATTAATATTATATATTATCATGAAACATAGAAATGAGATGCGATATCATGTTTTAAGAAGCATTAGAACTCAGCTGCTACGATACATAGACATCTGCAAACGCTATTTCCTAGCAAGGAAGTGTCGCATTTACGTACATTTGAAGTGAATACGAGATATGCATGGCACTTCGCAATGAATATTATACCTTATCGTGAAACATAGAAATGAGATGCGACATCTCGTTTTAAGAAGCATTAGAACTCTATTGCTTCGATACGGAGACATCTGCAAACGCTATTTCCTAGCAAGGAAGTGTAGCATTTACATTCTTTTGAAGTGAATACGAGGTATACATAACAGTGCACAATGCATATTATATATTATCATGAAACATAGAAATGATATGCGATATCCCGTTTTAAGACGCATTAGAACACTATTGCTATGATACGTAGACATCTGCAAACGCTATTTCCTATCAAGGAAGTGTCGCATTTACATTCTTTTGAAGTGAGTACCAGGTATACATGACACTTCGCAATGAATATTGTATCCTATCATGAAACATAGAAATGCGTTGCGATATCGCGTGCTAAGAAGGATTAGAACTCTAATGCTACGATACGTAGACATCTGCAAACGCTATTTCCTAGCAAAGAAGTGTCGCATTACATTCTTTTGAAGTGAATACGAGGTAAACATGACACTTCGCAAAGAATATTATATCTTATCATGAAACACTGAAAGGAGTTGCGTTATCCCGGTTTAAAAAGCATTAGAACTTTATTGCTTCGACACGTAGACATCTGCAAACACTATTTCCTGGCAATAAAGTGTCGCAATTACATTCATTTGAAGTGCATGCGAGGTATAAGTGACCCTTCGCAATGAATATTATATCTTATCATGAAACATAGAAATGAGATGCGATATCGCGTTTTGAGAAGCATTAGAACTCTATTGCTACGATACGTAGGCATGTGCAAACGCTATTTAATAGCAAGGAAGAGTCGCGTTTACATTCTTTTGAAGTGAATACGAGGTATACATAGCACTCCACAATGGATATTAGACCTTATAACGAAACAGATAACTGAGATGCAATATCTTGTTTTATGAAGCTTTAGTACTCTATTGCTACGATACGTAGAAATCTGCAAATACTATGTAATTTCAGGGAAGTGTCGCATTTACATTCTTCTGAAGTGAATACGTGGTATACATGACACTAAGCAGTGAATATTATATCTTATCATGAAACATAGAAACGATATGCGATATCGCGTTTTAGGAAGCATTGGAACACTATTGCTGCGATACGTAGACACCTGCAAACGCTATTTCCTAGCATGGAAGTGTCGCATTTACACTCTTTTGAAGTGAACACGAGGTGTACATTACATTTCGCAATGAATATTACATCTTACCATGAAACATAGAAATGAGATGCAATATCGCGTTTTGAGAAGCATTAGTACTCTAATGCTACCATACGTAGATATCTGCAAATGCTATTTCCTAGCAAGGAAGTGTCGCATTTACATTCTTTTGAAGTAAATACGAGGTTTGCATGCCACTTCGCGATGAATATCATATGATCACGAAACATAGATATAAGATGCCATAACGCGATTTAAGAAGCAGTAGATCTCTATTGCTTCGATACGGAGACAATTGCAAACTGAATCTCCTAGCAAGGAAGTGTAGCATTTACATTCTTTTGAAGTGAATACGGGGTATACATAATACTGCACAATGAATATTATACCTTATCACGAAACAGAGGCATGAGATGCGATATCGCGATTTAAGAAGCATTAGAACTCTAATGCTTCGATACGGAGACATCTGCAAAGGACATTTGCTAGCAAGGAAGTGTCGCATTTACATTCAATTTAAGTGAATACGAGGAATAAATGACACTTCGCAATGAATATTATATCTTATCATGAAACATAGAATTGTGATGCGATATCTCGTTTTAAAAAGCATTAGAACTCTGTTGCATCGATACGTAGACATATGCAGACGCTATTTCCTAGCAAGGAAGTGTCGCATTTACATACATTTGAAGTGTATGCGAGGTATACATGACACTTTGCAATGAATATTACATCTTATCATGATTCATAGAATTGAGATGCGATATCGCATTCTAAGAAGCATTAGGACTCTAATGCTGTGAAACGTAGACATCTGCAATCGCTATTTCCAAGCAAGGGAAAGTCGCATTTACATTCTTTTGATGTGAATATGAGGTATGCGTGTCACTTCGCAATGAATATTATATCTTATTATGAAACACAGAAATGAGATGCGATATCGCGATTTAAGAAGCATTAGATCACTATGGCTTCGATACGTAGACATCTGCAAACGCTATTTCCTAGCAAGGAAGTGTCGCATTTACATTCATTTGAAGTGTAGACGTGGAGTACATAACACTTCGTAATGAATATTATACCTTATCATGAAACATAGAAATGAGTGGCGATATCGCGTTTTAAGAAGCATTAGATCTCTATTGCTTCGATACGTAGACATCTGGTAACGTAATTTTTTAGAAAGAAGAGTCGCATTTACATTCATTTGAAGTGTGTGCCAGGGATACATGACACTTCGCAATGAATATTATATCTTATCATGAAACATGGAAATGATATGCAATATCGCGATTTAAGAAGCTTTAGTACTCTATTGCTTCGATACGTAGACATCAGCAAACGCTACTTCCTAGCAAGGAAGTGTCGCATTTACAATCTCTTGAAAGGAATACGAGGTATACATGACACTCTGCAATGAATACTATATCTTATCGTAAAAGATAGAAATGAGGTGCGATATCGCGTTTTAAGAAGCATTAGAACTCTATTGCTACGATACGTATATATCTGGAAACGCTAATTCCTAGCAAGGAAGTGTCGCATTTACATTCATTCGAAGTGTATGCGAGGTATACATGACACTTCGCAATGAATATTATATCTCATCATGAAACATAGAAATGAGGTGCGACATCTCGTTTAAAGAAGCATTAGAACTCAATTGTTTCGATACCCAGTCATCTGGAATCGCTATTTCCTAGCAAGGAAGTGTCGCATTTACATTCTTTTGCAGTGAATACAAGGTATACATGACACATCGCAATGAATATTATATCTTATCATGAAACATAGAAATGAGATGCGATATCGCGTGTTAAGAAGCACTAGAACTCTATTGCTGCGGTACGTAGACATCTGCAAACGCTATTTCCTAGCAAGGAAGTGTAGCATTATCATACTTTTGAAGTGAATACGAGGTATACATAACATTGCACAATGAATATTGTATCTTATCATGAAACATAGAAATGAGATGCGATATCGCGTTATAAGAAGCATTTGAACCCTATTGCTTCGATGCGTAGACATCTACAAACGCTATTCACTAGCAAGGAAGAGACGCATTTACATTCATTTGAAGTGAATACGAAGTATACATGACACTTCGCAGTGAATATTATATCTTATCATGAGACATAGAAATGAGATGCCATATCGCGTTTTGAGAGGCATTAGAACTCTATTGCTAGGATACGTAGATATCTGGAAACGCTATTTCGTAGCGAGAATGCGTCGCAATTACATTCCCTTCAAGTGAATACGAGGTATACATGACACTTCGCAATGAATATTATATCTTATCATGAAACATAGAAATCAGATGCTATATCGCGTTTTAAGAAGCATTAGAACTCTATTGCTACGATACGTAAGCATCTGCCAACGCTATTTCCTAGCAAGGAAGTGTCGCATTTACAGTCTCTTGAAGTGAAAACGAGGTATGCAAGACACTTCGCAATGAATATTATACCTTATCATGAAACATAGAAATGAGATGCGATATCGCGTTTTGAGAAGCATTAGATCTCTAATGCTACGATAGGTAGACATCTGCAAATGCTATTTCCTAGCCAGGGAGTGTCGCATTTACATTCTTATGAAGTGAATACGAGGTTATAATAACCCTCCACAATGAGTATTATATCTTATCATGAAACATAGAAATGAGATGCGATATGGCGATATAAGAAGCAGTAGATCTCTATTGCATGGATACGTACACATCTACCAACGCTATTTCCTAGCAAGGAAGTGTCGCATTTACATTCTCTTGAAGTGAAAACGAGGTATACATGACACTTCGCAATCAATATTATATCTTATCATGAAACACAGAAAAGTGATGTGAGAGCGCGTTTTAAGAAGCATTAGAGCTCTATTGCTACGATGCGTAGACATCTGCAGACGCTGTTTCCTAGCAAGGAAGTGTCGCATTTACATTCTTCTGAAGTGTATGCGAGGTATAAGTGATTCTTGGCAATGAATACTATATCTTATCATGAAACATAGAAAGGAGATGTGACATCCCGTTTCAAGAAGCATTAGAACTCTATTGCTTCGGTACTTAGACATCTGCAATCGCTATTTCCTAGCAAGGAAGTGTCGCATTTACATTCATTTGAAGTTTATGCGAGGTATAAATGACACTTCGCAATGAATATTATATCCTATCATGAAACATAGAAATGAGATGCGATATGGCGATTTAAAAAGCATTAGGACTCTATTGCTACGATAGGTATACATTTGCAAACGCTTTTTCCTAGCACGGAAGTGTCGCATTATATTACTTTGAAGTGAATACGAGGTATACATGACACTTCGCAATGAATATGATATCTTATCATGAAACATAGAAATGAGATGCGATATCGCGTTTTAAGAAGCATTAGGACTCTATTGTTACGATACATGGACATTTGCGAACGCTATTTCCTAGCAAGGAAGTATTGCATTTACATTCCTATCAAGTGGCGACGAGGTGTACACAATACTTCGCAATGAACATTATATCTTATCATGAAACGTAGAAATGAGATGCGACATCTCGATCTAAGAAGCAATAGAACACTACTGCTTCGATACGTAGACATCTGCAAACGCTACTTCCTAGCAAGGAAGTGTCGTATTTACATACATTTGAATTGTTTGCGAGGTATACATGACACTCCACAATGAATATTATATCTTATCATGAAACATAGAAATGAGGTGCGATATCGCGCTTTAAGAAGCATTAGAACTCTATTGCTACGTAGCTATCTGCAGGCGCTATTTCCTAGCAAGGAAGTGACGCATTTACAATCTTTTGAAGTGAATACGAGGTATACATAACAGTCCACTATGAATATTATATCTTATCATGTAACACAGAAATGAGATTCGATATGGCTATTTATAAAGCATTAGAGCTCTATTGCTTCGATACGTAGACAACTGCAAACGCTACTTCCTAGCAAGGAAGTGTCGCGTTTACATTCATTTGAAGTGTATGGAAATATACATGACACATCGCAATGAATATTATATCTTATAATGAAACATAGAAATGAAATGCGATATAGCGTTTTGAGAAGCATTAGAACTCTACTGCTACGATACGTAGATACCCGCTGACGCTATTTCCTAGGAAGGAAGTGTCGCATTTACATTCTTTTGAAGTGAATACAAGGTATACATAACACTCCACAATGAATATTATAACTTATCATGAAACATAGAAATGAGGTGCGATATGGCGATTTAAGAAGCATTAGAACTCTATTGCTTCGATACGTAGACATCTGCCAACGCTATTTCCTAGCAAGGAAGTGTAGCATTACATTCTTTTGAAGCGATAACGAGGTATGCATGACACTTCACAATGAATATTGTATCTAATCATGAAACATAGAAATGAGATGCGATATGGCGATTTCAGAAGCATTAGAACTCTATTGCTACGATACGTAGACATCTGCAGACGCTATTTCCTAGTAAGGAAGTGTCGCATTTACATTCTTTTGAAGTGAATACGAGGTATACGCAACACTCCACAATGAATATTATATCTTATCATGAAGCATAGGAATGAGGATAGATTTCGCGTTTTATGAAGCATTAGAGCTCTATTGCTACGATACATTGACATCTGCAAACGCTATTTCCTAGCAAGCAAATGTCGCTTTTACATTCTTCTGAAGTGAATACGAAGTATACATAACACTCCACAATGAGTATTACATCTTATCATAAAGCATATAAATGAGGAGCGATTTCGCGTTTTAGGAAGCATTAGAACTCTATTGCTACGATACGTAGACATCTGCAAACGCTAATTCCTAGCAAGGAAGTGTAGCATTTTCAATCTTTTGAAGCGAATACGAGGTACACATAACAATCCATAATGAATATTATATCTTGTCATGAAACATAGAAATGAAATGCGATATGGCGATTTAAGAATCATTAGAACTCCGTTGCTTCGAAACGTAGACTTCTGCAAACGCTATTTCCTAGCAACGAAGTGTCGCATTTACATTCTCTTCAAATGAGTACGAGGTATACATGAACTTTCGCAGTGAATATTATATCTAATCATGAGACATAGAAATGAGATACGATATGACGATTTAAGAAGCATCAGAACTCTATTGCTTCGATACGTAGACATCTTGAAGCGCAATTTCCTAGCAAGGAAGTGTCGCATTTACAATCTTTTTAAGTGTAGACGGGATATACATAGCCCTCCTCAATGAATATTGTGTCTTATCATGAAACATAGAAATGAGATGCGATATTTTGTTTAAGAAGAATTAGATCGCTATTTCTTCGATACGTAAACATCTGCCAACGCTATGTCCTAGCAGAGAAGTGTCGCATTTACATTCATTTAAAGTGTACTCGAGGTATACATAACTCTTCGCAATGAATGTTGTATCTTATCATGAAACATAGGAATGAGATGCGGCACCTCGTTTTAAGAAGCATTAGAACTATATTGCTACGATACGGAGACATTTGCAATCGCTATTTCCTAGCAAGGAAACGTCGCATTCACATTCATTTTAAGTGAATACGAGGTATACTTGACTCTTCGCAATGAATATTATATCTTATTATGAAACATAGAAATGGGATGCGATATGGCGTTTTAGGAAGCATTAGAACTCTATTTCTTCGATACGTAGACATCTGTAAACGCTATTTCCTAGCAAGGAAGTATCGCATTTACATTCATTTGAAGTGTAGACGAGGAATACATAACACTTTGCAATGAACATTAAATCTTGTCAAGAGAAATAGAAGTGAGATGCTCAATCGCGTTCTAAGAAGCATTAGAACTCTATTGTTTCGATACGTAGACATCTGCAAACGCTATTTTCTAGCAAGGAAGAGTAGCATTTACATTCTTTTGAAGTGAATTCGTGATATACATAACACTTCGCAACGAATATTTTATCTTATCATGAACCATAGAAATGAGATGCGATATCGCGTTTTAAAAAGCATTATAACTCTATTGCTACGATACGTAGATATCTGCAAACGCTATTTCCTAGCATGGAAATGTCGCATTTACAATCTTTGGAAGTGAATACGAGGTATACAAGACACTTCGCAATGGATATTATATCTTATCATGAAACACAGAAATGAGATGCGGTATCGTGATTTAAAAGCATTAGAGCTCTATTGCTGCCTATACGTAGACATCTGCAAACGCTAACTCCTAGCAAGGAAGTGTCGCATTTACATTCATTTGAAGTGTATGCGAGATATACACGACACTTCGCAATGAATATCATATCTTATTATGAAACATAGAAATGAGATGCGGTATGGCGTTTTAAGAAGCACTAGGACTCTA
This sequence comes from Xylocopa sonorina, assembly GCF_050948175.1. NCBI lineage: Eukaryota > Metazoa > Arthropoda > Insecta > Hymenoptera > Apidae > Xylocopa > Xylocopa sonorina. The sequence continues at coordinate 380,684 of NW_027490137.1, read as the reverse complement.
TTGCTGCGATACGTAGATATCTGGAAACGCTATTTTCTAGCAAGGAAGGGTCGCATTTACATTCTTTTGAAATGAATTCGTGGTATACATGACACTTCGCATCGAATATTTTATCTTATCATGAACCATAGAAATGAGATGCGATATCGCGTTTTAAAAAGCATTATAACTCTATTGCTACGATACGTAGATATCTGCAAACGCTATTTCCTAGCATGGAAATGTCGCATTTACATTCTTTTGAATTGAATACGAGGTATGCATGACAATTCGCAATGAATATCATATCTTGCCATGAAACATAAAATGAGATGCGATATCGCATTTTAAGAAGTATTAGAACTCTATTCTCTCGATACGTTGGTATCTGTATATGCTAGTTCCTAGCAAGGAAGTGTCGCATTTACATTCTCTTGAAGTGAATACGAGGTATACATGACACTTAGCATTGAATATTATATCTTATCACGAAACATAGAAATGAGATGCGATATCGCGTTTCAAGAAGCATTAGAACTCTATTTCTTCGATGCGTAGACATCTGGAAACGATGTCTCCTAGCATGGAAGTGTCGCATTTACATTCAATTGAAGTGTAGACGAGGAATACATAACACTTCGTAATGAACATTATATCTTATCATGAAACATAGAAATGTGATGCGATATCGCGTATTAAGAAGCATTAGAACCCTATTGCTTCGATGCGTAGACATCTGCAAGCGATATTTTATAGCAAGGAAGTGTCGCATTTACATTCTTTTGAAGTGAATACGAGGTATACATAACACTCCACAATGAGTATTATATCTTATCATGAAACATAGAAATGAGATGCGATATCGCGTTTTGAAAATATTTAGAACCCTAATGCTACCATACGTAGACATCTGCAAGCGCTGTTTCCCAGCAAGTAAGTGTCGCATTTGCAATCATTTGAAGTGAATACGTGGAATTCATGACAATCCGCAATGAATATTATATCTTATCATAATACATAGAAATGAGATGCGATATGGCGATTTAAGAAGCATTAGAACTCTATTGCTTCGATACGTAGACATCTGCCAACGCTATTTCCTAGCAAGGAAGTGTAGCATTACATTCTTTTGAAGCGATAACGAGGTATGCATGACACTTCACAATGAATATTGTATCTTATCATGAAACATAGTAATAAGGTGCGATATCGCGTTTTAAGAAGAATGAGAACTCTATTTCTACGATACGTAGTCATCTGCAGACGCTATTTCCAAGCAAGGAAGTGTCGCATTTACATTTCTTTGAAGTGTATGCGAGGTATACAAGACACTTCGCACTGAATATTATATCTTATCATGAAACATAGAAATGAGATACGATATCGCGTTTTGAGAAGCATTAGAACACTAATGCTACGATACGTAGCCATCTGCAAACGCAATTTCGTAGCAAGGAAGTGTCGCATTTACATCCTCTTGATGTGAATACGAGGTATACATAACACTGCACAATATATATTATATCTTATCATGAAACATAGAAATGAGATGCGATATCGCGATTTTAGAAGCATTAGAAAAATATTGCTTCGATACGTAGACATCTGCAAACGCTATTTCCTAGCAAGCAAGTGTAGCATTTACATTGTTTTGAAGTGAATACGAGGTATACATGACACTTCGCAATGAATATTGTATCTTATCATGAAACATACAAATGAGATGCGATATCGCGTATTAAGAAGAATTAGAACTGTATTGCTACGATACGTAGATATCTGCAGACGCTATTTCCTAGCGAGGAAGTGTCGTATTTGCATTCTTTTTATGTGAATACGGGGACTACATAACACAGCACAATGAATATTAAATCTTATCATGAAACGTAGAAATGAGATGCGATATCGCGTTTTAAGAAGCATTAGAACTCTATTGCTACGATACGTAGATATCTGCAGACGCTATTTCCTAGCGAGGAAGTGTCGTATTTGCATTCTTTTTATGTGAATACGGGGACTACATAACACAGCACAATGAATATTATATCTTATCATGACACATAGAATTGAGATGCGATATCGCGTTTTAAGAAGCATTAGAACTCCATTGCTTCGATACGTAGACACCTGCAGACGCTAATTCCTAGCAAGGAAGTGTCGCATTTACATTCCTTTGAAGTGAATACAAGGTATACATAACACTCCACAATGAATATTGTATCTTATCATGAAACATAGAAATGAGAGGCGATATCGCGATTTAAGAAGCATTCGAACTCTGTTGCTACGATACGTAGACATCTGCAATCGTTTATTACCTAGCAAGGAAGTGTCGCATTTATATTCTTTTGAAGTGTATGCGTGGTATGCAAGACACTTCGCAATGAATATTATATCTTATCATGAAACATAGAAATGAGATGCGATATCGCGTTTTGCGATGATTTAGAACTCTAATGCCACGATACGTAGACATCTGCAAACGCTATTTCCTAGCAAGGAAGTGTCGCATTTACATTCACTTGAAGTGTATGCGATGTATACAAGACATTTCGCAATGAATATTACATCTTACCATGAAACATAGAAATGAGATGCGATATCGTGCTCTGAGAAGCATTAGAACTCTAATGCTACGATACGTAGACATCTGCAAACGCTATTTAATATCGAGGAAGTGTCGCATTTACATCCTTTTGAAGTGAATACGAGGTATACATGACACTTCGCATTGAATATTATGTCTTATCATGAAATATAGAAATGGGATGCGATATCCGGGTTTAAGAAGCATAAAACACAATTGCTACAATACGTAGACATCTGCAAACGCTTTTTCCTAGCAAGGAAGTGTCGCATTTACATTCATTTGAAGTGTAGAAGAGCAATGCATAACACTTTGCTATTAACATTATATCTTATCATGAAACATAGAAGTTAGATGCGAAATCGCGTTTTAAGAAGCATTAGAACTTTATTGCTTCGATACGTAGACATCTGCAAACGCTATTTCCTAGCAAGGAAGTGTCGCATTTACATTCTTTTGAAGTGAATACGAGGTATACGTAACAGTCCACAAGGAATATTATATCTTATCACGAATCATAGAAATGAGATGCGATATCGCGATATAAGAAGCATTAGAGCTCTATTTCATCGATACGGAGTCATCTGGAAACTCTAAATCCTAGCAAGGAAGTGTCGCATTTACATTCATTTGAAGTGTATGCGATGTATACATGACACTTCGCAATGAATATTATATCTTGTCATGAAACATAGAAGTGAGATGCGATATCGGGTTTTAAGAAGCATTATAACTCTATTGCTTCGATACGTAGACATCTGGAAACGTAATTTCCTAGAAAGGAAGTGTCGCATTTACATTCATTTGAAGTGAATACGAGGTATCCGTGACACTTCGCAATGAATATTATATCTTATCGTAAAACATAGAAACGTGATGCGATATCTCGTTTTAAGATGCATTAGAACTCTGTTGCTTCGATACGAAGACATCTGCCATCGCTATATCCTAGCAAGGAAGTGTCGCATTTACAATCATTTGAAGTGAATGCGAGGTATACATAACACTGCACAATGAATATTATATCTTATCATGATACATAGAAATGAGATGCGATATCGCGTTTTAAGCAGCATAAGAACTCTATTGCTACGGTACGTAGATATCTGCAGACGCTATTTCCTAGCAAGGAAGTGTCGCATTTACATTCTTTTGAAGTGAATACGAGGTATACGTGACACTTCGCAATGAATATTATATCTTATCGTAAAACATAGAAATGTGATGCGATATCTCGTTTTAAGAAGCATTAGAACTCTGTTGCTTCGATACGTAGAGATCTGCCATCGCTATATCCTAGCAAGGAAGTGTCGCATTTACCATCATTTGAAGTGAATGCGAGGTATACATAACACTGCACAATGAATATTATATCTTATCATGATACATAGAAATGAGATGCGATATCGCGTTTTAAGCAGCATTAGAACTCTATTGCTACGATACGTAGATATCTGCAGACGCTATTTCCTAGCAAGGAAGTGTCGCATTTACATTCCTTTGAAGTGAATAGGAGGTATACATAACACTCCACAATGAATATTATATATTATCATGAAACATAGAAATGGGATGCGATATCTCGTTTTAAGAAGCATTAGAATTCCTTTGCATCGATACGTAGACATCTGCAAACGCTATTTCCTAGAAAGGAAGTGTCGCATTTACATTCATTTGAAGTGTATGCGAGGTATACATAACACTTCGCAATGAATATTATATGTTATCATGAAACATAGAAATGAGATGCGATATCTCTTTTTAAGGAGCATTATAACATGCTTGCTAGGATACGTAGACATCTGCAAACGCTATTTAATAGGAAGGAAGTGCCGCATTTACATTCATTTGAAGTGAATAGGAGGAATACGTGAAACTTCGGAATGAATATTATATCTTATCATGAAACATAGAAATGAGATGCGAAATCACGATTTAAGATGCATTAGAACTTTGTTGCTTCGATACGTAGACATCTGCAAACGCCATTTCCTAGCAAGGAAGTGTCGCATTTACATTCATTTGAAGTGTATGCGAGGTATACGTAACACTTCTTAATGAATATTATATATTATAATGAAACATAGAAATGAGATGCGATATCTCGTTTTAAGAAGCATTATAGCTCTCTTGCTACGATACGTAGACATCTGCAAACGTTATTTCCTAGCAAGGAAGTGTCACATTTACATTCATTTAAAGTGTATGCGAAGTATACATAATACTTCGCAATGAATATTATATGTTCTCATGAAACATAAAAATGAGATGCGATATCTCGTTTTAAGTAGCATTATAACAGGCTTGTTACGATACGTAGACATCTGCTAACGCTATTTCCTAGCAAGGAAGTGTCGCAATTACATTCAATTGAAATGAATACGAGGAATACATGAAACTTCGCAATGAATATTATATCTTATCATTAAACATAGAAATGTGATGTGATATCGCGTTTTAAGAAGCTTTAGAACTCTATTGCTACGATACGTAGACATCTGCAAACGCTATTTCCTTGCAGGGAAGTGTCGCATTTACATTCATTTGAAGTGTATGCGAGGTATACATAACACTTCGCAATGAATATTATATGTTATCATGAAACATAGAAATGAGATGCGATATCTCGTTTTAAGAACCATTATGACACGCTTGCTACAATACGTAGACATCTGCAAACACTATTTCCTAGCAAGGTAATGTAGCATTTACATTCATTTGAAGTGTATGCGAGGTATAAGTGACTCTTCGCAATGAATATTATATCTTATCATGAAGCATAGAAGTGAGATGTGATATCATGTTTTGAGAAGCATTAGATCTCTATTGCTGCGATACGTAAACCCCTGCAAACGCTATTTCCTAGCAAGGAAGTGTCGCATTTACATTCATTTGAAGTGTATGCGATGTATACGTGACACTTCGCAATAAATATTATATCTTATCATGAAACATAGAAACGAGATGCGATTTCGCGTTTTGGTATGTAACAGAAATCTAATGCTACGATACGCAGAAATCTGCAAACGCTATTTCCTAGCAAGGAAGTGTCGCATTTACATTCTTTTGAGGTGAATACGAGGTATAAATAACACTCCACAGTGAATATTACATCTTATCGTGAATCATATAAATGTGATGTGATATCGCGTTTTAAGAAGCATTAGAACCCTATTGCTACGATACGTAGACATCTGCAAAGGTTATTTCCTAGCAAGGAAGTGTCGCATTTACATTCTTCTGTCGTGAATACAAGGTATACATGACACTTCGCAATTAATATTATATCTTATCATGAAACATAGAAATGAGATGCGATATCCCGTTCCAAGAAGCATTAGAACTCTATTGCTTCGAAACGTAGGCATCTGCAATCGCTATTTCCTAGCAAGGTAGTGTCGCATTTACATTCATTTGAAGTGTATGCGAGGTATAAGTGACTCTTCGCAATGAATATTATATCTTATCATGAAGCATAGAAGTGAGATGCGATATCATGTTTTGAGAAGCATTAGATCTCTATTGCTACGATACGTAAACCCCTGCAAACGCTATTTCCTAGCAAGGAAGTGCCGCATTTGCATTCTTTTGAAGTGAGTACGAGATATACATGACACTTCGCAATTAATATTATATCTTATCACGAAACTTAGAAATGAGATGCGACATCTCGTTTTACGAAGCATTAGAACTGTATTGTTTCGATACGTAGACATCTGGAAACGCTATTTCCTAGCAAGGAAGTGTCGCATTTACATTCTTTTGAAGTGAATACGAGGTATACATGTAGCTTCGCAATGAATATTATATCTTATCATGAAACAAAGAAATGAGCTGCGATATCGCGTTTTAAGAAGCATTATAACTCTATTGTTTCGGTACGTAGACATCTGACATCGCTATATCCTAGCAAGGAAGTGTCGCATTTACATTCTTTTGAAGTGAATACGAGGTATACATGACACTTCGCAAAGAATATTATATCTTATCATGAAACATAGAAATGAGATGCGATATCGCGATATAAGATGCATTAGAACTTTATTCCATCGATACGTAGACATGTGCACACGCTATTTACTAGCAAGGAAGTGTCGCTTTTATATACTTTTGAAGTGAATGCGAGGTATACATAACATTGCACAATGAATATTATATCTTATCATGAAACATAGAAATGAGATGCGATATCGCGTTTTGAGGAGCATTAGAACTCTATTGCTACGATACGTAGACATCTGCAAACGCTATTTCCTAGCAAGGAAGTGTTGCATTTGCATTTTTTTGAGGTGAATACGAGGTATACATAAACTCCACAATGAATATTATATCTTATCATGAAACCAAAAGATGAGGATCGATTTCGCCTTTTAGGAAGCATTAGAACTCCTTTGCTACGATACGTAGACATCTGCAAAAGCAATTTCCTAGCAAGGAAGTGTCGCATTTACAATCTTTTGAAGTGAATACGAGGTATACATAACACTCCACAATGAATATTATATCTTATCATGAAACCAAGGAATGAGGGTCGATATCGCATTTTAAGAAGCATTAGAACCCTATTGCTACGATACGTAGACATCTGCAGACGCTATTTTCTAGAAAAGAAGTGTCGCATTTACATTCAGTTGAAGTGTATGCGAGGTATACATGACACTTCGCAATGAATATTATATCTTATCATGAAACACAGAAATGAGATGCGATATGGCGATTTAAGAAACATTGGAACTCTATTGCTTCGATACGTAACCATCTTCAAACGCTATTTCCTTGCAAGGATGTGTCGCATTTACATACTTTTTAAGTGAATACGAGGTACACATGACACTTCGCAATTAATATTATATCTAACCATGAAACATGGAAATGAGATGCGATATCGCGTTTTGAGGAGCATTAGAACTCTATTAGTTCGATACGTAGGCATCTGCAAACGCTACTTCCTAGCAAGGAAGTATCGCATTTACATTCATTTGAAGTGTATGCGAGATATACATAACACTAAACGATGAATATTATACCTTATCACGAACCATAGAAATTAGATGCGATATCGCGATTTAAGAAGTATAAGAACTCTATAGCTACGATACGTAGACACCTGCAAACGCTATTTTGTGGCATGGAAGTGTCGCATTTACATTCTTTTGAAGTGAATACGAGGTATACATAACACTCCACAATGAATATTATATCTTGTCATGAAACATAGAAATGAGATGCGATATCGCGATTTAAAGGGGCACTAGAAATCTATTGGGACGATACGAAGACATCTGCAAACGCTATTTAATAGCAAGGAAGTGTCGCATTTACATTCATTTGAAGTTTATGCGAGGTATATGTGACACTTCGCAATAAATATTATATCTTATCATGAAACATAGACGCGATATCGCGTTTTAAGAAGCATTAGATCTCTATTGCTACGATACGTAGACATCTACAAACGCTATTTCCTAGGAAGGAAGTGTCGCATTTACATTCTTTTGAAGTGAATGCGAGGTATACATAGCACTCCACAATGAATATTATATCTTATCATGAAACATAGAAATGTGGAGCAATTTCGCGGCTTAAGAATGTAGAAATCTATTGCTTCGATACGTAGACATCTGCAGACGCTCTTACCTAACAAGGAAGTGTCGCATTTACTATCCTTTGAAGTGAATACGAGGTACACATAACAATCCACAATGAAAATTATATCTTATCATGAAACATATAAATGAGGATCGATTTCGCGTTTTAAGAAGCATTAGAACTCCATTGCTACGATACGTAGACATCTGCAAACGCTAATTCCTAGCAAGCAGGAGTCGCATTTTCAATCTTTTGAAGTGAATACGAGGTATACATAACACTCCACAATGAATATTATATCTTATCATGAAACATAGAAATGAGATGCGAAATCGCGTTTTGAGAAGCATTAGAACGCTACTGCTACAATACGTAGACATCTGCAATGGCTACTTCCTAGCAGGAGGTGTCGTATTTACATTCTTTTGAAGTTAGTACGTGGTATACATAACACTGCACAATGAATAATATATCTTATATTGAATCATAGAAATGAGATGCGATATCGCGTTTTAAGTAGCATCAGAACTCTATTGCTACGATTCGTAGACATCTGCAGACGCCATTTCCTATCAAGGAAGTGTCGCATTTACATACTTTTGATGTGAATACGAGGTATACATAACACTCCACAATGAATATTATATCTTATCATGAAACATAGAAATGAGATGCCATATCGCGTTTTGAGAAGCATTAGAAAGCTACTGCTACAATACGTAGACATCTGCAATCGCTACTTCCTAGCAGGAGGTGTCGTATTTACATTCTTCTGAAGTGAGTACGTTGTTTACATAACACTGCACAATGAATATTATATCTTATCATAAAACATAGAAATGAGATGCGATATCGCGATTTATAAAGCATTAGAAATCTATTGCTACGATACGTAGATATCTGCAAACGCTATTTAATATCAAGGAAGTGTTGCACTTACATACTTTTGAAGTGATTACGAGGTATACATAACACTCCACAATGTATATTATATCTCGTCATGAAACATAGAAATGGGAAGCATATCGCGATTTGAGAAGCATTAGAACTCTATTACTTCGATACGTAGACATCTGCAAGCGCTATTTCCTTTCAAGGAAGTGTCGCATTTACATTCATTTGAAGTGTGTGCAAGGTATACATGGCACTTCGCTATGAATATTATATCTTATCATGAGACATATAAATGGGATGCGATATCCCGTTTTAAGAAGCACCAGAACTCTATTGCTCCGATTCGTAGACATCTACAATCGCTATTTCCTGCCAAGGAACTGTCGTATTTACATTGATTTGAAGTGTTGACGAGGTACACATAACATTTCACAATGAATATTATATATTATCTTGAAACATAGAAATGAGATGCGATATCGCGTTTTAAGAAGCGTTTGATCTCTATTGCTTCGATACGTAGACATCTGCAAACGCTATTTCCTAGCAAGAAAGTGTCGAATTTACATTCACTTGAAGTGAATACGAGGAATACATGAAACTTCGCAACGAATATTATATCTTATCATGAAACATAGAAATGAGATGCGATATCCCGTTTCTAGAAGCATTAGAACTCTATTGCTTCGATACGTAGACATCTGCAAACGCTATTTCCCAGCAAGAAAGTGTCGGATTTACATTCTTTTGAAGTGAATACGAGGTATGCATGACACGCCGCAATGAATATTATATCTTATCGTGAAACATAGAAGTGAGATGCGATATCTCGTTTTAAGAACCATTAGAAATTTATTGCTACGATACGTACACATCTGGAGACGCTATTTCCTAACAAGGAAGTGTCGCATTTACATTCATTTGAAGTGTATGCGAGGTATTCATGACACTTCGCAATGAATATTATATCTTATCGTGAAACTTAGAAGTGAGATGCGATATTGTGTTTTGGAATGCATTAGAACATTACTTCTACGATACGTATAAATCTGTAAACACTATTTCCTAGGAAGGAAGCGCATTTACATTCTTTTCAGGTGCATACGAGATAAACGTAACACTCCACAATGAATATCATATCTTATCCTGAAAGATAGAAATGAGATGCGGTATCTCGTTTTAAGAAGCATTAGAACTCTATTGCTACGATACGTAGATATCTGCAGACTCTATTTCCTAGCAAGGAAAAATCGCAATTACACTCTTTTAAAGCGAATACGAGGTATACATAACGCTCCATAATGAATATTATATCTTATCACGAAACATAGAAATGAGTTGCGATATCGCGATTTAAGAAGCATTAGAACCCCTTTTGCTTCGATACGGAGACATCTGCAAACGCAGTTTCCTAGCAAGAAAGTGTCACATTTACATTCTTCTGAAGTGAATTCGTGGTATACATGACACTACGCAGTGAATATTATATCTTATCATGAAACATAGAAACGATATGCCATATCGCGTTTTGAGAAGCATTAGAACTCTATTGCTTCGATACGTAGGCATCTGCAAACGCTACTTCCCAGCAAGCAAGTGTCGCATTTACATTCATTTGAAGTGTATGCGAGATATACATAACGCTACACGATGAATATTATACCTCATCACGAAACATAGAAATTTGAGGCGACATCGCGATTTAAGAAGCATAAGAACTCTATTGCTACGATACGTAGACACCCGCAAACGCTATCTTGTGGCATGGAAGTGTCGCAAATACATTCTTCTGGAATGAATACAAGGTAAACATGACACTTCGCAATGAATATTATAACTTATCATGAAACACTGAAATGAGATGCTATATGGCGATTTAAGAAGCATTAGAACTCTATTGCTTCGATACGTAGACATCTGCCAACGCTATTTCCTAGCAATGAAGTATCGCATTTAAATTCACTTGAAGTGTATGCGAGGTATACAAGACACTTCGCAATGAATATTATATCTTATCATGAAACATAGAAATGATATGCGATATCGCGATTTAAGAAGCGTTAAAACTCTATTGCATCGATACGTAGACATCTGCAAACGCTATTTCCTAGCATGGAAGTGTCGCATTTACATTCATTTGAAGAGTATCCCAGGTATACACTCCGCAATGAATATTATATCTTATCATGAGGCATAGAAATGAGATGCGATATCGCCATTTGAGAAGCTGTAGAACTCTAATGATACGATACGTAGTTATCTGCAAACGCTATTTCCAAGCAAGGAAGTGTCGCATTTACATTCATTTGAAGTGTAGACGGGATATACATAACACTGCACAATGAATATTACATCTTATCATGTAGCATATAAATGTGGAGTGATTTCGCGTTTTTAGTAGCATTTGTACTCTGTTGCTTCGATACGTAGGTATCTGCAGACGCTACTTGCTAGCAAGGAAGTGTCGCATTTACATTCTTTTGAAGTGAATACGAGGTATACATAACAATCCACAATGGATATTATATCTTATCATAAAACATAGAAACGAGATGCGATATCTCGTTATAAGAAGCATTAGAACTCTGTTGCTTCGATACGTAGACATCTGCCATGGCTATTTCCTAGCAAGGAAGTGTCGCATTTACATTCGCTTGAAGTGTATGCCAGGTATACATGATACTTTGCAATGAATATTATATCTTATAATGAAACATAGAACTGAAATGCGATATCGCGTTTTAAGAAGCGTTAGAATTCTGTTGCTACGATACGTAGACATCTGCAAACGCTATTTCCCAGCAAGGATGTGCCGCATTTACATTCATTTGATGTGTATGCGAGGTATACATGACACTCCACAATGAATATTATATCTTATCATGAAACAGAGAAATGAGATGCGATATCGCGTTTTGAAAATATTTAGAACCCTAATGCTACCATACGTAGACATCTGCAAGCGCTGTTTCCCAGCAAGTAAGTGTCGCATTTGCAATCATTTGAAGTGAATACGTGGAATTCATGACAATCCGCAATGAATATTATATCTTATCCTAAAACAGAAATGAGGTGCTATATCTCGTTTTAAGAAACATTAGAACCCTATTGCTTCGATACGTAGACATCTGCCAATGCTATTTCCTAGCAAGGAAGTGTCGCATTTACATTCATTTGAAGTGTATGCAAGGTATACATGACACTTCGCAATGAATATTATATCTTATAATGAAACAGAAATGAGATGCTATATCTCGTTTTAAGAAGCATTCGAACCCTACTGCTACGATACGTAGACATCTGCAGACGCTATTTCCTAGCAAGGAAGTGTCGCATTTACGTTCTTTTGAAGTGAATACGAGGTATACATAACACTCCACAATGAATATTATATCTTTTCATGAAGCACATAAATGGGGAGCGATTTCGCGTTTTAAGGAGAATTGGAAATCTATTGCTTCCATACGTAGACATCTGCAAACGCTATTACCTAGCAATGAAGTGTCGCCTTTTAATACGTTTGAAGTGTATGCGTGGTATACAAGACACTTCGCGATGAATATTATATCTTATCATGAAACGCAGAAATGGGATGCGATATCGCGCTAAAAAAGCATTAGAACTCTATTACTACGATACGTAGACATCTGCAAACGCTATTTAATAGCAAGGAAGAGTCGCATTTGCATTCTTTTGAAGTGAATACGAGGTACACATAACATTTCACAATGAATATTGTACCTTATCACGAATCATAGAAATGAAATGCGATATCGCGATTTAAGAAGCATTAGAACTCTATGCTTCGATACGGAGACATCTGCAAACGCTACTTCCTAGCAAGGAAGTTCCGCATTTACATTCTTTTGCAGTGAATATGAGGTATACATGACACTTCGCAGTGAATATTATATATTTATCATGAGACACAGAAATGAGATGCGATATCGCGTTTTAAGAAGCATTAGAAATCTATTGCTTCGATACGTAGACTTCTGGAAACGTAATTCCCTAGAAAGGAGGTGTCGCATTTACATACAATTGAAGTGTAGGCGAGGAATACATAACACTTCGCAATGAATATTATATCTTATCATGAAACATAGAAGTGAGATGCGATATCGCGATTTAAGGAGAATTAGATCTCTATTGCTATGATACGTAGACATCTGGAAACTCTATTTCCTCGCAAGGAAGAGACGCAATTACCTTCTTTTGATGTGAATACGAGGGATACATAACACTTCGCAATGAACATTATATCCTATCATGAAACATAGAAATGAGATGCGACATCCCGTTTTAATAAGCATTAGAACTCTATTGCTTCGAGACGCAGACATCTGGAAACGTAATTTCCTAGAAAGGAAGTGTCGCATTTACATACATTTCAAGTGTGGACGATGAATCCAAACCACTTCCCAATGAATATTATATCTTATCGTGAGACATTGAGATGAGGTGCGATGTCGCGTTATAGGAAGCATTAGAATTCTATTGCTTCGATACGTAGACATCTCGAAACGTAATTTCCTTGAAAGGAAGTGTCGCATTTACATACATCTCCAGTGCAGACGGTGAATACATAACACTTCGCAATGAATATTATGTCCTATCATGAAACATAGAAATGAGATCCGACATCCCGTCTTAAGAAGCATTAGAACTCTATTGCTTCGATGCGTAGACATCTGGAAACGCTACTTCCAAGCACGGAAGTGTCGCCTTTACATTCTTATTAAGTGTAGACGAGATATATATAACAATTCGCAATGAATATTATATCTTATCATGAAACATAGAAATGAGATGCGATATGACGATTTAAGACGCATTGGAACTCTATTGAGTCGATACGTAGACATCTGCAAACGCTAATTCCTAGCAAGGAAGTGTCGCATTTACATTCTTTTGAAGTGAATACGAGGTATACATAACACTCCACAATGAATATTATACCTTATCATGACACATAGAAATGAGGCGCTATATCGCAATCTAAAAAGCATAACAATTCTGTTGCTACGACACGTAGACATCTGATAAAGCTATTTAATAGGAAGAAAGAGTCGCACTTACATTCTTTTGAAGTGAATCCAAGGTACACATAACACTCCACAATAAATATTATATCATGTCATGAAATATAGGAATGACATGCGATATCACGATTTAAGAAGCATTAGAAAACTATTGCTTCGATTCGCAGATATCTGAAAACGCTATTTCCAAGGAAGGAAGTGTCGTATTTACATTCTTTTGAAGTGAATACGAGGTATACATAACATTCCACAATGAATGTTATATCTCATCATGAAACATAGGAATGAGATGCGATATCGCGATTTATAAAGCATTAGAAATCTATTGCTACGATACGTAGTCATCTGCAAACGCTATTTAATATCAAGGAAGTGTTGCACTTACATTCTTTTGCTGTGAATACGAGGTATACATAACAATCCACAGTGAATACTATATCTTATCATGAAATATAGAAATGAGGTGCGATATGGCGATTTACGAAGCATTAGAACGCCATTGCTTCGATACGTAGACATCTGCAAACGCCAGTTGCTAGCAAGGAAGTGTCGCATTTTTATTCATTTGAATTATATGCGAGGCATACATGACAATCCGCAATGAATATTATATCTTATCATAGATCATTGAAATGAGATGCGATATCTCGTTTTCAGAAGCATTAGAACTATGTTGCTACGATAGGTAGACATCTGCCATCGCTATATCCTAGCAAGGAAGTGTCGCATTTACCATCATTTGAAGTGAATGCGAGGTATACATAACACTGCACAATGAATATTATATCTTATCAGGATACATAGAAATGAGATGCGATATCGCGTTTTAAGCAGCCTTAGAACTCTATTGCCTCGATACGTAGACATCTGCAAACGCTAGTTCCTAGCAGGGAAGTGTCGCATTTACATTCATTTGAAGTGTAGACGAGATATACATAGCACTGCACAATGAATATTATATCTTATCATGAAACGTAGAAGTGAGTTGCCATATCGCGGTTTAAGAAGCATTAGGAATCTATTGCTTCGATACGTAGACATCTGCAAACTCTACTTCGTAGCAAGGAAGGTTCGCATTTACATTCATTTGAAGCGTATGCGAGGTATACAGGGCATTTCGCAATGAATATTATATCTTATCATGAAACATAGAAATGGGATGCGATATCGGGTTTTAAGAAGCATTATAACTCTATTGCTTCGATACGTAGACATCTGCCAACGCTATTTCCTAGAAAAGAAGTGTCGGATTTACATTCATTTGAAATGAATACGAGGTATACATGACACTTCGCAATGAATATTATATCTCATCATGAAACATAGAAATGAGATGCGATATCGCGTTTTAAGATGCACCAGAACCCTATTGCTTCGATACGTAGACATCTGCAAACATTACTCCCTTGCAAGCAAGTGTAGTATTTATATTCTTTTGAAGTGAATACGAGGTATACGTGTCACTTCGCAATGAATATTATATCTTATCACGAAACATAGAAATGTGATGCAATGTCTCGTTTTAAGAAGCATTAGAACTCTATTTCTTCGATACGTGGACATCTGGAAGCGTATTTTCCTGGAAAGGAAGCGTTGCTTTTACATTCATTTGAAGTGTAGACGAGGAATACATAACACATCGCAATGAATATTATATCTTATCATGAAACATAGAAATGAGATGCGATATCGCGTTTTGAGAAGTAATAGAACTCTAATGCTTCGATACGTAGACATCTGGAAACGCTATTTCCTAAGAAGAAAATGTGGCATTTACAATCCTCTGAAGTGCAGATGATGTATACATAACACTTCGCAATGAATATCATATCATATCATGAAACACAGAAGTGAGTTGCGACATCACGTTTTAAGAAGCCCTAGAACTCTATTGCCTCGATAAGTAGACATCTGGAAACGCATTTTCAAGCAAAGAAGTGTGGCATTTACAATCTTTTGACGTGCTGACGAGGTATACAAGGACGTGTGACATTTACAATCTTTTGAAGTGCAAACGAGGTAAACATAACACTTCCCAAAGATTATTATATCTTATCATGAAACATACAAATGAGGTGCGATATCTCGTTTTAAGAAGCATTAGAACTATGTTGCTTCGATACGTAGACATCTGCAGACGCTTTTTCCTAGCAAGGAAGTGTCGCACTTACATTCATTTGAAGTGTATGCGATGTATAAGTGACACTTCGCAATGAATATTATATCTTATCACGAATCATAGAAATGAGATATGATATCGCAATTTAAGAAGCATTAGAACTCTATTGCTACGATACGGAGACATCTGCAAACGGTAATTTCCTATCAAAGAAGTGTCGGTCATTTACATTCTTTTTATGTGAATAAGAGGTATACATGACACTTCGCAATGAATATTATATCTTATAATGAAACATAGAAATGAGATGCCATATCGCGTTTTAACAAGCATTAGAACTCTATTGCTACGATACGTAGACATCTGCAAACGTGTTTTCCGTGCACGGAAGTGTCGCATTTTTATTCTTTTGAAGTGAATACGAGGTACACATGACACTTCGCAATGAATATTATATCTTATCATGAAACATAGAAATGAGGTGCGATATCGCTTTTTAAGAAGCATTGGAACTATATGCTTACGATACGTAGACATCTGCAAACGCTATTTCCTAGCAAGGAAGAGTCGCATTTACATTCATTTGAAGTGAATACGAGGTTTACATGACACTTCGCAATGAATATTATATCTTATCATGAAACACAGAAATGAAATGCGATGTGCCTATTTAAGAAGCAT
Source organism: Xylocopa sonorina (assembly GCF_050948175.1). Classification (NCBI taxonomy): domain Eukaryota; kingdom Metazoa; phylum Arthropoda; class Insecta; order Hymenoptera; family Apidae; genus Xylocopa; species Xylocopa sonorina. The sequence goes on along the minus strand of NW_027490137.1, from coordinate 363,793 downwards.
TAGAATTCTATTGCTTCGATACGTAGACATCTGCAAACGCTGTTTCCTAGCAAGGGAGTGTCGCATTTACATTCATTTGAAGTATATGCGAGGTATACATCACACTGCACATTGAATATTATATCTTATCATGAAACATAGAAATGAGGTGCAATATCGCGATTTAAGATGCACTAGAACTCTATTGCTTCGATACGTAGACATTTGCAAACGCTATTTCCTAGCAAGGGAGTGTCGCATTTACATTCTTTAGAAGTGAATACGAGGTATACATAACACTGCACAATGAATAATATATCTTATAATGAAACATAGAAATGAGATGCGATATCGCGATTTAAGAAGCATTAGAACTCTAATGCTACGATACGTAGACATCTGCAAACGCTATTTCCTAGCAAGGAAGTGTCGCATTTACATTGTTTTGAAGTGAATACGAGGTATACATGACACTTCGCAATGAATATTGTATCTTATCATGAAACATACGAATGAGATGCGATATCGCGTTTTAAGAAGAATTAGAACTCTATTTCTACGGTACGTAGGCATGTGCAAACGCTATTTCCTAGCAGGGGAGTGTCGCATTTACATTCATTTGAAGTGTATGCGAGGTATACATGACACTTCGCAATGATTATTATATATTATCATGAAACATAGAAATGAGATGCGATATTCGCGTTTTGAGAAGCATTAGAACACAAATGCTACGATACGTAGACATCTGCAAACGCTATTTCCTAGCAAGGAAGTGTCGTATTTACATTCTCTTGAAGTGAATACGGGGTATACACAACACTGAACAATGAATATTATATCTTATCATGAAACATAGAAATGAGATGCTATATCGCGTTTTAAGAAGCATTACAACTCTATTGCTACGATACGTAGACATTTGCAAACGCAATTTCGCAGCAAGAAAGTGTCGCATTTACATTCCTTCGAAGTGAATACGATGTATACCTAACACTCCACAATGATTATTATATCTAATCATGAAACATAGAAATGAGATGCGATATCGCGACTTAAGAAGAATTGGAACTCCATTGCTTCGATACGTAGACACCTGCAAACACTATTTCCTAGCAAGGAAGTGTCGCATTTACATTCAGTTGAAGTGTATGCGCGGCGTACATGACACTTCGCAATGAATATTATATCTTATCATGAAACATAGAAATGAGATGCAATATCGCGGTTTAAAAAGCATTAGAACTCCATCGCTTCGATACGTAGACATCTGCAAACGCTATTTCCTAGCAAGGAAGTGTTGCATTTACATTCTTTTGAAGTGTAGACGAGGAATACATAACACTTCGCAACGAATATTATATCTTATCATCAAACTTAGATATGAGATGCGATATCGCTATAGAAGAAGCATTTGAACTCTATTGCTTCGATACGTAGACATCTGCAGACGCTACTTCCTAGCTAGGAATGGTCGCATTTACATTCGCTTGAAGTGAATACGTGGTATACATAACCCTTGTAACTGAATATTATATCCTATCATGAAACATAGAAATGGGACGCGATATCGCGTTTTAAGAAACGTTAGAACTCCATTGCATCGGTACGTAGTCATCTGCAAACGCTACTTCCTAGCAAGAAAGTGTCGCATTTACATTCATTTCAAGTGTATGCGAGGTATACATATCCCTCCTAACTGAATATTATATCCTATCATGAAACATAGAAATGGGATGCGATGTCCCGTTTTAAGAAGCATTAGAAATCTTGTGCTTCGATACCTAGGCATCTGCAAACGCTATTTCCTAGGAAGGAAGTGGCGCAATTAAATTCTTTTGAATTTAATACGTGGTATACATGATACTTCGCAATGAACATTATATCTTATCATGAAACATAGAAATGAGATGCGATATCGCGAATTAAGCAGCCTTAGAACTCTATTGCTACGATACGTAGACATCTGCAAACGCTACTTCCTAGCAAGGAAGTGTCGCATTTACATTCATTTGAAGTGTATGCGATGTATGAGCTACACTTCGCAATGAATATTGTATCCTATCATGAAGCATAGAAATCAGATGCGATATCTCGATTTCAGAAGCATTAGAACTCTATTGCTTCGATACGTAGACATCTGCAAACGCTTTGTCCTAGCACGGAAGTGCCGCATTTACATTCTTTTGAAGTGAATACGAGGTGTACATGACACTTCGCAATGAATATTATATCTTATCATGAAACGTAGAAGTGAGTTGCTATATCGCGGTTTAAGAAGCATTAGGAATCTATTGCTTCGATACGTAGACATCTGCAAACTCTACTTCGTAGCAAGGAAGGTTCGCATTTACATTCATTTGAAGTGTATGCGAGGTATACAGGACATTTCGCAATGAATATTATATCTTATCATGAAACATAGAAATGGGATGCGATATCGGGTTTTAAGAAGCATTATAGCTCTATTGCTTCGATACGTAGACATCTGCCAACGCTATTTCCTAGAAAAGAAGTGTCGGATTTACATTCATTTGAAGTGAATACGAGGTATACATGACACTTCGCAATGAATGTTATACCATGTCATCAAACATAGAAATGACATGCGATATCGCTTTTTAAGAAGCATTAGAACGCTATACATTCGATACATAGACATCTGCAACCGCTATTTCCTAGAAAAGAAGTGTCGGATTTACATTCATTTGAAGTGAATACGAGGTATACATGACACTTCGCAATGAGTATTATATCTCATCATGAAACATAGAAATGAGATGCGATATCGCGTTTTAAGATGCACCAGTACCCCATTGCATCGCTACGTAGACATCTACAAACATTACTTCCTCGCAAGCAAGTGTAGTATTTATATTCTTTTGAAGTGAATACGAGGTATACGTGTCACTTCTCAATGAATATTATATCTTATCACGAAACATAGAAATGTGATGCGATATCTCGTTTTAAGAAGCATTAGAACTCTATTACTTCGATACGTAGACATCTGGAAGCGTATTTTCCTGGAAAGGAAGTGTTGCTTTTACATTCATTTGAAGTGTAGACGAGGAATACATAACACATCGCCATGAATATTATATCTTATCAAGAGCCATAGAAATGAGATGCGACATCTCGATTTAAGAAGCATTAGAACCATATCGCTTCGATACGTAGACATCTGCAAACGCTATTTCCTAGCAAGGAAGTGTAGCATTTACATTCTTTTGATGTGAATACGATGTATACATGACACTTCGCAATGAATATTATATCTCATCATGAAACATAGAAATGAGATGCGATATCGCGTTTTAAGATGCACCAGAACCCTATTGCTTCGATACGTAGACATCTGCAGACATTACTCCCTTGCAAGCAAGTGTAGTATTTATATTCTTTTGAAGTGAATACGAGGTATACGTGTCACTTCGCAATGAATATTATATCTTATCACGAAACATAGAAATGTGATGCAATGTCTCGTTTTAAGAAGCATTAGAACTCTATTTCTTCGATACGTAGACATCTGGAAGCGTATTTTCCTGGAAAGGAAGCGTTGCTTTTACATTCATTTGAAGTGTAGACGAGGAATACATAACACATCGCAATGAATATTATATCTTATCATGAAACATAGAAATGAGATGCGATATCGCGTTTTGAGAAGTAATAGAACTCTAATGCTTCGATACATAGACATCTGGAAACGCTATTTCCTAAGAAGAAAATGTGGCATTTACAATCCTCTGAAGTGCAGATGATGTATACATAACACTTCGCAATGAATATCATATCATATCATGAAACACAGAAGTGAGTTGCGACATCACGTTTTAAGAAGCCCTAGAACTCTATTGCCTCGATAAGTAGACATCTGGAAACGCATTTTCAAGCAAAGAAGTGTGGCATTTACAATCTTTTGACGTGCTGACGAGGTATACAAGGACGTGTGACATTTACAATCTTTTGAAGTGCAAACGAGGTAAACATAACACTTCCCAAAGATTATTATATCTTATCATGGAACATACAAATGAGGTGCGATATCTCGTTTTAAGAAGCATTAGAACTATGTTGCTTCGATACGTAGACATCTGCAGACGCTTTTTCCTAGCAAGGAAGTGTCGCACTTACATTCATTTGAAGTGTATGCGATGTATAAGTGACACTTCGCAATGAATATTATATCTTATCACGAATCATAGAAATGAGATATGATATCGCAATTTAAGAAGCATTAGAACTCTATTGCTACGATACGGAGACATCTGCAAACGGTAATTTCCTATCAAAGAAGTGTCGGTCATTTACATTCTTTGTATGTGAATAAGAGGTATACATGACACTTCGCAATGAATATTACATCTTATAATGAAACATAGAAATGAGATGCCATATAGCGTTTTAACAAGCATTAGAACTCTATTGCTACGATACGTAGACATCTGCAAACGTGTTTTCCGTGCACGGAAGTGTCGCATTTTTATTCTTTTGAAGTGAATACGAGGTACACATGACACTTCGCAATGAATATTATATCTTATCATGCAACATAGAAATCAAATGCGATATCGCGTTATGAGAAGCATTACAACCCTATTGTTACGATACGTAAACATCTGCAAACGCTATTTCCTAGCAAGGAAGTATCGCATTTACATTCATTTGAAGTGTATGCGAGGTATACATGACACTTCGCAATGAATATTAAATCTTATCATGGAACATAGAAATGAGATGCGATATCGCAATTTAAGAAGCATTAGAACTCTATTGCTTCGATAAGGCGACATCTGCAAACGCTATTACCTAGCAAGGAAGTGTCGCATTTACACTCATTTGAAGTGTATGCGATGTATGAGCTACACTTCGCAATGAATATTGTATCCTGTCATGAAACATAGAAATCAGATGCGATATCTCGATTTCAGAAGCATTAGAACTCTATTGCTTCGATACGTTGACATCTGCAAACGCTTTGTCCTAGCACGGAAGTGCCGCATTTACATTCTTTTGAAGTGAATACGAGGTGTACATGACACTTCGCAATGAATACGATATCTTATCATGAAACATAGAAATGAGATGCCATATCGCGTTTTAAGGAGCATTAGAACTCTATTGCTACGATACGTAGACATCTGCAAACGTTTTTTCCGTGCACGGAAGTGTCGCATTTTTAATCTTTTGAAGTGAATACGAGGTATACATGACACTTCGCAATGAATATTATATCTTATCATGCAACATAGAAATCAAATGCGATATCGCGTTATGAGAAGCATTACAACCCTATTGTTACGATACGTAAACATCTGCAAACGCTATTTCCTAGGAAGGAAGTATCGCATTTACATTCATTTGAAGTGTATGCGAGGTATACATGACACTTCGCAATGAATATTATATCTTATCATGAAACATAGAAATGAGGTGCGATATCGCTTTTTAAGAAGCATTGGAACTATATGCTTACGATACGTAGACATCTGCAAACGCTATTTCCTAGCAAGGAAGAGTCGCATTTACATTCATTTGAAGTGAATACGAGGTTTACATGACACTTCGCAATGAATATTATATCTTATCATGAAACACAGAAATGAGATGCGACAACTCATTTTAAGAAGCATTAGAACTCTATTGTTGCGATACGTAGACAACTGGAAACGCTATTTCTTAGCTAGCAAGTGTCGCTATTACATTCTTTTGATGTGAATACGAGGATTACATAACACTCCACAGTGAATATCATATCTTATCGTGAAACATAGAAATGAAATGCGATGTGCCTATTTAAGAAGCATTAGAATTCTATTGCTTCGATACGTAGACATCTGCAAACGCTGTTTCCTAGCAAGGGAGTGTCGCATTTACATTCATTTGAAGTATATGCGAGGTATACATCACACTGCACATTGAATATTATATCTTATCATGAAACATAGAAATGAGGTGCAATATCGCGATTTAAGATGCACTAGAACTCTATTGCTTCGATACGTAGACATTTGCAAACGCTATTTCCTAGCAAGGGAGTGTCGCATTTACATTCTTTAGAAGTGAATACGAGGTATACATAGCACTGCACAATGAATAATATATCTTATAATGAAACATAGAAATGAGATGCGATATCGCGAATTAAGGAGCATTAGAACTCTAATGCTACGATACGTAGACATCTGCAAACGCTATTTCCTAGCAAGGAAGTGTCGCATTTACATTGTTTTGAAGTGAATACGAGGTATACATGACACTTCGCAATGAATATTGTATCTTATCATGAAACATACGAATGAGATGCGATATCGCGTTTTAAGAAGAATTAGAACTCTATTTCTACGGTACGTAGGCATGTGCAAACGCTATTTCCTAGCAAGGGAGTGCCGCATTTACATTCATTTGAAGTGTATGCGAGGTATACATGACACTTCGCAATGATTATTATATATTATCATGAAACATAGAAATGAGATGCGATATTCGCGTTTTGAGAAGCATTAGAACACAAATGCTACGATACGTAGACATCTGCAAATGTTATTTGCTAGCAAGGAAGTGTCGTATTTACATTCTTCTGTAGTGAATACAAGGTATACATGACACTTCGCAATTAATATTATATCTTATCATGAAACATAGAAATGAGATGCGATATCCCGTTTCAAGAAGCATTAGGACTCTATTGCTTCGATACGTAGACATCTGCAGTCGCTATTTCCTAGCAAGGAAGAGTCGCATTTATATTCTTTTGAAGTGAATGCGAGGTATACATAACATTGCACATTGAATATAATATGTTGTCATGAAACATAGAAATGAGAAGCGATATCTCGTTTTAAGAAGCATTATAACACGCTTGCTACGATACGTAAACATCTGCAAACTCTATTTCCTAGCAAGGAAGTGTCGCACTTACATTCATTTGAAGTGAATACGAGGAATACATGAAACTTCGCAATGAATATTTAACCTTATCATGAAGCATAGAAATGAGATGCGATATCCCGTTTCCAGAAGCATTAGAACTCTGTTGCTTCGATACGTAGACATCTGCTACCGCTATTTCCTAGCAAGGAAGTGTCGCAATTTCATTCATTTGAAATGAATACGAGGAATACATGAAACTTCGCAATGAATATTATATCTTATCATGAAACACAGCAATGAGATTCGATATCCCGCTTCAAGAAGCATTAGAACTCTATTGCTTCGATACGTAGACATCTGCAATCGCTATTTCCTAGGAAGGAAGTGTCGCATTTATATTCTTTTGAAGTGAATGCGAGGTATACATAACATTGCACATGAATATTATATGTTGTCATGAAACATAGAAATGAGAAGCGATATCTCGTTTTACGAAGCATTATAACACGCTTGCTACGATACGTAGACATCTGCAAACTCTATTTCCTGGCAAGGAAGTGTCGCATTTACATTCATTTGAAGTGTATGCGAGGTATACATAATACTTCGCAATGAATATTATATGTTCTCATGAAACATAGAAATGAGATGCGATATCTGGTTTTAAGTAGCATTATAACACGCTTGTTACGATACGTAGACAACTGCAAATGCTATTTCCTAGGAAGGAAGTGTCGCATTTACATTCATTTGAAGTGAATACGAGGAATACGTGAAAACTTCGCAATGAATATTATATCTTATCATGAAACATAGAAATGTGATGTTATATCGCGGTTTAAGAAGCATTAGAACTCTATTGCTACGATACGTAGACATCTACAAACGCTATTTCACAGCAAGGACGTTCATTTACATTCTTTTGAAGTGAATGCGAGGTATACATAACATTGCACATTGAATATTATATGTTATCATCAAACATCGAAATGAGATGCGATATCACGATATAAGATGCATTAGAAATTTACTGCTTCGATACCTAGACATCTGCAAACGCTATTTCCTAGCACGGAAGTGTCGCATTTACATTTATTTGAAGAGAATACGAGGAATACATGAATCTTCGCAATGAATATTATATCTTATCATGAAGCATAGAAATGAGATGCGATATCCCGTTTCAAGAAGCATTAGAACTCTATTGCTTCGATACGTAGACGTCTGCAAGCGCTATTTCCTAGCAAGGAAGTGTCGCATTTACATTCATTTGTAGTGTATGCGATGTATACGTGACACTTCGCAATAAATATTATTTCTCATCATGAAACATAGAAATGATGTGCGATATTGCGTTTTGAGATGCAATAGAAATCTAATGCTACGATACGCAGAAATCTGCAAACGCTATTTCCTAGCAAGGAAGTGTCGCATTTACATTCATTTGAAGTGTATGCGAGGTATACAAGACACTTCGCATTGAATATTATATCTTATCATGAAATATAGAAATGAGATGCGATATCGCGTATTGAGAAGCATTAAAACTCGACGGATATGATACGTAGACATCTGCAAACGCTACTTCCTAGCAAGGATGTGTCGCATTTACATTCTTTTGAAGTGAATATGGGGTATACATAACACTGCACAATGAATGTTATATCTTACCATGAAACATGGAAATGAGATGCGATATCTCGTTTTAAGAAGCATTAGAACTCAATTGGTGCGATACGTAGACATCTGCAAACGCAATCTCAAAGCAAGGAAGTGTCGCATTTACATTCTTTTGAGGTGAATACGAGGTATACATGACACTGCACAAGGGATACTATATCTTATCACGAAACATAGAAAAGAGATGCGATTTCACGTTTTAAGAAGCATTAGAAATCTATTGCTACGAAACGTAGACATCTGCAAACGCTATTTCCTAGCAAGGGGGTGTCGCATTTGCATTCATTTGAGGTGTATGCGAGCTATGCAAGACACTGCGCACTGAATATTATATCTTATCATGAAACATAGAAATGAGATGCGATATGGCGGTTTAAGAAGCATTAGAACTCTATTGCTTCGATACGTAGACATCTGCAAACGCTACTTCCTAGCGAGGAAGTGTCGCATTCACATCCATTTGAAGTGTAGACGAGGAATACATAGCACTTCGCAATGAATATTATATCTTATCACGGAACATAGAAATCATATGCGATATCGCGATTTATGAAGCATTAGAACTGCATTGCTTCGATACGTAGACATCTGGAAACGCGATTTCCAAGAAAGGAAGTGTCGCAATTACATTCAATTGAAGTGTAGACGTGGAGTACATAACACTTCGCAATGAATACTATATCTTATCACAAAACATAGAAATGAGATGCGATATCGCGTTTTTAGAAGCATTAAAACTCAACTGATAGGATACGTAGACATCTGCAAACGCTATTTCCTAGCAAGGAAGTGTCGCATTTACATTCATTTGAAGTGTATGCGAGGTATACCAGACACTTCGCAATGAATATTATATCTTATCAAGTAATATAGAAATGAGATGCGATATCGCGTTTTTAGAAGCATTAAAACTCAACTGATAGGATACGTAGACATCTGCAAACGCTATTTAATAGCAGGGATGTGTCGCATTTATATTCTTTTCAAGTGAATACGATGTATACATAATACTTCGCAATTAATATTATATCTCATCATAAAACATAGAAATCAGATGCGTCATCTCGTTTTAAGAAGCATTAGAACTCTGTTGCTTCGATACGTAGACATCTGCTAACGCTATTTCCTAGCAAGGAAGTGCCGCAATTACATTCATTTGTAATGAATACGAGGAATACATGAAACTTCGCAATGAATATTATATCTTATCATGAAACACAGCAATGAGATTCGATATCCCGTTTCAAGAAGCATTAGAACTCTATTGCTTCGATACGTAGACATCTGCAAACTCTATTTCCTAGCAAGGAAGTGTCGCAATTACATTCATTTGAAATGAATACGAGGAATACATGAAACTTCGCAATGAATATTATATCTTATCATGAAACACAGCAATGAGATTCGATATCCCGTTTCAAGAAGCATTAGAACTCTATTGCTTCGATACGTAGACATCTGCAATCGCTATTTCCTAGGAAGGAAGTGTCGCATTTACATTCATTTGAAGTGTATGCGAGGTATACATGACACTTCGCAATTAACATTATATCTTATCATGAAGCATAGAAGTGAAATGCGATATCCCATTTCAAGAAGCATTAGAGCTCTATTGCTTCGATACGTAGACATCTGCTATCGCTATTTCCTAGCAAGGAAGAGTCGCATTTATATTCTTTTGAAGTGAATGCGAGGTATACATAACATTGCACATTGAATATTATATGTTGTCATGAAACATAGAAATGAGAAGCGATATCTCGTTTTAAGAAGCATTATAACACGCTTGCTACGATACGTAGACATCTGCAAACTCTATTTCCTAGCAAGGAAGTGTCGCAATTACATTCATTTGAAATGAATACGAGGAATACATGAAACTTCGCAATGAATATTATATCTTATCATGAAACACAGCAATGAGATTCGATATCCCGCTTCAAGAAGCATTAGAACTCTATTGCTTCGATACGTAGACATCTGCAATCGCTATTTCCTAGGAAGGAAGTGTCGCATTTATATTCTTTTGAAGTGAATGCGAGGTATACATAACATTGCACATGAATATTATATGTTGTCATGAAACATAGAAATGAGAAGCGATATCTCGTTTTAAGAAGCATTATAACACGCTTGCTACGATACGTAGACATCTGCAAACTCTATTTCCTAGCAAGGAAGTGTCGCATTTACATTCATTTGAAGTGTATGCGAGGTATACATAATACTTCGCAATGAATATTATATGTTCTCATGAAACATAGAAATGAGATGCGATATCTGGTTTTAAGTAGCATTATAACACGCTTGTTACGATACGTAGACAACTGCAAACGCTATTTCCTAGGAAGGAAGTGCCGCATTTACATTCATTTGAAGTGAATACGAGGAATACGTGAAAACTTCGCAATGAATATTATATCTTATCATGAAACATAGAAATGTGATGTTATATCGCGGTTTAAGAAGCTTTAGAACTCTATTGCTACGATACGTAGACATCTACAAACGCTATTTCACAGCAAGGACGTTCATTTACATTCTTTTGAAGTGAATGCGAGGTATACATAACATTGCACATTGAATATTATATGTTATCATCAAACATCGAAATGAGATGCGATATCACGATATAAGATGCAATAGAAATTTATTGCTTCGATACCTAGACATCTGCAAACGCTATTTTCTAGCAAGGAAGTGTCGCATTTACATTCATTTGAAGAGAATACGAGGAATACATGAATCTTCGCAATGAATATTATATCTTATCATGAAGCATAGAAATGAGATGCGATATCCCGTTTCAAGAAGCATTAGAACTCCATTGCTTCGATACGTAGACGTCTGCAAACGCTATTTCCTAGCAAGGAAGTGTCGCATTTACATTCATTTGTAGTGTATGCGATGTATACGTGACACTTCGCAATAAATATTATTTCTCATCATGAAACATAGAAATGATATGCGATATTGCGTTTTGAGATGCAATAGAAATCTAATGCTGCGATACGCAGAAATCTGCAAACGCTATTTCCTAGCAAGGAAGTGTCGCATTTACATTCTTTTGAAGTGAATGCGAGGTATAAATAACATTGCACAATGAATATTATATATTATCATGAAACATGGAAATGAAATGCGATATCGCGATGTAAGATGCATTAGAACTCTATTGCTACGATACGTAGACATCTGCAAAAGCTATATCCTAGCAAGGAAGTGTCGCATTTACATTCTTTTGAAGTGAATGCGAGGTATACATGACACCTCGCAATTAATATTATATCTTATCATGAAACATAGAAATGAGATGCGATATCCCGTTGCAAGAAGCATTAGAACTCTAATGCTTCGATACGTAGATATCTGCAATCGCTACTTCCTAGCGAGGAACAGTCGCATTTACATTCATTTGAAGTGTATGCGAGGTATACATAATACTTCGCAATGAATATTATATCTTATCGTGAAACATAGATATAAGATGCGATCTCGCGATATAAGAAGCATTAGAACTCTATTGCTACGATACGTAGACATCTGCAAACGTTATTTCCTAGCAAGGAAGTGTCACATTTACATTCATTTGAAGTGTATGCGAGGTATACATAATACTTCGCAATGAATATTATATGTTCTCATGAAACATAGAAATGAGATACGATATCTCGTTTTAAGTAGCATTATAACACGCTTGCTACGGTACGTAGACATCTGCAAACGCTATTTCCTAGGAAGGAAGTGCCGCATTTACATTCATTTGAAGTGAATACGAGGAATACGTGAAAACTTCGCAATGAATATTATATCTTATCATGAAACATAGAAATGTGATGTGATATCGCGTTTTAAGAAGCTTTAGAACTCTATTGCTACGATACGTAGACATCTACAAACGCTATTTCATAGAAAAGACGTGTCGCATTTACATTCTTTTGAAGTGAATGCGAGGTATACATATCATTGCACAATGAATATTATATGTTATCATCAAACATCGAAATGAGATGCGATCTCGCGATATAAGAAGCATTACAACTCTATTGCTACGATACGTAGACATCTGCAAACGCTATTTCCTTGCAGGGAAGTGTCGCATTTACATTCATTTGAAGTGTATGCGAGGTATACATAACACTTCGCAATGAATATTATATGTTATCATGAAACATAGAAATGAGATGCGATATCTCGTTTTAAGAATCATTATGACACGCTTGCTACAATACGTAGACATCTGCAAACGCTATTTCCTAGCAGGGAAGAGTAACATTTACATTCCTCTGAAGTGAATACAAGGTATACATGAAACTTCGCAATGCATATTATATCTTATCATGAAACATAGAAATGAGATGCGATATCGCGTTTTGAGAAGCATTAGAACTCCATTGCTACGATACGTAGATATCTGCAAACGCTAATTTCTAGCAAGCAAGAGTCGCATTTTCGATCTTTTGAAGTGAATACGAGGTATACATAACACTCCACAATGAATATTATATCTTATCATGAAACATAGAAATGAGATGCGAAATCGCGTTTTGAGAAGCATTAGAACGCTACTGCTACAATACGTAGACATCAGCAATTGCTACTTCCTAGCAAGGAGGTGTCGTATTTACATTCTTTTGAAGTTAGTACGTGGTATACATAATACTGCACAATGAATAATATATCTTATATTGAATCATAGAAATGAGATGCGATATCGCGTTTTAAGTAGCATCAGAACTCTATTGCTACGATTCGTAGACATCTGCAGACTCTATTTCCTAGCAAGGAAGTGTAGCATTTACATTCTTTTGAAGTGAATACGAGGTAGACACAACACTCCACAATGAATATTATATCTTATCGTGAAGCATAGAAATGAGGAGCGATTTCGCGTTTTAAGAAGCATTAGAAATTTATTGCTTCGATACGTAAACATCTGCAGACGCTATTACCTAGGAAGGAAGTGTGGCATTTACATTCATTTGAAGTGTATGCAAGGTATACATGACACTTCGCAATGAATATTATATATTATCATGAAACATAGAAATGAGATGTGACATGACGATTTCTGGCGCATTAGAAGTCTATTGGTTCGACACGTAGACATCTGCAAACACAACTTCCTAGCAAGGAAGTGTCGCATTTACATTCTTTTGAAGCGCATAGGAAGTATATATAAGACTCCACAATGAATATTATATCCTTTCAGGAAACATAGAAATGAGATGCGGTATCGCATTTTGGGAAGCATTAGAACTCTATTCCTACGATACGTAGACATCTGCCAACGCTATTACCTAGGAAGGAAGTGTCCCATTTACATTCTTTTGAAGTGAATTCGATGTATACATGACACTTCGCAATGAATATTATACCTTATCGTGAAACGTAGAAATGAGATGCGATATCGCGTTTCAAGAAGCATTAGAACTCTATTGCTTCGAAGCGTAGACATCTGGAAACGCTATTTCCTAGCAAGGAAGTGTCGCATTTACATTCATTTGAAGTGAATACGAGGTATACATAACACTTCACAATGAATATTATATCTTATCATGAGACATAGAAATGAGATGCGATATACCGTCTTAAGAAGCATCAGAACCCTATTGCTTCGATACGCAGACATCCGTAAACGCTATTTAATAGCAAGGAAGTGTCGCATTTACATTCATTTGAAGTGAATACGAGGAATACATGAAACTTCGCAATGAATATTTAACCTTATCATGAAGCATAGAAATGAGATGCGATATCCCGTTTCAAGAAGCATTAGAACTCTGTTGCTTCGATACGTAGACATCTGCTAACGCTATTTCCTAGCAAGGAAGTGTCGCAATTACATTCATTTGAAATGAATACGAGGAATACATGAAACTTCGCAATGAATATTATATCTTATCATGAAACACAGCAATGAGATTCGATATCCCGCTTCAAGAAGCATTAGAACTCTATTGCTTCGATACGTAGACATCTGCAAACTCTATTTCCTAGCAAGGAAGTGTCGCAATTACATTCATTTGAAATGAATACGAGGAATACATGAAACTTCGCAATGAATATTATATCTTATCATGAAACACAGCAATGAGATTCGATATCCCGTTTCAAGAAGCATTAGAACTCTATTGCTTCGATACGTAGACATCTGCAATCGCTATTTCCTAGGAAGGAAGTGTCGCATTTACATTCATTTGAAGTGTATGCGAGGTATACATGACACTTCGCAATTAACATTATATCTTATCATGAAGCATAGAAGTGAAATGCGATATCCCATTTCAAGAAGCATTAGAGCTCTATTGCTTCGATACGTAGACATCTGCTATCGCTATTTCCTAGCAAGGAAGAGTCGCATTTATATTCTTTTGAAGTGAATGCGAGGTATACATAACATTGCACATTGAATATTATATGTTGTCATGAAACATAGAAATGAGAAGCGATATCTCGTTTTAAGAAGCATTATAACACGCTTGCTACGATACGTAGACATCTGCAAACTCTATTTCCTAGCAAGGAAGTGTCGCATTTACATTCATTTGAAGTGAATACGAGGAATACATGAAACTTCGCAATGAATATTTAACCTTATCATGAAGCATAGAAATGAGATGCGATATCCCGTTTCAAGAAGCATTAGAACTCTGTTGCTTCGATACGTAGACATCTGCTAACGCTATTTCCTAGCAAGGAAGTGTCGCAATTACATTCATTTGAAATGAATACGAGGAATACATGAAACTTCGCAATGAATATTATATCTTATCATGAAACACAGCAATGAGATTCGATATCCCGCTTCAAGAAGCATTAGAACTCTATTGCTTCGATACGTAGACATCTGCAATCGCTATTTCCTAGGAAGGAAGTGTCGCATTTATATTCTTTTGAAGTGAATGCGAGGTATACATAACATTGCACATGAATATTATATGTTGTCATGAAACATAGAAATGAGAAGCGATATCTCGTTTTAAGAAGCATTATAGCACGCTTGCTACGATACGTAGACATCTGCAAACTCTATTTCCTAGCAAGGAAGTGTCGCATTTACATTCATTTGAAGTGTATGCGAGGTATACATAATACTTCGCAATGAATATTATATGTTCTCATGAAGCATAGAAATGAGATGCGATATCTGGTTTTAAGTAGCATTATAACACGCTTGTTACGATACGTAGACAACTGCAAACGCTATTTCCTAGGAAGGAAGTGCCGCATTTACATTCATTTGAAGTGAATACGAGGAATACGTGAAAACTTCGCAATGAATATTATATCTTATCATGAAACATAGAAATGTGATGTTATATCGCGGTTTAAGAAGCTTTAGAACTCTATTGCTACGATACGTAGACATCTACAAACGCTATTTCACAGCAAGGACGTTCATTTACATTCTTTTGAAGTGAATGCGAGGTATACATAACATTGCACATTGAATATTATATGTTATCATCAAACATCGAAATGAGATGCGATATCACGATATAAGATGCATTAGAAATTTATTGCTTCGATACCTAGACATCTGCAAACGCTATTTTCTAGCAAGGAAGTGTCGCATTTACATTCATTTGAAGAGAATACGAGGAATACATGAATCTTCGCAATGAATATTATATCTTATCATGAAGCATAGAAATGAGATGCGATATCCCGTTTCAAGAAGCATTAGAACTCCATTGCTTCGATACGTAGACGTCTGCAAACGCTATTTCCTAGCAAGGAAGTGTCGCATTTACATTCATTTGTAGTGTATGCGATGTATACGTGACACTTCGCAATAAATATTATTTCTCATCATGAAACATAGAAATGATATGCGATATTGCGTTTTGAGATGCAATAGAAATCTAATGCTACGATACGCAGAAATCTGCAAACGCTATTTCCTAGCAAGGAAGTGTCGCATTTACATTCTTTTGAAGTGAATGCGAGGTATAAATAACATTGCACAATGAATATTATATATTATCATGAAACATGGAAATGAAATGCGATATCGCGATGTAAGATGCATTAGAACTCTATTGCTACGATACGTAGACATCTGCAAAAGCTATATCCTAGCAAGGAAGTGTCGCATTTACATTCTTTTGAAGTGAATGCGAGGTATACATGACACCTCGCAATTAATATTATATCTTATCATGAAACATAGAAATGAGATGCGATATCCCGTTGCAAGAAGCATTAGAACTCTAATGCTTCGATACGTAGATATCTGCAATCGCTACTTCCTAGCGAGGAACAGTCGCATTTACATTCATTTGAAGTGTATGCGAGGTATACATAATACTTCGCAATGAATATTATATCTTATCGTGAAACATAGATATAAGATGCGATCTCGCGATATAAGAAGCATTAGAACTCTATTGCTACGATACGTAGACATCTGCAAACGTTATTTCCTAGCAAGGAAGTGTCACATTTACATTCATTTGAAGTGTATGCGAGGTATACATAATACTTCGCAATGAATATTATATGTTCTCATGAAACATAGAAATGAGATACGATATCTCGTTTTAAGTAGCATTATAACACGCTTGCTACGGTACGTAGACATCTGCAAACGCTATTTCCTAGGAAGGAAGTGCCGCATTTACATTCATTTGAAGTGAATACGAGGAATACGTGAAAACTTCGCAATGAATATTATATCTTATCATGAAACATAGAAATGTGATGTGATATCGCGTTTTAAGAAGCTTTAGAACTCTATTACTACGATACGTAGACATCTACAAACGCTATTTCATAGAAAAGACGTGTCGCATTTACATTCTTTTGAAGTGAATGCGAGGTATACATATCATTGCACAATGAATATTATATGTTATCATCAAACATCGAAATGAGATGCGATCTCGCGATATAAGAAGCATTACAACTCTATTGCTACGATACGTAGACATCTGCAAACGCTATTTCCTTGCAGGGAAGTGTCGCATTTACATTCATTTGAAGTGTATGCGAGGTATACATAACACTTCGCAATGAATATTATATGTTATCATGAAACATAGAAATGAGATGCGATATCTCGTTTTAAGAATCATTATGACACGCTTGCTACAATACGTAGACATCTGCAAACGCTATTTCCTAGCAGGGAAGAGTAACATTTACATTCCTCTGAAGTGAATACAAGGTATACATGAAACTTCGCAATGCATATTATATCTTATCATGAAACATAGAAATGAGATGCGATATCGCGTTTTGAGAAGCATTAGAACTCCATTGCTACGATACGTAGATATCTGCAAACGCTAATTTCTAGCAAGCAAGAGTCGCTTTTTCGATCTTTTGAAGTGAATACGAGGTATACATAACACTCCACAATGAATATTATATCTTATCATGAAACATAGAAATGAGATGCGAAATCGCGTTTTGAGAAGCATTAGAAAGCTACTGCTACAATACGTAGACATCTGCAATCGCTACTTCCTAGCAGGAGGTGTCGTATTTACATTCTTCTGAAGTGAGTACGTGGTTTACATAACACTGCACAATGAATATTATATCTTATCATAAAACATAGAAATGAGATGCGATATCGCGATTTATAAAGCATTAGAAATCTATTGCTACGATACGTAGATATCTGCAAACGCTATTTAATATCAAGGAAGTGTTGCACTTACATACTTTTGAAGTGATTACGAGGTATACATAACACTCCACAATGTATATTATATCTCGTCATGAAACATAGAAATGAGAAGCATATCGCGATTTGAGAAGCATTAGAACTCTATTACTTCGATACGTAGACATCTGCAAGCGCTATTTCCTTTCAAGGAAGTGTCGCATTTACATTCATTTGAAGTGTGTGCGAGGTATACATGGCACTTCGCTATGAATATTACATCTTATCATGAAACATAGAAATGAAATGCGATATCGCGTTTTGAGAAGCATTAGAACACTAATGCTACGATACGTAGACATCTGCAGACTCTATTTCCTAGCAAGGAAGTGTAGCATTTACATTCTTTTGAAGTGAATACGAGGTAGACACAACACTCCACAATGAATATTATATCTTATCGTGAAGCATAGAAATGAGGAGCGATTTCGCGTTTTAAGAAGCATTAGAAATTTATTGCTTCGATACGTAAACATCTGCAGACGCTATTACCTAGGAAGGAAGTGTGGCATTTACATTCATTTGAAGTGTATGCAAGGTATACATGACACTTCGCAATGAATATTATATATTATCATGAAACATAGAAATGAGATGTGACATGACGATTTCTGGCGCATTAGAAGTCTATTGGTTCGACACGTAGACATCTGCAAACACAACTTCCTAGCAAGGAAGTGTCGCATTTACATTCTTTTGAAGCGCATAGGAAGTATATATAAGACTCCACAATGAATATTATATCCTTTCAGGAAACATAGAAATGAGATGCGGTATCGCATTTTGGGAAGCATTAGAACTCTATTCCTACGATACGTAGACATCTGCCAACGCTATTACCTAGGAAGGAAGTGTCCCATTTACATTCTTTTGAAGTGAATACGAGGTATACATGACACTACGCAATGAATATTATCACTTATCATGAACCATAGAAGTGAGATGCGATATCACGTGTTAAGAAGCATTGGAACTCTATTGCTACGATACGTAGACATCTGCAAACGCTATTTCGTAGCACGGAGGTGTCGCACTTACATTCTTTTGAAGTGAATTCGATGTATACATGACACTTCGCAATGAATATTATACCTTATCGTGAAACGTAGAAATGAGATGCGATATCGCGTTTCAAGAAGCATTAGAACTCTATTGCTTCGAAGCGTAGACATCTGGAAACGCTATTTCCTAGCAAGGAAGTGTCGCATTTACATTCATTTGAAGTGAATACGAGGTATACATAACACTTCACAATGAATATTATATCTTATCATGAGACATAGAAATGAGATGCGATATACCGTCTTAAGAAGCATCAGAACCCTATTGCTTCGATACGCAGACATCCGTAAACGCTATTTAATAGCAAGGAAGTGTCGCATTTACATTCATTTGAAGTGAATGCGAGGTATACATGTCGCTTCGCAATGAATATTATATCGTATCATGAAACATAGAAATGAGATGCGATATCGCGTTTTAAGAAGCATTAGAAATCTATTGCTTCGATACCTAGACATCGGAAAACGCTATTTCCTAGCAGGGAAGTGTCGCATTTACATTCTTGTTAAGTGAATACGAGCTATACATAACGCTCCACAGTGAATATTATATCTTATCATGAAACACAGGAATGAGATGCGATATCGCGTTTTGAGAAGCATTAGTACCTTACTGCTACGATAGGTACACATCTGCGAACGCTATTTGCTAGCAAGGAAGTGTTACATTTACATTCATTTGAAGTGTATGCGAGGTATAAGTGACACTTCGCAATGAATATTATATCTTATCATCAAACATAGAAATGAGATGCGATATCGCGAATTAAGAAGCATCAGAACTCTATTGCTTCGATACGTAGACATCTGCAAACGCTATTTCCTAACAAGGAAGTTTCGCATTTACATTCATTGGACGTGTATGCGAGGTATACATAACACTTCGCAATGAATACTACGTCTTATCATGAAACATAGAAATGAGATGCGATATCGCGTTTTAGGAAACATTAGAGCTCTTTTGCTACGATACGTAGACATGTGGAAACGCTATTTCGTAGAAAGAAAGTGTCGCATTTACATTCATTTGAAGTGAATACAAGGTATACATAACACTCCACAATGAATATTATATCTTATCGTGATACATAGAAATGTGATGCGATATTGTGATTTAAGTAGCATTAGAACTCAATTGCCTCGATACGTAGACATCTGGAAACGCTATTTCCTAGAAAGGATGTATCGCATTTTCATTCGTTTGAAGTGTAGACAAGGAATACATAACACTTGGCAATTAATATTGTTTCCTATCATGAAGCACAGAAATGAGATGCGATATCGCGATTTAAGAAGCATTAGAACCCTATTGCTACGATACGTAGACATCTGCCAACGCTATTTCCTAGCAAGAAGGTGTAGCATTTACATTCTTTTGAAGTGAATACGAGGTATTCGTGACACTTCGCAATGAATATTATATCTTATCATGAAACATAAAAATGGGATGCGAGTTCGCGACTTAAGAAGCACCAGTACTCTGTTGCTTCGATACGTAGACATCTAGAAACGCTATTTCCTAGCAAGGAACTGTCGTATTTACATTCATTTGAAGTGTAGACGAGAAATACATAATACTTCGCAACGAATATTATATCTTATCATGAGACATAGAAATGAGATGCGATATCTCGATTTAAAAGGCATTAGAACACTATTGCTACGATACGTAGACATCTGCAAACGCTATTTAATAGCAAGGAAGTGTCGGATTTACATTCTTTTGAAGTTAGTACGAGGTATACATAACACTCCACAATGAATATTATATCTTATCATGAGACATAGAAATGTGATGCGATATCGCGTTTTAAGTAGCATTAGAACTCTATTGCTTCGATACCTGGACATCTGCAAACGCTATTTCCTAGCAAGGAAGTGTCACATATACATTTTGTTGAAGTGAATACGAGGTATACATAACACTCCACAATGAATATTATATCTTATCATGAAACATAGAAATGAGATGCGATATCGCGATTTAAGAGGCATTAAAACTTTATTGCTTAGATAGGTAGACATCTGCAGACGCTATTTCCTAGCAAGGCAGTGTCGCATTTACATTCATTTGAAGTGTATGCGAAATACACATGACACTTCGCAATGATTATTATATATTATCATGAAACATAAAATGAAATGCGATAACGCGTTTTAAGAAGCACTAGAACTCTATTGCTTCGACACGTAGACATCTGGAAACGTAATGTCCTAGAAAGGAAGTGTCTTACTTACATTCATTTGAAGTGTAGACGAGGAATACATAACACTTCGCAATGGATATTATATCTTATCATGAGACATAGAAATGCGATGCTATATCGCGTTTTGAGAAGCATTAGAACTCTATTGCTTCGATACATATACATCCTGAAACGCTACTTCCTTGCAAGGAAGTGTCGCATTTGCATTCTTTGAAGTGAAAACGAGGTTTACATAACACTGCACAATGAATATTATAGCTTATCATGAGACATAGAAATGAGATGCGATGTCGCGTTTTAAGTAGCATTAGAACTCTATTGCTTCGATACGTGGACACGTGGAAACGCTATTTCCTAGAGAGGAAGTGTTGCATTTACATTCTTTTGAAGTGAATACGAGGTGTACAAGACACTTCGCAATGAATAATATATCTTATCATGAAACATAGGAATGAGATGCGATATCGCGATTTAAGGAGCATTAGGATTCTATTGCTTCGATACGTATACATCTACAAACGCTATTTCCTAGTAAGGGAGTGTCGCATTTACATTCTTTTGAAGTGAATACGAGGTTATGATAACACTCCACAATGAATATCATATCTTATCATGAAACATAGAAATGAGATGCTATATGGCTATTTAAGAAGCAGTAGATCTCTGTTTCTTCGATACGTAGACATCTGCAAACGCAATTTAAAAGCAAGGAAGTGTCGCATTTACATTCATGTGAAGTGTATCCGAGGTATACATGACACTTCGAAATGAATATTATATCTTATCATGAAGCGTAGAATTGAGGTGCGATATCGCGATTTAACAAGCATTGGAACACCATTGCTTCGATACGTAGACATCTGCAAACGCTACTTCCTAGCAAGGATGTGTCGCATTTACATTCACCTGAAGTATATGCGAGTTATTCAAGACACTTCGCAATGAATATTATATCCTATCACGAAACATAGAAATGAGTTGCGATATCGCGATTTAAGAAGCATTAGAACTCTCCTTGCTTCGATACGTAGACATCTGCAAACGCTATTTCCTATCAAGGAAATGTCGCATTTACATTCTTTTGAAGTGAGCACGAGGTATACATGACACGTCGCATTGAATACTATGTCTTATCATGAAACATAGGAATGAGATGCGATATCGTGTTTTGAGAAGCATTAGTACGCCCTTGCTTCGATACGTAGACATCTGGAAAAGCTATTTCCTATCAAGGAAGTGTCGCATTTACATTCTTTTGAAGTGAGTATGAGGAAAACCTGACTATACGCAATGAATATTATATCGTATCTAGAAACATAGAAATTAGGTGCTATATCGCGATTAAAGAAGCATTAGAACCCTATTGCTTCGATACGAATACATCTGCAAGCGCTACTTCCTAGCAAGGAAGCGTCGCATTTACATTCTTTTGAAGAGATTACGAGGTATACATCGCACTCCACAATGAATATTATATCTCATCCTGAAACATAGAAATGAGAAGCGATATCCCGTTTTAAGAAACATTAGGGTTCTATTGCTACGACACGTAGATATCTGCTGACGCTAATTCCTAGCAAGGAAGAGTCTCATTTATATTCATTTGAGGTGTAGACGAGATTTACATAACACTGCACAATGAATATTTTATCTTACCATGAAACGTAGGAGTGAGATGCGATATCGCGTTTTGAGAAGCATTAGAACTCTATTGCTTCGATACGTAGATATCTGCATACGCTATTTCCCAGCATGGAAGTATCGCATTTACATTCATTTCAAGTGTATGCGAGGTATACGTGACACTTCGCAATGAATATTGCATCTTATCATGAAACGTAGAAATGAGATGCGATATCGCGAATTAAGAAGAATTAGAACACTACTGCTTTGATACGTAGACATCTGGAAACGCTATTTCCTAGCAAGGAAGTGTCGCGTTTACATTCTTTTTAAGTGTATGCGAAGTATACAAGCCACTTCGAAATGAATATTATATCTTATCATGAAACATAGAAATGAGATGGGACATCTCGTTTTAAGAAGCATTAGTACTCTGTTGCTTCGATATTTAGACATTTGCCATCGCTATATCCTAGCAACGAAGTGTCGCATTTACATTCATTTGAAGTGTATGCGAGGTATACATGACACCTCGCAATGAATATTATATCTTATAATGAAACATAGAAATGAGATGCAATATCGCGTTTTGAGAAGCATTAGAACTCTAATGCTACGATACGTAGATATCTGCATACGCTATTTCCTAGCAAGGAAGTGTCGCATTTACTTTCTTTTTTAGTGTATGCGAGATATAAGTGACACTTCGCAATGAATATTATATCTTATCATGAAACATCGAAATGAGATGCAATATCGCGTTTTGGGGAGCTTTAGAACTCTATTGCTTCGATACGTAGACATCTGGAAACGTAATTTCCTAGAAAGGAAGTGTCGCATTTACATTCATTTGACGTGTGGAGGAGGAATACATAACACTTCGCAATGAATGTTATATCTTATCATGAGACATAGAAATGAGATGCGATATCTCGATTTAAGAAGCATTAGAACTCTATTGCTTCGATACGCAGACATCTGCTAACGCTATTTCCTAGCGAGGAAGTGTCGCATTTACATTCTCTTGATTTGTATGCGAGGTATACATAACACTCCACAAAGAATATTATATCTTATCATGAAACATAGAAATGAGATCCGATATGACGACTTAAGAAGCTTTACAATTCTATTGCTTCGATACGTAGACATCTGCAAACGCTACTTCCTAGCATGGAAGTGTCGCATTTACATTCCTTTGAAAGAAATGCAATGTATACACAACACTTCGTTCTGAATATTATATCTTATCATGAAACATAGAAATGAGATGCGATATCGCGTTTTGAGGAGCATTAGAACTATAATGCTACGATACGCAGACATCTGCAAGCGCTATTTCCTAGCAAGGAAGTGCCGCATTTACATTCATTTGAAGTGTATACGAGGTATGCATAACACTTCGCAATCAATACTACATCTTATCATGAAATATAGAAATGAACCCCATTAGAACCCTATTGCTTCGAATTCGCAGACATCTCGAAACGCATTTCCTATGCAAGGATGTCTGGCATTTACATTCTTTAGATGTGTAGACGAAGTATACATAACACTTCGCAATGAATATTATATCTTACCAAGAGACGTAGAAATGAGGTGCGATGTCGCGTTATAGGAAGCATTAGAACACTTATGCTACGATACGTAGACATCTGCAAACGCCCTTTCCTAGCAAGGGAGTGTCGCATTTACATTCTTTTGAAGTGAATACGAGGTTATAATAACACTCCACAATGAATATTATATCTTATCATGAAACATAGAAATGAGATGCGATATGGCGATTTAAGAAGCAGTAGATCTCTATTGCTTCGAGACGTAGATATCTGCAAACGCTATTTCCTAGGAAGGAAGAGTGGCATTTACATTCATTTAAAGTCTAGACGAGGAATACGTAACACTTCGCAATGAATATTATATATTATCATGAGACATAGAAATGATATGCGATTTCGCGTTTTAAGAAGCATTAGAACTCTACTGCTTCGATACGGAGACATCTGCAATCGCTATTTCCTAGCAAGGAAGTGTCGCATTTACATTCATTTGTAGTGTATTCCAGGTATACATGACACTTCGCTATGAATATTATATCCTATCATGAAACATAGAAACGAGATGCGATATTTGGCCTAAGAAGCATTAGATCTCTATTGCTTCGATAAGTAGAATTCTGCCATCGGTACTTCCTAGCTAGGAAGTATCGCATTTACATTCATTTGAAGGGTATGCGTGGTATACATGACACTTCGCAATTAATATTATATCTTATCATGAAACATAAAAATGAGATGTGATATGGCGATTTAAGAAGCATTAGAACTCTATTGCTTCGATATGTAGACATCTGCAGACGCTATTTCCTAGCAAGGAAGTGTCGCATTTACAATCTTCTGAAGAAAATATGTTGTACACATAGCACTCCACAAAGTATATTATATCTGATCATGAAACATAGAAATGAGATGCGAAATCGCGTTTTAAGGAGTTTTAGAACTCTATTGCTTCGATACGTAGACATCTCCAAACGCTATTTACTAGCAAGGAAGTGTCGCATTTACATTCATTTGAAGTGCAGACGAGACGTACATAACACTGAACAATGAATATTGTATCTTATCATGAAACACAGAAATGAGATGCGATATCGCGATTTAGGAAGCATTAGAACTCTACTGCTACGATACGTAGACATCTGCAAACGCTATTTCCTAGCAAGGAAGAGCCGCATTTACATTCTGTTGAAGTAAATACGCTTCATACATAACGCTCCACAATGAATATTATATCTTATCATGAAACATAGAAATGAGATGCGATGTCGCAATTTAAATAGCATTAGAACACTATTGGTGCGATACGTAGACATCTGCAAACGCAATTTCAAGCAAGGAAGTGTCGCAATTACACTCTTTTGAGGTGAATACGAGGTATACATGACACTGCACAATGTATATTATATCTTATCACGAAACATAGAAAAGAGATGCGATTTCACGTTTTAAGAGGCATGGAACTCTATTGCTTCGACACGTAGACATCTGCAAACGCTATTTCCTAGCAAGGAGGTGTCGCATTTACCTCCATTTGTATTGTATGCGAGGTATACATGACACTTCGCAGTGAATACTATATCCTTTCATGAAACATAGAAATGATATGCGATATCTCCTTTTAAGTAGCATTAGAACCCTATTGCTTCGATACGTAGACATCTGGAAACGTAATTCCCTATAATGGAAGTGTCGCATTTACATTCAATTGAAGTGTATGCGAGGTATACTTGACACATCACAGTGTATATTATATCTTATCACGAAACATAGAAAAGAGATGCGATTTCACGTTTTAAGAAGCATGCAACTCTATTGCTTCGATACGTAGACATCTGCTAACGCTATTTCCTAGCAAGGAGGTGTCGCATTTACCTTCATTTGTAGTGTATGCGAGGTATACATGACACTTCGTAATGAATATTATATCTTATCATGAAACATAGAAATGAGATGCGATATGGCATTTTAAGAAGCATTAGAACATTATTGCTTCGATGCGTAGACATGTAGAAACGCTATTTCCTAGCAAGAATGTTTCGCATTTACATTCGTTTGAAGTGTATGCGAGGTATGCACAACACTTCGCAATTAATATTATATCTTATCATGAAACATAGAAATGAGATGCAATATCGCGATTTAAGATGCATTAGAACTCTATTCCTTCGATATGTAGACATCTGCAAACACTATTTCCTAGCAAGGAGGTGCCGCACTTACACTTACTTGTAGCGTAGCCGAGAAATACATATCACTCCGCAATGAATATTATATCATATCATGAAACGTAGAAATGAGTTGCGATATCGCGTTTTAAGAAGCATCAGAACTCTACTGCTACGATACGTAGACATCTGCAAACGCTATTTAGTCGCATGGAAGTGTCGCATTTACATTCTTTTAAAGTGAATACGAGGTACACATAACACTCCACAATGAATATTATACTTTATCACGAAATATAGAAATGAAATGCGATATCGCGATTTGAGAAGCATTAGATCTCTATTGCTTCGATACGGAGACATCTGCAAGCGCCATTTCCCAGCAAGGAAGTATCGTAATTACAATCTTTTTAAGTAAATACGAGGTATACATAACACTTCACAATGAATATTATATCTTATCATGAAACATAGAAATGAGATGCGATATCGAGATTTAAGAAGCATAAAATTCTATTTCTTCGATACGCAGACATCTGCAAACGCTATTTCCTAGCAAGGAAGTGTAGTGTTTACATTCTTTTGAAGCGTAGACGAGGGATACATAACAGTTCGAAATGAATATTATATCTTATAATGAAACACAGACATGTGATGCGATATCGCGTTTGAAGAAGCATAAGAACTCTATTGCTTCGATACGGAGACAACTGCAAATGCTACTTCCTAGTTAGGAAGCGTTGCATTTACATTCGTTTGAAGTGTATGCGAGGTATAAGTGACACTTCGCAATGAATGCTACGTCTTATCATGAAAAATAGAAATGAGATTCGATATCGCGATTTAAGTAGCACTAGAACACTATTGCTACGTTACGTAGACATCTGCAAACGCTATTTCCTAGCAAGGAAGTTTCGCATATACATTCATTGGAAGTGTAAGCGAGGTATACACAACACTTCGCAATGAATACTACGTCTTATCATGAAACATAGAAATGAGATGCGATATCGCGTTTTAGGAAACATTAGAGCACTATTGCTACGATACGTAGACATGTGGAAACGCTATTTCGTAGAAAGAAAGTGTCGCATTTACATTCATTTGAAGTGAATACGAGGTATACATAACACTCCACAATAAATATTATATCTTATCGTGAAACATAGAAATGAGATGCGATATTGTGATTTAAGTAGCATTAGAAGTCAATTGCCTCGATACGTAGAAACCTGGAAACGCTATTTCCTAGAAAGCATGTATCGCATTTTCATTCGTTTGAAGTGTAGACGAGGAATACATAACACATGGCAATTAATATTGTATCTTATCATGAAGCATAGAAATGAGATGCGATATCGCGTTTTAAGAAGCTTTAGAACACTATTGCTACGATACGTAGACATCTGCAAACGCTATTTCCTAGGAAGGAAGTGCCGCATTTACATTCTTTTGAAGTAAATACGCTTCATACATAACACTCCGCAATGAATATTATATCCTATCGTGAAACATAGATTTGAGATGCGATCTCGCGATATAAGAAGCATTAGAACTCTATTGCTTCGATACGTAGACATCTGCAAACGCTATTTCCCAGCAAGGATGTGCCGCATTTACATTCATTTGATGTGTATGCGAGGTATACATGACACTCCACAATGAATATTATATCTTATCATGAAACATAGAAATGAGATGCGATGTGGCATTTTAAGAAGTATTAGAACATTATTGCTTCGATACGTAGACATGAAGAAACGCTATTTCCTAGCAAGAATGTTTCGCATTTACATTCGTTTGAAGTGTATGCGAGGTATGCACAACACTTCGCAATTAATATTATATCTTATCATGAAACATAGAAATGAGATGCAATATCGCGATTTAAGATGCATTAGAACTCTATTCCTTCGATATGTAGACATCTGCAAACACTATTTCCTAGCAAGGAGGTGCCGCACTTACACTTACTTGTAGCGTAGACGAGAAATACATATCACTCCGCAATGAATATTATATCATATCATGAAACGTAGAAATGAGTTGCGATATCGCGTTTTAAGAAGCATCAGAACTCTACTGCTACGATACGTAGACATCTGCAAACGCTATTTAGTCGCATGGAAGTGTCGCATTTACATTCTTTTAAAGTGAATACGAGGTACACATAACACTCCACAATGAATATTATACTTTATCACGAAATATAGAAATGAAATGCGATATCGCGAATTGAGAAGCATTAGATCTCTATTGCTTCGATACGGAGACATCTGCAAGCGCCATTTCCCAGCAAGGAAGTATCGCAATTACAATCTTTTTAAGTAAATACGAGGTATACATAACACTCCACAATGAATATTATATCTTATCATGAAACATAGAAATGAGATGCGATATCGAGATTTAAGAAGCATAAAACTCTATTTCTTCGATACACAGACATCTGCAAACGCTATTTCCTAGCAAGGAAGTGTAGTGTTTACATTCTTTTGAAGCGTAGACGAGGGATACATAACAGTTCGAAATGAATATTATATCTTATAATGAAACACAGACATGTGATGCGATATCGCGTTTGAAGAAGCATAAGAACTCTATTGCTTCGATACGGAGACAACTGCAAATGCTACTTCCTAGTAAGGAAGCGTTGCATTTACATTCATTTGAAGTGTATGCGAGGTATAAGTGACACTTCGCAATGAATGCTACGTCTTATCATGAAAAATAGAAAAGAGATGCGATATCGCGATTTGAGTAGCACTAGAACTCTATTGCTGCGATACGTAGACATCTGCAAACGCTATTTCCTAGCAAGGAAGTTTCGCATTTACATTCATTGGAAGTGTATGCGAGGTATACACAACACTTCGCAATGAATACTACGTCTTATCATGAAACATAGAAATGAGTTGCGATATCGCGTTTTAGGAAACATTGGAGCACTATTGCTACGATACGTAGACATGTGGAAACGCTATTTCGT
Organism: Xylocopa sonorina; assembly: GCF_050948175.1. Lineage (NCBI taxonomy): Eukaryota > Metazoa > Arthropoda > Insecta > Hymenoptera > Apidae > Xylocopa > Xylocopa sonorina. The sequence goes on along the minus strand of NW_027490137.1, from coordinate 333,975 downwards.
AGAAAGAAAGTGTCGCATTTACATTCATTTGAAGTGAATACGAGGTATACATAACACTCCACAATGAATATTATATCTTATCATGAAGCATAGAAATGAGATGCGATGTCGCGTTTTAAGAAGTATTAGAACTCTATTGCTACGGTACGTAGATATCTGCCGACGCTATTTCCTAGCAAGGAAGTGTCGCATTTACATTCCTTTGAAGTGAATAGGAGGTATACATAACACTCCACAAAGAGTATTATATATTATCATGTAACATAGGAATGCTATGCGATTTGGCGATTTAGGAAGCATTAGAACTCTATTGCTTCGATACGTAGACATCTGCCAACGCTATTTCCTAGCAAGAATGTGTCCGACTTACATTCTCTTGAAGTGATTACGAGGAATACATAACACTTCGCAATGAATAATATATCTTATCATGATACATAGAAATTAGATGCGATATGGCGATTTAAGAAGCATTAGAACTCTATTGCTTCGGTACGTAGACATCTGCAAACGTAACTTCCCAGCAAGGAAGTGTCGCATTTGCATTCTCTTGAAAGGAATACGAGGTATACATGACACTTCGCAATGAATATTATATCTTATAATGAAACATAGAAATGAGATGCTATATCTCGTTTTAAGAAGCATTCGAACCCTATTGCTACGACACGTAGACATCTGCAGACGCAATTTCCAAGCAAGGAAGTGTCGCATTTACATTCTTTTGAAGTGAATACGAGGTATACATAACACTCCACAATGAATATTATATCTTTTCATGAAGCACATAAATGGGGAGCGATTTCGCGTTTTAAGAAGCATTGGAAATCTATTGCTTCCATACGTAGACATCTGCAAACGCTATTACCTAGCAATGAAGTGTCGCCTTTTAATACGTTTGAAGTGTATGCGTGGTATACAAGACACGTCGCGATGAATATTATATCTTATCATGAAACGCAGAAATGGGATGCGATATCGCGCTAAAAAAGCATTAGAACTCTATTACTACAATACGTAGACATCTGCAAACGCTATTTAATAGCAAGGAAGAGTCGCATTTGCATTCTTTTGAAGTGAATACGAGGTACACATAACATTTCACAATGAATATTGTACCTTCATTAGAACTCTATGCTACGATACCTAGACATCTGCAGACGCTATTTCCTAGCAAGGAAGTTCCGCATTTACATTCTTTTGAAGTGAATACGAGGTATACATGACACTTCGCAATGAATATTATATCTTACCATGAGACAAAGAAATGAGCTGCGATATCGCGTTTTAAGAAGCATTATAACTCTATTGTTTCGGTACGTAGACCTCTGACATAGCTATATCCTAGGAAGGAAGTGTCGCATTTACATTCTTTTGAAGTGAATACGAGGTATACATGACACTTCGCAAAGAATATTATATCTTATCATGAAACATAGAAATGAGATGCGCTATGGCGTTTTAAGAAGCATTTGAAATCTATTGCGACGATACGTAGATAACTGCAAACGCTATTTCCTAGCAAGGAAGTGTCGCATTTACATTCCTTTGAAGTGAATACGAGGTATACATGACACTTCGCAATGAATATTATATCTTATCATGAAACATAGAAATGAGATGCGATATCTCGTTTTAAGAATCATTATGACACGCTTGCTACGATTCGTAGACATCTGCAAACGCTATTTCCTAGCAGGGAAGAGTCGCATTTACATTCTTCTGAAGTGAATACAAGGTATACATGACACTTCGCAATTAATATTATATCTTATCATGAAACATAGAAATGAAATGCGATATCCCGTTCCAAGAAGCATTAGAACTCTATTGCTTCCTTGCTATTTCCTAGCAAGGAAGTGTCGCATTTACATTCATTTGAAGTGTATGCGATGTATACATGACACTTCGCAATTAACACTATATCTTATCATGAAGCATAGAAGTGAAATGCGATATCCCATTTCAAAAAGCATTAGAACTCTATTGCTTCGAAAGGTAGACATCTGCAATCGCTATTTCCTAGCAAGGAAGTGTCGCATTTACATTCATTTGAAGTGAAGACGAGGAAAACATGACTCTTCGCAATGCATATTGTATCTTATCATGAAACATAGGAATGAGATGCGATATCGCGTTTTCAGAAGCATTAGAACTCTATTGCCACGATACGTAGACATCTGCAAACGCTATTTCCTAGCAAGGAAGTTTCGCAATTACATTCATTTGAAGTGAATACGAGGAATACATGAAACTTCGCAATGAATATTATATCTTATGATAAAACACAGCAATGAGACTCGATATCCCGTTTCAAGAAGCATTAGAACTCTATTGCTTCGATACGTAGACATCTGCAACCGCTATTTCCTAGGAAGGAAGTGTCGCATTTACATTCATTTGAAGTGTATGCGAGGTATACATGACACTTCGCAATTAACACTATATCTTATCATGAAGCATAGAAGTGAAATGCGATATCCCATTTCAAGAAGCATTAGAAATCTATTGCTTCGATACGTAGACTTCTGGAAACGCTATTTCCTAGAAAGGAAGTGTCGCATTTACATTCATTTGAAGTGTAGACGAGGAATACAAAACACTTCGCAATGAATATTATACCTTATCATGAAACATATAAATGTGATGTGATATTGCGTTTTAAGAAGCATTAGAACTCTATTGCTTCGAGACGCAGACATCTGCAAAACGTAATTTCCTAGAAAGGAAGTGTCGCATTTACATACATTTCAAGTGTGGGCGATGAATTCAAACCACTTCCCAATGAATATTATATCTTATCGTGAGACATAGGTATGAGATGCGATATCGTGATTTAAGATGCACTAGAACTCTATTGCTTCGATACGTAGACATCTGCAAACGCTATTTCCTAGCAAGGAAGTGTCGCAATTACATTCATTTGAAGTGTATGCAAGGTATACTTGACACTACGCAATGAATATTATATCTTATCATGATACATAGAAATGAGATGCGATATCGCATTTCAAGAAGCATTAGAAATCAATTGCTACGATATGCAGACATCTGCAGACGCCATTTCCTAGCAAAGAAGTGTCGCATTTACATTGATTTGAAGTGTAGACCAGAAATACATAACACTTCGCAATGAATAATATATCTTATCATGAGACATAGAAATGGGATGCGATGTCGCGTTTTAGGAAGCACTAGAACACTATTGCTTCGATACGTAGACATCTGGAAACGTAATTTCCTAGAAAGGAAGTGTCGCATTTGCCTTCATTTGAAGTGTAGACGAGGAATACTTAAAACTTCGCAAAGTATATAATATCTTGTCATGAGGCATAGAAATGAGATGCGATATCGCGCTTTAAGGAGCATTAGAACTCTATTGCTTCGACACATAGACATCTGCAAACATAATTTCCTAGAAAGGAAGTGTCGCATTTACATTCATTTGAAGTGTAGACGAGGTATACATAACACTCCACAATGAATATTAAATCTTATCATGAAACATAGAAATGAGACGCGATATCGCTTTTTATGGAGCATTGGAACTCTATAGCTTCGATGTAGAGATATCTGGGAACGTAATTTCCTAGAAAGGAAATGTCGCATTTACATTCATTTGAAGTGTACACGAGGAACACATAACACTTCCCAATGAATATTATATCTTATCATAAGAAATAGCGTTTTAAGTAGCATTAGATCTCTATTGCTACGATACGTAGACATCTACAAACGCTATTTCCTAGGAAGGAAGTGTCGCATTTACATTCTTTTGAAGTGAATGCGAAGTGCACATGACACTTCGCAATGAATATTATATGTTATCATGAAACATAGAAATGAGATGCGATATCTCGTTTTAAGAATCATTATGACACGCTTGCTACGATTCGTAGACATCTGCAAACGCTATTTCCTAGCAGGGAAGAGTCGCATTTACATTCTTCTGAAGTGAATACAAGGTATACATGACACTTCGCAATTAATATTATATCTTATCATGAAACATAGAAATGAAATGCGATATCCCGTTCCAAGAAGCATTAGAACTCTATTGCTTCCTTGCTATTTCCTAGCAAGGAAGTGTCGCATTTACATTCATTTGAAGTGTATGCGATGTATGCATGACACTTCGCAATTAACACTATATCTTATCATGAAGCATAGAAGTGAAATGCGATATCCCATTTCAAGAAGCATTAGAACTCTATTGCTTCGAAAGGTAGACATCTGCAATCGCTATTTCCTAGCAAGGAAGTGTCGCATTTACATTCATTTGAAGTGAAGACGAGGAAAACATGACTCTTCGCAATGCATATTGTATCTTATCATGAAACATAGGAATGAGATGCGATATCGCGTTTTCAGAAGCATTAGAACTCTATTGCCACGATACGTAGACATCTGCAAACGCTATTTCCTAGCAAGGAAGTTTCGCAATTACATTCATTTGAAGTGAATACGAGGAATACATGAAACTTCGCAATGAATATTATATCTTATGATAAAACACAGTAATGAGACTCGATATCCCGTTTCAAGAAGCATTAGAACTCTATTGCTTCGATGCGTAGACATCTGCAACCGCTATTTCCTAGGAAGGAAGTGTCGCATTTACATTCATTTGAAGTGTATGCGAGGTATACATGACACTTCGCAATTAACACTATATCTTATCATGAAGCATAGAAGTGAAATGCGATATCCCATTTCAAGAAGCATTAGAAATCTATTGCTTCGATACGTAGACTTCTGGAAACGCTATTTCCTAGAAAGGAAGTGTCGCATTTACATTCATTTGAAGTGTAGACGAGGAATACAAAACACTTCGCAATGAATATTATACCTTATCATGAAACATATAAATGTGATGTGATATTGCGTTTTAAGAAGCATTAGAACTCTATTGCTACGATACGTTGGCATCTGCAAACGCTATTTCCTAGCAAGGACGTGTCGCATTTACATTCTTTTGAGGTGAGTACGAGGTATACATGACACTTCGCAGTTAATATTATTTCTTATCATGAAACATAGAAATGAGTTGCGACATCTCGTCGTAAGAAGCATTAGAACCCTATTGCTTCGATATTGAGACATCTGCAAACGTAATTTCCTGGCAAGGAAGTGTCGCATTTACATTCTTTTTATGTTAATACGTAGTCTACATGACACTTCGCAATTGATATTATACCTTAGCATGAAACATAGAAATGAAATACGGTATCCCGTTTTAAGCAGTATTAGAACACTATTGCTTCGATACGTAGACATCTGCAAACGCTATTTCCTGGCAAGGAAGTGTCCATTTACATTCTTTGATGTGAATACGAGTTATACATGTAACTTCACAATGAATATTATATCTTATCATGAAACATAGAAATGTGATGCGATATCGCGTTTTGAGAAGCATTAGAACCCTATTGCTTCGATACGTAGACATCTGCTAACGCTATTTCCTAGCAACGAAGTGTTCCAATTACATTCTTTTGAGGTGAATACCAAGTATACATGACACTTCGCAGTCAATATTATATCTTATCATGAAACATAGAAATGAGATGCGATATCGCGTTATGAGAAGCATTACAAACTTATGCTACGATACGTGGACTTCAGCAAACGCTATTTCCTAGTAAGGAAGTGTCGCAGTTACATTCTTTTGAAGTGAATACGAGGTATACATGTCACTTCGGAATGAATATTATATCTTATCATGAAACATAGAAATGAGTTGCGATATCTCGCTTTAAGAAGCATTAGAACTCTATTGCTTCGACACGTAGACATCTGCCAACGCTCTTTCCTAGGAAGTAAGTGGCGCATTTACATTCACTTTAAGTGTATGCGAGGTATACATGACACTTCGCAATGAATATAATATCTCTTCATGAAACATAGAAATGGGATGCGATACCTTGAATTTATGAAGATTTAGAACTCTGCTGCTACGATACGTAGACATCCGGAAAAGCTATTTCCAAGCAAGGAAGTGTCTCATTTACATACTTTTCAGGTGAAGACGAGGTAAAAATAACACTTCGCAGTGACTATTATGTCTTACCATGAAACATAGAAATGAGATGCTATATCGCGTTCTGAGAAGCATTGGAACTCTATTGCTTCGATACGTATACATCTGCAAACGCTATTTCCTAGCAAGGAAGTGCCGCATTGACACCATTTTGAAGGGAATACGAGGTATACATAACACTGCACAATGAATATTATATCTTATCATGAGACATAGAAATGAGATGCGATATCGCTATTTAAGAAGCATTAGAACTCCCTTGCTTCGATACGTAGACACCTGCAAACGTTATTTGCTAGCAAGGAAGTGTCGCATTTACATTCTTTTGAGGTGAATACGAGGTATACATAACCCTCCTCAATGAATATTATATCTTATCATGATACATGGAAATGAGATTCGATCTCGCGATATAAGAAGCATTAGAACTTTATTGCTTCGGTACGTAGACATCTGCAAACGCTATTTCCTAGCAAGGAAGTGTCGCATTGACATTGTTTTGAATTGAATACAAGGTATACATGCCACTTCGCAATGAATATTATATCTTATCGTGAAACATAGAAATGAGATGCGGTATCGCGTTTTGAGAAGCATTAGAACTCTATTGCTACGATACGTAGACATCTGCAAACGCTATTTCCTAGCAAGGAAGTGTCGCATTTACATTCTTTTGAGGTGAACACGAGGTATACATAACACTCCACAATGAATTTTATATTTTATCGTGAAACATGGAAATGAGATTCGATCTCGCGATATAAGAAGCATTAGAACTTTATTGCTTCGATACGTAGACATCTGCAAACGCTATTTCCTAGCAAAGAAGTGTCGCATTGACATTGTTTTGAATTGAATACAAGGTATACATGCCACTTCGCAATGAATATTATATCTTATCGTGAAACATAGAAATGAGATGCGGTATCGCGTTTTGAGAAGCATTCGAACTCTATTGCTACGATACGTAGACATCTGCAAACGCTATTTCCTAGCACGGAAGTGTCGCATTTACATTCTTTTGAAGCGACTACGAGGTATACATAGCAATCCACAATGAATATTATATCTTATCACGATATATAGAAATGAGTTGCGATATCGCGATTTAAGAAGCATTAGATCTCTATTGTTTCGATACGTAGACATCTGGAAACGCTATTTCCTAGCAAGGATGTGTCGCGTTTACATTCTTTTTAAGTTTAAGCGAGATATACATAACCCTCCTCAATGAATATTATATTTTATCATGAAACATAGAAATGAGATGCGATATCGCGTTTTAAGAAGCATTAGGACACTATTGCTTCGATACGTAGACATCTGCAAACGCTACTTCCTGGCAAGGAAGTGTCGCACTTACATTCTTTGGAGTGAATACGAGGTATACATGACACTTCGCAATGAATATTGTGCCTTATCATGAAACATAGAAATGAGATGCGATATCTCGTTTTAAGAAACATTAGAACTCCATTGCTTCGATTCGTAGATGTCTGCAAACGCTACGTCCTAGCGAGAAAGTATCGCATTTACATTCTTTTGAAGTGAATGCGAGGTATACATGACACTTCGAAATGAATATTATATCTTATCATGAAACATAGAAATGAGATGCGATATCGCGTTTTAAAAAGCACTAGAACTCTATTGCTTCCATACGTAGACATCTGCCATCGCTATATCCTAGCTAGGAAGTGTCGCATTTACATTCATTTGAAGTGAATGCGAGGTATACACGACACGTCCCAATCATTATTGTATCTTATCGTGAAACATAGAAATGAGATGCGATTTCGCGTTTTAAGAAGCATTCGAACTCTATTGCTACGATGCGTAGACATCTGCAAACGATATTTCTTAGCAAGGAAGTGTCGCATTTACATTCTTTTGAAGAGAATGCGAGGTATACATAACACTCCAAGATGAATATTATACCTTATCAGGAAACATAGGAATGACATACGTTAACGCGATATAAGTAGCATTAGAAATCTATTGCTACGATACGTATGCATCTTCAAACGCTATTTAATAGCAAGGAAGTGTCGCATTTACATTCTTTTTAAGTGAATACGAGGTATACATAACACTCCAAGATGAATATTATACCTTATCAGGAAACATAGGAATGACATACGTTAACGCGATATAAGTAGCATTAGAAATCTATTGCTACGATACGTATGCATCTTCAAACGCTATTTAATAGCAAGGAAGTGTCGCATTTACATTCTTTTGAAGTGAATACGAGGTATAAATGACACTTCGCAATGAATATTATATCTTAACATGGAACATAGAAATGAGATGCGATATCGCGTTTTAACAAACATTAGATCTGTATTGCTACGAAGCGTAGACATCTGCCAACGCTATTTCCTAGCAAGGAAGTGTCGCATTTACATTCATTTGAAGTGTATGCCAAGTACACATGACACTTCGCAATGAATGTTATATCTTATTGTGAGACATAGAAATAAGATGCGATATCGCATTTTAAGAGGCGTTATAACCGTATTGCTACGATACGTAGACATCTGCAAACTCTATTTCCTAGCAATGAAGTGTCGCATTTACATTCATTTGAAATGTTTGGCAGGTATAAGTGGCACTTCGCAATGAATATTATATCCTATCATGAAACATAGAAATGAGATGCGATATCGCGTTTTGAGATGCATTAGAAATCTAATGCTACGATACGCAGTCATCTGCAAACGCTACTTCCTAGCAAGGAAGTCTCGCACTTTCATTCATTTGAAGTGTATACGAGGTATGCGTAACACTTCGCAATGAGTATTATATCTTATCATGAAACATAGAACTGAGATGCGATATCGCGTTTTAGGCAGCATTAGAACTCTATTGCTTCGATACGTAGACATTTGCAAATGATGTATCCTGGCAAGGAAGTGTCGCATTTACATTCACTTGAAGTGTATGCGAGGTATAAGTGACACTTCGCAATGAATATTATATCTCATCATGAAACATAGAAATGAGGAGCGACATCGCGGTTTAAGAAGCATTAGATCTCTATTGCTACGATCGGCAGATGTCTGCTAACGCTATTTCCTAGCAAGGAAGTGTCAGAGTTACATTATTTTGAAGTGAATACGAGGTATACATAACACTTCGCAATGAATATTATGTTTTATCATGAGACATAGAAATGCGATGTGATATCGCGTTTTAAGGAGCATGAGAACTCTATTGCTTCGATACGTAGACATCTGGAGACGCTATTTCCTAGAAAGGATGTGTCGCATTTACATTCGTTTGAATTGCAGACGAGGAATACATAACACTTCGTAATGAATAATATACCTTATCATGAAGCATAGAAATGATATGCGATATCGCGATTTAAGAAGCACTAGAACTCTATTGCTTCGACACGTAGACATCTGCAAACGCTATTTCCTAGCAAGGAAGTGTAGCATATACATACATTTGTAGTGCATGCGTGGTATACATGACACTTTGCAATGAATATTATATCTTATCAAGAAATATAGAAATGAGATGCGACATCACGTTTGAGAAGCAATAGAACTCTATTGCTTCGATACGTAGACATCTGCAAACGCTATTTCCTAGCAAGGAAGTGCCGCATTTACATTCTTTTGAGGTGAACACGAGGTATACATAACACTCCACAATGAATTTTATATTTTATCGTGAAACATGGAAATGAGATTCGATCTCGCGATATAAGAAGCATTAGAACTTTATTGCTTCGATACGTAGACATCTGCAAACGCTATTTCCTAGCAAAGAAGTGTCGCATTGACATTGTTTTGAATTGAATACAAGGTATACATGCCACTTCGCAATGAATATTATATCTTATCGTGAAACATAGAAATGAGATGCGGTATCGCGTTTTGAGAAGCATTCGAACTCTATTGCTACGATACGTAGACATCTGCAAACGCTATTTCCTAGCACGGAAGTGTCGCATTTACATTCTTTTGAAGCGACTACGAGGTATACATAGCAATCCACAATGAATATTATATCTTATCACGATATATAGAAATGAGTTGCGATATCGCGATTTAAGAAGCATTAGATCTCTATTGTTTCGATACGTAGACATCTGGAAACGCTATTTCCTAGCAAGGATGTGTCGCGTTTACATTCTTTTTAAGTTTAAGCGAGATATACATAACCCTCCTCAATGAATATTATATTTTATCATGAAACATAGAAATGAGATGCGATATCGCGTTTTAAGAAGCATTAGGACACTATTGCTTCGATACGTAGACATCTGCAATCGCTACTTCCTGGCAAGGAAGTGTCGCACTTACATTCTTTGGAGTGAATACGAGGTATACATGACACTTCGCAATGAATATTGTGCCTTATCATGAAACATAGAAATGAGATGCGATATCTCGTTTTAAGAAACATTAGAACTCCATTGCTTCGATTCGTAGATGTCTGCAAACGCTACGTCCTAGCGAGAAAGTATCGCATTTACACTCTTTTGAAGTGAATGCGAGGTATACATGACACTTCGAAATGAATATTATATCTTATCATGAAACATAGAAATGAGATGCGATATCGCGTTTTAAAAAGCACTAGAACACTATTGCTTCCATACGTAGACATCTGCCATCGCTATATCCTAGCTAGGAAGTGTCGCATTTACATTCATTTGAAGTGAATGCGAGGTATACACGACACGTCGCAATCATTATTGTATCTTATCGTGAAACATAGAAATGAGATGCGATTTCGCGTTTTAAGAAGCATTCGAACTCTATTGCTACGATGCGTAGACATCTGCAAACGATATTTCTTAGCAAGGAAGTGTCGCATTTACATTCTTTTGAAGAGAATGCGAGGTATACATAACACTCCAAGATGAATATTATACCTTATCAGGAAACATAGGAATGACATACGTTAACGCGATATAAGTAGCATTAGAAATCTATTGCTACGATACGTATGCATCTTCAAACGCTATTTAATAGCAAGGAAGTGTCGCATTTACATTCTTTTTAAGTGAATACGAGGTATACATAACACTCCAAGATGAATATTATACCTTATCAGGAAACATAGGAATGACATACGTTAACGCGATATAAGTAGCATTAGAAATCTATTGCTACGATACGTATGCATCTTCAAACGCTATTTAATAGCAAGGATGTGTCGCATTTACATTCTTTTGAAGTGAATACGAGGTATAAATGACACTTCGCAATGAATATTATATCTTAACATGGAACATAGAAATGAGATGCGATATCGCGTTTTAACAAACATTAGATCTGTATTGCTACGAAGCGTAGACATCTGCCAACGCTATTTCCTAGCAAGGAAGTGTCGCATTTACATTCATTTGAAGTGTATGCCAAGTACACATGACACTTCGCAATGAATGTTATATCTTATTGTGAGACATAGAAATAAGATGCGATATCGCATTTTAAGAGGCGTTATAACCGTATTGCTACGATACGTAGACATCTGCAAACTCTATTTCCTAGCAATGAAGTGTCGCATTTACATTCATTTGAAATGTTTGGCAGGTATAAGTGGCACTTCGCAATGAATATTATATCCTATCATGAAACATAGAAATGAGATGCGATATCGCGTTTTGAGATGCATTAGAAATCTAATGCTACGATACGCAGTCATCTGCAAACGCTACTTCCTAGCAAGGAAGTCTCGCACTTTCATTCATTTGAAGTGTATACGAGGTATGCGTAACACTTCGCAATGAGTATTATATCTTATCATGAAACATAGAACTGAGATGCGATATCGCGTTTTAGGCAGCATTATAACTCTATTGCTTCGATACGTAGACATTTGCAAATGATGTATCCTGGCAAGGAAGTGTCGCATTTACATTCACTTGAAGTGTATGCGAGGTATAAGTGACACTTCGCAATGAATATTATATCTCATCATGAAACATAGAAATGAGGAGCGACATCGCGGTTTAAGAAGCATTAGATCTCTATTGCTACGATCGGCAGATGTCTGCTAACGCTATTTCCTAGCAAGGAAGTGTCAGAGTTACATTCTTTTGAAGTGAGTACGAGGTATACATAACACTTCGCAATGAATATTATGTTTTATCATGAGACATAGAAATGCGATGTGATATCGCGTTTTAAGGAGCATGAGAACTCTATTGCTTCGATATGTAGACATCTGGAAACGCTATTTCCTAGCAAGGAAGTGTCGCATTTACATTCTTCTGAAGTGAATACGATGTATACATAACACTTCGCAACGAATATTATTTCTTATCATGAAACACAGAAATGAGCAGCAATATCGCGTTTTGAGAAGCATTAGAACTCTATTGCCTCGATACGTAGACATCTGGAGACGCTATTTCCTAGAAAGGATGTGTCGCATTTACATTCGTTTGAATTGCAGACGAGGAATACATAACACTTCGTAATGAATAATATACCTCATCATGAAGCATAGAAATGATATGCGATATCGCGATTTAAGAAGCATTAGAAATCTATTGCTACAATACGTAGACATCAGCAAACGCTATTTCCTAGCAAGGAAGTGTCGCATTTACATGCTCTTGAAGTGAATACGAGGTATGCATGACACTTCGCAATGAATATTATATCTTATCATGAATCATGGAAATGAGATTCGATATCGCGATTTAAAAAGCATTAGAACACTATTGCTACGATACGTAGACATCTGCAAACGCTATTTAATAGCAAGGAAGAGACGCATTTACATTCTTTTGAAGTGAATACGGGGTATACATAGCACTCCATAGTGAATATTATACCTTACCGCGAAACATAGAAATGAGATGCGATATCGCGATTTAAGAAGCATTAGAACTCTATTGCTTCGTTACGGAGACATCTGCAAACGCTATTTCCTAGCAAGGAAGTGTCGCATTTTCATTTTTTTGAAGTGAATACGATGTAGACATAACACTCCACAATGAATATTATACCTTATCATGAAACATAGAAATGAGAAGCAATATCGCGTTTCAAGAAGCATTAGAACTCTATTGTTACGATACGTAGACATCTGCAAACGTTATTTCCTAGCAAGGAAGTGTCGCATTTACATTCATTTGAAGTGAGTACGAGGTATACATGACACTTCGCAATGAATATTATACCTCATCACGAAACATAGAAATGAGGTGCGATATCGCGATTTAAGAAGCATTAGAACACTATTGCTTCGATACGTAGACATCTCCAAACGCTATATCCTAGCAAGGAAGTGTCGCATTTACATTCTTTTAAAGTGAATACGAGGTATACATAACACTCCGGAATGAACATTATACCTTATCACGAAACGTAGAAATGCAATGAGATATCGCGATTTAAGAAGTATTAGAACTCTATTGCTACAATACGTAGACATCAGCAAAAGCTATTTCCTAGCAAGGAAGTGTCGTATTTACATGCTTTTGAAGTGAATACGAGGTATGCATGACACTTCGCAATGAATATTATATCTTATCATGAATCATGGAAATGAGATTATATATCGCGATTTAAAAAGCATTAGAACACTATTGCTACGATACGTAGACATCTGCAAGCGCTATTTAATAGCAAGGAAGAGACGCATTTACATTCTTTTGAAGTGAATACGGGGTATACATAGCACTCCATAGTGAATATTATACCTTACCGCGAAACATAGAAATGAGATGCGATATCGCGATTTAAGAAGCATTAGAACTCTATTGCTTCGTTACGGAGACATCTGCAAACGCTATTTCCTAGCAAGGAAGTGTCGCATTTTCATTTTTTTGAAGTGAATACGAGGTATACATGACACTTCGCAATGAATTTTATATCTTACCATGAAACATAGAAATGAGATGCGATATCGCGTTCTAAGAAGCGTTAGAACTCTATTGCCACGATACGTAGACATCAGCAAATGCTATTTCCCAGCAAGGAAGTGTCGCACTTACATTCTTTTGAAGTGAATACCAGGTATACATAACACTCCACAATGAATATTATATCTTATCTTGAAACATAGAAGCGAGATGCGATATCGCGTTTTAAGAAACATTTGAACTTAGTTGCTACGATACGCAGATATCTGGAAATGCTATTACCTAGCACGGAAGTGTCGCATTTTCATCCTTTTGAAGTGAATACGAGGTATACATGACACTTCGCAATTAATTTTATATCTTTTCATGAATCATAGAAATGACATGTGACATCTCGTTTTAAGAAGCATTAGAACACTATTGTTTCGATACGTAGACATCTGGAAACGCTATATCCTAGCAAGGAAGTGTCGCATTTACATTCTTTTGAAGTGAATACGAGGTATATATGACACTTCGCAATGAATATTACATTTTGTCGTAAAACATAGAAATGAGATGCGATATCGCGTTATAAGAAGAATTAGAACACTATTGCTTCGATACGTGGACATCTGGAAACTCTATTTCCTAGCAAGGAAGTGTCGCATTTACATTCATTTGTAGTGCATGCGAGGTATACATGACACTTCGCAATGTATATTATATCTTATCGTGAAACATTAAAATGAGATGTGATATCGCGTTTTAAGAAGCGTTAGAATTCTATTGCTTCGATACGTAGACATCTGCAAACGCTATTTCGTAGCAAGGAAGTGTCGCATTTACATTCTTTTGAAGCGAATACGAGGTATACATAGCAATCCACAATGAATACTATATCTTATCACGAAACATAGAAATGAAATGCGATATCGCGATTTAAGAAGCATTAGATCTCCATTGCTTCGATACGTAGATATCTGGAAACGTTATTTCCTAGAAAGGAAGTGTCGCATTTACATTCATTTAAAGTTTGGACGAGGAATACATAACACTTCGCAATGAATATTATATATTATCATGAGACATAGATATGCGATGCGATGCGATATCGCGTTTTAAGAAGCATTAGAACTCTATTGCTTCGAGACGTAGACATCTGCAAACGCTATTTCCTAGGAAGGAAGTGTGGCATTTACATTCATTTAAAGTGCAGACGTGGAATGCGTAACACTTCGCAATGAATATCGTATATTATCATGAGACATAGAAATGATATGCGATTTCGCGTTTTAAGAAGCATTAGAACTGTATTGCTTCGATACGGAGACATCTGCAATCGCTATTTCCTAGCGAGGAAGAGTAGCATTTACATTCTTTTGTAGTTAATACGTGGTATGCATATAACTGCACAATGAATATTATATCTTATCATGAGACCTAGAAATGAGATGCGATATCGCGTTTTACGAAGCATTAGAACTCTATTATTTCGATACGTAGACATCTGGAAACGCTACTTCCTAGCAAGGAAGTGTCGCAACTACATTCTCTTGAAAGGAATACGAGGTATACATGACACTTCGCAATTAATATTATATCTTATCATGAATCGTAGAAATGAGATGCGTTATGACGATTTAAGAAGCATTATAATTCTATTGGTTCGATACGTAGACATCTGCAAATGATATTTCCTAGCAAGGAAGTGACGCAATATAATTCTTTTGAAGTGAATACGAGGTATTGATAGCACTGCACAATGAATATTATACCTTATCATGAAACATTGAAATGAGATGCGATGTCGCGATATAAGCAGCATCAGAAACCTATTGCTCCGATACGTAGACATCTGCAGACGCTACTTCCTAGCAAGGAATTGTAGCATTTACATTCTTTTGAAGTGAACACGAGGAATACATGATACTGCGCAATGAATATTATACCTTATCATGAAACATAGAAATGAGTTGCGGTATCGCGATTTAAAAAGCATTAGAACTCTATTGCTTAGAGACGTAGACATCTGCAAACGTTATTTCCTAGCAAGGAAGTGTCGCATTTATATTCTTTTGAAGTGAGTACGAGGTACACATGACACTTCGCAATGAATATTATATCTTATCATGAAACATAGAAATGAGATGCGACATCTCGTTTTAAGGAGCATTTGATCTATATTGTTTCGATACACAGACATCTGCAAACGCTATTTCCTAGCAAGGAAGTGACGCATTATCATTCTTTTGAAGTGAATACGAGGTATACATAACATTGCACAATGAACATTATATCTTATCGTGATACATATAAATGAGAAGCGATATCGCTATTTAAGCGGCATTAGAACACTATTGCTTCGATACCTAGATGTCTGCAAACGCTGCTTCCTAGCAAGGAAGTGTCGCATCTACATTCCTTTGAAGTGAATACGAGGTGTACATGACACTCCGCAATGAATATTATATCTTATCATGAAACATAGAAATGAGATGCGATATAGGGATTTAAGAAGAATTAGAACTCTATTGCATCGATACGCAGACATCTGCAAACGCTACTTCCTAGCATGGAAGTGCCGCATTTACATTCATTTGTAGTGTATGCGAGGTATACATGACAATTGGCAATGAATACTATATCCTATCAAGAAACATAGATATGAGATGCGATATCGCGTTCTAAGTAGCATTAGAACTCTATTGCTACGATACGCAGACATCTGGAAACGCTATTTCCTAGCAAGGATGTGGCGCATTTACCTTCTTTTGAAGAGAGTACGAGGTATACATGACACTTCGCAATGAATATTATATCTTATCACGAAACTTAGAAATGAGATGCGACATCTCGTTTTAAGGAGCATTTGATCTATATTGTTTCGATACACAGACATCTGGAAACGCTATTTCCTAGCAAGGAAGTGTCGCATTTACATTCTTTTGAAGAGAGTACGAGGTATACATGACACTGCACAATGAATATTATATCTTATCATGAAACATAGAAATGAGATGCGATATCGGGATTTAAGAAGCATAAAACTCTATTTCTTCGATACGCAGACATCTGCAAACGCTATTTCCTAGCAAGGAAGTGTCGCATTTACAATCATTTGAAGTGTATGCGAGGAACATATAACACTTCGTAATGAATATTATATCTTAACGTGAAACATTGAATTGAAATGCGATATCGCGTTTTAAAAAGCACTAGAACTCTATTCCTTCGATACGTAGACATCTACAAACGCTATTTCCTAGCAAGCAAGTGACGCATTTACATTCATTTGAAGTGTATGCGATGTATAAGTGACAATTCGCAATGAATATTATATCTTATCATAAAACATAGAAATGAGATGCGATATGGCGTTTTAAGAAGCATTAGAACTCTATTGCTTCGATACGTAGACATCTGCAAACGCTACTTTCTAGCAAGCAAGTGTTGCATTTACATTCTATTGAAGTGAATACGAGGTATACATAACACTACACAATGAATATTATATCTTATCATAATACGTAGAAATGAGATGCGATATCGCGTTTTAAGAAGCATTAGAACTCTATTGCTACGATACGTAGACATCTGCAGACGCTATTTCCTAGCAAGGAAGTATCGCATTTACATTCTTTTGAAGTGAATACGAGGTATACATATACATACCCTCCGCAATGAATATTATATCTTATCGTGAAACATAGAAATGAGATGCGATATCGCGATTTAAGAAGCATTAGACCTCTATTGCTACGATACGTAGATATCAGCGAACGCTATTTCCTAGCAAGGAAGTGTCGTATTTACATTCTTTTGGAGAGAGTACGAGGTATACATGACACTCCGCAATGAATATTATATCTTATCCTAGTACAGAAATGAGGGGCGATATCTCGTTTTTGGAAACATTAGAACCCTTTTGCTTCGATACTTAGACATCTGCCAACGCTATTTCCTAGGAATGAAGTGTCGCCTTTTAATTCGCTTGAAGTGTATGCGTGGTATACAAGACTCTTCGCAATGAATATTATATCTTATCATGAAACATAGAAATGAGATGCGATATCGCGTCTTGAGATGATTTAGAACCTTAATGCTACGATACGTAGTCATCTGCAAGCGCTACTTCCTAGCACGGAAGTGTCGCATTTACATTCATTTGTAGTGCATGCGAGGTATACATTACACTTCGCAATGAACATTATATCTTAACATGAAACATTGAATTGAAATGCGATATCGCGTTTTAAAAAGCACTAGAACTCTATTCCTTCGATACGTAGACATTTACAAACGCTATTTCCTAGCAAGGAAGTGACGCATTTACATTCATTTGAAGTGTATGCGAGGTATAAGTGACAATTCGCAATGAATATTTTATCTTACCATGAACATAGAAATGAGATGCGATATCGCTTTTTACGAAGCATTAGAACTCTATTGCTACGATACGTAGGCATCTGGAAACGCTATTCAATAGCAAGGTTGTATCGCATTTACATTACATTGAAGTGAATACGAGGTATACATAACAATCCACAATGAATTTTATACCATATAACGGAACATAGAAATGAAATGCGATATCGCGTTTTAAGAAGCATTAGAACTATATTGCTACGATACATAGACATCTGCAAACGCTATTTCGTAGCAAGGAAGTGTCGCATTTACATTCTTTTGAATCGAATACGAGGTATACATAGCAATCCACAATGAATATTATATCTTATCACGAAACGTACAAATGAGATGCGATATCGCGTTGGGAGAAGCGCTAGAACACTAATGCTACGATATGTAGACATCTGCAAACGCTATTTCCTAGCAAGGAAGTGTCGCATTTACATTCCTTTGAAAGGAATAGGAGGAATACATGACACTTCGTAATAAATATTATATCTTATCATGTAACATAGAAATGAGATGCGATATCGCGATATAAGGGGCATTAGAACTCTATTGCTTCGGTACGTGGACATCTGGAAACGTAATTTCCTAGCAGTGAAGTGTCGCATTTACATTCATTTGAAGTGTATGCTAGGTATACATGACACTTCGCAATGAATATTATATCTTATCATAAAACGTAGAAATGAGATGCGATATCCCGTTTTAAGAAGCATTAGAACTCTATTGTTTCGATACGTACACATCTGCAAACACTATTACCTAGCAAGCAAGTGTCGCACTTACATTCATTTGAAGTGAATACGAAGTATACATGACACTTCGCAATGAATATTATATCTTATCATGAAACATAGAAATGAGATGCGATATCGCTTTTTACGAAGCATTAGAACTCTATTGGTACGATTCGTAGACATCTGGAGGTGCCTTTTCCTAGCAAGGAAGTGTCGCACTTACATTCATTTGAAGTGAATACGAGGTATACATAACACTGCACATTGAATATTATATCTTATCATGAAACATAGAAATGAGATGCGATATCGCGATTTTAGTAGCATTAGAACTCTAATACTACGATACGTAGACACCTGCCAGCGCTATTTCCTAGAAAGGAAGTGTCGCATTGACATTCTTATGAAGTGAATACCAGGAATACATAATACTCCACAATGAATATTATATCTTATCATAAAACATAGAAATGAGATGCGATATGGCGTTTTAAGAAGCATTAGAACTCTATTGCTACGATACGTAGATCTCTGGAAACGCTATTTCCTAGCAAGGAAGTGTCGCATTTACTTTCATTTGAAGTGATTACGAAGTATACACGACACTTCGCAATGAATATTATATCTTATCATGAAACGTAGAAATGAGATGCGATATCGCGTTTAAAGAAGCATTAGAAGACTAATGCTACGATACGTAGAAATCTGCAAACGCTATTTCCTAGCAAGAAAGTGTCGCATTTACATTCATTTGAAGTGTATGCGAGGAACACGTAACACTTCGTAATGAATATTATATCTTTACATGAAACATTGAATTGTGATGCGATATCGCGTTTTAAAAAGCAATAGAACTCTATTCCTTCGATACGTAGTCATCTACAAACGCTATTTCCTAGCAAGGAAGTGACGCATTTACATTCATTTGAAGTGTATGCGAGGTATAAGTGACAATTCGCAATGAATATTTTATCTTATCATGAACATAGAAATGAGATGCTATATCGCTTTTTACGAAGCATTAGAACTCTATTGCTACGATACGTAGGCATCTGGAAACGCTATTCAATAGCAAGGTAGTGTCGCATTTACATTCCATTGAAGTGAATACGAGGTATACATATCAATCCACAATGAATTTTATACCATATAACGAAACATAGAAATGAAATGCGATATCGCGTTTTAAGAAGCATTAGAACTATATTGCTACGATACGTAGACACCTGCAATTGCTATTTCCGAGCAAGGATGTGTCGCATTTACATTCTTTTGAAGTGAATACGAGGTATACATAACACTTCGCAATGAATATTATATCTTATCATGACACATAGGGATGTGTTGCGATATCGCGTTTTAAGAAGCATTAGAATCCTATTGCTTCTATACGTAGACATCTGCAAACGCTATTTCCTAGCAAGGAAGTGTCGCATTTACATTCATTTGAAGCGTATGCGAGGTATACATGACACTCCATAATGAATATTATATCTTATCACGAATCATGGAAATGAGATGCGATATCGCGTTTTAAGAAGGATTAGAACTCCATTGCTTCGATACGTAGACGTCTGCAAACGCCATTTACTAGCAAGGAAGAGTTGCACTTACTTTCTTTTGAAGTGAATACGAGGTATACATAACACTGCACATTGAATATTATATCTTATCATGAAACATAGAATTGAGATGCGATATCGCGATTTATGAAGCATTAGAACTCTATTACTTCCATACGTAGACATCTGCAGAAGCAACTTCTAGCAAGGAAGTGTCGTATTAACATTCTTTTGAATGGTATACGAGGTACACATGACACTTCGCAATGAATATCATATCTTATCATCAAACATAGAAATGAGATGCGATATCGCGTTCCAAGGAGCATTAGAACTCTATTGCTTCGATACGTAGACATCTGCAGACGCTATTTCCTAGCAAGGAAGTGTCGCATTTACATTCTCTTGTAGTGAATACGAGGTATACATAACACTACACAATGAATATTATTGCTTATCATGAGACATAGAAATGAGATGCGATATCGCGTTTTTAGTAGCATTAGAACTCTAATGCTACGATACGTAGACCCCTGCCAGCGCTATTTCCTAGAAAGGAAGTGGCGCATTGACATTCTTTTGAAGTGAATACCAGGAATACATAATACTCCACAATGAATATTATATCTTATCATAAAACGTAGAAATGAGATGCGATATGGCGTTTTAAGAAGCATTAGTACTCTATTGCTACGATACGTAGATATCTGGAAACGCTATTTTCTAGCAATGAAGTGTCGCATTTACTTTCATTTGAAGTGAATACGAAGTATACATGACACTTCGCAATGAATATTATATCATATCTTGAAACATAGGAATGAGATGCGATGCCGCGATTTAAAAAGCATTAGTAATCTATTGCTACGATACGTAGTCATCTGCAAACGCTATTTAATAGCAAGGATGTGTCGCACTGACATGCATTTGAAGTGAATACGAGGTATACACAACACTTTGCAATGGATATTATATCTTATCAGGAAACATAGAAATGAGATGCGATATCGCTATTTAAGATGCATTGGAACTCTATTGCTTCGGTACGTAGACGTCTGCAAATGCTACTACCCAGCAAGGAAGTGTCGCATTTACATTCTTTTGAAGTGAATGCGAGATATACATGACACTTCGCAATGAATATTATACCTTATCATGAAACATAGAAATCTGATGCGATATCGCGTTTTAAGAAGCATTAGAACTCTACTGCTACGATACGTAGACATCTGCAAACGCTATTTCCTAGCAAGGAAGTGTCATACTTACATTCATTTGAAGTGATACATGAATTACATTCATTGAAGTATACATGACACTCCGCAATGAATATTATATCTTATCCTAAAACAGAATTGAGGTGCTATATCTCGTTTTAAGAAACATTAGAACGCTATTGCTTCGATATGTAGACATCTGCCAACGCTATTTCCTAGCAAGGAAGTGTCGCATTTACATTCATTTGAAGTGTATGCAAGGTATACATGACACTTCGCAATGAATATTATATCTTATAATGAATCATAGAAATGAGATGCTATATCTCGTTTTAAGAAGCATTCGAACCCTAATGCTACGATACGTAGACATTTGCAGACGCTATTTCCTAGCAAGGAAGTGTCGCGTTTACATTCTTTTGAAGTGAATACGAGGTATTCATAACACTCCACAATGAATATTATATCTTTTCATGAAGCATAAGTGGGGAGCGATTTCTCGTTTTAAGAAGCATTGGAAATCTATTGCTTCGATACGTAGACATCTGCAAACGCTATTACCTAGCAATGAAGTGTCGCCTTTTAATACGTTTGAAGTGTATGCGTGGTATACAAGACACTTCGCAATGAATATTATATCTTATCATGGAACATAGAAATGAGATGCGATATCGCTATTTAAGAAGCAATAGATCTCTATTGCTTCAATACGTAGACATCTGCCAACGCTATTTCCTAGCAAGGAAGTGTCGCATTTACATTCTCCTGAAGTGAGTACGAGGTATACATAACACTGCACAATGAATATTATATCTTATCATGAAACATAGAAATGAGATGCCTAATCGCGATTTTAAAAGCACTAGAAATCAATTTCTTCGATACGTAGGCATCTGCAAACGCTATTTCCTAGCTAGGAAGTGTCGCATTTACATTGTTTTGAAGTGAATACGAGGTATACATGACACTTCGCAATGAATATTGTATCTTATCATGAAACATAGAAATGAGATGCGATATCGCGTTGTATGAAGAATTAGAACTCTATTGCTATGATACATAGGCATCTGCAAACGCTATTTCCTAGCAAGGAAGTGACGCATTATCATTCTTTTGAAGTGAATACGAGGTATACATAACATTGCACAATGAATATTGTATCTTATCGTGATACATATAAATGAGATGCGATATCGCGATTTAAGCGGCATCAGAACACTATTGCTTCGATACCTAGATATCTGCAAACGCTGCTTCCTAGCAAGGAAGTGGCGCATCTACATTCCTTTGAAGTGAATACGAGGTATACATGACACTCCGCAATGAATATTATATCTTATCATGAAACATAGAAATGAGATGCGATATCGCTATTTAAGAAGCAATAGATCTCTATTGCTTCAATACGTAGACATCTGCCAACGCTATTTCCTAGCAAGGAAGTGTCGCATTTACATTCTCCTGAAGTGAGTACGAGGTATACATAACACTGCACAATGAATATTCTATCTTATCATGAAACATTGAAATGAGATGCCTAATCGCGTTTTAAGAAGCATTAGAACACTATTGCTTCGATACGTTGACATCTGCAAACGCTACTTCCTAGCAAGGAAGTGTCGCATTTACATTCTTTTGAAGTGAATACCAGGTATACATATAACTGCGCAATGAATATTGTATCTTGTCATGAAACATAGAAATGAGATGCGATATCGCGTTTTAAGAAGAATTAGAACTCTATTGCTATGATACATAGGCATCTGCAAACGCTATTTCCTAGCAAGGTAGTGACGCATTATCATTCTTTTGAAGTGAATACGAGGTATACATAACATTGCACAATGAATATTGTATCTTATCGTGATGCACATAAATGAGATGCGATATCGCGTTTTATGAAGCATTATAACTCCATTGCTTCGATACGTAGACGTCTGCAAACGCCATTTACTAGCAAGGAAGAGTCGCACTTACTTTCATTTGAAGTGAATACGAGGTATACATAACACTGCACATTGAATATTATATCTTATCATGAAACATAGAAATGAGATGCGATATCGCGATTTTAGTAGCATTAGAACTCTAATGCTACGATACGTAGACACCTGCCAGCGCTATTACCTAGAAAGGAAGTGTCGCATTGACATTCTTGTGAAATGAATACCAGGAATACATAATTCTCCACAATGAATATTATATCTTATCATAAAACATAGAAATGAGATGCGATATGGCGTTTTAAGAAGCATTAGAACTCTATTGCTACGATACGTAGATATCTGGAAACGCTATTTCCTAGCAAGGAAGTGTCGCATTTACTTTCATTTGAAGTGAATACGAAGTATACACGACACTTCGCAATGAATATTGTATCTTATCATGAAACATAGAAATGAGATGCGATATCGCGTTTAAAGAAGCATTAGAAGTCTAATGCTACGATACGTAGACATCTGCAAACGCTATATCCTAGCAAGGAAGTGACGCATTTACATTCATTTGAAGTGTAGACGAGGAATACATAACACTTGGTAATGAATATTATATCTTATCATGAAACATAGAAATGAGATGCGCTATCGCGATTTAAGAAGCATCAGAACTCTATCGCCTCGATACGTAGACATCTGCCAACGCTATTTCCTAGCATGGAAGTGTCGCATTTACAATCTTTTGAAGTAAATACGATGTATACATAAAACACCACAATGAATATTATATCTGATCCTGAAACATAGAAATGAGATGCGATATGGCGATTTAAGAAGCATTAGAACTCTATTGCTTCGATACGTAGACATCTGCAGACGCTATTTCCTAGCATGGAAGTGTCGCATTTACATTCTTTTGAAGTGAATACGAGGTATACATGACACTTCGCAATGAATATTGTATCTTATTATGAAACATAGAAATGAGATGCGATATGGCGATTTAAGAAGCATCAGTACTCTGTTGCTTCGATACGTAGACAACTAAACACGCTACTTCCTAGCAAGGAAGTGTCGGACTTACGTTCATTAAAGTGTATACGAGGTATACGTAACACTTTGCAATGAGTATAATAGCTTATCATGAAGCATAGGAATGAGATGCGATATCGCGTTTTAAGAAGCATTAGAATTCTATTGCTTCGATACGTAGTCAACTGAAAACGCTGCTTCCTAGCAAGGAAATGTCGCATTTACATTCTTTTGAAGTAAATACGAGGTATTCATAACAGTGCACTATGTATATTATATCTTATCATGAAACATATAAATGAGATGCGATTTTGCGATTTAAGAAGCATTAGAACTCTATTGCTTCGATACGTAGACTTCTGCAAACGCTATTTCCTCGCACGGAAGTGTCGCATTTACATTCATTTGCAGAGTATGCGAGGTATACATGACACTTGCTAATTAATATTATATCTTATCATGAAACATAGAAATGAGATGCGATATCGCGATTTAAGAAGCATTAGATCTCTATTGCTACGATTCGTAGACATCTGCAATCGTTATTTCCTAGCAAGGAAGTGCCGCATTTACATTCATTTGAAGCGTTGCCAAGAAATACATAGCACTTCGCAATGAATATTATATCTAATCATGAGACATAGGAATGAGATGCTATATCGCGTTTTAAGAAGAATCAGAACTCTATTGCATCGATACGTAGACACCTGCAAACACTATTTCCGCGCAAGGAAGGGTTGCATTTACATTCTTGTGAAAGGAATACGAGGTATAAATAACACTTCGCAATGAATATTATATCTAATCATGAGACATAGAAATGAGATGCTGTATGGCGATTTAAGAAGCATTAGAACACTATTGCCTCGATACGTAGACATCTGGTAACGCTATTTCCCAGCAAGGTAGTGTCGCATTTACATTCATTTGAAGCCTATGTGTGTTATACATGACAATTCGCAATGAGTATTATATCATATTATGAAACATAGAAATGAGATGCGATATGGCGATTTAACAAGCATTATAACACCATTGCTTCGATACGTAGACATCTGCAAACGCTACTTCCTAGCTAGGAAGTGCCGCATTTACATTCTTTTGAAGTGAATACGAAGTGTACATGACACTTCGCAATGAATATTATATCATATCATAAAACATTAAAATGAGATGCGATATCTCGTTTTAAGAATCATTAGAACTTTGTTGCTTCGATACATAGACATCTGCCATCGCTATTTTCTATCAAGGAAGTCTCGCATTTACATCCATTTGAAGCGTATGCAAGGTATACAAGACACATCGCACTGAATATTTTATTTTATCATGAATCACAGAAATGAGATGCAATATCGCGATTTAAGAACGACTAGAAATCTATTGCATCGATACGTAGACATATGCTAACGCTATTTACTAGCAAGGAAGTGTCGCATTTACATTCATTTGAAGCGTATGCGAGGTACACAATACAATTCGCAATGAATATTATATCTTACCATGAAACATTGAATTGAGATGCGATATCTCGTTTTAAGAAGTACTAGAACACTGTTGCTTCGATACGTAGAAATCTGCCATCGCTATACCCTAGCAAGGATGTGTCGCATTTATATTCATTTGAGGTGTACGCGAGGTATACTTAACACTGCACAATGAATACTGTATCTTATCATGATGCATACAAATGAGATGCGATATCGCGATTTAAGAAGCATTAGATCTCTATTGCTTCGATACGGAGACATATGCAAACGCATCGTTCTAGCAAGGAAGTGCCGCATTTACATTCTTTTGAAGTGTAGACGAGATATACATAACACTTCGCATTGTATACTATATCTTATCATGAACCATAGAAATGAGATGCGATATCGCGTTTTAAGAAGCATTAGAACTCTATTGCATCGAAGCGTAGACATCGGGAAACGTAGTTTCCTAGAAAGGAAGTGTCGCATTTACATTCATTTGAAGTATATGCGAGGTATACATGACAGTTCGCAATGAATAATATATCTTATCAAGAAACATAGAAATGAGTTGTAATATCTCGAATTAAGAAGCATTAGTACTCTATTGCTTCGATACGTAGATATCTGCAAAACGCTATTTCGTAGCATGGAAGTATCGCATTTACATTCTTTTGAGATGAATACGAGGTGTACATAACACTCCACAATCAGTATTATATCTTATCATGAAACATAGAAATGAGGGGCGATATCGCATTTTAAGAAGCATTAGAACACTACAGCCACGATACGTAGACATCAGCCACGATACTTCCTAGCAAGGAAGTGTCGCATTTACATTCTTTT
Organism: Xylocopa sonorina; assembly: GCF_050948175.1. Classification (NCBI taxonomy): domain Eukaryota; kingdom Metazoa; phylum Arthropoda; class Insecta; order Hymenoptera; family Apidae; genus Xylocopa; species Xylocopa sonorina. The sequence goes on along the minus strand of NW_027490137.1, from coordinate 306,891 downwards.
GAAGTGAATACGAGGTATTCATAACACTTCGCAATGAATATTACATCTTATCATGAGAAATAGAAATGAGATGCGATATCTCGTTTTTAGAAGAACTAGAACCCTATTGCTTCGATACGTAGACATCTGCAAACGCTATTACCAAGCTAGGAAGTGTAGCATTTTCATTCATTTGAAGAGAACGCGAGGTATACATGACAATTCGCAATGAATATTATATCTTATCATGAACCATAGAAATGGGATGCAATATCGCGTATCAAGAAGCATTAGAACTCTATTGCTTCTAAGAGTAGACATCTGGAAACGTAGTTTCCTAGAAAGGAGGTGTTGCATTTACGTTCATTTGAAGTGTATGCTAGGTATACATGACACTTCGCAATGAATATTATATATTATTATGAAACATTGAAATGAGATGCGATATCGCGATTTTAGAAGCATTAGAACTCTATTGCTTCGATACCTAGACATCTGCAAACGCTATTTCCTAGAAAGGAAGTGTCGCATTTACATTCATTTGAAGTGTAGACGAGGAATCTTATCATGAGACATAGAAATGAGATGCGATATCGCGTTTTAAGAAGTATAAGAAATCTATTGCTTCGATACGTAGACATCTGCAAACGCTAATTCCTAGCAAGGAAGTGTCGCATTTACATTCTTTTGAGGTGAGTACGAGGTATACATAACACTCCATAATGAATATCATATCATATCATGAGACATAGGAATGAGATGCGATATCGTGTTTTAAAATGAATTAGAACTCTATTGCTTCGATACGCAGACATCTGCAAACGCTACTTCCGAGCAAGGAAGTGTCGCATTTACATTCTTCTGAAGTGAATCCGAGATATACAAGACAGTTCGCAATGAATATTATATCTTATCATGAAATATAGAAATGAGATGCGGCATCGCGTTTTAAGAAGCATTAGAACTCTATTGCTATGATACGTAGGCATCTGCAAAGGCTTTGTCCTAGCAAGGAAGTGTCGCATTTACATTCTTTTGAAGTGAATACGAAGTATACATAACACTCCACAGTGAATATTATATCTTATCACGAGACATAGGAATGAGGTACGATATCGTGTTTTAAAATGCATTAGAACTCTAATGCTACGGTACGTAGACATCTGCAAACGCTATTTCCTAGCAAGGAAGTGTCTCATTTACATTCATTTGAAGTGTATGCGTGGTATACATGACAATTCGCTATGAATATTATATCTTAACATGAAACATGGAAATGGGATGCGATATAGCGTTTTGAGAAGCATTAGAACCCTATTGCTTCGATACGTAGACATCTGCAAACGCTATTTTCTAGCAAGGAAGTGTCGCATTTACATTCTTTTGAAGTGAATAGGAGGTATGCATAACACTCCACAATGAATATTATATCTTATCATGAAGCATAGAAATGAGATGCTGTATCGCGTTTTAAGAAGAATTAGAACTCTATTTCTACGATACGTAGACATCTGCAAACGCTATTTCCTAGCATGGAAGTGTCGCATTTGCATTCATTTGATGTGCATGCGAGGTATACATGACACTTCGCAATGAATATTATACCTTATCATGAGACATAGTAATGAGATATGATTTCGCGTTTTAAGGATCATTAGAACTCTCCTGCTTCGATACGTAGATATCTGCAAACGCTATTTCCTAGGAAGGAAGTGTCGCATTTACATTCTGTTGAGGGGAATACGACGTATACAAACACCACACAATGAATATTATATCTTATCATGAAACATAGAAATAAGATGCGATACAGCGATTTAGGAAGCATTAGAATAATATTGCTTCGATACGTAGACATCTGCTAACGCTATTTCCTAGCAAGGATGTGTCGCATGAACATTCAGTTGAAGTGTATGCGAGGTATACAAGACACTTCGCAATGAATATTATATCTTATCATGAAGCATAGAAATGAAGTGCGATATCGCTTTTTAAGTAGCATTAGAATTCTATTGCTACGATACGTAGACATCTGCGTACGCTATTTCCTAGCAAGGAAGTGTAGCATTACATTATTTTGAAGTGATTACGAGGTATGCATGACACTTCCCAATGAATATTATATCTTATCACGAAACATAGAAATGAGATGCGACATCTTGTTCTGTGAAGCTTTAGAACTCTGTTGCTACGATACGTAGACATCTGCAATCGCTATTTAATAGCAGGGAAGTGTCGCATTTACATTCTATTGAAGTGAATACGAGGTATACATGACACTCCACAACGAATATTATATCTTATCATGAAACATAGAAATGAGATGCGATATGGCGATTTATGAAGCATTGGAACTCTACTGCTTCGATACATAGACATCTGCCGACGCTATTTCCTAGCAAGGAAGTGTCGCATTTACATTCATTTGAAGTGTATGCGAGGTATACAATACACTTCGCAATGAATATTATATTTTATCGTGAAACATAGAAATGAGATGCGATCTTGCGATATAAGAAGCATTAGAAATCTAATGCTACGACACGTAGACATCTGCAAATGCTATTTCCTAGCAAGGAAGTCCCGCATTTACATTCTTTTGAAGTGAATGTGAGGTACACATAACATTGCACAATGAATATTATATCTTATCATGATACATAGAAATGAGATGCGATATTGCGCTTTCAGAAGCATTAGAACTCTATTGCTACGATACGTAGATATCTGGAAACGCTATTTCCTAACAAGGAAGTGTCGCAATTACATTCTTTTGAAGTGAATACGTGGTATACATAACACTCCACAATGAATATTATATCTTATCACGAGACATAGACATGGGATGCGATATCCCGTCTTAAGAAGCATCAGATCTCTATTGATTCGATACGTAGTCATCTGCAAACGCTATTTCAAAGCAAGGTAGTGTCGCATTTGCATTCTTTTGAAGTGAGTACGAGGTATGCATAATACCCCACAATGAATATTATATCTTATCATGGAACATAGAAATGAGATGCGATATGGCGATTTAAGAAGCAGTAGATCTCTATTGCTTCGATACGTAGACATCTGTAGACGCTATTTCCTAGCAAGGAAAAATCGCAATTACACTCTTTTGAAGCGAATACGAGGTATACATGTCGCTCCATAATGAATATTATATCTTATCACGAAACATAGAAATTAGATGCGATATCGCGTTTTAGGAAGCATTAGAACTCTATTGCTTCGATACGTAGACATTTGCAAGTGATGTATCCTGGCAAGGAAGTGTCGCATTTACATTCACTTGAAGTGTATGCGAGGTATAAGTGACACTTCGCAATGAATATTATATCTCATCATGAAACATAGAAATGAGGAGCGACATCGCGGTTTAAGAAGCATTAGATCTCTATTGCTACGATCGGCAGATGTCTGCTAACGCTATTTCCTAGCAAGGAAGTGTCAGATTTACATTCTTTTGAAGTGAATACGAGGTATACATAACACTCCACAATGAATATTATATCTTATCATGAAACATAGAAATGAGATGCGATACGCCTATTTAAGAAGCATTAGAATTCTACTGCTTCGATACGTAGACATCTGCCAACGCTCTCTCCTAGGAAGTAAGTGGCGCATTTACATTCACTTTAAGTGTATGCGAGGTATACATGACACTTCGCAATGAATATAATATCTCTTCATGAAACATAGAAATGGGATGCGATACCTTGAATTTATGAAGATTTAGAACTCTGCTGCTACGATACGTAGACATCCGGAAACGCTATTTCCAAGCAAGGAAGTGTCTCATTTACATACTTTTTAGGTGAAGACGAGGTATACATAACACTGAGCAGTGACTATTATGTCTTACCATGAAACATAGAAATGAGATGCGATATCGCGTTTTAAAAAGCACTAGAACTCTATTGCTTCCATACGTAGACATCTGCCATCGCTATATCCTAGCTAGGAAGTGTCGCATTTACATTCATTTGAAGTGAATGCGAGGTATACACGACACTTCCCAATCATTATTGTATCTTATCGTGAAACATAGAAATGAGATGCGATTTCGCGTTTTAAGAAGCATTAGAACTCTATTGCTACGATGCGTAGACATCTGCAAACGATATTTCCTAGCAAGGAAGTGTCGCATTTACATTCTTTTGAAGAGAATGCGAGGTATACATAACAGTCCATAATGAATATTATATCTTATCATGAAACATAGAAATGAGATGCGATATCGCGATTTAAGGAGCATTAGATCTCTAGAGCTACGATACGTAGACATCAGGAAACGCTATTTCCTTGCAGGGAAGTGTCGCATTCACATGCTTTTGAAGTGAATATGAGGTATACATGACACGTCGCTATGAATATTATACCTTATCATGAAACATAGAAATGAGATGCGATATCGCGTTTTGAAAAGCATTAGAACTCTATTCCTACGATACGTAGACATCTGCAAACGCTATTTCCTAGCAAGGAAGTGTCGCCTTTACATTCTTTTTAAGTGAATACGAGGTATACATAACACTCCAAGATGAATATTATACCTTATCAGGAAACATAGGAATGACATACGTTAACGCGATATAAGTAGCATTAGAAATCTATTGCTACGATACGTATGCATCTTCAAACGCTATTTAAGTGCAAGGAAGTGTCGCATTTACATTCACTTGAAGTGTATGCGAGGTATAAGTGACACTTCGCAATGAATATTATATCTCATCATGAAACATAGAAATGAGGAGCGACATCGCGGTTTAAGAAGCATTAGATCTCTATTGCTACGATCGGCAGATGTCTGCTAACGCTATTTCCTAGCAAGGAAGTGTCAGATTTACATTCTTTTGAAGTGAATACGAGGTATACATAACACTCCACAATGAATATTATATCTTATCATGAAACATAGAAATGAGATGCGATACGCCTATTTAAGAAGCATTAGAATTCTACTGCTTCGATACGTAGACATCTGCCAACGCTCTCTCCTAGGAAGTAAGTGGCGCATTTACATTCACTTTAAGTGTATGCGAGGTATACATGACACTTCGCAATGAATATAATATCTCTTCATGAAACATAGAAATGGGATGCGATACCTTGAATTTATGAAGATTTAGAACTCTGCTGCTACGATACGTAGACATCCGGAAACGCTATTTCCAAGCAAGGAAGTGTCTCATTTACATACTTTTTAGGTGAAGACGAGGTATACATAACACTGAGCAGTGACTATTATGTCTTACCATGAAACATAGAAATGAGATGCGATATCGCGTTTTAAAAAGCACTAGAACTCTATTGCTTCCATACGTAGACATCTGCCATCGCTATATCCTAGCTAGGAAGTGTCGCATTTACATTCATTTGAAGTGAATGCGAGGTATACACGACACTTCCCAATCATTATTGTATCTTATCGTGAAACATAGAAATGAGATGCGATTTCGCGTTTTAAGAAGCATTAGAACTCTATTGCTACGATGCGTAGACATCTGCAAACGATATTTCCTAGCAAGGAAGTGTCGCATTTACATTCTTTTGAAGAGAATGCGAGGTATACATAACAGTCCATAATGAATATTATATCTTATCATGAAACATAGAAATGAGATGCGATATCGCGATTTAAGGAGCATTAGATCTCTAGAGCTACGATACGTAGACATCAGGAAACGCTATTTCCTTGCAGGGAAGTGTCGCATTCACATGCTTTTGAAGTGAATATGAGGTATACATGACACGTCGCTATGAATATTATACCTTATCATGAAACATAGAAATGAGATGCGATATCGCGTTTTGAAAAGCATTAGAACTCTATTCCTACGATACGTAGACATCTGCAAACGCTATTTCCTAGCAAGGAAGTGTCGCCTTTACATTCTTTTTAAGTGAATACGAGGTATACATAACACTCCAAGATGAATATTATACCTTATCAGGAAACATAGGAATGACATACGTTAACGCGATATAAGTAGCATTAGAAATCTATTGCTACGATACGTATGCATCTTCAAACGCTATTTAAGTGCAAGGAAGTGTCGCATTTACATTCACTTGAAGTGTATGCGAGGTATAAGTGACACTTCGCAATGAATATTATATCTCATCATGAAACATAGAAATGAGGAGCGACATCGCGGTTTAAGAAGCATTAGATCTCTATTGCTACGATCGGCAGATGTCTGCTAACGCTATTTCCTAGCAAGGAAGTGTCAGATTTACATTCTTTTGAAGTGAATACGAGGTATACATAACACTCCACAATGAATATTATATCTTATCATGAAACATAGAAATGAGATGCGATACGCCTATTTAAGAAGCATTAGAATTCTACTGCTTCGATACGTAGACATCTGCCAACGCTCTCTCCTAGGAAGTAAGTGGCGCATTTACATTCACTTTAAGTGTATGCGAGGTATACATGACACTTCGCAATGAATATAATATCTCTTCATGAAACATAGAAATGGGATGCGATACCTTGAATTTATGAAGATTTAGAACTCTGCTGCTACGATACGTAGACATCCGGAAACGCTATTTCCAAGCAAGGAAGTGTCTCATTTACATACTTTTTAGGTGAAGACGAGGTATACATAACACTGAGCAGTGACTATTATGTCTTACCATGAAACATAGAAATGAGATGCGATATCGCGTTTTAAAAAGCACTAGAACTCTATTGCTTCCATACGTAGACATCTGCCATCGCTATATCCTAGCTAGGAAGTGTCGCATTTACATTCATTTGAAGTGAATGCGAGGTATACACGACACTTCCCAATCATTATTGTATCTTATCGTGAAACATAGAAATGAGATGCGATTTCGCGTTTTAAGAAGCATTAGAACTCTATTGCTACGATGCGTAGACATCTGCAAACGATATTTCCTAGCAAGGAAGTGTCGCATTTACATTCTTTTCAAGAGAATGCGAGGTATACATAACAGTCCATAATGAATATTATATCTTATCATGAAACATAGAAATGAGATGCGATATCGCGATTTAAGGAGCATTAGATCTCTAGAGCTACGATACGTAGACATCAGGAAACGCTATTTCCTTGCAGGGAAGTGTCGCATTCACATGCTTTTGAAGTGAATATGAGGTATACATGACACGTCGCTATGAATATTATACCTTATCATGAAACATAGAAATGAGATGCGATATCGCGTTTTGAAAAGCATTAGAACTCTATTCCTACGATACGTAGACATCTGCAAACGCTATTTCCTAGCAAGGAAGTGTCGCCTTTACATTCTTTTTAAGTGAATACGAGGTATACATAACACTCCAAGATGAATATTATACCTTATCAGGAAACATAGGAATGACATACGTTAACGCGATATAAGTAGCATTAGAAATCTATTGCTACGATACGTATGCATCTTCAAACGCTATTTAAGTGCAAGGAAGTGTCGCATTTACATTCTTTTGAAGTGAATACGAGGTATAAATGACACTTCGCAATGAATATTATATCTTAACATGGAACATAGAAATGAGATGCGATATCGCGTTTTAACAAACATTAGATCTGTATTGCTACGATGCGTAGACATCTGCCAACGCTATTTCCTAGCAAGGAAGTGTCGCATTAACATTCATTTGAAATGTATGCCAAGTACACATGACACTTCGCAATGAATGTTATATCTTATTGTGAGACATAGAAATAAGATGCGATATCGCATTTTAAGAAGCGTTATAACCGTATTGCTACGATACGTAGACATCTGCAAACTCTATTCCCTAGCAATGAAGTGTCGCATTTACATTCATTTGAAATGTTTGGCAGGTATAAGTGGCACTTCGCAATGAATATTATATCCTATCATGAAACATAGAAATGAGATGCGATATCGCGTTTTGAGATGCATTAGAAATCTAATGCTACGATACGCAGTCATCTGCAAACGCTACTTCCTAGCAAGGAAGTCTCGCACTTTCATTCATTTCAAGTGTATACGAGGTATGCGTAACACTTCGCAATGAGTATTATATCTTATCATGAAACATAGAACTGAGATGCGATATCGCGTTTTAGGCAGCATTAGAACTCTATTGCTTCGATACGTAGACATTTGCAAATGATGTATCCTGGCAAGGAAGTGTCGCATTTACATTCACTTGAATTGTATGCGAGGTATAAGTGACACTTCGCAATGAATATTATATCTCATCATGAAACATAGAAATGAGGAGCGACATCGCGGTTTAAGAAGCATTAGATCTCTATTGCTACGATCGGCAGATGTCTGCTAACGCTATTTCCTAGCAAGGAAGTGTCAGATTTACAATCTTTTGAAGTGAATACGAGGTATACATAACACTTCGCAATGAATATTATGTTTTATCATGAGACATAGAAATGCGATGTGATATCGCGTTTTAAGGAGCATGAGAACTCTATTGCTTCGATATGTAGACATCTGGAATCGCTATTTCCTAGCAAGGAAGTGTCGCATTTACATTCTTCTGAAGTGAATACGATGTATACATAACACTTCGCAACGAATATTATTTCTTATCATGAAACACAGAAATGAGCAGCAATATCGCGTTTTGAAAAGCATTAGAACTCTATTGCTTCGATACGTAGACATCTGGAGACGCTATTTCCTAGAAAGGATGTGTCGCATTTACATTCGTTTGAATTGCAGACGAGGAATACATAACACTTCGTAATGAATAATATATCTTATCATGAAGCATAGAAATGATATGCGATATCGCGATATAAGAAGCACTAGAACTCTATTGCTTCGACACGTAGACATCTGCAAACGCTATTTCCTAGCAAGGGAGTTTCACTCTACATTCATTTGAAGTGTATGTGAGGTATAGAAGAAACCTTCGCATTGAATATTATATCTTATCATGAAAAATAGAAATGAGATGCGATATCGCGTTTTGAGAAGCATTAGAACTCTATTGCTACGATACATAGACATCTGCCAACGCTATTTCCTAGCAAGAAAGTGACGCATTATCATCCTTTTGAAGTGAGTACGAGGTATACATAACACTCCACAATGAATATTATATCTTATCATGAAACATAGAAATGAAATGCGATTTGGCGATTTAAGAAGCATTAGAACTTTATTGCTTCGATACGCAGACATGTACCAACGCTATTTCCTAGCAAGGAAGTGTCGCATTTACATTCTCTTGAAGTGAATACGAGGTACACATAGCACTGCACAATGAATATTATATCTTATCATGAGACATAGAAATGAGATGCGATATCGCGTTTTGAGATGCAATAGAAACCTAATGCTACGATACGCAGAAATCTGCAAACGCTATTTCCTAGCAAGGAAGTGTCGCATTTACATTCTTCTGAAGTGAATACAAGGTATACATGACACTTCGCAATTAATATTTTATCTTACCATGAAACATAGAAATGAGATTTGATATCGCGTTTTGAGAAGCATTAGAACTCTATTGTTACTATACGTAGACATCTGCAAACGCTATTTCCTAGCAAGGACGTGTCGCCTTTACATTCATTTGAAGTGTATGCGAGGTATACGTGATACTTCGCAATGAATAATATATCGTACCATGAAACATAGGAATGAGATGCGGTATCTCGTTCTAAGGAGAATTAGAACTCTTTTGCCTCGATACGTAGACATCTGCAAACGCTATTTCCTAGCAAGGCAGAGTCGCATTTACATTCATTTGAAGTGTATGCGAGGTATAAGTGATACTTCGCAATGAACATTATATCTTATCATGAAACATAGAAATGAGATGCGATATCGCGTTTTGAGAAGCATTAGAGCTCTATTGCTACGATAAGTAGACATGTGCAAACGCTATTTAATAGCAAGGAAGTGTCGCATTTACATTAAGTTGAAGTGTATGCGAGGTATACTAGACACTTCGCAAAGAATATTATATCTTATCATGAAACATTGAAATGTGATGTGATATGACGACTTAAGGCGCATTAGAAGTATATTGGTTCGATACGTAGACATCTGCAAACGCTTTTTCCTAGCAAGGAAGTGTCGCACTTACATTCTTTTGAAGTGAATACGAGGTATACGAAGCACTCCACAATGAATATTATATCTTATCATGAAACATAGAAATGGGATGCGATATCGCGTTTTATGAAGCGGTAGAACTCTATTGCTACGATACGTAGACATCTGCTAACTCTATTTCCTAGGAAGGAAGTGTCGCATTTACATTCCTTTGATGTGAATGCCAGGTATACATGACACTTTGCAATGAGTATTATATTTTATCATGGAACATAGAAATGAGATGCGATATCCCGTTTTAAGTAGCATTAGGACTTTATTGCTTCGATACGTGGATATCAGGAAACGCTACTTCCTAGCAAGGAAGTGTCGCATTTACATTTGTTGGAAGTGAATACGAGGTATACAAGACACTTCGCAATGAATATTATATCTTATCATGAAACACAGAAATGAGATGCGATGTCGCGTTTTAAAAAGCATTATAAATCTATTGCTTCGATACGTAGACATCTGCAAACGCTATTTCCTAGCAAGGAAGTGTCGGATTTACATTCATTTGAAGTGTATGCGAGGTATACGTAACACTTCGCAATGAATGTTATATCTTATCATGAAACATAGGAATGAGATGCGACACCTCGTTTTAAGAAGCATTAGAACTCTATTGCTTCGATACGTAGACGTCTGCAAGCGCTATTTCCTAGCAAGGAAGTGTCGCATTTACATTCATTTGAAGTGTATGCGAGGTATACATAACACTTCGCAATGAATATTATATGTTATCATGAAACATAGAAATGAGATGCGATGTCTCGTTTTAAGAAGCATCATAACACGCTTGCTACAATACGTAGACATCTGCAAACGCTATTTCCTAGCAAGGAAGTGTCGCATTTACATTCATTTGAAGTGTATGCGAGGTATACATAACACTTCGCAATGAATATTATACCTTATCATGAAGCATAGAAATGTGATGCGATATCGCGTTTCAAGAAGCATAAGAACCCTATTGCTCCGATAAGTAGACATCTGCAAACGCTACTTCCTAGCAATGAAGTGTCGCATTTACATTCTTTTGAAGTGAATACGTGGTATACATGACACTTCGCAATGATTATTATATCTTATCATGAAACATAGAAATGAGATGCGATATCGCGTTTCGAGAAGCATTAGAACTCTATTGCTACGATACGTAGACATCTGCAAACGCTATTTCCTAGCAAGGAAGTGTCGTATTTACATCATTTTGAGGTGAATACGGGGTATACATAACACTGCACAATGAATATTACATCTTATCATGAAACATAGAAATGAGATGCGATATGACGATTTAAGAAGCATTAGAACTCTATTGCTTCGATACGAAGACATCTGCAAACGCCATTTCCAAGCAAGGAAGTGTCGCATTTACATTCCTAGGAAGTGTAGACGAGATATACATAACACTCCACAATGAATATTGTATCTTATCATGAAACATATAATTGAGGATCGATTCGCGTTTTAAGAAGCATTAGAACACTATTGCTACGATACGGAGACATCTGCAGACGCTATTTCCTAGCAAGGAAGTGTCGCATTTACATTCTTTTGAAGTGAATACGAGGTATACATAACACTCCACAATGAATATTATATCTTATCATTGAGCATAGAAATGAGATGCGATATCCCGTTTCAAGAAGCATTAGAACTCTATTGCTTCGATACGTAGACATCTGCAATAGCTATTTCCTAGCAAGGAAGTGTCGCATTTATATTCTTTTGAAGTGAATGCGAGGTATACATAACATTGAACAATGAATATTATATATTATCATGAAACATAGAAATGAGATACGAAGGCGCGTTTTAAGAAGCATTAGAACTCTATTGCTACGATACGTAGACATCTGCAAACGCAATTTCCTAGCAAGTAAGTGTCGCAGTTACATTCTTTTGAATTGTATGCGAGGTATACATAACACTACACAATGAATATTATATCTTATATCGAAACATATGAATGAGATGCGATATCGCGATTTAAGAAGCATTACAACTCTATTGCTTCGATACGTAGACATCTGGAAACGTAATTTCCTAGAATGGAAGTGTCGCATTCTTATTCAATTGAAGTGTATGCGAGGTATACTTGACACTTCGCAATGAATATTATATCTTATCATGGAACATTGAAGTGAGGAGCGACATCGCGTTTTAAGAAGCATCAGAACTCTATTGCTATGATACGTAGACATCTCCAAACGCTATTTCCTAGCAAGGAAGTGTAGCATTTACATCCTTTTGAAGTGAATACGAGGTATACATAACACTCCACAATGAATATTATATCTTATCATGAAACATAGAAAAGGGATGCGATATTGCGTTTTGAGAAGCATTAGAACTCTATTGCTTCGATACGTAGACATCTGCAATCGCTCTTTCCTAGAAAGGAAGTGTCGCATTTACATTCATTTGAAGTGAATACGAGGAACACATGAAACTTCGCAATGAATATTATATCTTATCATGCAACGTAGCAATGAGATGCGATATCGCGTTTTAAGAGGCATTAGAACTCTATTGCTTCGATACGTAGACATCTGGAAACGTATTTTCCTAGAAAGGAAGTGTCGCATTTACATTCAATTGAAGTGTAGACGAGAAACACATAACACTTCGCAATGAATATTATATCTTATCATAAGACATAGAAATGTGATGCGATATCGCGTTAAGTTCGGAGTATATAGGTTAAGTTTTAAGATGCACTAGAACTCTACTGCTTCGATACGTAGACATCTGCAACACGCTATTTCCTAGCTAGGAAGTGTCGCATTTACATTCATTTGAAGTGTATGCGATGTATACGTGAAACTTCGAAATGAATATTATATCTTATCATGAAACATAGAAATGAGATTCGATATCGCGTTTTGAGAAGCATTAGATCTCTATTGCTTCGATACGTAGACATCTGCAATCGCAATTTCCTAGCAAGGAAGTATCGCATTTACATTCATTTGAAGTGTATGCGAGGTATACATAACACTTCGCAATGAATATTATATGTTGTCATGAAACATAGAAATGAAATGCGATATCTCGTTTTAGGAAGCATTATAACACGCTTGCTACGATACGTAGGCATCTGCAAACTCTATTTCCTAGCAAGGAAGGGTCGCATTTACTTTCATTTGAAGTGAATACGAGGAACACATGAAACTTCGCAATGAATATTATATCTTATCATGAAACACAGTAATGAGATTCGATATCCCGTTTCAAGAAGCATTAGAACTTTATTGCTTCGATACGTAGACATCTGTAAACTCTATTTCCTAGCAAGGAAGTGTCGCATTTACACTCATTTGAAGTGAATACGAGGAATACATGAAACTTCGCAATGAATATTATATCTTATCATGAAACATAGAAATGAGATGCGATATCCCGTTTAAAGATGCATTAGAACTCTATTGCTTCGATACGTAGACGTCTGAAAACGCTATTTCCTAGCAAGGATGTGTCGCATTTACATTCATTTGAAGTGTATGCGATGTATACGTGACACGTTGCAATAAATATTACATCTTATCATGAAACATAGAAATGAGATGCGATATCGCGTTTTGAGATGCAATAGAAATCTAATGCTACGATACGCAGAAATCTGCAAACGCTATTTCCTAGCACGGAAGTGTCGCATTTACATTCATTTGAAGTGAATACGAGGAATACATGAAACTTCGCAATGAATATTATATCTTATCATGAAGCATAGAAATGAGATGCGATATCCCGTTTCAAGAAGCATTAAAACTCTATTGCTTCGATACGTAGACATCTGCAATCGCTATTTCCTAGCTAGGAAGTGTCGCATTTACACTCATTTGCAGTGAATACGAGGAATACATGAAACTTCGCAATGAATATTATATCTTATCATGAAACATAGAAATGAGATGCGATATCCCGTATCAAGAAGCATTAGAACTCTATTGCTTCGATACGTAGACGTCTGCAAACGCTATTTCCTAGCAAGGAAGTGTCGCATTTACATTCATTTGTACTGTATGCGATGTATACGTGACACTTCGCAATAAATATTGTATCTTATCATGAAACATAGGAATGAGATGCGATATCGCGTTTTGAGATGCAATAGAAATCTAATGCTACTATGCGCAGAAATCTGCAAACGCTATTTCCTAGCAAGGAAGTGTCGCATTTACATTCATTTGAAGTGAATACGAGGAATACATGAACTTCGCAATGAATATTATGTCCTATCATGGAACATAGAAATGTGATGCGATATCGCGTTTTAAGAAGCGTTAGAATTCTATTGCATCGATACGTAGACATCTGCAAACGCTATTTCGTAGGAAGCAAGTGTCGCATTTACATTCTTTTGATGTGAATACGGGGTATACATAACACTCCACGATGATTGTTGTACCTTATCACGAAACAAAGGAATGAAATGCCACTTCGCGGTTTAAGAAGCATTAGAACTCTATTGCTTCGATACGTAGACATCTGCAAACGCTATTTCCTAGCAAGGAAGTGTCGTATTTACATTCTTTTGAAGTGAATACGCGGTATACCTGACACTTCGAAATGAGTATTATATCATATCATGAAACATAGAAATGAGATGCGATATCGCAAATTAAGAAGCATTAGTACTCTATTGCTTCGATACGTAGATATCTGGAATCGTTATTTCCTAGAAAGGAAGTGTCGCATTTCCATTCTTTTGAGGTGAATACAAGGCATACATGACACATCGCAATGAATATCATATCTTATCATGAAACATAGAAATGAGATGCGATATCGCGCTTTAAGAAGCGTTAAAAATCTATTGCTACGATACGTAGACATCTGCAAACGCTAATTCCTATCAAGGAAGGGTCGTATTTACATTCATTTGATGTGATTACAGGGTATACATAACACTGCACAATGATTACTATATCTTATCATGAAGCATAGAAATGAGATGCGATATGACGATTTAAGAAGCATTAGAACTCTATTGCTACGACACATAGACATCTGCAAACGCTATTACCTAGGATGGAAGTGTCGCATTTACAATCTGTTGAAGTGAATACGAGGTGTACATAACACTCCTGAATGAATATTATATCTTATCATGAAACATAGAAGTGAGATGCGATATCGCGTTTTAAAAAGCATTATAACTCTATTGCTAATATACGTAGATATCTGCAAACGCTATTTCCTAGCATGGAAATGTCGCATTTACATTCTTTTGGAGTGAATACGAGGTTAACATAACACTCCACAATGAATATTATATCTTATCATGAAACATTGAAATGAGATGCGATATCGCGTTTTAAGAAGCATTAGAACTCTATTGCTTCGATACGTAGACATCTGGCATCGCTCTTTCCTAGCGAGGGAGTATCACATTTACACTCATTTTAAGTGTATGCGAGATATACATGACACTTCGCAATGAATATTGTATCTTAACATGAAACATAGTAATAAGGTGCGATATCGCGTTCTAAGAAGGATTAGAACTCTATTGCTACGATACGGAGACCTCTACAAACGCTATTTCCTAGGAAGCATGTTTCGCATTTGCATTCACTTGAAGTGAATAGTGGGTATAGATAACATTCCACAATGAATGTTATATCTTCGCATGAAACATAGAAATGAGATGCGATATCGGGATTTAAAAAGCATTAGAAATCTATTGCTACGGTACGTAGATATCTGCAAACGCTATTCAATAGCAAGGAAGCGTCGCACTTACATTCTTTTGAAGTGAATACGAGGTATACATAACACTACACAATGAATATTATATCTTATGATGAAACATAGAAATCAGATGCGATATCGCGATTTAAGATGCATTAGAACACTATTGCTTCGATACGTAGACAACTGAAAGCGCTACTTCCTAGCAAGGAAATGTCGCATTTATATTCTTTTGAAGTAAATACGAGGTATACATAACAGTGCACTATGTATATTATATCTTATCATGAAACATAGAAATGAGATGCGATTTTGCGATTTAAGAAGCATTAGAACTCTATTGCTACGATAGGTAGACTTCTGCAAACGCTATTTCCTCGCACGGAAGTGTCGCATTTACATTCATTTGTACTGTATGCGATGTATACGTGACACTTCGCAATAAATATTGTATCTTATCATGAAACATAGGAATGAGATGCGATATCGCGTTTTGAGATGCAATAGAAATCTAATGCTACTATGCGCAGAAATCTGCAAACGCTATTTCCTAGCAAGGAAGTGTCGCATTTACATTCATTTGAAGTGAATACGAGGAATACATGAACTTCGCAATGAATATTATGTCCTATCATGGAACATAGAAATGTGATGCGATATCGCGTTTTAAGAAGCGTTAGAATTCTATTGCATCGATACGTAGACATCTGCAAACGCTATTTCGTAGGAAGCAAGTGTCGCATTTACATTCTTTTGATGTGAATACGGGGTATACATAACACTCCACGATGATTGTTGTACCTTATCACGAAACAAAGGAATGAAATGCCACTTCGCGGTTTAAGAAGCATTAGAACTCTATTGCTTCGATACGTAGACATCTGCAAACGCTATTTCCTAGCAAGGAAGTGTCGTATTTACATTCTTTTGAAGTGAATACGCGGTATACCTGACACTTCGAAATGAGTATTATATCATATCATGAAACATAGAAATGAGATGCGATATCGCAAATTAAGAAGCATTAGTACTCTATTGCTTCGATACGTAGATATCTGGAATCGTTATTTCCTAGAAAGGAAGTGTCGCATTTCCATTCTTTTGAGGTGAATACAAGGCATACATGACACATCGCAATGAATATCATATCTTATCATGAAACATAGAAATGAGATGCGATATCGCGCTTTAAGAAGCGTTAAAAATCTATTGCTACGATACGTAGACATCTGCAAACGCTAATTCCTATCAAGGAAGGGTCGTATTTACATTCATTTGATGTGATTACAGGGTATACATAACACTGCACAATGATTACTATATCTTATCATGAAGCATAGAAATGAGATGCGATATGACGATTTAAGAAGCATTAGAACTCTATTGCTACGACACATAGACATCTGCAAACGCTATTACCTAGGATGGAAGTGTCGCATTTACAATCTGTTGAAGTGAATACGAGGTGTACATAACACTCCTGAATGAATATTATATCTTATCATGAAACATAGAAGTGAGATGCGATATCGCGTTTTAAAAAGCATTATAACTCTATTGCTAATATACGTAGATATCTGCAAACGCTATTTCCTAGCATGGAAATGTCGCATTTACATTCTTTTGGAGTGAATACGAGGTTAACATAACACTCCACAATGAATATTATATCTTATCATGAAACATTGAAATGAGATGCGATATCGCGTTTTAAGAAGCATTAGAACTCTATTGCTTCGATACGTAGACATCTGGCATCGCTCTTTCCTAGCGAGGGAGTATCACATTTACACTCATTTTAAGTGTATGCGAGATATACATGACACTTCGCAATGAATATTGTATCTTAACATGAAACATAGTAATAAGGTGCGATATCGCGTTCTAAGAAGGATTAGAACTCTATTGCTACGATACGGAGACCTCTACAAACGCTATTTCCTAGGAAGCATGTTTCGCATTTGCATTCACTTGAAGTGAATAGTGGGTATAGATAACATTCCACAATGAATGTTATATCTTCGCATGAAACATAGAAATGAGATGCGATATCGGGATTTAAAAAGCATTAGAAATCTATTGCTACGGTACGTAGATATCTGCAAACGCTATTCAATAGCAAGGAAGCGTCGCACTTACATTCTTTTGAAGTGAATACGAGGTATACATAACACTACACAATGAATATTATATCTTATGATGAAACATAGAAATCAGATGCGATATCGCGATTTAAGATGCATTAGAACACTATTGCTTCGATACGTAGACAACTGAAAGCGCTACTTCCTAGCAAGGAAATGTCGCATTTATATTCTTTTGAAGTAAATACGAGGTATACATAACAGTGCACTATGTATATTATATCTTATCATGAAACATAGAAATGAGATGCGATTTTGCGATTTAAGAAGCATTAGAACTCTATTGCTACGATAGGTAGACTTCTGCAAACGCTATTTCCTCGCACGGAAGTGTCGCATTTACATTCATTTGAAGAGTATGCGAGGTGTACATGACACTTGCTAATTAATATTATATCTTATCATGAAACATAGAAATGAGATGCGATATCGCGATTTAAGAAGCATTAGAACTCTAGTGCTTAGATACGTAGACATCTGCAGACGCTATTCCCTAGCAGGGAAGTGTCGCATTTACATTCATGTTAAGTGTAGACGAGATATACATAACACTACACAATGAATATTATATCTTATCATGAAACATAGAAATGAGAAGCGATATCGCGATTCAAGAAGCAATAGAACTCTATTGCTTAGATACGTAGACATCTGCTAACGCTATTTCTTAGCAAGGAAGTGTCGCATTTACATTCACTTGAAGTGTATGCGAGGTATACATCACACTTCGCAATGAATATTATATACTATCATGAAACATAGAAATGAGATGCGATTTCGCTACTTCAGAAGCATTACAACTCTAATGCTACGATACGTAGACATCTGCAAACGCTACTTCTTAGCAAGGGAGAGTCGCATTTACATTCATTTGAAGTGTATGCGAGGTATACATGACATTTCGCAATGATTATTATATCTTATCATGAAACATAGGAATGATATGCGGCATCGCGTTTTAAGAAGCAGTAGGACCCTATTGCTATGATACGTAGACATCTGCAAACGCTATTTCCTATCAAGGAAGTTTCGGATTTACATTCATTTGAAGTGTATGGGAGGTATATATGACACTTCGCAATGACTATTATATCTTATCATCAAACATAGAAATGTGATGCGATATCACGTTTTAAGTAGCATTAAAACCCTATTGCTTCGATACGTAGTCATCTGCAAACGCTATTTCCTAGCAAGGAAGTGTCGCATTTACATTCATTTGAAGTGTATGCGAGGTACAAGTGACACTTCGCAATGAATATTATATCTCATTATGAAACATAGAAATGGGATGCGATATCGCGTTTTAGGAAGCATTAGAAGTCTATTGCTACGATACGTAGACATCTGCAAACGCTATTTCCTAGGAAGGAAGTGTCGCATTTACATTCGTTTGAAGTGAATACGAGGTGTACATGAAACTTGGCAATGAATTTTATATCTTATCATGAAACACAGAAACGAGATGCGATATTACGATTTAAGAAGCTTTAGAATTCTATTGCTTCGATACGTAGAAATCTGCGGACGCTATTTCCTTGCAAGGAAGTGTCACATTTACATTCTGTTGATGTGAGTACGAGGTATACATGACACTTCGCAATGAATATTATATCTCATCATGAAGCATCGAAATGAAGTGCGACATCTCGTCTTAAGAAGCATTAGAACTCTATTGCTACGATACGCAGTCATCTGCGAACGCTACTTCCTAGGAAGGAAGTGTCGCATTTACATTCATTTGAAGCGTTGCCGAGAAATACATAACACTTCGCAATGAATATTATATCTAATCATGAGACATAGGAATGAGATGCTATATCGCGTTTTAAGAAGAATCAGAACTCTATTGCATCGATACGTAGAAACCTGCAAACACTATTTCCTCGCAAGGAAGGGTTGCATTTACATTCTTGTGAAAGGAATACGAGGTATAAATAACACTTCGCAATGAATATTATATCTAATCATGAGACATAGAAATGAGATGCGGTATTGCGATTTAAGAAGCATTAGAACCCTATTGCTTCGATACGTAGACATCTGCAAACGCTACTTCCTAGCAAGGAAGTGTCGCATTTACAATCTTTTGAAGTGAATACGAGGTATACATGACACTTCGCAGTGACTATTTCATCTTATCATAAAACATAGAAATGAGATGCGATATCGCGGTTTTGGAAGCATTAGATCTCTATTGCTACGATACGTAGACATCTGCAATCGCTATTTCCTAGCAAGGAAGAGTCGCATTTACATTCATTTGAAGCGTTGCCGAGAAATACATAACACTTCGCAATGAATATTATATCTAATCATGAGACATAGGAATGAGATGCTATATCGCGTTTTAAGAAGAATCAGAACTCTATTGCATCGATACGTAGAAACCTGCAAACACTATTTCCTCGCAAGGAAGGGTTGCATTTACATTCTTGTGAAAGGAATACGAGGTATAAATAACACTTCGCAATGAATATTATATCTAATCATGAGACATAGAAATGAGATGCGGTATGGCGATTTAAGAAGCATTAGAACACTATTGCCTCGATACGTAGACATCTGGTAACGCTATTTCCCAGCAAGGTAGTGTCGCATTTACATTCATTTGAAGCCTATGTGCGTTATACATGACAATTCGCAATGAGTATTATATCATATTATGAAACATAGTAATGAGATGCGATATCGCGTTTTAAGAAGCATTAGAACACTATTGCTACGATACGTAGACATCTGCAGACGCTACTTCCTAGGAAGGAAGTGTCGCATTTACATTCTTTTGAAGTGAATACGAGGTATACATGACACTCCACAATGAATATTATATCTCATCATGAAACATAGAAATGTGGAGCGATATCGCGGTTTAAGAAGCATTAGAATTCCTTTGGTACAATACGTAGACATCTGCAAACGATATTTCGTAGCAAGGAAGTGTCGCATTTACATTCTTTTGAAGCGAATACGAGGTATACATAGCAATCCACAATGAATATTATATCTTATCACGAAATATAGAAATGAGATGCGATATCTTGTTTTAAGAAGCATTATAACACGCTTGCTACGATACGTAGACATCTGCAAACGCTATTTCCAAGGAAGGAAGTGCCGCATTTACATCCATTTGAAGTGAATACGAGGAATACATGAAACTTCGCAATGAATATTATATCTTATCATGAAACATAGAAATGTGATGTGAGAGCGCGTTTTAGGAAGCATTAGAACTCTATTGCTACGATGCGTAGGCATCTGCAGACGTTGTTTCCTAGCAAGGAAGTGTCGCATTTACATTCTTCTGAAGTGTATGAGAGGTATACATGACAATTCGCAATGAATATTATATCTTATCATGAAACATAGAAATGACATGCGATATGACGTTTTGAGAAGCATTAGATCTCTATTTCTACGATACGTAGACATCTCCAAACGCTATTTCCTAGCAAGGAAGTGTCGGATTTACATTCATTTGAAGTGTATGCGAGGTATACGTAACACTTCGCAATGAATGTTATATCTTATCATGAAACATAGAAATGAGATGCGATATCGCGATTTAAGAAGCGTTAGGGCTCTATTGCTTCGATACGCAGACATCTGCAAACGCTATATCCTAGCAAGTATGTGTCGCATTTACATTCTCTTGAAGTGAATACGAGGTATACATGACACTTCGCAATGAATATTATATCTTGTAATGAAACATAGGAATGAGATGCTATCTCGCGTTTTAAGAAGAATTAGAACTCTATTTCTACGATACGTAGACATCTGCAGACGCCATTTCCTAGCAAGGGAGTGTCGCATTTACATTCATTTGAAGTGTATGCGAGGTATACATAACACTTCGCAATGATTATTATGTATTATCATGAAACATAGAAATGAGATGCGATATGGCGTTTTGAGAAGCATTAGAACACTAATGCTACGATACGTAGACATCTGCAAACGCTATTTCCTAGCAAGGAAGTGTCGCATTTACATTCATTTGAAGTGAATAAGAGGTTCACATGAGGCTTCGCAATGAATATTATCTCTTATCATGAAACATAGAAATATGATGCGACATCTCGTTTTAAGAAGCATTAGAGCTCTATTGCTTAGATACGGAGACATCTGCAATCGCTATTTCCTAGAATGGAAGTGTCGCATTTACATTCTTATGAAGTGAATACGAGGTGTACGTGACACTTCGCAATGAATATTATATCTTATCATGAAACATAGAAATGCGATGCGACATCTAGTTTTAAGAAGCATTAGAACACTTTTGTTTCGATACGTTGACATCAGCAAACGCTATTTCCTAGCAATGAAGTGTCACATTTACATTCATTTGACGTGAATACGAGTTATACATGTAACTTCACAATGAATATTATATCTTACCATGAAACATAGAAATGAGTTGCGATATCGCGGTTTAAGAAGCATTAGGTCTTCATTGCTACGATACGTAGATATCTACAAACGCTATTTCCTAGCAAGGAAGTGTCGCATTTAAATTTTTTTGAAGTGAATACAAGGTATACATAACACTCCACATTAAATATTATATCTTATCGTGAAACATAGAAATGAGATGCGATGTCGCTTTATAAGAAGCATTAGAACTCTATTGCTTCGATACGTAGATAGCTGGAAACGTAATTTCCTAGAGAGGAAGTATCACATCTACATTCACTTGAAGTGTAGACGAGGAATACATAACACCTCGCAATGAATAATATATCTTATCATGCGACATAGGAAAGAGATGCAATATCGCGTTATAAGAAGCATTAGAACTCTATTGTTACGATTCGTAGACATCTGGAGGTGCTTTTTCTTAGCAAGGAAGTGTCGCATTTACATTCTTTTGAAGTGAATACGAGGTATACATAACACTTCGCAATGAATATTATATCTTATCATGAATCGTTGAAATGAGATGCGATATCTAGATTTAAGCAGCATTAGAACACTATTGCTTCGTTACGGAGACACCTGCAAATGCTACTTCCCAGCAAGGAAGTGTCGCATTTACATTCACTTGAAGTGTATGGGAGGTATAAATGACACTTCGCAATTAACGTTATATCTTATCATGAAACATAGAAATGAAATGCGATATCGGGTTTTGAGAAGCATTAGATCTCTGTTGCTACGATACGTAGACATCTGCCAACGCTATTTCCTAGCAAGATAGTGTCGCATTTACATTCTTTTGAGGTGAATACCAAGTATACATGACACTTCGCAATGAATATTATATCTTATCATGAAACATAGAAATGAGATGCGATATCGCGTTATGAGAAGCATTACAACCTTATGCTACGATACGTGGACTTCTGCAAACGTTATTTCCTAGTAAGGAAGTGTCGCATTTACATTCTTTTGAGGTTAATACGATGTAGACATAACACTTCGCAATGAACAGTATATTCTATCATGAAACATAGAAATGAGATGCGATATCTCGTTTTAAGAAGCATTAAAACTCTATTGCTACGATACGTAGACATCTGCTAACGCTATTTCCTAGCATGGAAGTGGCGCATTTACATTCACTTGAAGTGTACGGGAGGTGTAAGTGACACTTCGCAATGAATATTATATCTTATAATGAAACATAGAAATGAAATGCGATATCGGGTGTTGAGAAGCATTAGAACACTGTTGCTACGATACGTAGACATCTGCCAACGCTATTTCCTAGGAAGATGGTGTCGCATTTACATTCATTAGAAGCGTATGCGAGGAATACGTAACACTTCGCAATGAATATTATATCTTATCATGAAACGTTCAAATGAGATGCCATATCTAGTTTTAAGAAGCATTAGAACTCTATTGCTTCGATACGTAGACATCTGCAAACGCTATTTCCTAGCAAGGAAGTGTAGCATTTACATTCATTTGAAGTGTATGCGAGGTATATGTGACACTTCGCAATGAATATTATATCTTATCATGAAGCATAGATATGGGATGCCACATCGCGTTTTGAGAAGCATTAGAACTCTAATGCTACGATACGTAGACACCTGCAAGCTCTATTTCCTAGAAAGGAAGTGTCGCATTGACATTCTATTAAAGTGAATACCAGGAATACATAATACTCCACAATGAATATTATATCATATCAAGAAACATAGAAATGAGATGCTATATCGCGTTTTGAGTATCATTAGAACTCTATTGCAACGATACGGAGACATCTGCAAACGCTACTTGCTTGCAAGGAAGTGTCGCATTTACATTCTTTTGCAGTGAATACGAGGTATACATGACACTTCGCAATGAATATTATATCTTAGCATGAAACATAGAAATGAGATGCGATATCGCGTTTTAAGAAGCATTAGAACTCTATTGCTACGATACGTAGATATCTGCAGACGCTACTTCCTGGCAAGGAAGTGTCGCATTTACATTCTTTTGAAGTGAATACGAGGTATACACAACACTCCACAATGTATATTATATCTTATCTTGAAACATAGAAGCAAATATCTGGAAACGACATTACCTAGCAAGGAAGTGTCGCATTTACATTCTTTTGAAGTGTAGACGAGATATACATAACACTGCACAATGAATATTATATCTTATCATGAAACATAGAAATGAGATGCGATATCACGTTTTGAGAAGCATTAGAACTCTATTGCTTCGATATATAGACATCTGGAATCGCTATTTCCTAGCAAGGATGTGTGGCATTTACATTCATTTGAAGTGTATGCGAGGAATACATGACACTTCGCAATGAATATTACATCTTATAATGAAACATAGAAATGAGATGCGGTATCGCGTTTTAAGATGCATTAGAACTCTATTGCTACGATACGTAGACATCTGCAGACGTTATTTCCTACCAAGGAAGTGTCGCATTTACATTCCTTTGATGTGAATACGAGGTATACATAACACTCCACAATGAATATTATATTTTATCAGTAAGCATATAAATAGGGAGCGATTTGGGGTTTAGGAAGCATTAGAACCATATTGCTTCGTTACGTAGACATCTGCCATCGCTATTTCCTAGCAAGGAAGTGTCGCATTTACATTCATTTGAAGTGTATGCGAGGTATTCAAGACACTTCGCAATGAATATTATATCTAATCATGAAACATAGAAATGAGTTGCGATATCGCGTTTTAGAAGGATTAGAACTCCAATTCTACGATACGTAGACATCTGCGAACGCTATTTCCTAGCAAGGAAGTGTCGCACTTACATTCTTTTGAAGTGAGTAGGAGGTATACATAACACTCCACAATGAATATTATATCTTATAATGAAACGTTAAAACGGGATGCGTTATCTCGATTTAAGAATCATTAGAACCATATTTCTTCGATGCGTAGACATCTGCAAAAGCTATTTCCTAGCAAGGAAGTGTCGCATTTACATTCGTTTGACGTGTGTGCCAAGTATACTTGACACTTCGCACTGAATATTAATACTTATCATGAATCATAGAAGAGAGATGCGATATCGCGGTTTAAGAAGCATTAGAACAATATTGCTACGATACGTAGACTTCTGCAGACGCTATTTCCTAGCAAGGAAGTGTCGCATTTACATTCTTTTGAAGTGAATACGAGGAATAAATAACAATCCCAAATGCACATTATACCTGATCACGAAACATAGAAATGAGATGCGATATCGCGATTTAAGAAGCATTAGAACTCTATTGCTACGATTCGGAGACATCTGCAAACGCTATTTCCTAGCAAGGAAGTGTCGCATTTACATTCATTTGAAGTGAATACGAGGAATACATGAAACTTCGCAATAAATATTATATCTTATCATGAAACATAGAAATCGGATACGATATCGCGTTTTGAGATGCAATAGAAATCTAATACTACGATACGCAGAAATCTGCAAACGCTATTTCCTTGCAAGGAAGTGTCGCATTTACATTCATTTGAAGTGTATGCGAGGTATACAAGATACTTCGCAATGAATATTACGTCTTACCATGATTCATAGAATTGAGATGCGATATCGCGTTTTGAGAAGCACTAGAACTCTATTGCTACGATACATAGACATCTGCAAACGCTATTTCAAACGCTAGCAAGGAAGTGTCGCATTTACATTCTATTGAGGTGAATACGATGTATACATAACACTGCACAATGAATATTATATCTTATCATAAAACACAGAAATGAGATGCGATATCGCGTTTTAAGAAGCATTGGAACTCTATTGCTACGATACGTATGCATCTGGAAACGCTATTCAATAGCAAGGTAGTGTCGCATTTACATTCCATTGAAGTGAATACGAGGTATACATAACAATCCACAATGAATTTTATACCATATAACGAAACATAGAAATGAAATGCGATATCGCGTTTTAAGAAGCATTAGAACTATATTGCTACGATATGCAGACACCTGCAAACGCTATTTCCTAGCAAGGATGTGTCGCATTTACATTCTTTTGAAGTGAATACGAGGTATACATGACACTTCGCAATGAATAATATATCTTATCATGCGACATAGGAAGGAGATGCGATATCGCGTTTTAAGAAGCATTAGAACTCTATTGGTACGATTCGTAGACATCTGGAGGTGCCTTTTCCTAGCAAGGAATGTCGCATTTACATTCTTTTGAAGTGAATACGAGGTATACATAGCACTTCGCAATGAATGTTATATCTTATCATGACACATAGAGATGTGATGCGATATCTCGATTTAAGAAGCATTAGAATCCTATTGCTTCTATACGTAGACACCTGCAAATGCTATTTCCTAGCAAGGATGTGTCGCATTTACATTCTTTTGAAGTGAATACGAGGTATACATAACACTTCGCAATGAACATTGTATCTTATCATGACACATAGGGATGTGATGCGATATCGCGTTTTAACAAGCATTAGAATCCTATTGCTTCTATACGTAGACATCTGCAAACGCAATTTCCTAGCAAGGAAGTGTCGCATTTACATTCATTTGAAGCGTATGCGAGGTATACATGACACTCCATAACGAATATTATATCTTATCACGAATCATGGAAATGAGATGCGATATCGCGTTTTAAGAAGCATTAGAACTCCATTGCTTCGATACGTAGACGTCTGCAAACGCTATTTACTAGCAAGGAAGAGTCGCACTTACTTTCTTTTGAAGTGAATACGAGGTATACATAACACTGCACATTGAATATTATATCTTATCATGAAACATAGAAATGAGATGCGATATCGCGTTTTTAGTAGCATTAGAACTCTAATGCTACGATACGTAGACACCTGCCAGCGCTATTTCCTAGAAAGGAAGTGTCGCATGGACATTCTTATGAAGTGAATACCAGGAATACATAATACTCCACAATGAATATTATATCTTATCATAAAACATAGAAATGAGATGCGATATGGCGTTTTAAGAAGCATTAGAACTCTATTGCTACGATACGTAGATATCTGGAAACGCTATTTCCTAGCAAGGAAGTGTCGCACATTTACTTTCATTTGAAGAGAATACGAAGTATACATGACACTTCGCAATGAATATTATATCTTATCATGAAACATAGAAATGAGATGCGATATCGCGTTTAAAGAAGCATTAGAAGTCTAATTCTACGATACGTAGACATCTGCAAACGCTATTTCCTAGCAAGGAAGTGTCGCATTTACATTCCATTGAAGCGAATACGAGGTATACATAACAATCCACAATGAATTTTATGCCATATAACGAAACATAGAAATGAAATGCGATATCGCGTTTTAAGAAGCATTAGAAATATATTGCTACGATACGTAGACACCTGCAAATGCTATTTCCTAGAAACGATATGTCGCATTTACATTCTTTTGAAGTGAATACGAGGTATACATGACTCTTTGCAACTAATATTATACCTTATTACGAAACATAGTAATGAAATACGTCATCTCGTTTTAAGAAGCATTAGAAACCTATTTTTTCGATACGTAGACATTTGGAAACGCTTTTTCCTACAAGGAAGTGTCGCATTTGCATTCTTCTGAAGTGAATACAAGGTATACATTACACTTCGCAATTAATATTATATCTTATCATGAAGCATAGAAATGAGATGCGATATCCCGCTTCAAGAAGCATTAGAACTCTATTGCTTCGATACGTAGACATCTGCAATAGCTATTTCCTAGCATGGAAGTGTCGCATTTATATTCTTTTGAAGTGAGTGTGAGGTATACATAACATTGCACAATGAATATTATATATTATCATGAAACATAGAAATGAGATGCGATATCTCGTTTTAATAAGCATTATAACACGCTTGCTACGATACGTAGACATCTCCAATAGCTATTTCCTAGCAAGGAAGTGTCGCATTTATATTCTTTTGAAGTGAATGCGAGGTATACATAACATTGCACAATGAATATTATATATTATCATGAAACATAGAAATGAGATGCGATATCGCGATATAAGATGCAATAGAACTTTATTGCTTCGATACGTAGACATCTGCAATAGCTATTTCCTAGCAAGGAAGTGTCGCATTTACATTCTTAGGAAGTGTAGACGAGATATACATAACACTCCACAATGAATATTGTATCTTATCATGAAACATATAATTGAGGATCGATTCGCGTTTTAAGAAGCATTAGAACACTATTGCTACGATACGTAGACATCTGCAGACGCTATTTCCTAGCAAGGAAGTGTCGCATTTACATTCTTTTGAAGTGAATACGAGGTATACATAGCACTCCACAATGAATATTATATCTTATCATGTAACGTAGAATTGTGGTGCGATATCGCGATTTAAGAAGCATTGGGATACTATTGCTTCGATACGTAGACATCTGGAAACGCTACTTCCTTGGAAGGATGTGTCGCATTTACATTCTTTTGATGTGAATACGAGGTATACATGACTCTTCGCAATGAATATTATATCTCATCATGAAACATAGAAATGAGGTGCGACATCTCGTTTTAAGAAGCATTAGAACTCTATTGTTTCCATACCAAGTCATCTTGAAACGCTATTTCCTAGCAAGGAAGTGTCGCAATTACATTCCTTTCAAGTGAATACGAGGTATACATGACACTTCGCAATGAATATTATATCTCATCATTAAACATAGAAATGAGTTGCGATATCAAGTTTTAAGAAGCATTAGAACTCTATTGCTTCGATACCTAGACATCTGCAAACGTTATTTTCTAGCAAGGAAGTGTCGCATTTACATTCATTTGAAGTGTAGACGAGGAATACATAACACTTCGTAATGAATATTATATCATATCATGAAACATAGAAATGGGATGCGATATCGCGTTTTAAGAAGCATTAGAACTCTATGGCTTCGATACGTAGACATGTGCAAACGTTATTTTCAAGCATGGAAGTGTCGCATTTACATTCATTTGTAGTGTAGACGAGGAAAACATAACACTTCGTAATGAATATTATATCTTAACATGAAACATTGAAATGAGATGCGATATCGCGTTTTCAGAAGCATTCGAACTCTATTGCTTCGATACGTAGACAGCTGGAAACGTAATATTCTAGAAAGGAAGTGTCGCATTTAAATTCATTTGATGTGTGTGCGAGGTACACATGACACCGCGCAATGAATATTATATCTTATCATGAACCATAGATATGAGATACGATATCGCGATTTAAGAAGCATCAGAACACTATTGCTTCGATACGTAGACTACTGCGAACGCTACTTCCTAGCAAGGAAGTGTCGTACTTACATTCATTTGAAGTGTATACGAGGTATACATAACACCGCAATGAATATTATATCTTATCATGAAACATCGAAATGAGATGAGATATCTCGTTTTATGGAGCACTATAACTCTATTCCTTCGATACGAAGACATCTACAAACGCTATTTCCTAGCAAGGAAGTGACGCATTTACACTCATTTGAAGTGTATGCGTGGTATAAGTGACAATTCGCAATGAATATTTTATCTTATCATGAACATAGAAATGAGATGCGATATCGCTTTTTACGAAGCATTAGAACTCTATTGCTACGATACGTATGCATCTGGAAACGCTATTCAATAGCAAGGTAGTGTCGCATTTACATTCTATTGAAGTGAATACGAGGTATACATAACAATCCACAATGAATTTTATACCATATAACGAAACATAGAAATGAAATGCGATATCGCGTTTTAAGAAGCATTAGAACTATATTGCTACGATACGTCGACACCTGCAAACGCTATTTCCTAGCAAGGATGTGTCGCATTTACATTCTTTTGAAGTGAATACGAGGTATACATGACACTTCGCAATGAATAATATATCTTATCATGCGACATAGGAAAGAGATGCGATATCGCGTTTTAAGAAGCATTAGAACTCTATTGGTACGATTCGTAGACATCTGGAGGTGCCTTTTCCTAGCAAGGAAGTGTCGCATTTACATTCTTTTGAAGTGAATACGAGGTATATATAGCACTTCGCAATGAATGCTACATCTTATCATGACACATAGAGATGTGATGCGATATCGCGATTTAAGATGCATTAGAATCCTATTGCTTCTATACGTAGACACCTGCAAATGCTATTTCCTAGCAAGGATGTGTCGCATTTACATTCTATTGAAGTGAATACGAGGTATACACAACACTTCGCAATGAATATTATATCTTATCATGACACATAGGGATGTGATGCGATATCGCATTTTAACAAGCATTAGAATCCTATTGCTTCTATACGTAGACATCTGCAAACGCAATTTCCTAGCAAGGAAGTGTCGCATTTACATTCATTTGAAGCGTATGCGAGGTATACATGACACTCCATAATGAATATTATATCTTATCACGAATCATGGAAATGAGATGCGGTATCGCGTTTTAAGAAGCATTAGAACTCCATTGCTTCGATACGTAGACGTCTGCAAACGCCATTTACTAGCAAGGAAGAGTCGCACTTACTTTCTTTTGAAGTGAATACGAGGTATACATAACACTGCACATTGAATATTATATCTTATCATGAAACATAGAAATGAGATGCGATATGGCGTTTTAAGAAGCATTAGAACTCTATTGCTACGATACGTAGATATCTGGAAACGCTATTTCCTAGCAAGGAAGTGTCGCATTTACTTTCATTTGAAGTGAATACGAAGTATACATGACACTTCGCAATGAATATTATATCTTATCATGAAACATAGAAATGAGATGCGATATCGCGTTTAAAGAAGCATTAGAAGTCTAATTCTACGATACGTAGACATCTGCAAACGCTATTTCCTAGCAAGGAAGTGTCGCATTCACATTCATTTGAAGTGTATGCGCGGAACACATAACACTTCGTAATGAATATTATATCTTAACATGAAACATTGAATTGAAATGCGATATCGCGTTTTAAAAAGCACTAGAAACCTATTCCTTCGATACGTAGGCAACTACAAACGCTATTTCCTAGCAAGGAAGTGACGCATTTACATTCCATTGAAGTGAATACGAGGTATACATAACAATCCACAATGAATTTTATGCCATATAACGAAACATAGAAATGAAATGCGATATCGCGTTTTAAGAAGCATTAGAAATATATTGCTACGATACGTAGACACCTGCAAATGCTATTTCCTAGAAACGATATGTCGCATTTACATTCTTTTGAAGTGAATACGAGGTATACATGACTCTTCGCAATTAATATTATACCTTATTACGAAACATAGTAAAGAAATACGTCATCTCGTTTTAAGAAGCATTAGAAACCTATTTTTTCGATACGTAGACATTTGGAAACGCTTTTTCCTACAAGGAAGTGTCGCATTTACATTCTTCTGAAGTGAATACAAGGTATACATTACACTTCGCAATTAATATTATATCCTATCATGAAGCATAGAAATGAGATTCGATATCCCGCTTCAAGAAGCATTAGAACTCTATTGCTTCGATACGTAGACATCTGCAATAGCTATTTCCTAGCATGGAAGTGTCGCATTTATATTCTTTTGAAGTGAGTGCGAGGTATACATAACATTGCACAATGAATATTATATATTATCATGAAACATAGAAATGAGATGCGATATCTCGTTTTAATAAGCATTATAACACGCTTGCTACGATACGTAGACATCTCCAATAGCTATTTCCTAGCAAGGAAGTGTCGCATTTATATTCTTTTGAAGTGAATGCGAGGTATACATAACATTGCATAATGAATATTATATCTTATCATGAAACGTAGAAGTGAGATGCGATATCGCGATTTAAGAAGCATTACAACTCTATTGCTTCGATCCGTAGACATCTGCAAACGCTAGTTCCTAGCAAGGAAGTGTTGCATTTACATTCTTTTGAAGTGAATACGAGGTATACATGACACTCCACAATGAATATTATATCTTATCATGAAACATAGAAATGAGATGCGATATCTCGTTTTAAGAAGCATTAGAACCCCTTTGCTTCGATACATAGACATCTGCCAACGCTATTTCCTAGCAAGGGAGAGTCGCATTTACATTCATTTGAAGTGAATACGAGGTATACATAACACCGCACAATGAATATTATATCTTATAGTGTAGGGTAGAATTGAGATGCAATATCGCGTTTTAAGAAGCATTAGAACTCTGTTGCTTCGATACGTAGACGTCTGCCATCGCAATTACCTAGCAAGGAAGTGTCGCATTTACATTCATTTGAAGTGTAAGCGAGGTATACAAGATACTTCGCAATGAATATTACGTCTTACCATGATTCATAGAATTGAGATGCGATATCGCGTTTTGAGAAGCACTAGAACTCTATCGCTACGATACATAGACATCTGCAAACGCTATTTCCTAGCAAGGAAGTGTCGCATTTACATTCTATTGAGGTGAATACGATGTATACATAACACTGCACAATGAATATTATATCTTATCATAAAACACAGAAATGTGATGCGATATCTCGTTTTAAGAAGCATTAGTACTCTATTGCTACGTAGATGTCTGCAGACGCTATTTACTAGCAAGGAAGTGTCGCATTTACATTCTTTTGTAGTGAATGCGAGGTATACATAACACTCCACAATGAATATTATATCTTATCATGAACCATAGAAATGAGATGCGATATCGCGTTTTAAGAAGCATTGGAACTCTATTGCTACGATACGTATACATCTGGAAACGCTATTCAATAGCAAGGTAGTGTCGCATTTACATTCCATTGAAGTGAATACGAGGTATACATAACAATCCACAATGAATTTTATACCATATAACGAAACATAGAAATGAAATGCGATATCGCGTTTTAAGAAGCATTAGAACTATAATGCTACGATACGTAGACACCTGCAAACGCTATTTCCTAGCAAGGATGTGTCGCATTTACATTCTTTTGAAGTGAATACGAGGTATACATGACACTTCGCAATGAATAATATATCTTATCATGCGACATAGGAAGCAGATGCGATATCGCGTTTTAAGAAGCATTAGAACTCTATTGGTACGATTCGTAGACATCTGGAGGTGCCTTTTCCTAGCAAGGAAGTGTCGCATTTACATTCATTTGAAGTGAATACGAGGTATACATAACACTTCGCAATGAATATTATATCTTATCATGACACATAGGAATGTGATGCGATATCGCGTTTTAACAAGCACTAGAATCCTATTGCTTCTATACGTAGACATCTGCAAACGCAATTTCCTAGCAAGGAAGTGTCGCATTTACATTCATTTGAAGCGTATGCGAGGTATACATGACACTCCATAATGAATATTATATCTTATCACGAATCATGGAAATGAGATGCGATATCGCGTTTTAAGAAGCATTAGAACTCCATTGCTTCGATACGTAGACGTCTGCAAACGCCATTTACTAGCAAGGAAGAGTCGCACTTACTTTCTTTTGAAGTGAATACGAGGTATACATAACACTGCACATTGAATATTATATCTTATCATGAAACATAAAAATGAGATGCGATATCGCGTTTTTAGTAGCATTAGAACTCTAATGCTACGATACGTAGACACCTGCCAGCGCTATTTCCTAGAAAGGAAGTGTCGCATGGACATTTTTATGAAGTGAATACCAGGAATACATAATACTCCACAATGAATATTATATCTTATCATAAAACATAGAAATGAGATGCGATATGGCGTTTTAAGAAGCATTAGAACTCTATTGCTACGGTACGTAGATATCTGGAAACGCTATTTCCTAGCAAGGAAGTGTCGCATTTACTTTCATTTGAAGTGAATACGAAGTATACATGACACTTCGCAATGAATATTATATCTTATCATGAAACATAGAAATGAGATGCGATATCGCGTTTAAAGAAGCATTAGAAGTCTAATTCTACGATACGTAGACATCTGCAAACGCTATTTCCTAGCAAGGAAGTGTCGCATTTACATTCTTTTGAAGTGTATGCGAGGTACACATGACACTTCGCAATGAATATTATATCTTATAATGAAACATAGAAATGAGATGCGATATCGCGTTTTAAGAAGCATTGGAACTCTATTGTTACGATAGGTAGTCATCTGCAGACGCAATTATCTAGCAGGGAAGTGTCGCATTTACATTCTTTTGAAGTTAATGCGAGATATTCATGACACTTCGCAATGAATACTATATCTTATCATGAAACATGGTAATAAGATGCGATATCGCGTTCTAAGAAGGATTAGAAATCTATTGCTACGATACGTGGATATCAGCAGACGCTATTTCCTAGCAAGGATGTGCCGCATTTACAATCTATTGAAGTGAATACAAGGTATACATAACACTCCACAATGAATATTATATCTTATCATGAAACATAGAAATGAGATGCGATATCGCGATATAAGGAGGATTAGAACTCTATTGCTTCGATACGTAGACGTCTGCAAACGCTATTTCCTAGCAAGGAAGTGTCACATTTACATTCTTTTGAAGTGAATACGACGCATACACGATACTTCGCAATGAATATTATATCATATCATAAAACATTAAAATGACATGCGAAATCTCGTCCTAAGAAGCATTATAACTCTGTCGCTTCGATACGTAGACATCTGCAAACGGTATTTCATATCAAGGAAGTGTTGCACTTACACACTTTTGAAGTGATTACGAGGTATACATAACAGTCCACAATGAATATTATATCTTATCATGAAACATAGAAATGAGATGCGATATGGCGTTTTAAGAAGCATTAGAACTCTATTGCTACGGTACGTAGATATCTGGAAACGCTATTTCCTAGCAAGGAAGTGTCGCATTTACTTTCATTTGAAGTGAATACGAAGTATACATGACACTTCGCAATGAATATTATATCTTATCATGAAACATAGAAATGAGATGCGATATCGCGTTTAAAGAAGCATTAGAAGTCTAATTCTACGATACGTAGACATCTGCAAACGCTATTTCCTAGCAAGGAAGTGTCGCATTTACATTCATTTGAAGTGTATGCGAGGAACACATAACACTTCGTAATGAATATTATATCTTAACATGAAACATTGAATTGAAATGCGATATCGCGTTTTAAAAAGCACTAGAACTCTATTCCTCCGATACGTAGACAACTACAAACGCTATTTCCTAGCAAGGAAGTGACGCATTTACATTCCATTGAAGTGAATACGAGGTATACATAACAATCCACAATGAATTTTATACCATATAACGAAACATAGAAATGAAATGCGATATCGCGTTTTAAGAAGCATTAGAAATATATTGCTACGATACGTAGACACCTGCAAATGCTATTTCCTAGAAACGATATGTCGCATTTACATTCTTTTGAAGTGAATACGAGGTATACATGACTCTTCGCAATTAATATTATACCTTATTACGAAACATAGTAATGAAATACGTCATCTCGTTTTAAGGAGCATTAGAAACCTATTTTTTCGATACGTAGACATTTGGAAACGCTTTTTCCTACAAGGAAGTGTCGCATTTACATTCTTCTGAAGTGAATACAAGGTATACATTACACTTCGCAATTAATATTATATCTTATCATGAAGCATAGAAATGAGATGCGATATCCCGCTTCAAGAAGCATTAGAACTCTATTGCTTCGATACGTAGACATCTGCAATAGCTATTTCCTAGCATGGAAGTGTCGCATTTATATTCTTTTGCAGTGAGTGCGAGGTATACATAACATTGCACAATGAATATTATATATTATCATGAAACATAGAAATGAGATGCGATATCTCGTTTTAATAAGCATTATAACACGCTTGCTACGATACGTAGACATCTCCAATAGCTATTTCCTAGCAAGGAAGTGTCGCATTTATATTCTTTTGAAGTGTAGACGAGGAATACATAACACTTCGTAATGAATATTATATCATATCATGATACATAGAAATGGGATGCGATATCGCGTTTTAAGAAGCATTAGAACTCTATGGCTTCGATACGTAGACATGTGCAAACGTTATTTTCAAGCATGGAAGTGTCGCATTTACATTCATTTGTAGTGTAGACGAGGAAAACGTAACACTTCGTAATGAATATTATATCTTAACATGAAACATTGAAATGAGATGCGATATCGCGGTTTCAGAAGCATTCGAACTCTATTGCTTCGATACGTAGACAGCTGGAAACGTAATATTCTAGAAAGGAAGTGTCGCATTTAAATTCATTTGATGTGTGTGCGAGGTACACATGACACCGCGCAATGAATATTATATCTTATCATGAACCATAGATATGAGATACGATATCGCGATTTAAGAAGCATCAGAACACTATTGCTTCGATACGTAGACTACTGCGAACGCTACTTCCTAGCAAGGAAGTGTCGCACTTACATTCATTTGAAGTGTATACGAGGTATACATAACACCGCAATGAATATTATATCTTATCATGAAACATCGAAATGAGATGAGATATCTCGTTTTATGGAGCACTATAACTCTATTCCTTAGATACGAAGACATCTACAAACGCTATTTCCTAGCAAGGAAGTGACGCATTTACACTCATTTGAAGTGTATGCGTGGTATAAGTGACAATTCGCAATGAGTATTTTATCTTATCATGAACATAGAAATGAGATGCGATATCGCTTTTTACGAAGCATTAGAACTCTATTGCTACGATACGTATGCATCTGGAAACGCTATTCAATAGCAAGGTAGTGTCGCATTTACATTCCATTGAAGTGAATACGAGGTATACATAACAATCCACAATGAATTTTATACCATATAACGAAACATAGAAATGAAACGCGATATCGCGTTTTAAGAAGCATTAGAACTATATTGCTACGATAAGTAGACACCTGCAAACGCTATTTCCTAGCAAGGATGTGTCGCATTTGCATTCTTTTGAAGTGAATACGAGGTATACATGACACTTCGCAATGAATAATATATCTTATCATGCGACATAGGAAGGAGATGCGATATCGCGTTTTAAGAAGCATTAGAACTCTATTGGTACGATTCGTAGACATCTGGAGGTGCCTTTTCCTAGCAAGGAATGTCGCATTTACATTCTTTTGAAGTGAATACGAGGTATACATAGCACTTCGCAATGAATGTTATATCTTATCATGACACATAGAGATGTGATGCGATATCGCGATTTAAGAAGCATTAGAATCCTATTGCTTCTATACGTAGACACCTGCAAATGCTATTTCCTAGCAAGGATGTGTCGCATTTACATTCTTTTGAAGTGAATACGAGGTATACATAACACTTCGCAATGAATATTATATCTTATCATGACACATAGGGATGTGATGCGATATCGCGTTTTAACAAGCATTAGAATCCTATTGCTTCTATACGTAGACATCTGCAAACGCAATTTCCTAGCAAGGAAGTGTCGCATTTACATTCATTGAAGCGTATGCGAGGTATACATGACACTCCATAATGAATATTATATCTTATCACGAATCATGGAAATGAGATGCGATATCGCGTTTTAAGAAGCATTAGAACTCCATTGCTTCGATACGTAGACGTCTGCAAACGCCATTTACTAGCAAGGAAGAGTTGCACTTACTTTCTTTTGAAGTGAATACGAGGTATACATAACACTGCACATTGAATATTATATCTTATCATGAAACATAGAAATGAGATGCGATATCGCGTTTTTAGTAGCATTAGAACACTCATGCTACGATACGTAGACACCTGCCAGCGCTATTTCCTAGAAAGGAAGTGTCGCATGGACATTTTTATGAAGTGAATACCAGGAATACATAATACTCCACAATGAATATTATATCTTATCATAAAACATAGAAATGAGATGCGATATGGCGTTTTAAGAAGCATTAGAACTCTATTGCTACGGTATGTAGATATCTGGAAACGCTATTTCCTAGCAAGGAAGTGTCGCATTTACTTTCATTTGAAGTGAATACGAAGTATACATGACACTTCGCAATGAATATTATATCTTATCATGAAACATAGAAATGAGATGCGATATCGCGTTTAAAGAAGCATTAGAAGTCTAATTCTACGACACGTAGACATCTGCAAACGCTATTTCCTAGCAAGGAAGTGTCGCATTTACATTCTTTTGAAGTGTATGCGAGGTACACATGACACTTCGCAATGAATATTATATCTTATAATGAAACATAGAAATGAGATGCGATATCGCGTTTTAAGAAGCATTGGAACTCTATTGTTACGATAGGTAGTCATCTGCAGACGCAATTATCTAGCAGGGAAGTGTCGCATTTACATTCTTTTGAAGTTAATGCGAGATATTCATGACACTTCGCAATGAATACTATATCTTATCATGAAACATAGTAATAAGATGCGATATCGCGTTCTAAGAAGGATTAGAACTCTATTGCTACGATACGTGGATATCAGCAGACGCTATTTCCTAGCAAGGATGTGCCGCATTTACAATCTATTGAAGTGAATACAAGGTATACATAACACTCCACAATGAATATTATATCTTATCATGAAACATAGAAATGAGATGCGATATCGCGATATAAGGAGGATTAGAACTCTATTGCTTCGATACGTAGACGTCTGCAAACGCTATTTCCTAGCAAGGAAGTGTCACATTTACATTCTTTTGAAGTGAATACGACGCATACACGATACTTCGCAATGAATATTATATCATATCATAAAACATTAAAATGACATGCGAAATCTCGTCCTAAGAAGCATTATAACTCTGTCGCTTCGATACGTAGACATCTGCAAACGGTATTTCATATCAAGGAAGTGTTGCACTTACACACTTTTGAAGTGATTACGAGGTATACATAACAGTCCACAATGAATATTATATCTTATCATGAAACATAGAAATGAGATGCGATATGGCGTTTTAAGAAGCATTAGAACTCTATTGCTACGATACGTAGATATCTGGAAACGCTATTTCCTAGCAAGGAAGTGTCGCATTTACTTTCATTTGAAGTGAATACGAAGTATACATGACACTTCGCAATGAATATTATATCTTATCATGAAACATAGAAATGAGATGCGATATCGCGTTTAAAGAAGCATTAGAAGTCTAATTCTACGATACGTAGACATCTGCAAACGCTATTTCCTAGCAAGGAAGTGTCGCATTTACATTCATTTGAAGTGTATGCGAGGAACACATAACACTTCGTAATGAATATTATATCTTAACATGAAACATTGAATTGAAATGCGATATCGCGTTTTAAAAAGCACTAGAACTCTATTCCTCCGATACGTAGACAACTACAACCGCTATTTCCTAGCAAGGAAGTGACGCATTTACATTCCATTGAAGTGAATACGAGGTATACATAACAATCCACAATGAATTTTATACCATATAACGAAACATAGAAATGAAATGCGATATCGCGTTTTAAGAAGCATTAGAAATATATTGCTACGATACGTAGACACCTGCAAATGCTATTTCCTAGAAACGATATGTCGCATTTACATTCTTTTGAAGTGAATACGAGGTATACATGACTCTTTGCAATTAATATTATACCTTATTACGAAACATAGTAATGAAATACGTCATCTCGTTTTAAGAAGCATTAGAAACCTATTTTTTCGATACGTAGACATTTGGAAACGCTTTTTCCTACAAGGAAGAATCGCATTTACATTCTTCTGAAGTGAATACAAGGTATACATTACACTTCGCAATTAATATTATATCTTATCATGAAGCATAGAAATGAGATGCGATATCCCGCTTCAAGAAGCATTAGAACTCTATTGCTTCGATACGTAGACATCTGCAATAGCTATTTCCTAGCATGGAAGTGTCGCATTTATATTCTTTTGAAGTGAGTGTGAGGTATACATAACATTGCACAATGAATATTATATATTATCATGAAACATAGAAATGAGATGCGATATCTCGTTTTAATAAGCATTATAACACGCTTGCTACGATACGTAGACATCTCCAATAGCTATTTCCTAGCAAGGAAGTGTCGCATTTATATTCTTTTGAAGTGAATGCGAGGTATACATAACACTGCACAATGAATATTATATATTATCATGAAACATAGAAATGAGATGCGATATCGCGATATAAGATGCAATAGAACTTTATTGCTTCGATACGTAGACATCTGCAATAGCTATTTCCTAGCAAGGAAGTGTCGCATTTACATTCTTAGGAAGTGTAGACGAGATATACATAACACTCCACAATGAATATTGTATCTTATCATGAAACATATAATTGAGGATCGATTCGCGTTTTAAGAAGCCTTAGAACACTATTGCTACGATACGTAGACATCTGCAGACGCTATTTCCTAGCAAGGAAGTGTCGCATTTACATTCTTTTGAAGTGAATACGAGGTATACATAGCACTCCACAATGAATATTATATCTTATCATGTAACGTAGAATTGTGGTGCGATATCGCGATTTAAGAAGCATTGGGATACTATTGCTTCGATACGTAGACATCTGGAAACGCTACTTCCTTGGAAGGATGTGTCGCATTTACATTCTTTTGACGTGAATACGAGGTATACATGACTCTTCGCAATGAATATTATATCTCATCATGAAACATAGAAATGAGGTGCGACATCTCGTTTTAAGAAGCATTAAAACTCTATTGTTTCCATACCAAGTCATCTTGAAACGCTATTTCCTAGCAAGGAAGTGTCGCAATTACACTCATTTGAAGTGTATGCGTGGTATAAGTGACAATTCGCAATGAATATTTTATCTTATCATGAACATAGAAATGAGATGCGATATCGCTTTTTACGAAGCATTAGAACTCTATTGCTACGATACGTATGCATCTGGAAACGCTAATCAATAGCAAGGTAGTGTCGCATTTACATTCCATTGAAGTGAATACGAGGTATACATAACAATCCACAATGAATTTTATACCATATAACGAAACATAGAAATGAAATGCGATATCGCGTTTTAAGAAGCATTAGAACTCCATTGCTTCGATACGTAGACGTCTGCAAACGCCATTTACTAGCAAGGAAGAGTCGCACTTACTTTCTTTTGAAGTGAATACGAGGTATACATAACACTGCACATTGAATATTATATCTTATCATGAAACATAAAAATGAGATGCGATATCGCGTTTTTAGTAGCATTAGAACTCTAATGCTGCGATACGTAGACACCTGCCAGCGCTATTTCCTAGAAAGGAAGTGTCGCATGGACATTTTTATGAAGTGAATACCAGGAATACATAATACTCCACAATGAATATTATATCTTATCATAAAACATAGAAATGAGATGCGATATGGCGTTTTAAGAAGCATTAGAACTCTATTGTTACGGTACGTAGATATCTGGAAACGCTATTTCCTAGCAAGGAAGTGTCGCATTTACTTTCATTTGAAGTGAATACGAAGTATACATGACACTCCACAATGAACATTATATCTTATCATGAAACATAGAAATGAGATGCGATATCTCGTTTTAAGAAGCATTAGAACTCTATTTCTTCGATGCGTAGACATCTGGAAACGTTATTTCCTGGAAAGGAAGTGTCGCATTTACATTTATTTGAAGTGTAGGCGAGGAATACATAACACTTCGCAATGTATATTATATCTTATCTTGAAACATAGAAGTGAGATGCGATATCGCGATTTAAGGAGAATTAGAACTCTATTGCTATGATACGTAGACATCTGGAAACTCTATTTCCTAGCAAGGAAGAGTCGCAATTACATACTTTTGATGTGAATACGAGGGATACATAACACTTCGCAATGAATATTATATCCTATCATGAAACATAGAAGTGAGATGTGACATCCCGTTTTAAGAAGCATTAGAACTGTATTGCTACGATACGTAGACATCTGCAAACGCAATTTCCTAGCAAGGAAGTGTCGCATTCACATTCTTTTGAAGTCAATTCGAGGTATACATGACACTACGCAATGAGTATTATATTTTATCATAAAACATTGAAGTGAGATCCGATATCGCGTTTTAAGAAGCATTAGAAATCTATTTCTTCGATACGTAGACATCTGCAAACGTAACTTCCCAGCAAGGATGTGTCGCATTTACAGTCTCTTGAAAGGAATGCGAGGTATACATGACACTTCGTAATGAATATTATATCTTATCATGAAACATAGCAATGAGGTGCGATATCGCATTTTGAGAAGCATTAGAACTCCAATGCTACGATACGTAGACATCTGCAAACGCTCTTTCCTAGCAAGGGGGTGTCGCATTTACATTCTTTTGAAGTGAGTACGAGGTTATAATAACACTCCACAATGAATATTATATCTTATCATGAAACATAGAAATGAGATGCGATATGGCGATTTAAGAAGCAGTAGATCTCAATTGCTTCGATACGTAAACATTTGCTAACGCTATTTCCTAGCAAAGAAGTGCCGCATTTACATTCATTTGAAGTGTACGCGACGTACAGAAGACACTTCGCAATGAACATTATATCTTATCATGAAACATACAAATGAGATTCGATATCGCGTTTTAGGAAGCATTAGAACTCTATTGCTACGATACGTACACATCTGCAAACGCTATTTCCTAGCAAGGAAGTGTCGCATTTACATTCTTTTGGAGTGAATACGAAGTACACATGACACTACGCAATGAATATTATATCTTAATCTAAAACATAGAAATTAGATGCGATATCTCGTTGTAAGAAGCATTAGTACTCTATTGCTTCGATACGTAGACATCTGCAAACGCTACTTCCCAGCAAGGAAGTGTCGCATTTACATTCTATTGAAGTGAATACGAGGTATACATAACACTGCACAATGAATATTATATATTATCATGAAAGATAGAAATGAGGCGCGATATCGCGTTTTAAGTACCATTAGATTTCTATTGCTACGATACGTAGACATCTGCAAAACACTATATCCTAGCAAGGAAGTGTCGCATTTAAATTCTTTTGAAGTGAATACGAAGTACACATGACACTACGCAATGAATATTATATCTTAATCTAAAA
Organism: Xylocopa sonorina; assembly: GCF_050948175.1. Lineage (NCBI taxonomy): Eukaryota > Metazoa > Arthropoda > Insecta > Hymenoptera > Apidae > Xylocopa > Xylocopa sonorina. Next base: position 263,406 of record NW_027490137.1, on the reverse strand, counting down.
CATAGAAATTAGATGCGATATCTCGTTGTAAGAAGCATTAGTACTCTATTGCTTCGATACGTAGACATCTGCAAACGCTACTTCCCAGCAAGGAAGTGTCGCATTTACATTCTATTGAAGTGAATACGAGGTATACATAACACTGCACAATGAATATTATATATTATCATGAAAGATAGAAATGAGGCGCGATATCGCGTTTTAAGTACCATTAGATTTCTATTGCTACGATACGTAGACATCTGCAAAACACTATATCCTAGCAAGGACGTGTCGCATTTAAATTCTTTTGAAGTGAATACGGGGTATACATAACACTCCACTATGAATATCATATCTTGTCATGGAACATAGATATGAGTTGCGGTATCCTGTTTAAAGAAGCACAAGAACTCTATTGCCACGACACGTAGACATCTGCAAACGCTATTTCCTAACATGGAAGTGTCGCGTTTTCATTCTCTTGAAGAGAATACGAGGTATATATAACACTCCACAATGAATATTGCATCTTATCACGAAACATAGAAATGAAATGCGATATCGCGATTTACGAAGCATCAGAACCCTATTCCTTCGATACGGAGACATCTGCAAACGCTATTTCCTGGCAAGGAAGTGTCGCATTTACATTCATTTGAAGTGTATGCGAGGTATACATAACACTTCGCAATGAATATTATATGTTGTCATGAAACATAGAAATGAGATGCGATATCTCGTTTTAAGAAGCATTATAACACGCTTGCTACGATACATAGATGTCTGCAAACGCTATTTCCTAGCAAGGAAGTGTCGGATTTACATTCATTTGAAGTGAATACGAGGAATACATGAAACTTCGCAATGAATATTATTTCTTATCATGAAGCATAGAAATGAGTTGCGATATCCCGTTTGAAGAAGCATTAGAACTCTATTGCTTCGATACGTAGACGTCTGCAAACGCTATTTCCTAGCAAGGAGGTGTCGCATTTACATTCATTTGAAGTGTATGCGATGTATACGTGACACTTCGCAATAAATATTATATCTTATCATGAAACATAGAAATGAGATGCGATATTGCGTTTTGAGATGCAATAGAAATCTAATGCTACGATACGCAGAAATCTGCAAACGCTATTTCCTAGCAAGGAAGTGTCGCATTTACATTCTTTTGAAGTGAATGCGAGGTATACATAACATTGCGCAATGAATATTATATATTATCATGAATCATAGAAATGAGATGCGATATCGCGATGTAAGATGCATTAGAAATTTATTGCTTCGATACGTAGACATCTGCAAACTCTATTTCCCAGCAAGGAAGTGTCGCATTTACACTCATTTGAAGTGAATACGAGGAATACATGAAACTTCGCAGTGAATATTTTATCTTATCATGAAACAGAGTAATGAGATGCGATATCGCGTTTTGAGAAGCATTAGAACTCTATTGCCACGATACGTAGACATCAGCAAACGCTAGTTCCTAGCAAGGAAGAGTCGCATTTACATTCGTTTGAAGTGTATGCGATATATACGTGACACTTCGCAATAAATATTATATCTTATCATGAAACATAGAAATGTAATGCGATATCGCGTTTTGAGATGCAACAGAAACCTAATGCTACGATACGCAGAAATCTGCAAACGCTATTTCCTAGCAAGGAAGTGTCGCATTGACATTCTTTTGAGGTGAATACGAGGTATAAATAACACTCCACAATGAATATTATATCTTATCGTGAAACATAGAAATGTGATTTGATATCGCGTTTTAAGAAGCATTGGAACTCTATTGCTTCGATACGTAGACAGCTGCAATAGCTACTTCCTAGCAAGGAAGTGTCGCATTTACATTCATTTGAAGTGTATGCGAGGAATACATAGCACTTCGCAATGAATATTATATGTTATCATGAAACAGAGAAATGAGATGCGATCTCTCGTTATGAGAAGCAATATAACACGATTGCTACGATACGTAGACATCTGCAAACGCTATTTCCTAGCAAGGAAGTGTCGCATTTACATTCTTCTGACGTGAATACAAGGTATACATGACACTTCGCAATTAATATTATATCTTATCAAGAAACATAGAAATGAGATGCGATATCCCGTTGCAAGAAGCATTAGAAATCTATTGGTTCGATACGTAGGCATCTGCAATCGCTATTTCCTAGCAAGGAAGTGTCGCATTTTCGTTCTTTTGAAGTGAATACGAGGTATACATGTAACTTCGCAGTGAATATTATATCTTATCATGAAACATAGAAATGAGATTCGATATCGCGTTTTGAGAAGCATTAGAACTCTATTGCTACTATACGTAGACATCTGCAAACGCTATTTCCTACCAAGGAAGTATCGCATTTACATTCATTTGAAGTGTATGCGAGGTATACATAATACTTCGCAATGATTATTATATGTTCTCATGAAACATAGAAATGAGATGCGATATCTCGTTTTAAGTAGCATTATAACACGCTTGCTACGATACGTAGACATCTGCAAACGCTATTTCCTAGGAAGGAAGTGCCGCATTTACATTCATTTGAAGTGAATACGAGGAATACGTGAAAACTTCGCAATGAATATTATATCTTATCATGAAACATAGAAATGTGATGTGATATCGCGTTTTAAGAAGCTTTAGAACGCTATTGCTATGATACGTAGACATCTACAACCGCTATTTCATGGCAAGGACGTGTCGCATTTACATTCTTTTGAAGTGAGTGCGAGGTATACATAACATTGCACAATGAATATTATATATTATCATGAAACATAGAATTGAGATGCGATATCGCGATATAAGATGCATTAGAACTTTATTGCTTCGATACGTAGACATCTGCAAACGCTATTTCCTAGCAAGGAAGTGTCGCTTTTATATACTTTTGAAGTGAATGCGAGGTATACATAACATTGCACAATGAATATTATATCTTATAACAAAGCATAGAAATGAGATGCGATATCATGTTTTGAGAAGCATTAGATCTCTATTGCTACGATACGTACACTCATGCAAACGCTATTTCCTAGCAAGGAAGTGTCGCATTTGCATTCTTTTGAAGTGAATACGAGGTATACATGACACTTCGCAATTAATATTATATCTTATCATGATACATAGGAATGGGATGCGATATAGCGAATTAAGAATTGTTAGAACTCTATTGCTACGATACGTGGACATTTGCAAACGCTATTTCCTAACAAGGAAGTGTCGCATTTACGTTCTTTTGAAGTGAATACGAGGTATACATGTAACTTCGCAGTGAATATTATATCTTATCCTGAAACATAGAAATGAGATTCGATATCGCGTTTTGAGAAGCATTAGAACTCTACTGCTACTATACGTAGACATCTGCAAACGCTATTTCCTACCAAGGAAGTGTCGCATTTACATTCATTTGAAGTGTATGCGAGGTATACATAATACTTCGCAATGATTATTATATGTTCTCATGAAACATAGAAATGAGATGCGATATCTCGTTTTAAGTAGCATTATAACACGATTGCTACGATACGTAGACATCTGCAAACGCTATTTCCTAGGAAGGAAGTGCCGCATTTACATTCATTTGAAGTGAATACGAGGAATACGTGAAAACTTCGCAATGAATATTATATCTTATCATGAAACATAGAAATGTGATGTGATATCGCGTTTTAAGAAGCTTTAGTACGCTATTGCTATGATACGTAGACATCTACAAACGCTATTTCAAGGCAAGGACGTGTCGCATTTACATTCATTTGAAGTGTAGCGATATATACGTGACACTTCGCAATAAATATTATATCTTATCATGAAACATAGAAATGTAATGCGATATCGCGTTTTGAGTTGCAACAGAAATCTAATGCTACGATACGCAGAAATCTGCAAACGCTATTTCCTAGCAAGAAGTTTCGCATTTACATTCTTTTGAGGTGAATACGAGGTATAAATAACACTCCACAATGAATATTATATCCTATCGTGAAACATTGAAATGTGATTTGATATCGCGTTTTAAGAAGCATTGGAACTCTATTGCTACGATACGTAGACATCTGCAAACGTTATTTCCTAGCAAGGAAGTGTCGCATTTACATTCTTCTGACGTGAATACAAGGTATACATGACACTTCGCAATTAATATTATATCTTATCATGAAACATAGAAATGAGATGCGATATCCCGTTCCAAGAAGCATTAGAACTCTATTGCTTCGATACGTATGCATCTGCAATCGCTATTTCCTTGCAAGGTAGTGTCGCATTTACACTCATTTGAAGTGTATGCGAGGTATAAGTGGCACTTCGCAATGAATATTATATCTTATCACGAAGCATAGAAATGAGATGCGATATCCCGTTCTAAGAAGCATTAGAACTCAATCGCTTCGATACGGAGACATCTGCAAACGCTATTTCCTAGGAAGGAACTGCCGCATTTACATTCACCTGAAGTGTATCCAAGGTATAAGTGACACTTCGCTCTGAATATTATATCTTATCATGAAACATAGAAATGAGATGCGACATCTCGTTTTACGAAGCATTAGAACTGTATTGTTTCGACTTCTGCAAACGCTATTTTCTAGCAGGGAAGTGTCGCATTTACATTCTTTTGAGGTGAATACGAAGTAGTCATAACACTCCACAATGAATATTATATCTTATCATGGAACACAGAAATGAGATGCGATATGGCGATTTAAAAAGCATTAGAACTCTATTGCTTCGATACGTAGACATCTGTAAACGCTATTTCCTAGCAAGGATGTGTCGCATTTACATTCATTTGAAGTGTATGCGTGGTATATATGCCACTACGCAATGAATATTATATCTTATCGTGAAACATAGAAAAGATATGCGATATCGCGATTTAAGAAGCGTTAGAACTCTATTGCATTTATACGTAGACATCTGTAAACGCTACTTCCTAGCAAGGAAGTGTCGCATATACATTCATCTGAAGTGAATACGAGGTATACATAAAACTCCACAATGAATAATATATCTTATCATGAAACATAAAAATGAGATGCTATATGGCGATTTAAGAAGCATTAGAACTCTATTGCTTCGATACTTAGGCATCTGCAAACGCTACTTCCTAGCAAGGAAGTGTTGCATTTACATTCATTTGAAGTGTATGCGAGATATACATAACACTCTACGATGAATACTATACCTTATCACGAAACATAGAAATTAGATGCGATATGGCGATTTAAGAAGCATTAGAACTCTATTGCTTCGATACGTAGACATCTGCCAACGCTATTTCCTAGCAATGAAGTGTCGCATTTAAATTCATTTGAAGTGTATGCGAGGTATACAAGACACTTCGCAATGAATATTATATCTTATCATGCAACATAGAAATGATATGCGATATCGCGGTTTAGGAAGCGTTAGAACTCTATTTCATCGATACGTAGACATCTGCAAACGCTACTTCTTAGCAAGGAAGTGTCACATTTACATTCTTTTAAAGTGAAAACGAGGTATACATGACACTCCGCAATGAATATTATATCTTATCATGAAACAAAGAAATGAGCTGCGATATCGCGTTTTAAGAAGCATTATAACTCTATTGTTTCGGTACGTAGACATCTGACATCGCTATATCCTAGCAAGGAAGTGTCGCATTTACATTCTTTTGAAGTGAATACGAGTTGTACATGACACTTCGCAAAGAATATTATATCTTATCATGAAACATAGGAATGAGATGCGCTATGGCGTTTTAAGAAGCGTTTGGAATCTATTGCGACGATACGTAGATAACTGCAAACGCTATTTCCTAGCAAGGAAGTGTCGCATTTACATTCTTTTGAAGTGAATACGAGGTATACATGACACTTCGCAATGAATATTATACCTTATTAGGAAACATAGAGATGAAAAGCGATATCGCGATTTAAGAAGCAATAGAAACCTATTTTTTCGATACGTAGACATCTGGAAACGCTTTTTCCTACAAGGAAGTGTCGCATTTACATTCTTTTGAAGTGAATACGAGGTATACATGTAACTTCGCAATGAATATTATATCTTATTATGAAACATAGAAATGCGATGCGACATCTAGTTTTAAGAAGCATTAGAACACTTCAGTTTCGATACGTTGACATCTGCAAACGCTATTTGCTAGCAAGGAAGTGTCGCATTTACATTCATCTAAAGTGAATACGTGGTATACATAACACTCCACAATGAATATTATATCTTATCATGAGACATAGAAATGAGATGCGATTTCGCGTTTTAAGAAGCATTAGAACTCTAATGCTTCGATATATTCCTAGCAAGGATGTGTCGCATTTACATGCTTTTGAAGTGAATACGAGGTATACATGACACTTCGCAATGAATATTATATCTTATCATAAAACAGAAATTAGGTGCTATATCGCTATTTAAGAAGCATTAGAACTCTATTGCTTCGATATATAAACATCTGCAAAGGCTATTTCCTAGCAAGGTAGTGTCGCATTTACATTCATTTGAAGTGAATACCAGGTACATATAATACTCCACAATTTGTATTATATCTTAACATGAGACATAGGAATGGGATGCGATTACGCGTTTTAAGAAGCGTTAGAACTCTATTGCTATGATACGTAGACATCTGCAAATGCTATTTCCTAGCAAGGATGTGTCGCATTACATTCTTTTGAAGTGAATACGAGGCATACATGACACTTCGCATTGAATATTATATCTTATCATGAAACATAGAAATCAGATGCGACATCTCGTTTTAAGAGGCATTAGAAATCTATTGCTTCGAAACGGAGACATCTGCAAACGCTATTTCCTGGCAATGAAGTGTCGCATTTACATTCTTTTGAAGTGAATACGAGGTGTACATGACACTTCGCAATGAATATTATCTCTTATCATGAAACATAGAAGTGAGGTGCGATATCACGTTCTAAGAAGCATTAGAACTTTATTGCTACGATACGTAGACATCTGCAAACGCTACTTCCTAGCAAAGAAGTGTCGCATTTACATTCTTTTGAAGTGAATACTTGGTATACATGACACTTCGCAATGAATATTATATCTTATCATGAAACATAGAAATGTGATGCTATAGCGCGTTTTAAGAAGCATTTGAACTCTACTTCTGCAATACGTAGACATCTGCAAACGCTATTTTCTAGCAATGAAGAGTCGCATTTACATTCATTTGATGTGTATGCGAGGTATAAGTGACACTTCGCAATGATTATTTTATCTTACCATGAAACATGGAAATGAGATGCGATATCGCGTTTTAAGAAGCATCAGAACTCTATTGCTACGATACGTAGACATCTGCAAACGCTATTTCATAGCAAGGAACTGTCGCATTTACATTCTTCTGAAGTGAATACAAGGTATACATGACACTTCGCAATGAATATTATATTTTGTCATGAAACATATAAATGTGATGTGATATCGCGTTTTAAGAACCATCAGAACTCTATTGCTACGATACGTAGACATCTGCAAACGCCATTTCCTAGCAAGGAACTATCGCATTTACATTCTTCTGAAGTGAATACAAGGTATACATGAAACTTCGCAATTAATATTACATCTTATCATGAAACATAGAAATGAGATGCGATATCCCGTTTCAAGAAGCATTAGAACTCTATTGCTACGATACGTGGACATCTGCAAACGCTATTTCCTAGCAAGGAAGTGTCGCATTTACATTCATTCGAAGTGAATACGAGGAATACATGAAAATTCGCAATGAATATTATATCTTATCATGAAATATGGAAATGTGATGTGATATCGCGTTTTAAGGAGCATCAGAAATCTATTGCTACGATACGTAGACATCTGCAAACGCTATTTCCTAGCAAGGAAGTGTCGCATTTACAACCTTTTGAATGTAATACGAGGCATACATGACACTCCGGAAAGAATATTATATCTCATCGTAAAAGATAGAAATGAGATGCGATATCTCGTTTTGAGAAGCTTTAGAACTCCAATGCTACGATACGTAGTCATCTGCAAACGCTATTTCCTAGCAATGAAGTGCCGCATTTACATTCTTTTGAAGTGAGTACGAGGTATACATAACACTCCACAATGGACATTATATCTTATCATGAAACATAGAAATGAGTTGCTATATCTCGTTTGAAGCAGCATTAGAACTCTATTGCTTCGATACGTAGACATCTGCAAACGCTACTTCCTAGCAACGAAATATCGCATTTACATTCTTTTGAAGTAAATACGAGGTATACATAACAGTGCACTATGTATATTATATCTTATCGTGAAACATAGAAATGAGATGCGATATCGCGATTTAAGAAGCATTAGAACTCTATTACTTCGATACGGAGACATCTGCAAACGCTGTATCCTAGCATGGAAGTGTCGCATTTACATTCATTTGAAGTGTATGCGAGATATACATGAGGCTTCGCAATGAATATTACATCTTACCATGAAAGATTGAAATGAGATGCGATATCGCGTTTTGAGGAGCATTAGAACCCTAAAGCTACGAAAACATCTGCAAACGCTACTTCCTAGCAAGGAAGTGTCGCATTTACTATCATTTGAAGTGTATGCGAGGTAAACATGACACTTCGCAATGAATATTATATCTTATCATGAAACATAGAAATGAGATGCGATATCGCGTTTTAAGAAGCATTAGAACTCTATTGCTATGATGCGTAGACAACTGCAAACGCTATTTCCTAGCAAGGAAGTGTCGCATTTGCATTCTTTTGAAGTGAACACGAGGTATACATACACTTCGCAATGAATATTATATCTTATCATGAAACATAGAAATGAGATGCGATATCGCGTTTTAAGTAGCACTAGAACACTATTGCTAAGATACGTAGACATCTGCAAACGCTACTTCCTAGCAAAGAAGTGTCGCATTTACATTCTTTTGAAGTGAATACTTGGTATACATGACACTTCGCAATGAATATTATATCTTATCATGAAACATAGAAATGTGATGCTATAGCGCGTTTTAAGAAGCATTTGAACTCTACTTCTGCAATACGTAGACATCTGCAAACGCTATTTTCTAGCAATGAAGAGTCGCATTTACATTCATTTGATGTGTATGCGAGGTATAAGTGACACTTCGCAATGATTATTTTATCTTACCATGAAACATGGAAATGAGATGCGATATCGCGTTTTAAGAAGCATCAGAACTCTATTGCTACGATACGTAGACATCTGCAAACGCTATTTCATAGCAAGGAACTGTCGCATTTACATTCTTCTGAAGTGAATACAAGGTATACATGACACTTCGCAATGAATATTATATTTTGTCATGAAACATATAAATGTGATGTGATATCGCGTTTTAAGAACCATCAGAACTCTATTGCTACGATACGTAGACATCTGCAAACGCCATTTCCTAGCAAGGAACTATCGCATTTACATTCTTCTGAAGTGAATACAAGGTATACATGAAACTTCGCAATTAATATTACATCTTATCATGAAACATAGAAATGAGATGCGATATCCCGTTTCAAGAAGCATTAGAACTCTATTGCTACGATACGTGGACATCTGCAAACGCTATTTCCTAGCAAGGAAGTGTCGCATTTACATTCATTCGAAGTGAATACGAGGAATACATGAAAATTCGCAATGAATATTATATCTTATCATGAAATATGGAAATGTGATGTGATATCGCGTTTTAAGGAGCATCAGAAATCTATTGCTACGATACGTAGACATCTGCAAACGCTATTTCCTAGCAAGGAAGTGTCGCATTTACAACCTTTTGAATGTAATACGAGGCATACATGACACTCCGGAAAGAATATTATATCTCATCGTAAAAGATAGAAATGAGATGCGATATCTCGTTTTGAGAAGCTTTAGAACTCCAATGCTACGATACGTAGTCATCTGCAAACGCTATTTCCTAGCAATGAAGTGCCGCATTTACATTCTTTTGAAGTGAGTACGAGGTATACATAACACTCCACAATGGACATTATATCTTATCATGAAACATAGAAATGAGTTGCTATATCTCGTTTGAAGCAGCATTAGAACTCTATTGCTTCGATACGTAGACATCTGCAAACGCTACTTCCTAGCAACGAAATATCGCATTTACATTCTTTTGAAGTAAATACGAGGTATACATAACAGTGCACTATGTATATTATATCTTATCGTGAAACATAGAAATGAGATGCGATATCGCGATTTAAGAAGCATTAGAACTCTATTACTTCGATACGGAGACATCTGCAAACGCTGTATCCTAGCATGGAAGTGTCGCATTTACATTCATTTGAAGTGTATGCGAGATATACATGACGCTTCGCAATGAATATTACATCTTACCATGAAAGATAGAAATGAGATGCGATATCGCGTTTTGAGGAGCATTAGAACCCTAAAGCTACGAAAACATCTGCAAACGCTACTTCCTAGCAAGGAAGTGTCGCATTTACTATCATTTGAAGTGTATGCGAGGTAAACATGACACTTCGCAATGAATATTATATCTTATCATGAAACATAGAAATGAGATGCGATATCGCGTTTTAAGAAGCATTAGAACTCTATTGCTATGATGCGTAGACAACTGCAAACGCTATTTCCTAGCAAGGAAGTGTCGCATTTGCATTCTTTTGAAGTGAACACGAGGTATACATACACTTCGCAATGAATATTATATCTTATCATGAAACATAGAAATGAGATGCGATATCGCGTTTTAAGTAGCACTAGAACACTACTGCTAAGATACGTAGACATCTGCAAACGCTATTTCCTAGCAAGGAAGTTTGGCATTTACATTCATTGGAAGTGTATGCGAGGTATACATAACATTTCGCAATGAATACTACGTCTTATCATGAAACATAGAAATGAGATGCGATATCGCGTTTTAGGAAACATTAGCGCTCCTTTGCTACGATACGTAGACATGTGGACACGCTATTTCGTAGAAAGAAAGTGTCGCCTTTACATTCATTTGAAGTGAATACGATGTATACATAATACTCCACAATGAATATTATATCTTATCGTGAAACGTAGAAATGAGATGCGATATTGTGATTTAAGTAGCATAAAACGCCATTTCTTCGATAAGTAGACAACTGCAAACGCTACTTCCTAGCAAGGAAGTGTCGCACTTACATTCATTCAAGTGTATACGAGGTATACGTAACACTTTGCAATTAGTATTATAGCTTATCATGAAGCATAGAAATGAGATGCGATATCGCGTTTCAAGAAGCATTAGAACTCTATTGCTTCGATGCGTAGACATCTGGAAACGCTATTTCCTAGCAAGGAAGTGTCGCATTTACATTCATTTGTAGTGTAGACGAGGAATACATAACACTTCGCAATGAATATTATATCTTATCATGAAACATAGAAATGAGATGCGATATCGCGTTTTAAGAAGCATTAGAACTCTTTTGCTTCGATACATAGACATCTGGAAACGTAATTTTCTAGGAAGGAAGTGTCGGGTTTACATTCATTTGAAGTGTGTGCGAGGTATACATGACAATTCGCAATGAATATTATATCATATCATGAAACATAGAAATGAGATGCGATATCGCGTTTTAAGAAGCATTAGAACTCTATTGCTTCGATACGTAGATATCTGCAAACGCATCTTTCTAGTACGGAAGTGTCGCATTTAGATTCATTTGATGTGTATCCGAGGTACTCATGACAATTCGCAATGAATATTATATCTCATCATGAAACATAGAAAAGAGATGCGATATCGCGTTTTGAGAAGCATTAGAACTCTACTGCTTCGATACGTAGATATCTGCAAACGCTACTGTGAGGTCAGGCGTGCCGCCTGCCACCCTCTCAACGCACCACAGCAACCACCCTCACGCGCCTGCACCACAGGCAACTCCCAGGCGCAACTCGCCGTCTCTCTCACTCCAGGGGACATACCCTCCGTCTCACTCGCACCCGCAGAGGTGCTCACCATCTCGCTCGCACCAAGGACCATGTGCGCTTTCTCGCTCCCACTCAAGGAGCCATCCACCGTCTCACTCTTACCTGCAGGGAAACTCGCCCTCTCGCTCACTCCAGGGACGTACCAGGAGATTCAACCTCCACTAGATCCGACGACGGGAACCCTCACCGTACAAAGGACTCTACGATTTCATCATCCCAGATCTGCCATGCCCAAAATACTATTTCTAAGATTATTAATTAACATTACATATATACTCCTATATTCTAAGCTCTGTATTCCTAGCTCATAGAATTTACACGACACTACTTTATAACGACACAAACAACACACATTTTACATTTAAGGCGTAATTTCTAATTTCATACTTGTATCTCTATATTCATAAGTTGCGCTAATTAAGTAGCCCGCGACGCGCGAGGTCGCGACCGCTTCAGCGGCATGCGCCGCTAACCCCACCACGCAACGCCGAGACCCCACTCGGGCGTCCACATACTCCCACCTACGTTCGCACGCGACCGAAGCGCTCCGAGAGTCGAGGAGGTCGCAGACGCATCTTGGGAGACACAGTCAGTCAATACCGTCAGTACGGTACAGTTCTATCTCGCCTTCGGGCACTTCCAATTCCAAGTTTCTTCCAAGTCGCGCCTTAGGGCCGTTGCTCAGCCTCGATGAGGTTCCTAGTTCTAAAGTCTTTGTTCTAATTGCTAATTCATAGTTAACATAGTCTTAATACTTAGAAATAATTGTTCTTGTACTCTTTGATTTAGAATATACTTTATTATTTTTCTACCACATCGAGTTCTAGTTCATTCCAACTCCATTTCTAAATTCAATTATATTTTAATACAAATTCTTCCAAGTTCGTAACAACTTGAATAATAAACGAACTCTTCGCGCCGGGAGGAAGAATTTAACCCATTATCTCGTGCGGAATACGTTGGTGAAACGCCAGTCGTCTTCGTTCATCGACGGACGGCGACATTCATCGCAGCTCCACTGTCACAACGCCGATTTCAGCCAGCAGTACGAAGACTCCTCCCCCGAGAATGACCCTCGACGATCGCCACATCTGAAAGCAGAAGAGGGAAATCAGCGAAAGGTAAGTAAAATCCCTCCTTACACGCGTTCGCGATTGTTTACGGTGCCCGCGTCTTGCCAGAATCGACGAACCCGGTCATACGCGTTTTATACCGGACCGAATTCTCGACTAAAAGGCTTGTGTCATTCAGCCTCCTGGGATACGAATAATATGTTCGCCAGGAAGTGACACTACTTCCTAGCAAGGAAGTGTCGCATTTACATACAATTGAAGTGTTTGCGAGGTATACATGACACTTCGCAATGAATATTATATCTTATCAGGGTACATAGAAATGAGATGCGACATCTCGTATTCAGAAGCATTAGAACACTATTTCTGCGATACGTAGACATCTGCAAACGCTATTTCCTAGCAATGAAGTATCACATTTACATTCATTTGAAGTGAATACGAGGTATACATGACACTTCGCAATGAATATTATATCTTATCATGAAACATAGAAATGAGATGCGATATTTTGTCTTAAGAAGCTTTAGAACTCTATTGCTATGGTGCGTAGACATCTGCAAACGCTATTTAACAGCAGGGAAGTGTCGCATTTACATTCATTTGAAGTGTATGCGAGGTATTCATGACATTACGAAATGAATATTATATCTTATCATGAAATATAGAAATGAGATACGATATCGCGTTTTAACAAGCATTAGACCTCTATTGCTACGATACCTAAACATCTGCAAACGCTATTTCCTAGCGAGGAAGTGTCGCATTTACATTCCCTTGAAGTGTATGCGTGGTATACATGCCACTACGCAATGAATATTATATCTTATCATGAAACATAGAAATGTTATGCGATATCGCGATTTAAGAAGCGTTAGAACTCTATTGCATCGATACGTAGACATCTGCAAACGCTACTTCCTAGCAGGGAAGTGTCGCATTTACATTCATTTGAAGCGAATACGAGATATGCATAACACTGCACAATGAATATTGTATCTTATCATGAATCCTGGAAATGTGATGCGATATCGCCATTCATGAAGCATTAGAACTCTATTGCTTCAATACGTAGACATCTGCAATCGGTATTTCCTAGCAAGGAAGTGTCGCCTTTACATTCTTTTGAAGGGAATACGAGGTATACATGACACTTCGCACTGAATATTAATAATTATCATGTAACATAGAAATGAGATGCGATATTGCGATTTAAGAAGCATTAGAACTCTATTGCTTCGATACGTAGACATCTGCAAACGTCATTTCCTACAAGGAAGTGTCGCATTTACATTCATTTGAAGTGTATGCTAGGTATACATGACACTTCGCAATGAATATTATATCTTATCGTGAAGCATAGAAATGAGATGCGATATCGCGATTTAAGGGGCATTAGAACTCTATTGCTACGATACGTAGACATCTGCAAACGCTATTTAATAGCAAGGAAGTGTCGCATTTACATTCATTTGAAGCGAATACGAGGTATAAACGACACTTCGCAATGAATATTATTTCTTATCATGAAGCATAGAAATGAGTTGCGATATCCCGTTTGAAGAAGCATTAGAACTCTATTGCTTCGATACGTAGACGTCTGCAAACGCTATTTCCCAGCAAGGAAGTGTCGCATTTACATTCATTTGAAGTGTATGTAAGGTATAAGTGACACATCGCAATGATTATTTTATCTCAACATGAAACATAGAAATGAGATGCGATATCGCGACTTAAGAAGCATTAGAATTCTATTGCTTCGATACGTAGACATCTGTCAACGCTACTTCCTAGCAAGGAAGTGCCGCATTTACATTCTTTTAAAGTGAATACGAGGTATGCATGACACTTCGCAATGAATATTATATCTTATCATGAAACATAGAAATAAGATGAGATATCTCGTTTTAAGGAGCATTAGAAATCTATTGCTTCGATACGTAGACATCTGCATACGCTATTTCCTAGCAAGGATGTGTCGCATTTCATTCATTTGATGTGAATTCGAGGTATACATAACACTGCACAATGAATATTATACCTTATCACGAAACACAGAAATGGGATTCGATATCGTGATTTAAGAAGCATTAGAACTCTATTTCTTCGATACGGAGACATCTGCAAACGACATTTCCTAGCAAGGAAGTGTTGCATTTACATTTAATTAAACTGAATACGAGGAATACATGACACTTCGCAATGAATATTATATCTTATCATAACACATAGAAATGAGTTGCGATATCTCGTTTTAAGAAGCATTAGAACTATATAGCTTCGATACGTAGATATCTGCAGACGCTATTTACTAGCAAGGAAGTGTCGCATTTCCATTCCTTTGAAGTGAATACGAGGTATACATAACACTCCACAATAAATATTATATCTTATCATGAAACATTGAAATGAGATGCGATATCGCGATTTAAGAAGCGTTAGAATTCTATTGCTTCGATACGTAGACATCTGCAAACGCTATTTCGTTGCAAAGCAGTGTCGCATTTACATTCTTTTGAAGCGAATACGAGGTATACATAACAATGCACAGTGAATATTATATCTTATTATGAAACATAGAAATTAGATGCGATATCTCGTTTTCAAGAAGCATTAGAACTCTGTTGCTTCGATACGTAGTCATCTGCAAACGCTATTTCCTAGCTAGGAAGTGTCGCATTTACATTCCTTTGAAGTGAATACGATGTATACATAGCAATCCACAATGAATATTATATCTGATCATGAAAAATAGAAATGAGATGCGTTATGGCGATTTAAGAAGCATTAGTACTCTGTTGCTTCGATATGTAGGCATCTGCAAACACTACTTCCTACTTGCTACTTCCTAGCAAGGAACTGTCGCATTTACATTCCTTTGAAAGGAATGCGAGGTATACATGACACTTCGCAATGAAAGTTATATCTTATCATGAAACGTAGAAATGAGATGAGATATGACGATATAAGAAGCATTTGAATTCTATTGTTTCGATACGTAGACATCTGCAAACGCTATTTCCTAGCAAGGAAGTGTCGCATTTACATTCATTTGAAGTGTATGCGAGGTATACATGATACTTCGCAATGAATATTATATCTTATTTGGAAACTTAGAACTGAGATGTGATATCGCGTTTAAGGAAGCATTCGAACACTATTGCATCGATACGTAGATATGTGGAAACGTAAT
Organism: Xylocopa sonorina; assembly: GCF_050948175.1. Classification (NCBI taxonomy): domain Eukaryota; kingdom Metazoa; phylum Arthropoda; class Insecta; order Hymenoptera; family Apidae; genus Xylocopa; species Xylocopa sonorina. Next base: position 247,145 of record NW_027490137.1, on the reverse strand, counting down.
TTCCTAGAAAGGATGTGTGGTATTTACATTGATTTGAAGTGTTGACGAGGAGTACATTACACTTCGCAATGAATACTGTGTCTTATCATGAGACATAGAAATGAGATACGATATCGCGTATTAAGAGGCATTAGAACTCTATTGCTTCTATACGTAGACATCTGCAAACGCTACTTCCTAGCAAGGAAGTGTCCCATTTACATTCATTTGTGTGGTATGAGAGGTATACATGGCACTCCACTATGAATATTATATCTTACCATGAAACGTAGCAATGAGGAGCGATATCGCGATGTAAGAAGCATTAGATCACTATTGCTTCAATACGCAGATATCTGCATTCGATATTTCCTAGCAAGGAAGTGGCACATTTACATTCTTTTGAAGCGAATACGAGGTATACATAACAATGCTCAGTGAATATTATATCTTATTATGAAACATAGAAATTAGATGCGATATCTCGTTTTCAAGAAGCATTAGAACTCTGTTGCTTCGATACGTAGTCATCTGCAAACGCTATTTCCTAGCAAGGAAGTGTCGCATTTATATTCTTTTGAAGTGAATACGATGTATACATAGCAATCCACAATGAATATTATATCTGATCATGAAAAATAGAAATGAGATGAGTTATGGCGATTTAAGAAGCATTAGTACTCTGTTGCTTCGATATGTAGGCATCTGCAAACGCTTTTTCCTAGCAAGGAAGTGTCGCATTTACATTCATTTGAAGTGTATGCGAGGTATACATAACACTTCGCAATGAATATTATATGTTATCATGATACATAGAAATGAGATGCGATATCTCGTTTTAAGAATCATTATGACACGCTTGCTACGATACGTAGACAACTGCAAACGCTATTTCCTAGCAGGGAAGAGTCGCATTTACATTCCACTGAAGTGAATACAAGGTATACATGAAACTTCGCAATGAATATTATATCTTATCATGAAACATAGATATGAGATGCGATATCGCGTTTTGAGATGCAATAGAAATCTAATGCTACGATACGCAGAAATCTGCAAACGCTATTTCCTTGCGAGGGAGTGTCGCATTTTCATTCTTTTGAAGTGAAAACGAGGTTATGACAACACTCCACGATGAATAGTATATTTTATCATGAAACATAGAAATGAGATGCGATATTGCGATTTCAGAAGCATTAGAATCCTAATGCTCGATACGTAGACATCTGCACACGCTACTTGCTAGCATGGAAGTGTCGCACTTACATTTTTTTGAAAGGAATACGAGGTATACATGACATTTGGCAATGAATATTATATCTTATCATGAAACATAGAAATGTGGTGCGATATGGCGCTCTAAGAAGCATTAGCACACTATTGCCTCGATACGTAGACATCTGCAAACGCTAGTTCCTAGGAGGGAAGTGTCGCATTTACAGTCATTTGAAGTGTAGACGAGATAGCACTGCACAATGAATATTATATCTTATCATGAAACGTAGAAATGAGATGCGATATCCCGTTTCAAGAAGCATTAGAACTCTATTTCTTCGATACGTAGACATCTGCTAACGCTATTTCATAGGAAGGAAGTGTCGCACTTACATTCTTTTGAAGTGAATACGAGGTATACATGACACTTCGCAATGAATATTATATCTCATCATGACACAGAAATGAGATGCGATATCGCGGTTTAAGAAGCGATAGAACCCCATTGCTACGATACGTAGACATCTGCAAACTCTATTTCCTAGCAAGGAAGTGTCGCATTTACATTCTTTTGAAGTAAATACGAGGTTTACATGACACTTCGCGATGAATATCATATCATCACGAAACATAGAAATAAGATGCGATATCGCGATTTAAGAAGCATTAGAACTCTATTGCTACGATACGAAGACATCTGCAAACGCTATTTCCTAGCATGGAAGTGTCCTATTTACATTCTTTTGAAGTGAATACGAGCTATACATGACACTTCGCAATGAATATTGTATCTTATCATGAAACATAGAAATGAAATGCGAAGTCTCGTTTTAAGAAGCATTAGAACTCTATTGTTTCTATACGTAGACATCTGGAAACGCTATTTCCTAGCAAGGAAGTGTCGCACTTACATTCTTTTGAAGTGAATACGAGGTATACATGACACTTCGCAATGAATATTATATCTCATCATGACACAGAAATGAGATGCGATATCGCGGTTTAAGAAGCGATAGAACCCCATTGCTACGATACGTAGACATCTGCAAACTCTATTTCCTAGCAAGGAAGTGTCGCATTTACATTCTTTTGAAGTAAATACGAGGTTTACATGACACTTCGCGATGAATATCATATCATCACGAAACATAGAAATAAGATGCGATATCGCGATTTAAGAAGCATCAGAACTCTATTGCTACGATACGAAGACATCTGCAAACGCTATTTCCTAGCATGGAAGTGTCCTATTTACATTCTTTTGAAGTGAATACGAGCTATACATGACACTTCGCAATGAATATTATATCTTATCATGAAACATAGAAATGAAATGCGAAGTCTCGTTTTAAGAAGCATTAGAACTCTATTGTTTCTATACGTAGACATCTGGAAACGCTATTTCCTAGCAAGGAAGTGTCGCATCTACATTCTTTTGAAGTGAATGCGAGGTACACATAACATTGCACAATGAATATTATATCTTATCATGAAACATAGAAATGAGATGCGATATCCCATTTTAAGAAGCATTAGAAATCTATTGCTTCGATACGTAGACATCTGCATACGCTGCTTCCTAGCAAGGCAGTGTCGCATTTGCATTTTTTTGAAGTGAATACGAGGTATGCATAATACCCCACAATGAATATTATATCTTATCACGAGACATAGAAATGAGATGCGATATCCCGTCTTAAGAAGCGTCAGATCCCTATTGATTCGATACGCAGTCATCTGCAAACACTATTTCAAAGCAAGGGAGTGTCGCATTTGCATTCTTTTGAAGTGAGTACGAGGTATGCATAATACCCCACAATGAATATTATATCTTATCATGAAACATTGGAATGAGATGCGATATCGCTCTTTAAGAAGCATTAGAACACTATTGCTACGATACGTAGACATCTGGAAAGGTACTTCCTAGCAAGGAAGTGTCGCATTTACATTCTTTTTAAGTGTAGACGAGATATGCATAACCCTCCTCAATGAATATTATGTCCTATCATGAAACACAGAAATGAGATGCGATATCGCGATTTAAGCAGCATTAGAACTCTATTGCTTCGATACGTAGACATCTGCAAACGCTATTTCCTAGCAACGAAGTGTAGCACTTACATTCTTCTGAAGTGAATACCAGGTATACATGACACTTGGCAATTAATATAGCATCTTATCATGAAACATGGAAATGAGATGCGATATCTCGTTTCAAGAAGCATTAGAACCCTGTTGCTTCGATACGTAGACATCTGCCATCGTTATATCCTAGCAAGGAAATGTCGCATTTACATTCATTTGATGTGTAGACGAGATATACATAGCACTGCGCAATGAATATTATATCTTATCATGTAACGTAGAATTGAGGTGCGATATCGCGATTTAAGAAGCATTGGAATACTATTGCTTCGATACGTAGACATCTGCAAACGCTACTTCCTTGCAAGGATGTGTCGCATTTACGTTCTTTTGAAGTGAATACGAAGTATACATGACACTACGCAATGAATAATATATCTTATATTGAATCATAGCAATGAGATGCGACATCGCGTTTTAAGTAGCATCAGAACTCTATTGCTACGATTCGTAGACATCTGCAGACGCTATTTCCTAGCAAGGAAGTGTCGCATTTACATTCTTTTCAAGTGAGTACGTGGTATACATAACACTGCACAATGAATATTATATCTTATCATAAAACATAGAAATGAGATGCGATATGACGATTTAAGAAGCATTATATATGTATATATTGCTTGCTAATAATACATTATATATGTATTATATTGCTTCGATACGTAGACATCTGCAAACTCTATTTCCTAGCAAGGAAGTGTCGCATTTACATTCATTTGAAGTGTATGCGAGGTATACATAACACTTCGCAATGAATATTATATGTTGTCATGAAACATAGAAATGAGATGCGATATCTCGTTTTAAGAAGCATTATAACACGCTTGGTACGATACGTAGACATCTGCAAAGTCTATTTCCTAGCAAGGAAGTGTCGCATTTACATTCATTTGAAGTGTATGCGAGGTATACATAACACTTCGCAATGAATATTATATGTTGTCATGAAACATAGAAATGAGATGCGATATCTCGTTTTAAGAAGCATTATAACACGCTTGCTACGATACGTAGACATCTGCAAACTCTATTTCCTAGCAAGGAAGTGTCGCATTTACATTCATTTGAAGTGTATGCGAGGTATACATAACACTTCGCAATGAATATTATATGTTGTCATGAAACATAGAAATGAGATGCGATATCTCGTTTTAAGAAGCATTATAACACGCTTGGTACGATACGTAGACATCTGCAAAGTCTATTTCCTAGCAAGGAAGTGTCGCATTTACATTCATTTGTAGTGAATACGCGGAATACATGAAACTTCGCAATGAATATTACATCTTATCATGAAGCATAGAAATGAGATGCGATATCCCGTTTCATGAAGCATTAGAACTTTAATGCTTCGATACGTAGACGTCTGCAAACGCTATTTCCTAGCAAGGAAGTGTCGCATTTACATTCTTTTGAAGTGAATGCGAGGTATACATAACATTGCACAATGAATATTATATATTATCATGAAACATAGGAATGAGATGCGATATCGCGTTTTAAAAAGCATTAGAACAAAAGTGCTTCAATACCTAGAGATCTGGGTGCGCTACTTCCTAGCATGGAAGTGTGGCATTTGCATTCTTTTGACGTATAGACGAGTTACACATAACACTTCGCAATGAATATTGCATCTTATCATGAAATATAGAATTGAAAAGCGATGAATTGAACAGTTGGAAACGCTATTTCATAGGAAGGAAGTGTGGCATTTACATTCTTTTGAATTGTAGACGAGACATACATAACACTTCGCATTGAATATTATGTCTTATCATGTAACATAGAGTTGAGATGCTATATCGCTTTTAAAGAAGCATTAGAACTGTATTGCTTCGAAACGTAGACATCTGGAAACGCGTTTCCTAGGAAGGAAGTGAGGCATTTACATTCATTGGAAGTGTAGACGCGGTATACATATCACTTCGCAATGAATATTATATCTTATCATGAAACAGAAATGAGATGCGATATCGCGTTTTAAGAAGCATTAGAACTCCATTGCTTCGATACGTAGACATCTGGAAACGATATTTCCTAGCAAGGAAGTGTCGCATTTACATTCCTTTGAAGTGTAGGCGAGGAATACATAACACTTCGAAATGAATATTATATCTTATCATGGAACATAGAAATGAGGAGCGACATCGCATTTTAAGAAGCATCAGAACTCTACTGCTATGATACGTATACATCAGCAAACACTATTTCCGAGCAAGGAAGTGTAGCATTTACATTCTTTTAAAGTGAATACGAGGTATACATAACACTCCACAATGAATATTATATCTTATCATGAAACATAGAAATGGGATGCGATATTGCGTTTTGAGAACTATTAGAACTCTATTGCTTCGATACTTAGACATCTGCAAACGCTATTTCCTAGCAAGGAAGTGTCGCATTTACATTCGTTTGAAGTTAATACAAGGCATACATGACACTTCGCAATGAATATTATATCTTATCATGAAACATAGAAATGAGATGCGACATCTCGTTTTCAGAAGCATTAGAACACTATTGCTTCGATACGTAGACGTCTGCAAGCGCTATTTCCTAGCAAGGAAGTGTCGCATTTACATTCATTTGAAGTGAATACGAGGAATACATGAAACTTCGCAATGAATATTATTTCCTATCATGAAGCATAGAAATGAGATGCGATATTCCGTTTCAAGAAGCATTAGAACACCACTGCTTCGATAAGTAGACGTCTGCAAACGCTATTTCCTAGCAAGGAAGTGTCGCATTTACATTCGTTTGAAGTGTATGCGATGTATACGTGACACTTCGCAATAAATATTATATCTTATCATGAAACATAGAAATGAGATGCGATATCGCGTTTTGAGATGCAATAGAAATCTAATGCTACGATACGCAGAAATCTGCAATCGCTATTTCCTAGCAAGGAAGTGTCGCATCTACATTCATTTGAAGTGTATGCGAGGTATACATAACACTTCGCAATGAATATTATATGTTCTCATGAAACATAGAAATGAGATGCGATATCTCGTTTTAAGAAGCATTACAACACGCTTGGTACGATACGTAGACATCTGCAAAGTCTATTTCCTAGCAAGGAAGTGTCGCATTTGCATTCATTTGTAGTGAATACGCGGAATACATGAAACTTCGCAATGAATATTACATCTTATCATGAAGCATAGAAATGAGATGCGATATCCCGTTTCAAGAAGCATTAGAACTCTAATGCTTCGATACGTAGACGTCTGCAAACGCTATTTCCTAGCAAGGAAGTGTCGCATTTACATTCTTTTGAAGTGAGTACGTGGTATACATAACACTGCACAATGAATATTATATCTTATCATAAAACATAGAAATGAGATGCGATATGGCGATTTAAGAAGCATTATATATGTATATATTGCTTGCTAATAATACATTATATATGTATTATATTGCTTCGATACGTAGACATCTGCAAACGCTATTTCCTAGCAAGGAAGTGTCGGATTTAAATTGTTTTGAAGTGAAAACGAGGTATACATAACACTCCACAATGAATATTATATCTTTTCAGGAAACATAGAAATGAGATGCAGTATCGTGATTTAAAAAGCATTAGAACTCTATTGCTTCGATACCTAGATATCTGCAAACGCTATTTCCTAGCAAGGAAGTGTCCCATTAACATTCATTTGAATTGTAGACGAGGAATACATAGCACTTCGCAATGAATATTGTATCTTATCATGAAACATAGAAATGAGATGCGATATCGCGTTTTAAGAAGCATTAGGACTCTAGAGCTACGATACGTAGACATCAGCAAACGCTATTTCCTTGCAGGGAAGTGTCGCATTCATATGCTTTCGAAGTGAGTATGGGGTATACATGACACGTCGCTATGAATATTATACCTTATCATGAAACATAGAAATGAGATGCGATATCGCGTTTTGAGAAGCATTAGAACTCTATTCCTACGATACGTAGACATCTGCAAACGCTATTTCCTAGCTAGGAAGTGTCGCATTTACATTCTTTTGAAGCGAGTACGAGATATACATGACACTTCGCAGTTAATATTATATCTTATCATGAAACATAGAAATGAGATGCGACATCTCGTCGTAAGAAGCATTAGAACCCTATTGCTTCGATATTGAGACATCTGCAAACGCAATTTCCTGGCAAGGAAGTGTCGCATTTATTTTCTTTGATGTGAATACGAGTTATACATGTAACTTCACAATGAATATTATATCTTATCATGAAGCATAGAAATGTGATGCGATATCGCGTTTTGAGAAGCATTAGAACTCTACTGCTACGATATGTAGATTCCTGCAATCGCTATTTCCTAGCAAGGAAGTGTCGCATTTACATTCTTTTGAAGTGAATACGATGTATACATAACACTCCATAATGAATATTATATCTTATCATGAAACATAGAAATGGGATGCGATATCGCGTTTTGAGAAGCATTAGAACCCTATTGCTTCGATACGTAGACATCTGCTAACGCAATTTCCTAGCAAGGAAGTTTAACATTTACATTCTTTTGAAATGTATGCGAGGTATATGTGACACTTCGCAATGAATATTATATCTTGTCATGAAACATAGAAATGAGATGCGATATCGCGATTTAAAAAGCATTAGGAATCTATTGCTACGTTACGTAGACATCTGCAAACGTTATTTAATCGCAAGGAAGTTTCGCATTTACATTCTTCTAAAGTGACTAGGAGGTATACATAACACTCCACAATGAATATTATACCTTATCACGAAACATAGAAATGAAATACGATATCGCGATTTAAGAAGCATTAGATCTCCATTGCTTCGATACAGAGACATCTGCAAACGCTATTTCCTAGCAAGGAAGTATCGCATTTACATTCTTTTGAAGTGAGTACGAGGTATACATAACACTCCACAATGTATATTATATCTTATCATGAAAGGTTGAATTGAAATGCGATATCTAGATTTAAGAAGCATTAGAACTCTATGGCTACGATACGTAAACATCAGCAAACGCTATTTAATAGCAAGGAAGTGTCGCATTTGAATTCTTTTAAAGTGATAACGAGGTATACATAACACTCCACAATGAATATTATACCTTATCACGAAACATAGAAATGAAATGCGATATCGGGTTTTGAGAAGCATTAGAACTCTATTGCTCCGATACGTAGACATCTGGAAACGTAATTTCCTAGAAAGGAAGTGTTGCATTTACATTCATTTGAAGTGTAGACGAGGGATACATAACTCTTCGCAATGAATATTATATCTTCTCATGAAGCATAGATATGGGATGCCACATCGCGTTTTGAGAAGCATTAGAACTCTATTGCTTCGATACGTAGTCATCTGGAAACTCTATTTCCTAGAAAGGAAGTGTCGCATTTACATACCTTTGAAGTGTAGACATGGAATACATAATACTTCGCAATGAAAATTATATGTTATCATGAAACAAAGAAATGAGGATCGATATCGCGTTTTAAGAAGCATTTGAACCCTATTGCTACGATACGTACACACCAGCAAACGCTATTTCCTAGCAAGGGAGTGTCGCAGTTACATTCTTTTGAAGTGAGTACGAGGTGTACATAACACTCCACAATGAATATTATAGCTTATCATGAGACATAGAAATGAGATGCGATATCGCGCTTTTAGTAGCATTAGAACTCTATTGCAACGATACGGAGACATCTGCAAACGCTACTTGCTTGCAAGGAAGAGTCGCATTTACATTCTTTTGCAGTGAATACGAGGTATACATGACAATTCGCAATGAATATTATATCTTAGCATGAAACGTAGAAATGAGATGCGATATCGCGTTTTAAGAAGCATTAGAACTCTATTGCTACGATACGAAGGCATCTGAAAAGCTACTTCCTAGCAAGGAAGTGTCGCAGTTACATTCTTTTAAAGTGAATACGAGGTATACATGACACTTCGAAATGAATATTATATCTTATCATGAAACATAGAAAAGAGATGCGATATCGCGTTTTAAAAAGCACTAGAACTCTATTGCTTCCATACGTAGACATCTGCCATCGCTATATCCTAGCTAGGAAGTGTCGCATTTACAATCTTTTGAAGTGAATACGAGGTATACATAACACTCCACAATGAATATTATATCTTATCATGAAACACAGAAATGAGATGCGATATGGCGATTTAAGAAGCATTAGAACTCTATTGCTTCGATACGTAGACTTCTGCAAACGCTATTTCCTAGCAAGGAAGTGTCGCATTCACATTCTTTTGAAGTGAATACGAGGTATACATAACACTTAGCAATGAATATTATATCTTATTATGATACATAGAAATGAGTTACGATATCTCGTTTTAGGAAGCATTAGAACTCTAATGCTACGATACGTAGACATCTGCAAACGCCATTTCCTAGCAAGGAAGTGTCGCATTTACATTCATTTGAAGTGTATGCGAGGTATAGGTGACACTTCGCAATGAATATTACATCTTAGCATGAAACATAGAAATGAGTTGCGATATCTCGCTTTAAGAAGCATTAGAACTCTATTGCTTCGACACGTAGACATCTGCCAACGCTCTTTCCTAGGAAGTAAGTGGCGCATTTACATTCACTTTAAGTGTATGCGAGGTATACATGACACTTCGCAATGAATATAATATCTCTTCATGAAACATAGAAATGGGATGCGATACCTTGAATTTATGAAGATTTAGAACTCTGCTGCTACGATACGTAGACATCCGGAAACGCTATTTCCAAGCAAGGAAGTGTCTCATTTACATACTTTTCAGGTGAAGACGAGGTATACATAACACTTCGCAGTGACTATTATGTCTTACCATGAAACATAGAAATGAGATGCTATATCGCGTTCTGAGAAGCATTGGAACTCTATTGCTTCGATACGTAGACATCTGCAAACGCTATTTCCTAGCAAGGAAGTGTCGCATTGACATTGTTTTGAATTGAATACAAGGTATACATGCCACTTCGCAATGAATATTATATCTTATCGTGAAACATAGAAATGAGATGCGGTATCGCGTTTTGAGAAGCATTAGAACTCTATTGCTACGATACGTAGACATCTGTAAACGCTATTTCCAAGCAAGCAAGTGTCGCACTCAAATTCTTTGGAGTGAATACGAGGTATACATGACACTTCGCAATGAATATTATGCCTTATCATGAAACATAGAAATGAGATGCGATATCTCGTTTTAAGAAACATTAGAACTCCATTGCTTCGATTCGTAAATGTCTGCAAACGCTACGCCCTAGCAAGAAAGTATCGCATTTACACTCTTTCGATGTGAATACGAGGTATACATGACACTTCGCAATGAATATTATATCTTATCATGAAACATAGAAATGAGATGCGATATGGCGTTTTGAGAAGCATTAGAACTCCATTGCTACGATACATAGACATCTGCCAACGCTATTTCCTAGCAAGGAAGTGTCGCATTTACATTCTCTTGAAGTGAATACGAGGTACACATAGCACTGCACAATGAATATTATATCTTATCATGAAACATAGAAATGAGATGCTCTATGGCGTTTTAAGAAGCATTTGAAATCTACTGTTACGATACGTAGATAACTGCAAACGCTATTTCCTAGCAAGGGAGTTTCACATTTACAATCATTTGAAGGGTATAAGAGGTATAGAAGAAACTTCGCAATGAATATTATATGTTATCATGAAACATAGAAATGAGATGCGATATCTCGCCTTAAGAAGCATTAGAACTATGTTGCTTCGATACGTAGACATCTGCAGAAGCTTTTTCCTAGCAAGGAAGTGTAGCATTTACATTCTTTTGAAGTGAATACGAGGTATACATGGCACTTCGCAAAGAATATTATATATTATCTTGAAACATAGAACTGAGATGCGCTATGGCGTTTTAAGAAGCATTTGAAATCTATTGCTACGATACGTAGATAACTGCAAACGCTATTTCCTAGAAGGAAGTGTCGCATTTACATTCTTTTGAAGTGTATGCGAGGTATAGGTGACACTTCGCAATGAATATTACATCTTAGCATGAAACATAGAAATGAGTTGCGATATCTCGCTTTAAGAAGCATTAGAACTCTATTGCTTCGACACGTAGACATCTGCCAACGCTCTTTCCTAGGAAGTAAGTGGCGCATTTACATTCACTTTAAGTGTATGCGAGGTATACATGACACTTCGCAATGAATATAATATCTCTTCATGAAACATAGAAATGGGATGCGATACCTTGAATTTATGAAGATTTAGAACTCTGCTGCTACGATACGTAGACATCCGGAAACGCTATTTCCAAGCAAGGAAGTGTCTCATTTACATACTTTTCAGGTGAAGACGAGGTATACATAACACTTCGCAGTGACTATTATGTCTTACCATGAAACATAGAAATGAGATGCGGTATCGCGTTTTGAGAAGCATTAGAACTCTATTGCTACGATACGTAGACATCTGCAAACGCTATTTCCAAGCAAGGAAGTGTCGCACTCAAATTCTTTGGAGTGAATACGAGGTATACATGACACTTCGCAATGAATATTATGCCTTATCATGAAACATAGAAATGAGATGCGATATCTCGTTTTAAGAAACATTAGAACTCCATTGCTTCGATTCGTAAATGTCTGCAAACGCTACGTCCTAGCAAGAAAGTATCGCATTTACACTCTTTCGATGTGAATACGAGGTATACATGACACTTCGAAATGAATATTATATCTTATCATGAAACATAGAAATGAGATGCGATATTGCGTTTTAAAAGGCACTAGAACTCTATTGCTTCCATACGTAGACATCTGCCATCGCTATATCCTAGCTAGGAAGTGTCGCATTTACATTCATTTCAAGTGAATGCGAGGCATACACGACACTTCCCAATCATTATTGTATCTTATCGTGAAACATAGAAATGAGATGCGATTTCGCGTTTTAAGAAGCATTAGAACACTATTGCTACGATGCGTAGACATCTGCAAACGATATTTCCTAGGAAGGAAGTGTCGCATTTACATTCTTTTGAAGAGAATGCGAGGTATACATAACAGTCCATAATGAATATTATATCTTATCAAGAAACACAGAAATGAGATGCGATATCGCGTTTTAAGAAGCATTAGAAATCTATTGCTACGATACGTAGATATCTGCAGACGCTATTTCCTAGCAAGGAAGTGTCGCATTTACACTCTTTTGAAGTGAATACAAGGCATACATAACACTCCACAATGAATATTATATCTTATCATGAAACATAGCAATGAGGAGCGATTTCGTGTTTTAAGAAGCATTAGAACTCTATTGCTTCGATAAGTTGACATATACAGACGCTATTTCCTAGGAAGGAAGTGTCGCATTTACAATCTTTTGAAGTGAATACGAGGTATACATAACACTCCACAGTGAATATTATATCTTATCATGAAACATAGAAATGAGATGCGATATGGCGATATAAGGAGCATAAGAGCTCCATTGCTTCGATACGTAGACATCTGCAAACGCTACTTCCTAGCAAGGAAGTGTCGCATTCACATTCTTTTGAAGTGAATACGAGGTATACATAACACTCCACAATGAGTATTATATCTCATCATGAAACATAGAAATGAAATACGATATCACTTTTTAGGAAGCATTAGAAATCTATTGCTACGATACGTAGATATCTGGAAACGCTATTTCCTAGCAAGGAAGAGTCGCATTTACATTCTTTTGATGTGACTACGAGGTATACATGGCACTTCGCAATGAATATTATATCTTATCATGAAACATAGAAATGAGATGCGATATCGCGTTTTGAGAAGCATTAGAACTCCATTGCTACGATACATAGACATCTGCCAACGCTATTTCCTAGCAAGGAAGTGACGCATTATCATCCTTTTGAAGTGAGTACGAGGTATACATAACACTCCACAATGAATATTATATCTTATCATGAAACATAGAAATGAAATGCGATTTGGCGATTTAAGAAGCATTAGAACTTTATTGCTTCGATACGCAGACATGTACCAACGCTATTTCCTAGCAAGGAAGTGTCGCATTTACATTCCTTTGAAGTGAGTACGAGGTATACATGACACTTCGCAGTTAATATTATATCTTATCATGAAACATAGAAATGAGATGCGACATCTCGTCGTAAGAAGCATTAGAATCCTATTGCATCGATATTGAGACATCTGCAAACGCAATTTCCTGGCAAGGAAGTGTCGCATTTACATTCTTTGATGTGAATACGAGTTATACATGTAACTTCACAATGAATATTATATCTTATCATGAAACATAGAAATGTGATGCGATATCGCGTTTTGAGAAGCATTAGAACTCTACTGCTACGATATGTAGATTCCTGCAATCGCTATTTCCTAGCAAGGAAGTGTCGCATTTACATTCTTTTGAAGTGAATACGATGTATACATAACACTCCATAATGAATATTATATCTTACTGTGAAACATAGAAATGAGATGCGATATCAAGTTTTAAGAAGCATTGGAGCTCTAATGCTACGATACGTAGACATCTGCAAACGCTATTTCCTAGCAAGGAAGTGTCGCAATTACATTCTTTTGAAGTGAATTCGAGGTATTCACTACACTTCACAATGAATGTTATATCTTATCGTGAAACATAGAAATGAGATGCGACATCTCGTTTTAGGAAGCATTAGAACTCTACTGCTTCGATACGGAGACATCTGCAAACGCTATTTCCTGGCAAGGAAGTGTCGCATTTACATTCGTTTGAAGTGAATACGAGGTATACATGTAACTTCGCAATGAATATTATATCTTATCGTGAAACATATAAATGAGATGCGATATCACGTTTTGAGAAGCATTAGAACTCTATTGCTTCGATATATAGACATCTGGAATCGCTATTTCCTGGCAAGGAAGTGTCCATTTACATTCTTTGATGTGAATACGAGTTATACATGTAACTTCACAATAAATATTATATCTTATCATGAAACATAGAAATGTGATGCGATATCGCGTTTTGAGAAGCATTACAACCTTATGCTACGATACGTGGACTTCTGCAAACGCTATTTCCTAGTAAGGAAGTGTCGCATTTACATTCTTTTGAGGTGAATACGATGTAGACATAACACTTCGCAATGAACATTATATTCTATCATGAAACTTAGAAATGAGATGCGACATCTCGTTTTACGAAGCATTAGAACTGTATTGTTTCGATACGTAGACATCTTGAAACGCTATTTCCTAGCAATGAAGTATCGCATTTACACTCTTTTGAAGTGAATACGTTGTATACATGACACTTCGCAATGAATATTATATCTTACCATGAAACATAGAAATGAGATGCGATATCGCGTTTTAAGGAGCATTAAAACTCTATTGCTACGATACGTAGACATCTGCAAACGCTATTTCCTAGGATGGAAGTGGCGCATTTACATTCACTTGAAGTGTACGGGAGGTGTAAGTGACACTTCGCAATGAATATTATATCTTATAATGAAACATAGAAGTGAAATGCGATATCGGGTGTTGAGAAGCATTAGAACACTGTTGCTACGATACGTAGACATCTGCCAACGCTATTTCCTAGCAAGATGGTGTCGCATTTACATTCATTAGAAGCGTATGCGAGGAATACGTAACACTTTGCAATGAATATTATATCTTATCATGAAACGTTGAAATGAGATGCGATATCTAGTTTTAAGAAGCATTAGAACTCTATTGCTTCGATACGTAGATATCTGCAAACGCTATTTCCTAGCAAGGAAGTGTAGCATTTACATTCATTTGAAATGTATGCGAGGTATATGTGACACTTCGCAATGAATATTATATCTTGTCATGAAACATAGAAATGAAATACGATATCGCGATTTACGAAGCATTAGATCTCCATTGCTTCGATACAGAGATATCTGCAAACGCTTTTTCCTAGCAAGGAAGTGTCGCAATTACATTCTTTTGAAGGGAATGCGAGGTAGACATAACACTCCACAATGAATATTATATCTTATCACGAAACATAGAAATGAGATGCGTTATCCCGATTTAAGAAGCAATAGAAATCTACTGCTTCGATACGGAGAAATCTGGAAACGCTATTTCTTAGCATGGAAGTGTCGCGTTTACATTCTTTTGAAGAGAATACGAGGTATACATTATACTTCGCAATGAATATTATATCTTATCATGAAACGTAGAAATGAGATGCGATATCGCGTTTTAAGAAGCATTAGAATTCTATTGCTACGATATGAAGGCATCTGAAACGCTACTTCCTAGCAAGGAAGTGTCGCAGTTACATTCTTTTAAAGTGAATACGAGGTATTCATGACACTTCGCAATGAATATTGTATCTTATCATGAAACAAAGAAATGAGATGCGATATCGCGCTTTAAGAAGAATTAGAAGTCTATTGCTACGATACATAGACATCTGCAAACGCTATTTCCTAGCAAGGAAGTGACGCATTATCATTCTTTTGAAGTGAATACGAGTCATACATAACACTGCACAGTGAATATTATATCTTATCACGAAATATAGAAATGAGATGCGATATCGCGATTTAGGGAGCATTAGAACCCTATTGCTACGATACGTAGACATCTGCAAACGCTATTTCCTAGCAAGAAGGTGTCGCATTTACATTCTTTTGAAGTGAATACGAGGTATTCGTGACACTTCGCAATGAATATAATATCTTATCATGAAACATAGAAATGAGATGCGATATTGGGATTTAAGAAGCATAAAACGCCATTTCTTCGATAAGTAGACATCTGCAAACGCAATTTCCTAGCAAGGAAGTGTCGCATTTACATTCTTATGAAGTGAATACGAGGTATACATGACACTTCGCAATGAATATTATATCTTATCATGAAACATAGAAATGATATGTGATATCGCGATTTAAGAAGCGTTAGAACTCTTGCTACGATACGTAGACATCTGCAAACGCTATTTCCTAGCAAGGAAGTGTCGCATTTACATTCTTGTTAAGTGAATATGAGGTATACATAACGCTCCACAGTGAATATTATATCTTATCATGAAACATAGAAATGAGATGCGATATCGCGTTTTAGGAAGCATTGGAACTCTATTGCTTCGATAGGTAGACATCTGCTAACGCTATTTCCTAGCAAGGGAGTGTCGCATTTACATTCTTGTTAAGTGAATATGAGGTATACATAACGCTCCACAGTGAATATTATATCTTATCATGAAACATAGAAATGAGGTGCAATATCGCGATTTAAGAAGCATTAGAACTCTAATGCTACGATACGTACAAATCTGCAATTGCTACTTCCTAGCAAGGAAGTGTCGCATTTACATTCTTTGGTAAGGAATACGAGGTATACATGACAATTGGCAATGAATTTTATATCTTATCATGAAACACAGAAACGTGATGCGATATGACGATTTAAGAAGCTTTAGGATTCTATCGCTTCGGTACGTAGACATCAGCAAACGCTATTTCCTAGCAAGGAAGTGTCACATTTACATTCTGTTGAAGTGAAGACGAGGTATACATAACACTCCACAATGAATATTATATCTTATCATGAAACATAGAAATGAGATGCGATATGGCGATTTAAGAAGCATTAGAAATCTATTGCTTCGATACGTAGACATATGTAAACGCTATTTCCAAGCAAGGAAGTGTCGCATTTACATTGTTTTGAAGTGAATACGAGGTATACATGACACTTCGCAATGAATATTGTATCTTATCATAAAACATACAAATGAGATGCGATATCGCGTTTTAAGAAGAATTAGAACTCTATTTCTACGATACGCAGACATCTGTAGACGCTATTTCCTAGCTAGGAAGTGTCGCATTTACATTCTTTTGAAGTGTAGACGAGATATACATGTCACTGCACAATGAATATTATATCTTATCATGAAACATAGAAATGAGATGCGACATCGCTATTAAAGAAGCAGTAGATCTCTATTGCTTCGATACGTAGACATCTGCCTACTCTATTTCCTGGCAAGGAAGTGTCGCAATTACATTCACTTGAAGTGTATGCGAGTTATACAAGACACTTCGCAATGAATAATATATCTTATCATGAAACATAGGAATGAGATGCGATATCGCGATTTAAGAAGCATTAGGATTCTATTGCTTCGATACGTAGACATCTACAAACGCTATTTCCTAGTAAGGGAGTGTCGCATTTACATTCATTTGAAGCGAATACGAGGTATGCATAACACTGCACAATGAATATTGTATCTTATCATGAATCCTAGAAATGTGATGCGATATCGCCATTTATGAAGCATTAGAACTCTATTGCTTCGATACGTAGACATCTGCAAACGCAATTTAAAAGCAAGGAAGTGTCGCATTTATATTCATGTGAAGTGTATCCGAGGTATACATGACGCTTCGAAATGAATATTATATCTTATCATGAAACATAGAAATGAGATGCGATATCGCGTTTTGAGAAGCATTAGAACCCTATTGCTTCGTTGCGTAGACATCTGGAAACGCTATTTCCTAGCAAGGAAGTGTCGCATTTACATTCATTTGAAGTGTAGACGAGATATACATAACACTACACAATGAATATTATATCTTATCATGAAACGTAGAATTGAGGTGCGATATCGCGATTTAAGAAGCATTAGAACTCCCTTGCTTCGATACGTAGACATCTGCAAACGCTATTTCCTACCAAGGAAATGTCGCATTTACATTCTTTTGAAGTGAGTACGAGGTATACATGACACGTCGCATTGAATACTATGTCTTATCATGAAACATAGAAATGAGATGCGATATCGTGTTTTGAGAAGCATTAGTACGCCCTTGCTTCGATACGTAGACATCTGGAAAAGCTATTTCCTATCAAGGAAGTGTCGCATTAACATTCTTTTGAAGTGAGTATGAGGAAAACCTGACTATACGCAATGAATATTATATCGTATCTAGAAACATAGAAATTAGGTGCTATATCGCGATTAAAGAAGCATTAGAACCCTATTGCTTCGATACGAATACATCTGCAAGCGCTACTTCCTAGCAAGGAAGCGTCGCATTTACATTCTTTTGAAGTGATTACGAGGTATACATCGCACTCCACAATGAATATTATATCCTATCCTGAAACATAGAAATGAGAAGCGATATCCCGTTTTAAGAAACATTAGGGCTCTATTGCTACGACACGTAGATATCTGGAAACATTATTTCCTAGCAAGGATGTGTCGCATTTACATTCTCTTGAAGTGAATGCGAGGTATACATAACACTCCGCAACGAATATTATATCTTATCATGAAGCATAGAAATGTGATGCAATATCGCGATTTAAGAAGCTTTAGTACTCTATTGCATCGATACGTAGATATCTGCAAACGCTACTTCCTAGCAAGGAAGTGTCGCATTTACGTTCCTTTGAAGTGAATAGGAGTTACACATGACACTCCGCAATGAATATTATGTCTTATCATAAATCATAGAAATGAGATGCGATATCGCGTTTTAAGGTGCATTAGAACTCTAATGCTTCGATACGTGGACATCTGCCAACGCTATTTCCTAGCAAGGAAGTGTCGCATTTACATTCTTTTGACGTGAATACGAGGTATACATAACACTCCACAATGAATATTATATCCTATCCTGAAACATAGAAATGAGAAGCGATATCCCGTTTTAAGAAACATTGGGGCTCTATTGCTACGACACGTAGATATCTGGAAACATTATTTCCTAGCAAGGATGTGTCGCATTTACATTCTCTTGAAGTGAATGCGAGGTATACATAACACTCCGCAACGAATATTATATCTTATCATGAAGCATAGAAATGTGATGCAATATCGCGATTTAAGAAGCTTTAGTACTCTATTGCATCGATACGTAGATATCTGCAAACGCTACTTCCTAGCAAGGAAGTGTCGCATTTACGTTCCTTTGAAGTGAATAGGAGTTACACATGACACTCCGCAATGAATATTATGTCTTATCATAAATCATAGAAATGAGATGCGATATCGCGTTTTAAGGTGCATTAGAACTCTAATGCTTCGATACGTGGACATCTGCCAACGCTATTTCCTAGCAAGGAAGTGTCGCATTTACATTCTTTTGACGTGAATACGAGGTATACATAACACTCCACATTGAATACTATATCTTATCATGAAACCTAGAAATGAGATGCGATATCGCGCTTTACGAAGTATTAGAACTCTAACGCTACGATACGTAGACATCTGCCACCGCCATTTCCTGGCAAGGAAGTGTCGCATTTACATTCATTTGAAGTGTATGGGAGGTATACAAGACACTTCGCAATGAATATTACATCTTATCGTGATTCATAGAAATGAGATGCGATATGGCGTTCTAAGAAGGATTAGAAATCTAATGCTACGATACGTAGACATCTGCAAACGCTATTTCCCAGCAAGGAGGTGTCGCATTTAGATTCTATTAAAGTGAATACGAGGTATACATAACACTGCACAATGAATATTATATCTTATCATAAAACATAGAAATGTGATGCGATATCTCATTTTAAGATGCATTAGCACTCTGTTGCTTCGATACGTAGACATTTGCCATCGCTATATCCTAGCAACGAAGTGTCGCATTTACATTCATTTGAAGTGTATGCGAGGTATACACGACACCTCGCAATGAATATTATATCTTATAATGAAACATATGAATGAGATGCAATATCGCGTTCTGAGAAGCATTAGAACTCTAATGCTACGATATGTAGATATCTGCATACGCTATTTCCTAGGAAGTAAGTGTCGCATTTACATTCTTTTGAGATGAATACGAGGTACATAACACTCCACAATGAATATTATATCTTATCATGATACATAGAAGTGAGATGCGATATCGCGGTTTAGGAAGCATTAGAACTCTATTGCTTCGATACATAGACATCTGCCAACGCTATTTCCTAGCAAGGAAGTGCCGCATTTACATTCGTTTGAAGTGTAGACGAGATATACATAACACTTCGCATTGTATATTATATCTTATCATGAACCATAGAAATGAGATGCGATATCGCGTTTTAAGAAGCATTAAATCTCTATTACACCGAAGCGTAGACATCTGGAAACGTAATTTCCTAGAAAGGAATTGTCGCATTTACATTCATGTGAAGTGTAGACAAGGAATACATAACACATCGCAATGAAAATTATATCTTATCATGAAACATAGAGATGAGATGCGATAACGCGTTTTAAGAAGCATTAGGGCTCCAATGCTACGATACGTAGACATCTGCGAACGCTATTTCCTAGCAAGGGAGTGTCGCATTTACATTCTTTTGAAGCGAATACGAGGTATACATAACACTGCACAATGAATGTTATAACTTATCATGATACATAGAAATGAGATGCGATACCGCGATTTGAACAGCATTAGAAATCTACTGCTACGATACGTAGACATCTGCCGACGCTATTTCCAAGCAAGGAAGTGTCGCATTTACATTCTTTTGAAGCGAATACGAGGTATACATAACACTGCACAATGAATGTTATAACTTATCATGATACATAGAAATGAGATGCGATACCGCGATTTAAACAGCATTAGAAATCTATTGCTACGATACGTAGACATCTGCCGACGCTATTTCCTAGCAAGGAAGTGGCGCATTTACATTCTTTTGAAGTGAATACGAGGCATACATAACAATCCACAATGAATATTATATCTTATAATGAAACATAGAAATGAAATGCGATATCGCGATTTAAGAAGCATTAGAACTCTATTGCTTCGATACGTAGACATCTGCAAACGCTATTTATTAGCAATGATGTGTCGCATTTACATTCATTTGAAGTGTATGCGAGGTATAAGAGACACTTCGCAATGAATATTATATCTTATCATGAAACATAGAAATGAGATGCGATATCGCGATTTAAAAAGCATTAGAAATCTATTGCTTCGATACGTAGACATCTGCAAACGCTACTTCCTAGAAAGGAAGTGTCGCCTTTTAATTCGTTTGAAGTGTATGCGTGGTATAAAAGACACTTCACAATGAATATTATATCTTATCATGAAACATAGAATTGAGATGCGATATCGCGTGTTGAAAAGATTTAGAACCCTAATGCTACCATACGTAGACATCTGCAAACGTTATTTCCTAGCAAAGAAGTGTCGCATTTATATTCTCTTGAGGTGAATACGAGGTATAAATAACACTCCACAGTGAATATTATATCTTATCGTGAGACATAGATATGAGATTCGATCTTGCGATATAAGAAGCATAAGAACTCTATTGCTACGATACGTAGACATCTGCAAACGCTATTTCCTAGCAAGGAAGTGTCGCATTTACATTCATCTGAAGTGTATGCGAGGTATACATAACACTTCGCAATGAATATTATATCTTATCATGAAGCATAGAAATGAGATGCGATATCATGTTTTGAGAAGCATTAGATCTCTATTGTTTCGATACGTAGACATCTGGAAACGCTATTTCCTAGCAAAGAAGCGTGGCATTTACATTCCTCTGAAGTGAATACGAGGTATTCATGACACTTCGAAATGAATATTATATCTTATCATGAAACATAGAAATGAGATGCAATATAGCGAATTAGGAATCGCTATAACTCTATTGCTACGATACGTAGACATTTGCAAACGCTATTTCCTAGCAAGGAAGTGTCGCATTTACATTCTTTTGATGTGAATACGAGGTATACATGACACTTCGCAATGAATATTATATCTTATCATGAAACATAGAAATGAGATGCGATATCGCGTTTTAAGAAGCATTAGAACTCTATTGCTTCGATACGTAGACAACTGCAAACGCTACTTCCTAGCAAGGAAGTACCGAATTTACATTCTTTTGCAGTGAATATGAGGTATACATGACAATTCGCAATGAATATTATATCTTATCATGAGACATAGGAATGAGATGCGATATCGCATTTTAAGAAGCATTAGACCTATATTGCTACGATACGTAGATATCTGCAAACGCTTTTTCCTAGCAAGGAAGTGTGGCATTTACATTCATTTGAAGTGTATGCGAGGTATACAAGACACTTCGCAATGAATATTATATCTTATTATGAAATATAGGAATGAAATGCGATATCGCGATTTAAGATGCATTAGGGCTCTACTGCTTCGATACGTAGGTATCTGCAAACGCCATTTCCTAGCAGGGAAGTGACGCATTTACATTCTCTTGAAGTGAATACGAGGTTATAATAATACTCCACAATGAATATTATATCTTATCATGAGACATAGAAATGAGATGCGATATCGCGTTTTAAGAAGCATTAGAACACTATTGCCTCAATACGTAGACATCTGCCATCGCTATTTCCTAGCAAGGCAGTGTCGCATTTACATTCTCCTGAAGTGAGTACGAGGTATACATAACACTGCACAATGAATATTATATCTTATCATGAAACATAGAAATGAGATGCCTAATCGCGATTTTAAAAGCATTAGGACTCTATTGCTATGATACATAGGCATCTGCAAACGCTATTTGCTAGCAAGGAAGTGACGCATTATCATTCTTTTGAAGTGAATACGAGGTATACATAACATTGCACAATGAATATTGTATCTTATCGTGATACATATAAATGAGATGCGATATCGCGATTTAAGCGGCATTAGAACACTATTGCTTCGATACCTAGATATCTGCAACCGCTGCTTCCTAGCAAGGAAGTGTCGCATCTACATTCCTTTGAAGTGAATACGAGGTATACATGACACTCCGCAATGAATATTATATCTTATCATGAAACATAGAAATGAGATGCGATATCGCTATTTAAGAAGCAATAGATCTCTATTGCTTCAATCCGTAGACATCTGCCAACGCTATTTCCTAACAAGGAAGTGTCGCATTTACATTCTCCTGAAGTGAGTACGTGGTATACATAACACTGCACAATGAATATTATATCTTATCATGAAACATAGAAATGAGATGCCTAATCGCGATTTTAAAAGCATTGGAACTCTATTGCTATGATACATAGGCATCTGCAAACGCTATTTCCTAGCAAGGAAGTGACGCATTATCATTCTTTTGAAGTGAATACGAGGTATACATAACATTGCACAATGAATATTGTATCTTATCGTGATACATATAAATGAGATGCGATATCGCGATTTAAGCGGCATTAGAACACTATTGCTTCGATACCTAGATATCTGTAACCGCTGCTTCCTAGCAAGGAAGTGTCGCATCTACATTCCTTTGAAGTGAATACGAGGTATACATGACACTCCGCAATGAATATTATATCTTATCAAGAAACATAGAAATGAGATGCGATATCACTATTTAAGAAGCAATAGATCTCTATTGCTTCAATACGTAGACATCTGCCAACGCTATTTCCTAGCAAGGAAGTGTCGCATTTACATTCTCCTGAAGTGAGTACGAGGTATACATAACACTGCACAATGAATATTATATCTTATCATGAAACATAGAATTGAGATGCGTAATCGCAATTTTAAAAGCATTAGAAATCAATTGCTACGGTACGTAGATATCTGCAAACGCTTTTTCCTAGCAAGGAAGTGTCGCATTTACATTCATTTGAAGTGTTTGCGAGGTATACAAGACACTTCGCAATGAATATTATATCTTATCATGAAATATAGAAATGAAATGCGATATCGCGATTTAAGATGCATTAGGGCTCTACTGCTTCGATACGTAGGTATCTGCAAACGCCATTTCCTAGCAAGGATGTGACGCATTTACATTCTCTTGAAGTGAATACGAGGTTATAATAATACTCCACAATGTATATTATATCTTATCATGAGACATAGAAATGAGATGCGATATGGCTATTTAGGAAGCAGTAGATCTCTATTGCTTCGATACGTAGACATCTGCAAACGCGATTTCCTAGCAAGGAAGTGTCGCATTTACATTGTTTTCAAGTGAATACGAGGTACACATGACACTTCGCAATGAATATTGTATCTTATCATGAAACATAGAAATGAGATGCGATATCGCGTTCTAAGAAGAATTAGAACTCTATTGCTATGATACATAGACATCTGCAAACGTTATTTCCTAGCAAGGAAGTGACGCATTATCATTCTTTTGAAGTGAATACGAGGTATATATAACATTGCACAATGAACATTATATCTTATCGTGATACATATAAATGAGAAGCGATATCGCTATTTAAGCGGCATTAGAACACTATTGCTTCGATACCTAGATATCTGCAAACGCTGCTTCCTAGCAAGGAAGTGTCGCATCTACATTCCTTTGAAGTGAATACCAGGTATACATATAACTGCGCAATGAATATTGTATCTTATCATGAAACATAGAAATGAGACGCGATATAGGGATTTAAGAAGAATTAGAACTCTATTGCATCGATACGCAGACATCCTCAAACGCTATTTACTAGCAAGGAGGTGTGGCATTTACATTCATTTGAAGTGCAGACGAGATATACATAACACTGCAAAATGAATATTGTATCTTATCATGAAACACAGAAATGAGATGCGATATCGCGATTTAAGAAGCATTAGAACTCTACTGCTACGATACGTAGACATCTGTAAACGCTATTTCCTAGCATGGAAGTGCCGTATTTACATTCGTTTGAAGTGAAGACGAGGTATACATGACACTTCGCAATGAATATTATATCTTATTATGAAACATAGAAATGAGATGCGATATCGCGTTTTAAGAAGCATTAGAACTCTATTGCTACGATACGTAGATATCTGCAAACGCTATTTCCAAGCATAGAAGTGTCGGATTTATATTCTTTTGAAGTGAATACGAGGTATACATGACACTTCGCAATGAATATTATATTTTATCATGAAACAACGAAATGAGATGCGATATCGCGTTTATGAAAAATTAGAACTATATTGCTACGATACATAGACATCTGCAAACGCTATATCCTAGCAAGGAAGTGACGCATTATCATTCTTTTGAAGTGAATACGAGGTATACATAACACTGCACAATGAATATTTTATCTTATCATGAAACATAGAAATGAGATGCGATATCGCGATTTAAGCAGCATTAGAACTCTATTTCTTCGATACGTAGACATGTGCAAACGCTACTTCCTTGCAAGGAAGTGTCGCATTTACATTCTTTTGAAGAGCATACGAAGTATACATGACACTCCGCAATGAATATTATATCTTATCATGAAACACAGAAATGAGATGCGATATCGCGATTTAAGAAGCATTAGAACTCTACTGCTACGATACGTAGACATCTGCAAACGCTACTTCCTAGCATGGAAGTGCCGCATTTACATTCATTTGTAGTGTATGCGAGGTATACATGACAATTGGCAATGAATACTATATCTTATCATGAAACATAGATATGAGATGCGATATCGCGTTCTAAGTAGCATTAGAACTCTATTGCTACGATACGCAGACATCTGGAAACCCTACTTCCTAGCAGCGAATTGCCGCATTTTCATTCGTTTGAAGTGTGTGCGTGGTATACACTTCGGATCAAACTTCGCACTTATTATTATATCTTATTATGGAACATAGAAATGAGATGCGATATCGCGTTTTAAGAAGCATTAGAACACTATTGCTTCGATACGTAGACATCTGCAAACGCTACTTCCTAGCAAGGAAGTGTCGCATTTACATTCTTTTAGGTGAACGCGAGGTATACATTACACTTCGCAATGAATATTATATCTTATCACGAAACATAGAAACGAGATGCGACTTCGCGTTTCAAGAAGCATTAGAACTCTATTGCTTCGATACGTAGACATCTGCAGACGCAATTTCCTAGCAAGGAAGTGTCGCATTTACTATCTCTTGAAGTGTATGCGAGGTATACATGACACTTCGCAATGAATATTGTATCTTATCATGAAACATAGAAATGAGATGCGATATCGCGTTTTAAGAAGAATTAGAACTCTATTGCTATGATACATAGACATCTGCAAACGCTATTTCCTAGCAAGGAAGTGACGCATTATCATTCTTTTGAAGTGAATACGAGGTATACATAACATTGCACAATGAACATTATATCTTATCGTGATACATATAAATGAGAAGCGATATCGCTATTTAAGCGGCATTAGAACACTATTGCTTCGATACCTAGATATCTGCAAACGCTGCTTACTAGCAAGGAAGTGTCGCATCTACATTCCATTGAAGTGAATACGAGGTATACATGACACTCCGCAATGAATATTATATCTTATCATGAAACATAGAAATGAGATGCGATATCGCTATTTAAGAAGCAATAGATCTCTATTGCCTCAATACGTAGACATCTGCCAACGCTATTTCCTAGCAAGGAAGTGTCGCATTTACATTCTCCTGAAGTGAGTACGAGGTATACATAACACTGCACAATGAATATTATATCTTATCATGAAACATAGAAATGAGATGCCTAATCGCGATTTTAAAAGCATTAGAACTCTATTGCTATGATACATAGGCATCTGCAAACGCTATTTGCTAGCAAGGAAGTGACGCATTATCATTCTTTTGAAGTGAGTACGAGGTATACATAACATTGCACAATGAATATTGTATCTTATCGTGATACATATAAATGAGATGCGATATCGCGATTTAAGCGGCATTAGAACACTATTGCTTCGATACCTAGATATCTGCAACCGCTGCTTCCTAGCAAGGAAGTGTCGCATCTACATTCCTTTGAAGTGAATACGAGGTATACATGACACTCCGCAATGAATATTATATCTTATCATGAAACATAGAAATGAGATGCGATATCGCTATTTAAGAAGCAATAGATCTCTATTGCTTCAATCCGTAGACATCTGCCAACGCTATTTCCTAACAAGGAAGTGTCGCATTTACATTCTCCTGAAGTGAGTACGTGGTATACATAACACTGCACAATGAATATTATATCTTATCATGAAACATAGAAATGAGATGCCTAATCGCGATTTTAAAAGCATTAGAACTCTATTGCTATGATACATAGGCATCTGCAAACGCTATTTCCTAGCAAGGAAGTGACGCATTATCATTCTTTTGAAGTGAATACGAGGTATACATAACATTGCACAATGAATATTGTATCTTATCGTGATACATATAAATGAGATGCGATATCGCGATTTAAGCGGCATTAGAACACTATTGCTTCGATACCTAGATATCTGTAACCGCTGCTTCCTAGCAAGGAAGTGTCGCATCTACATTCCTTTGAAGTGAATACGAGGTATACATGACACTCCGCAATGAATATTATATCTTATCATGAAACATAGAAATGAGATGCGATATCACTATTTAAGAAGCAATAGATCTCTATTGCTTCAATACGTAGACATCTGCCAACGCTATTTCCTAGCAAGGAAGTGTCGCATTTACATTCTCCTGAAGTGAGTACGAGGTATACATAACACTGCACAATGAATATTATATCTTATCATGAAACATAGAAATGAGATGCGATATCACTATTTAAGAAGCAATAGATCTCTATTGCTTCAATACGTAGACATCTGCCAACGCTATTTCCTAGCAAGGAAGTGTCGCATTTACATTCTCCTGAAGTGAGTACGAGGTATACATAACACTGCACAATGAATATTATATCTTATCATGAAACATAGAAATGAGATGCCTAATCGCGATTTTAAAAGCATTAGAACTCTATTGCTATGATACATAGGCATCTGCAAACGCTATTTCCTAGCAAGGAAGTGACGCATTATCATTCTTTTGAAGTGAATACAAGGTATACATAACACTGCACAATGAATATTTTATCTTATCATGAAACATAGAAATGAGATGCGATATCGCGATTTAAGCAGCATTAGAACTCTATTTCTTCGATACGTAGACATGTGCAAACGCTACTTCCTAGCAAGGAAGTGTCGCATTTACATTCTTTTGAAGTGAATACCAGGTATACATATAACTGCGCAATGAATATTGTATCTTATCATGAAACATAGAAATGAGACGCGTTATAGGGATTTAAGAAGAATTAGAACTCTATTGCATCGATACGCAGACATCCTCAAACGCTATTTACTAGCAAGGAGGTGTGGCATTTACATTCATTTGAAGTGCAGACGAGATATACATAACACTGCAAAATGAATATTGTATCTTATCATGAAACACAGAAATGAGATGCGATATCGCGATTTAAGAAGCATTAGAACTCTACTGCTACGATACGTAGACATCTGCAAACGCTATATCCTAGCATGGAAGTGCCGTATTTACATTCGTTTGAAGTGAAGACGAGGTATACATGACACTTCGCAATGAATATTATATCTTATTATGAAACATAGAAATGAGATGCGATATCGCGTTTTAAGAAGCATTAGAACTCTATTGCTACGATACGTAGATATCTGCAAACGCTATTTCCAAGCATAGAAGTGTCGGATTTATATTCTTTTGAAGTGAATACGAGGTATACATGACACTTCGCAATGAATATTATATTTTATCATGAAACAACGAAATGAGATGCGATATCGCGTTTATGAAAAATTAGAACTATATTGCTACGATACATAGACATCTGCAAACGCTATATGCTAGCAAGGAAGTGACGCATTATCATTCTTTTGAAGTGAATACGAGGTATACATAACACTGCACAATGAATATTTTATCTTATCATGAAACATAGAAATGAGATGCGATATCGCGATTTAAGCAGTATTAGAACTCTATTTCTTCGATACGTAGACATGTGCAAACGCTACTTCCTTGCAAGGAAGTGTCGCATTTACATTCTTTTGAAGTGCGTACGAAGTATACATGGCAATTGGCAATGAATACTATATCGTATCATGAATCATAGATATGAGATGCGATATCGCGTTTTAAGTAGCATTAGAACTCTACTGCTACGATACGCAGACATCTGGAAACCCTACTTCCTAGCAGGGAATTGCCGCGATTTCATTCGTTTGAAGTGTGTGCGAGGTATACACTTCGGATCAAACTTCGCACTTATTATTATATCTTATTATGAAACATAGTAATGAGATGCGATATCGCGTTTTAAGGAGCATTAGAACTCTATTGCCACGATACGTAGACATCAGCAAACGCTATTTCCTAGCAAGGAAGAGTCGCATTTACATTCGTTTGAAGTGTATGCGATATATACGTGACACTTCGCAATAAATATTATATCTTATCATGAAACATAGAAATGTAATGCGATATCGCGTTTTGAGATGCAACAGAAACCTAATGCTACGATACGCAGAAATCTGCAAACGCTATTTCCTAGCAAGGAAGTGTCGCACTGACATTCTTTTGAGGTGAATACGAGGTATAAATAACACTCCACAATGAATATTATATCTTATCGTGAAACATAGAAATGTGATTTGATATCGCGTTTTAAGAAGCATTGGAACTCTATTGCTTCGATACGTAGACAGCTGCAATAGCTACTTCCTAGCAAGGAAGTGTCGCATTTACATTCATTTGAAGTGTATGCGAGGAATACATAGCACTTCGCAATGAATATTATATGTTATCATGAAACAGAGAAATGAGATGCGATCTCTCGTTATGAGAAGCAATATAACACGATTGCTACGATACGTAGACATCTGCAAACGCTATTTCCTAGCAAGGAAGTGTCGCATTTACATTCTTCTGACGTGAATACAAGGTATACATGACACTTCGCAATTAATATTATATCTTATCAAGAAACATAGAAATGAGATGCGATATCCCGTTGCAAGAAGCATTAGAAATCTATTGGTTCGATACGTAGGCATCTGCAATCGCTATTTCCTAGCAAGGCAGTGTCGCATTTACACTCATTTGAAGTGTATGCGAGGTATAAGTGACACCTCGCAATGAATATTATATCTTATCACGAAGCATAGAAATGAGATACGATATCATGTTTTGAGAAGCATTAGATCTCTATTGCTACGATACGTAAACTCTTGCAAACGTTATTTCCTAGCAAGGAAGTGTCGCATTTGCATTCTTTTGAAGTGAATACGAGGTATACATGTCACTTCGCAATTAATGTTATATCTTATCATGAAACATAGAAATGAGATGCGATATAGCGAATTAAGAATTGTTAGAACTCTATTGCTACGATACGTTGACATTTGCAAACGCTATTTCCTAGCAAGGAAGTGTCGCATTTTCGTTCTTTTGAAGTGAATACGAGGTATACATGTAACTTCGCAGTGAATATTATATCTTATCATGAAACATAGAAATGAGATGCGATATCGCTATTTAAGAAGCAATAGATCTCTATTGCTTCAATCCGTAGACATCTGCCAACGCTATTTCCTAACAAGGAAGTGTCGCATTTACATTCTCCTGAAGTGAGTACGTGGTATACATAACACTGCACAATGAATATTATATCTTATCATGAAACATAGAAATGAGATGCCTAATCGCGATTTTAAAAGCATTAGAACTCTATTGCTATGATACATAGGCATCTGCAAACGCTATTTCCTAGCAAGGAAGTGACGCATTATCATTCTTTTGAAGTGAATACGAGGTATACATAACATTGCACAATGAATATTGTATCTTATCGTGATACATATAAATGAGATGCGATATCGCGATTTAAGCGGCATTAGAACACTATTGCTTCGATACCTAGATATCTGTAACCGCTGCTTCCTAGCAAGGAAGTGTCGCATCTACATTCCTTTGAAGTGAATACGAGGTATACATGACACTCCGCAATGAATATTATATCTTATCATGAAACATAGAAATGAGATGCGATATCACTATTTAAGAAGCAATAGATCTCTATTGCTTCAATACGTAGACATCTGCCAACGCTATTTCCTAGCAAGGAAGTGTCGCATTTACATTCTCCTGAAGTGAGTACGAGGTATACATAACACTGCACAATGAATATTATATCTTATCATGAAACATAGAAATGAGATGCCTAATCGCGATTTTAAAAGCATTAGAACTCTATTGCTATGATACATAGGCATCTGCAAACGCTATTTCCTAGCAAGGAAGTGACGCATTATCATTCTTTTGAAGTGAATACAAGGTATACATAACACTGCACAATGAATATTTTATCTTATCATGAAACATAGAAATGAGATGCGATATCGCGATTTAAGCAGCATTAGAACTCTATTTCTTCGATACGTAGACATGTGCAAACGCTACTTCCTAGCAAGGAAGTGTCGCATTTACATTCTTTTGAAGTGAATACCAGGTATACATATAACTGCGCAATGAATATTGTATCTTATCATGAAACATAGAAATGAGACGCGTTATAGGGATTTAAGAAGAATTAGAACTCTATTGCATCGATACGCAGACATCCTCAAACGCTATTTACTAGCAAGGAGGTGTGGCATTTACATTCATTTGAAGTGCAGACGAGATATACATAACACTGCAAAATGAATATTGTATCTTATCATGAAACACAGAAATGAGATGCGATATCGCGATTTAAGAAGCATTAGAACTCTACTGCTACGATACGTAGACATCTGCAAACGCTATTTCCTAGCATGGAAGTGCCGTATTTACATTCGTTTGAAGTGAAGACGAGGTATACATGACACTTCGCAATGAATATTATATCTTATTATGAAACATAGAAATGAGATGCGATATCGCGTTTTAAGAAGCATTAGAACTCTATAGTTTCGATACGTAGATATCTGCAAACGCTATTTCCTGGCAAAGATGGGTCCCATTTTCCTACATTTGAAGTGAATACGAGGTATACATAACACTGCACATAAGTATTATATCTTATCGTGAAACATAGAAATGGGATGCGATATCGTAATTTAAGAAGCATTAGAACTCTATTGCTACGATACGTACACATCTGCAAACGCTATTTCCTAGCAAGGAAGTGTCGCATTTACATTCTTTTGGAGTGAATACGAAGTACACATGACACTACGCAATGAATATTATATCTTAATCTAAAACATAGAAATTAGATGCGATATCTCGTTGTAAGAAGCATTAGTACTCTATTGCTTCGATACGTAGACATCTGCAAACGCTACTTCCCAGCAAGGAAGTGTCGCATTTACATTCTATTGAAGTGAATACGAGGTATACATAACACTGCACAATGAATATTATATATTATCATGAAAGATAGAAATGAGGCGCGATATCGCGTTTTAAGTACCATTAGATTTCTATTGCTACGATACGTAGACATCTGCAAAACACTATATCCTAGCAAGGAAGTGTCGCATTTAAATTCTTTTGAAGTGAATACGGGGTATACATAACACTCCACTATGAATATCATATCTTGTCATGGAACATAGATATGAGTTGCGGTATCCTGTTTAAAGAAGCACAAGAACTCTATTGCCACGACACGTAGACATCTGCAAACGCTATTTCCTAACATGGAAGTGTCGCGTTTTCATTCTCTTGAAGAGAATACGAGGTATATATAACACTCCACAATGAATATTGCATCTTATCACGAAACATAGAAATGAAATGCGATATCGCGATTTACGAAGCATCAGAACCCTATTCCTTCGATACGGAGACATCTGCAAACGCTATTTCCTGGCAAGGAAGTGTCGCATTTACATTCATTTGAAGTGTATGCGAGGTATACATAACACTTCGCAATGAATATTATATGTTGTCATGAAACATAGAAATGAGATGCGATATCTCGTTTTAAGAAGCATTATAACACGCTTGCTACGATACATAGATGTCTGCAAACGCTATTTCCTAGCAAGGAAGTGTCGCATTTACATTCATTTGAAGTGAATACGAGGAATACATGAAACTTCGCAATGAATATTATTTCTTATCATGAAGCATAGAAATGAGATGCGATATCGCGATGTAAGATGCATTAGAAATTTATTGCTTCGATACGTAGACATCTGCAAACTCTATTTCCCAGCAAGGAAGTGTCGCATTTACACTCATTTGAAGTGAATACGAGGAATACATGAAACTTCGCAGTGAATATTTTATCTTATCATGAAACAGAGTAATGAGATGCGATATCGCGTTTTGAGAAGCATTAGAACTCTATTGCCACGATACGTAGACATCAGCAAACGCTATTTCCTAGCAAGGAAGAGTCGCATTTACATTCGTTTGAAGTGTATGCGATATATACGTGACACTTCGCAATAAATATTATATCTTATCATGAAACATAGAAATGTAATGCGATATCGCGTTTTGAGATGCAACAGAAACCTAATGCTACGATACGCAGAAATCTGCAAACGCTATTTCCTAGCAAGGAAGTGTCGCACTGACATTCTTTTGAGGTGAATACGAGGTATAAATAACACTCCACAATGAATATTATATCTTATCGTGAAACATAGAAATGTGATTTGATATCGCGTTTTAAGAAGCATTGGAACTCTATTGCTTCGATACGTAGACAGCTGCAATAGCTACTTCCTAGCAAGGAAGTGTCGCATTTACATTCATTTGAAGTGTATGCGAGGAATACATAGCACTTCGCAATGAATATTATATGTTATCATGAAACAGAGAAATGAGATGCGATCTCTCGTTATGAGAAGCAATATAACACGATTGCTACGATACGTAGACATCTGCAAACGCTATTTCCTAGCAAGGAAGTGTCGCATTTACATTCTTCTGACGTGAATACAAGGTATACATGACACTTCGCAATTAATATTATATCTTATCAAGAAACATAGAAATGAGATGCGATATCCCGTTGCAAGAAGCATTAGAAATCTATTGGTTCGATACGTAGGCATCTGCAATCGCTATTTCCTAGCAAGGCAGTGTCGCATTTACACTCATTTGAAGTGTATGCGAGGTATAAGTGACACCTCGCAATGAATATTATATCTTATCACGAAGCATAGAAATGAGATACGATATCATGTTTTGAGAAGCATTAGATCTCTATTGCTACGATACGTAAACTCTTGCAAACGTTATTTCCTAGCAAGGAAGTGTCGCATTTGCATTCTTTTGAAGTGAATACGAGGTATACATGTCACTTCGCAATTAATGTTATATCTTATCATGAAACATAGAAATGAGATGCGATATAGCGAATTAAGAATTGTTAGAACTCTATTGCTACGATACGTTGACATTTGCAAACGCTATTTCCTAGCAAGGAAGTGTCGCATTTTCGTTCTTTTGAAGTGAATACGAGGTATACATGTAACTTCGCAGTGAATATTATATCTTATCATGAAACATAGAAATGAGATTCGATATCGCGTTTTGAGAAGCATTAGAACTCTATTGCTACTATACGTAGACATCTGCAAACGCTATTTCCTACCAAGGAAGTATCGCATTTACATTCATTTGAAGTGTATGCGAGGTATACATAATACTTCGCAATGATTATTATATGTTCTCATGAAACATAGAAATGAGATGCGATATCTCGTTTTAAGTAGCATTATAACACGCTTGCTACGATACGTAGACATCTGCAAACGCTATTTCCTAGGAAGGAAGTGCCGCATTTACATTCATTTGAAGTGAATACGAGGAATACGTGAAAACTTCGCAATGAATATTATATCTTATCATGAAACATAGAAATGTGATGTGATATCGCGTTTTAAGAAGCTTTAGAACGCTATTGCTATGATACGTAGACATCTACAACCGCTATTTCGTGGCAAGGACGTGTCGCATTTACATTCTTTTGAAGTGAGTGCGAGGTATACATAACATTGCACAATGAATATTATATATTATCATGAAACATAGAATTGAGATGCGATATCGCGATATAAGATGCATTAGAACTTTATTGCTTCGATACGTAGACATCTGCAAACGCTATTTCCTAGCAAGGAAGTGTCGCTTTTATATACTTTTGAAGTGAATGCGAGGTATACATAACATTGCACAATGAATATTATATCTTATAACAAAGCATAGAAATGAGATGCGATATCATGTTTTGAGAAGCATTAGATCTCTATTGCTACGATACGTACACTCATGCAAACGCTATTTCCTAGCAAGGAAGTGTCGCATTTGCATTCTTTTGAAGTGAATACGAGGTATACATGACACTTCGCAATTAATATTATATCTTATCATGATACATAGGAATGGGATGCGATGTAGCGAATTAAGAATTGTTAGAACTCTATTGCTACGATACGTGGACATTTGCAAACGCTATTTCCTAACAAGGAAGTGTCGCATTTACGTTCTTTTGAAGTGAATACGAGGTATACATGCAACTTCGCAGTGAATATTATATCTTATCCTGAAACATAGAAATGAGATTCGATATCGCGTTTTGAGAAGCATTAGAACTCTACTGCTACTATACGTAGACATCTGCAAACGCTATTTCCTACCAAGGAAGTGTCGCATTTACATTCATTTGAAGTGTATGCGAGGTATACATAATACTTCGCAATGATTATTATATGTTCTCATGAAACATAGAAATGAGATGCGATATCTCGTTTTAAGTAGCATTATAACACGATTGCTACGATACGTAGACATCTGCAAACGCTATTTCCTAGGAAGGAAGTGCCGCATTTACATTCATTTGAAGTGAATACGAGGAATACGTGAAAACTTCGCAATGAATATTATATCTTATCATGAAACATAGAAATGTGATGTGATATCGCGTTTTAAGAAGCTTTAGTACGCTATTGCTATGATACGTAGACATCTACAAACGCTATTTCAAGGCAAGGACGTGTCGCATTTACATTCTTTTGAAGTGAATGCGAGGTATACATAACATTGCACAATGAATATTATATCTTATCATGAAACATAGAAATGAGATGCTATATCGCGTTTTGAGAAGCATTAGAACTCTATTGCTACGATACGTAGACATCTGCAAACGCTATTCCCTAGCAAGGAAGTGTCGCAATCACATTCATTTGAAGTGAAGACGAGGAACACATGACTCTTCGCAATGCATATTATATCTTATCATGAAACATAGAAATGTGATGCGATATCGCGTTTTGAGAAGCATTAGAACTCTATTGCCACGATACGTAGACATCAGCAAACGCTATTTCCTAGCAAGGAAGTGTCGCATTTACATTCATTTGAAGTGTAGCGATATATACGTGACACTTCGCAATAAATATTATATCTTATCATGAAACATAGAAATGTAATGCGATATCGCGTTTTGGGTTGCAACAGAAATCTAATGCTACGATACGCAGAAATCTGCAAACGCTATTTCCTAGCAAGAAGTTTCGCATTTACATTCTTTTGAGGTGAATACGAGGTATAAATAACACTCCACAATGAATATTATATCCTATCGTGAAACATTGAAATGTGATTTGATATCGCGTTTTAAGAAGCATTGGAACTCTATTGCTACGATACGTAGACATCTGCAAACGTTATTTCCTAGCAAGGAAGTGTCGCATTTACATTCTTCTGACGTGAATACAAGGTATACATGACACTTCGCAATTAATATTATATCTTATCATGAAACATAGAAATGAGATGCGATATCCCGTTCCAAGAAGCATTAGAACTCTATTGCTTCGATACGTAGGCATCTGCAATCGCTATTTCCTTGCAAGGTAGTGTCGCATTTACACTCATTTGAAGTGTATGCGAGGTATAAGTGGCACGTCGCAATGAATATTATATCTTATCACGAAGCATAGAAATGAGATGCGATATCCCGTTCTAAGAAGCATTAGAACTCAATCGCTTCGATACGGAGACATCTGCAAACGCTATTTCCTAGGAAGGAACTGCCGCATTTACATTCACCTGAAGTGTATCCAAGGTATAAGTGACACTTCGCTATGAATATTATATCTTATCATGAAACATAGAAATGAGATGCGACATCTCGTTTTACGAAGCATTAGAACTGTATTGTTTCGACTTCTGCAAACGCTATTTCCTAGCAGGGAAGTGTCGCATTTACATTCTTTTGAGGTGAATACGAAGTAGTCATAACACTCCACAATGAATATTATATCTTATCATGGAACACAGAAATGAGATGCGATATGGCGATTTAAAAAGCATTAGAACTCTATTGCTTCGATACGTAGACATCTGTAAACGCTATTTCCTAGCAAGGAAGTGTCGCATTTGCATTCTTTTGAAGTGAACACGAGGTATACATACACTTCGCAATGAATATTATATCTTATCATCAAACATAGAAATGAGATGCGATATCGCGTTTTAAGTAGCACTAGAACACTATTGCTAAGATACGTAGACATCTGCAAACGCTATTTCCTAGCAAGGAAGTTTGGCATTTACATTCATTGGAAGTGTATGCGAGGTATACATAACACTTCGCAATGAATACTACGTCTTATCATGAAACATAGAAATGAGATGCGATATCGCGTTTTAGGAAACATTAGCGCTCCTTTGCTACGATACGTAGACATGTGGACACGCTATTTCGTAGAAAGAAAGTGTCGCCTTTACATTCATTTGAAGTGAATACGATGTATACATAATACTCCACAATGAATATTATATCTTACCGTGAAACGTAGAAATGAGATGCGATATTGTGATTTAAGTAGCATAAAACGCCATTTCTTCGATAAGTAGACAACTGCAAACGCTACTTCCTAGCAAGGAAGTGTCGC
This sequence comes from Xylocopa sonorina, assembly GCF_050948175.1. Classification (NCBI taxonomy): domain Eukaryota; kingdom Metazoa; phylum Arthropoda; class Insecta; order Hymenoptera; family Apidae; genus Xylocopa; species Xylocopa sonorina. The sequence continues at coordinate 209,010 of NW_027490137.1, read as the reverse complement.
ACTTACATTCATTCAAGTGTATACGAGGTATACGTAACACTTTGCAATTAGTATTATAGCTTATCATGAAGCATAGAAATGAGATGCGATATCGCGTTTCAAGAAGCATTAGAACTCTATTGCTTCGATGCGTAGACATCTGGAAACGCTATTTCCTAGCAAGGAAGTGTCGCATTTACATTCATTTGTAGTGTAGACGAGGAATACATAACACTTCGCAATGAATATTATATCTTATCATGAAACATAGAAATGAGATGCGATATCGCGTTTTAAGAAGCATTAGAACTCTTTTGCTTCGATACATAGACATCTGGAAACGTAATTTTCTAGGAAGGAAGTGTCGGGTTTACATTCATTTGAAGTGTGTGCGAGGTATACATGACAATTCGCAATGAATATTATATCATATCATGAAACATAGAAATGAGATGCGATATCGCGTTTTAAGAAGCATTAGAACTCTATTGCTTCGATACGTAGATATCTGCAAACGCATCTTTCTAGTACGGAAGTGTCGCATTTAGATTCATTTGATGTGTATCCGAGGTACTCATGACAATTCGCAATGAATATTATATCTCATCATGAAACATAGAAAAGAGATGCGATATCGCGTTTTGAGAAGCATTAGAACTCTACTGCTTCGATACGTAGATATCTGCAAACGCTACTGTGAGGTCAGGCGTGCCGCCTGCCACCCTCTCAACGCACCACAGCAACCACCCTCACGCGCCTGCACCACAGGCAACTCCCAGGCGCAACTCGCCGTCTCTCTCACTCCAGGGGACATACCCTCCGTCTCACTCGCACCCGCAGAGGTGCTCACCATCTCGCTCGCACCAAGGACCATGTGCGCTGTCTCGCTCCCACTCAAGGAGCCATCCACCGTCTCACTCTTACCTGCAGGGAAACTCGCCCTCTCGCTCACTCCAGGGACGTACCAGGAGATTCAACCTCCACTAGATCCGACGACGGGAACCCTCACCGTACAAAGGACTCTACGATTTCATCATCCCAGATCTGCCATGCCCAAAATACTATTTCTAAGATTATTAATTAACATTATATATATACTCCTATATTCTAAGCTCTGTATTCCTAGCTCATAGAATTTACACGACACTACTTTATAACGACACAAACAACACACATTTTACATTTAAGGCGTAATTTCTAATTTCATACTTGTATCTCTATATTCATAAGTTGCGCTAATTAAGTAGCCCGCGACGCGCGAGGTCGCGACCGCTTCAGCGGCATGCGCCGCTAACCCCACCACGCAACGCCGAGACCCCACTCGGGCGTCCACATACTCCCACCTACGTTCGCACGCGACCGAAGCGCTCCGAGAGTCGAGGAGGTCGCAGACGCATCTTGGGAGACACAGTCAGTCAATACCGTCAGTACGGTACAGTTCTATCTCGCCTTCGGGCACTTCCAATTCCAAGTTTCTTCCAAGTCGCGCCTTAGGGCCGTTGCTCAGCCTCGATGAGGTTCCTAGTTCTAAAGTCTTTGTTCTAATTGCTAATTCATAGTTAACATAGTCTTAATACTTAGAAATAATTGTTCTTGTACTCTTTGATTTAGAATATACTTTATTATTTTTCTACCACATCGAGTTCTAGTTCATTCCAACTCCATTTCTAAATTCAATTATATTTTAATACAAATTCCTCCAAGTTCGTAACAACTTGAATAATAAACGAACTCTTCGCGCCGGGAGGAAGAATTTAACCCATTATCTCGTGCGGAATACGTTGGTGAAACGCCAGTCGTCTTCGTTCATCGACGGACGGCGACATTCATCGCAGCTCCACTGTCACAACGCCGATTTCAGCCAGCAGTACGAAGACTCCTCCCCCGAGAATGACCCTCGACGATCGCCACATCTGAAAGCAGAAGAGGGAAATCAGCGAAAGGTAAGTAAAATCCCTCCTTACACGCGTTCGCGATTGTTTACGGTGCCCGCGTCTTGCCAGAATCGACGAACCCGGTCATACGCGTTTTATACCGGACCGAATTCTCGACTAAAAGGCTTGTGTCATTCAGCCTCCTGGGATACGAATAATATGTTCGCCAGGAAGTGACACTACTTCCTAGCAAGGAAGTGTCGCATTTACATACAATTGAAGTGTTTGCGAGGTATACATGACACTTCGCAATGAATATTATATCTTATCAGGGTACATAGAAATGAGATGCGACATCTCGTATTCAGAAGCATTAGAACACTATTTCTGCGATACGTAGACATCTGCAAACGCTATTTCCTAGCAATGAAGTATCACATTTACATTCCTTTGAAGTGAATACGAGGTATACATGACACTTCGCAATGAATATTATATCTTATCATGAAACATAGAAATGAGATGCAATATCTTGTTTTAAGAAGCTTTAGAACACTATTGCTGCGATACGTAGACATCTGCAAACGCTACTTCCTAGCAGGGAAGTGTCGCATTTACATTCATTTGAAGCGAATACGAGATATGCATAACACTGCACAATGAATATTGTATCTTATCATGAATCCTAGAAATGTGATGCGATATCGCCATTCATGAAGCATTAGAACTCTATTGCTTCAATACGTAGACATCTGCAATCGGTATTTCCTAGCAAGGAAGTGTCGCCTTTACATTCTTTTGAAGGGAATACGAGGTATACATGACACTTCGCACTGAATATTAATAATTATCATGTAACATAGAAATGAGATGCGATATTGCGATTTAAGAAGCATTAGAACTCTATTGCTTCGATACGTAGACATCTGCAAACGTCATTTCCTACAAGGAAGTGTCGCATTTACATTCATTTGAAGTGTATGCTAGGTATACATGACACTTCGCAATGAATATTATATCTTATCGTGAAGCATAGAAATGAGATGCGATATCGCGATTTAAGGGGCATTAGAACTCTATTGCTACGATACGTAGACATCTGCAAACGCTATTTAATAGCAAGGAAGTGTCGCATTTACATTCATTTGAAGCGAATACGAGGTATAAACGACACTTCGCAATGAATATTATTTCTTATCATGAAGCATAGAAATGAGTTGCGATATCCCGTTTGAAGAAGCATTAGAACTCTATTGCTTCGATACGTAGACATCTGGAAACGATATTTCCTAGCAAGGAAGTGTCGCATTTACATTCCTTTGAAGTGTAGGCGAGGAATACATAACACTTCGAAATGAATATTATATCTTATCATGGAACATAGAAATGAGGAGCGACATCGCATTTTAAGAAGCATCAGAACTCTACTGCTATGATACGTATACATCAGCAAACACTATTTCCTAGCAAGGAAGTGTAGCATTTACATTCTTTTAAAGTGAATACGAGGTATACATAACACTCCACAATGAATATTATATCTTATCATGAAACATAGAAATGGGATGCGATATTGCGTTTTGAGAACTATTAGAACTCTATTGCTTCGATACTTAGACATCTGCAAACGCTATTTCCTAGCAAGGAAGTGTCGCATTTACACTCGTTTGAAGTGAATACAAGGCATACATGACACTTCGCAATGAATATTATATCTTATCATGAAACATAGAAATGAGATGCGACATCTCGTTTTCAGAAGCATTAGAACACTATTGCTTCGATACGTAGACGTCTGCAAGCGCTATTTCCTAGCAAGGAAGTGTCGCATTTACATTCATTTGAAGTGAATACGAGGAATACATGTAACTTCACAATGAATATTATATCTTATCATGAAACATAGAAATGTGATGCGATATCGCGTTTTGAGAAGCATTAGAACTCTACTGCTACGATATGTAGATTCCTGCAATCGCTATTTCCTAGCAAGGAAGTGTCGCATTTACATTCTTTTGAAGTGAATACGATGTATACATAACACTCCATAATGAATATTATATCTTATCATGAAACATAGAAATGGGATGCGATATCGCGTTTTGAGAAGCATTAGAACCCTATTGCTTCGATACGTAGACATCTGCTAACGCAATTTCCTAGCAAGGAAGTGTAACATTTACATTCATTTGAAATGTATGCGAGGTATATGTGACACTTCGCAATGAATATTATATCTTGTCATGAAACATAGAAATGAGATGCGATATCGCGATTTAAAAAGCATTAGGAATCTATTGCTACGTTACGTAGATATCTGCAAACGTTATTTAATCGCAAGGAAGTTTCGCATTTACATTCTTCTAAAGTGACTAGGAGGTATACATAACACTCCACAATGAATATTATACCTTATCACGAAACATAGAAATGAAATACGATATCGCGATTTAAGAAGCATTAGATCTCCATTGCTTCGATACAGAGACATCTGCAAACGCTATTTCCTAGCAAGGAAGTATCGCATTTACATTCTTTTGAAGTGAGTACGAGGTATACATAACACTCCACAATGTATATTATATCTTATCATGAAAGGTTGAATTGAAATGCGATATCTAGATTTAAGAAGCATTAGAACTCTATGGCTACGATACGTAAACATCAGCAAACGCTATTTAATAGCAAGGAAGTGTCGCATTTGAATTCTTTTAAAGTGATAACGAGGTATACATAATACTCCACAATGAATATTATACCTTATCACGAAACATAGAAATGAAATGCGATATCGGGTTTTGAGAAGCATTAGAACTCTATTGCTCCGATACGTAGACATCTGGAAACGTAATTTCCTAGAAAGGAAGTGTTGCATTTACATTCATTTGAAGTGTAGACGAGGGATACATAACTCTTCGCAATGAATATTATATCTTCTCATGAAGCATAGATATGGGATGCCACATCGCGTTTTGAGAAGCATTAGAACTCTATTGCTTCGATACGTAGTCATCTGGAAACTCTATTTCCTAGAAAGGAAGTGTCGCATTTACATACCTTTGAAGTGTAGACATGGAATACATAATACTTCGCAATGAAAATTATATGTTATCATGAAACAAAGAAATGAGGATCGATATCGCGTTTTAAGAAGCATTTGAACCCTATTGCTACGATACGTACACACCAGCAAACGCTACTTCCTAGCAAGGGAGTGTCGCAGTTACATTCTTTTGAAGTGAGTACGAGGTGTACATAACACTCCACAATGAATATTATAGCTTATCATGAGACATAGAAATGAGATGCGATATCGCGCTTTTAGTAGCATTAGAACTCTATTGCAACGATACGGAGACATCTGCAAACGCTACTTGCTTGCAAGGAAGAGTCGCATTTACAGTCTTTTGCAGTGAATACGAGGTATACATGACAATTCGCAATGAATATTATATCTTAGCATGAAACGTAGAAATGAGATGCGATATCGCGTTTTAAGAAGCATTAGAACTCTATTGCTACGATACGAAGGCATCTGAAAAGCTACTTCCTAGCAAGGAAGTGTCGCAGTTACATTCTTTTAAAGTGAATACGAGGTATACATGACACTTCGAAATGAATATTATATCTTATCATGAAACATAGAAAAGAGATGCGATATCGCGTTTTAAAAAGCACTAGAACTCTATTGCTTCCATACGTAGACATCTGCCATCGCGATATCCTAGCTAGGAAGTGTCGCATTTACAATCTTTTGAAGTGAATACGAGGTATACATAACACTCCACAATGAATATTATATCTTATCATGAAACACAGAAATGAGATGCGATATGGCGATTTAAGAAGCATTAGAACTCTATTGCTTCGATACGTAGACATCTGCAAACGCTATTTCCTAGCAAGGAAGTGTCGCATTCACATTCTTTTGAAGTGAATACGAGGTATACATAACACTTAGCAATGAATATTATATCTTATTATGATACATAGAAATGAGTTACGATATCTCGTTTTAGGAAGCATTAGAACTCTAATGCTACGATACGTAGACATCTGCAAACGCCATTTCCTAGCAAGGAAGTGTCGCATTTACATTCATTTGAAGTGTATGCGAGGTATAGGTGACACTTCGCAATGAATATTACATCTTAGCATGAAACATAGAAATGAGTTGCGATATCTCGCTTTAAGAAGCATTAGAACTCTATTGCTTCGACACGTAGACATCTGCCAACGCTCTTTCCTAGGAAGTAAGTGGCGCATTTACATTCACTTTAAGTGTATGCGAGGTATACATGACACTTCGCAATGAATATAATATCTCTTCATGAAACATAGAAATGGGATGCGATACCTTGAATTTATGAAGATTTAGAACTCTGCTGCTACGATACGTAGACATCCGGAAACGCTATTTCCAAGCAAGGAAGTGTCTCATTTACATACTTTTCAGGTGAAGACGAGGTATACATAACACTTCGCAGTGACTATTATGTCTTACCATGAAACATAGATATGAGATGCTATATCGCGTTCTGAGAAGCATTGGAACTCTATTGCTTCGATACGTAGACATCTGCAAACGCTATTTCCTAGCAAGGAAGTGTCGCATTGACATTGTTTTGAATTGAATACAAGGTATACATGCCACTTCGCAATGAATATTATATCTTATCGTGAAACATAGAAATGAGATGCGGTATCGCGTTTTGAGAAGCATTAGAACTCTATTGCTACGATACGTAGACATCTGTAAACGCTATTTCCAAGCAAGCAAGTGTCGCACTCAAATTCTTTGGAGTGAATACGAGGTATACATGACACTTCGCAATGAATATTATGCCTTAACATGAAACATAGAAATGAGATGCGATATCTCGCCTTAAGAAACATTAGAACTCCATTGCTTCGATTCGTAAATGTCTGCAAACGCTACGCCCTAGCAAGAAATTATCGCATTTACACTCTTTCGATGTGAATACGAGGTATACATGACACTTCGCAATGAATATTATATCTTATCATGAAACATAGAAATGAGATGCGATATCGCGTTTTGAGAAGCATTAGAACTCCATTGCTACGATACATAGACATCTGCCAACGCTATTTCCTAGCAAGGAAGTGTCGCATTTACATTCTCTTGAAGTGAATACGAGGTACACATAGCACTGCACAATGAATATTATATCTTATCATGAAACATAGAAATGAGATGCTCTATGGCGTTTTAAGAAGCATTTGAAATCTACTGTTACGATACGTAGATAACTGCAAACGCTATTTCCTAGCAAGGGAGTTTCACATTTACAATCATTTGAAGGGTATGAGAGGTATAGAAGAAACTACGCAATGAATATTATATGTTATCATGAAACATAGAAATGAGATGCGATATCTCGCCTTAAGAAGCATTAGAACTATGTTGCTTCGATACGTAGACATCTGCAGAAGCTTTTTCCTAGCAAGGAAGTGTAGCATTTACATTCTTTTGAAGTGAATACGAGGTATACATGGCACTTCGCAAAGAATATTATATATTATCTTGAAACATAGAAATGGGATGCGATACCTTGAATTTATGAAGATTTAGAACTCTGCTGCTACGATACGTAGACATCCGGAAACGCTATTTCCAAGCAAGGAAGTGTCTCATTTACATACTTTTCAGGTGAAGACGAGGTATACATAACACTTCGCAGTGACTATTATGTCTTACCATGAAACATAGAAATGAGATGCGGTATCGCGTTTTGAGAAGCATTAGAACTCTATTGCTACGATACGTAGACATCTGCAAACGCTATTTCCAAGCAAGGAAGTGTCGCACTCAAATTCTTTGGAGTGAATACGAGGTATACATGACACTTCGCAATGAATATTATGCCTTATCATGAAACATAGAAATGAGATGCGATATCTCGTTTTAAGAAACATTAGAGCTCCATTGCTTCGATTCGTAAATGTCTGCAAACGCTACGTCCTAGCAAGAAAGTATCGCATTTACACTCTTTCGATGTGAATACGAGGTATACATGACACTTCGAAATGAATATTATATCTTATCATGAAACATAGAAATGAGATGCGATATTGCGTTTTAAAAGGCACTAGAACTCTATTGCTTCCATACGTAGACATCTGCCATCGCTATATCCTAGCTAGGAAGTGTCGCATTTACATTCATTTGAAGTGAATGCGAGGTATACACGACACTTCCCAATCATTATTGTATCTTATCGTGAAACATAGAAATGAGATGCGATTTCGCGTTTTAAGAAGCATTAGAACACTATTGCTACGATGCGTAGACATCTGCAAACGATATTTCCTAGCAAGGAAGTGTCGCATTTACATTCTTTTGAAGAGAATGCGAGGTATACATAACAGTCCATAATGAATATTATATCTTATCATGAAACACAGAAATGAGATGCGATATCGCGTTTTAAGAAGCATTAGAAATCTATTGCTACGATACGTAGATATCTGCAGACGCTATTTCCTAGCAAGGAAGTGTCGCATTTACACTCTTTTGAAGTGAATACAAGGCATACATAACACTCCACAATGAATATTATATCTTATCATGAAACATAGCAATGAGGAGCGATTTCGTGTTTTAAGAAGCATTAGAACTCTATTGCTTCGATAAGTTGACATATACAGACGCTATTTCCTAGGAAGGAAGTGTCGCATTTACAATCTTTTGAAGTGAATACGAGGTATACATAACACTCCACAGTGAATATTATATCTTATCATGAAACATAGAAATGAGATGCGATATGGCGATATAAGGAGCATAAGAGCTCCATTGCTTCGATACGTAGACATCTGCAAACGCTACTTCCTAGCAAGGAAGTGTCGCATTCACATTCTTTTGAAGTGAATACGAGGTATACATAACACTCCACAATGAGTATTATATCTCATCATGAAACATAGAAATGAAATACGATATCACTTTTTAGGAAGCATTAGAAATCTATTGCTACGATACGTAGATATCTGGAAACGCTATTTCCTAGCAAGGAAGAGTCGCATTTACATTCTTTTGATGTGACTACGAGGTATACATGGCACTTCGCAATGAATATTATATCTTATCATGAAACATAGAAATGAGATGCGATATCGCGTTTTGAGAAGCATTAGAACTCCATTGCTACGATACATAGACATCTGCCAACGCTATTTCCTAGCAAGGAAGTGACGCATTATCATCCTTTTGAAGTGAGTACGAGGTATACATAACACTCCACAATGAATATTATATCTTATCATGAAACATAGAAATGAAATGCGATTTGGCGATTTAAGAAGCATTAGAACTTTATTGCTTCGATACGCAGACATGTACCAACGCTATTTCCTAGCAAGGAAGTGTCGCATTTACATTCTCTTGAAGTGAATACGAGGCACACATAGCACTGCACAATGAATATTATATCTTATCATGAAACATAGAAATGAGATGCGCTATGGCGTTTTAAGAAGCATTTGAAATCTACTGTTACGATACGTAGATAACTGCAAACGCTATTTCCTAGCAAGGGAGTGTCACATTTACAATCATTTGAAGGGTATGAGAGGTATAGAAGAAACTTCGCAATGAATATTATATGTTATCATGAAACATAGAAATGAGATGCGATATCTCGCCTTAAGAAGCATTAGAACTATGTTGCTTCGATACGTAGACATCTGCAGAAGCTTTTTCCTAGCAAGGAAGTGTCGCATTTACATTCTTTTGAAGTGAATACGATGTATACATAACACTCCATAATGAATATTATATCTTACTGTGAAACATAGAAATGAGATGCGATATCAAGTTTTAAGAAGCATTGGAGCTCTAATGCTACGATACGTAGACATCTGCAAACGCTATTTCCTAGCAAGGAAGTGTCGCAATTACATTCTTTTGAAGTGAATTCGAGGTATTCACTACACTTCACAATGAATGTTATATCTTATCGTGAAACATAGAAATGAGATGCGACATCTCGTTTTAGGAAGCATTAGATCTCTACTGCTTCGATACGGAGACATCTGCAATCGCTATTTCCTGGCAAGGAAGTGTCGCATTTACATTCGTTTGAAGTGAATACGAGGTATACATGTAACTTCGCAATGAATATTATATCTTATCGTGAAACATATAAATGAGATGCGATATCACGTTTTGAGAAGCATTAGAACTCTATTGCTTCGATATATAGACATCTGGAATCGCTATTTCCTGGCAAGGAAGTGTCCATTTACATTCTTTGATGTGAATACGAGTTATACATGTAACTTCACAATGAATATTATATCTTATCATGAAACATAGAAATGTGATGCGATATCGCGTTTTGAGAAGCATTACAACCTTATGCTACGATACGTGGACTTCTGCAAACGCTATTTCCTAGCAAGGAAGTGTCGCATTTACATTCATTTGAAGTGTAGACGAGATATACATAACACTACACAATGAATATTATATCTTATCATGAAACGTAGAATTGAGGTGCGATATCGCGATTTAAGAAGCATTAGAACTCCCTTGCTTCGATACGTAGACATCTGCAAACGCTATTTCCTACCAAGGAAATGTCGCATTTACATTCTTTTGAAGTGAGTACGAGGTATACATGACACGTCGCATTGAATACTATGTCTTATCATGAAACATAGAAATGAGATGCGATATCGTGTTTTGAGAAGCATTAGTACGCCCTTGCTTCGATACGTAGACATCTGGAAAAGCTATTTCCTATCAAGGAAGTGTCGCATTAACATTCTTTTGAAGTGAGTATGAGGAAAACCTGACTATACGCAATGAATATTATATCGTATCTAGAAACATAGAAATTAGGTGCTATATCGCGATTAAAGAAGCATTAGAACCCTATTGCTTCGATACGAATACATCTGCAAGCGCTACTTCCTAGCAAGGAAGCGTCGCATTTACATTCTTTTGAAGTGATTACGAGGTATACATCGCACTCCACAATGAATATTATATCCTATCCTGAAACATAGAAATGAGAAGCGATATCCCGTTTTAAGAAACATTAGGGCTCTATTGCTACGACACGTAGATATCTGGAAACATTATTTCCTAGCAAGGATGTGTCGCATTTACATTCTCTTGAAGTGAATGCGAGGTATACATAACACTCCGCAACGAATATTATATCTTATCATGAAGCATAGAAATGTGATGCAATATCGCGATTTAAGAAGCTTTAGGACTCTATTGCATCGATACGTAGATATCTGCAAACGCTACTTCCTAGCAAGGAAGTGTCGCATTTACGTTCCTTTGAAGTGAATAGGAGTTACACATGACACTCCGCAATGAATATTATGTCTTATCATAAATCATAGAAATGAGATGCGATATCGCGTTTTAAGGTGCATTAGAACTCTAATGCTTCGATACGTGGACATCTGCCAACGCTATTTCCTAGCAAGGAAGTGTCGCATTTACATTCTTTTGACGTGAATACGAGGTATACATAACACTCCACAATGAATATTATATCCTATCCTGAAACATAGAAATGAGAAGCGATATCCCGTTTTAAGAAACATTGGGGCTCTATTGCTACGACACGTAGATATCTGGAAACATTATTTCCTAGCAAGGATGTGTCGCATTTACATTCTCTTGAAGTGAATGCGAGGTATACATAACACTCCGCAACGAATATTATATCTTATCATGAAGCATAGAAATGTGATGCAATATCGCGATTTAAGAAGCTTTAGTACTCTATTGCATCGATACGTAGATATCTGCAAACGCTACTTCCTAGCAAGGAAGTGTCGCATTTACGTTCCTTTGAAGTGAATAGGAGTTACACATGACACTCCGCAATGAATATTATGTCTTATCATAAATCATAGAAATGAGATGCGATATCGCGTTTTAAGGTGCATTAGAACTCTAATGCTTCGATACGTGGACATCTGCCAACGCTATTTCCTAGCAAGGAAGTGTCGCATTTACATTCTTTTGACGTGAATACGAGGTATACATAACACTCCACATTGAATACTATATCTTATCATGAAACCTAGAAATGAGATGCGATATCGCGCTTTACGAAGTATTAGAACTCTAACGCTACGATACGTAGACATCTGCCACCGCCATTTCCTGGCAAGGAAGTGTCGCATTTACATTCATTTGAAGTGTATGGGAGGTATACAAGACACTTCGCAATGAATATTACATCTTATCGTGATTCATAGAAATGAGATGCGATATGGCGTTCTAAGAAGGATTAGAAATCTAATGCTACGATACGTAGACATCTGCAAACGCTATTTCCCAGCAAGGAGGTGTCGCATTTAGATTCTATTAAAGTGAATACGAGGTATACATAACACTGCACAATGAATATTATATCTTATCATAAAACATAGAAATGTGATGCGATATCTCATTTTAAGATGCATTAGCACTCTGTTGCTTCGATACGTAGACATTTGCCATCGCTATATCCTAGCAACGAAGTGTCGCATTTACATTCATTTGAAGTGTATGCGAGGTATACACGACACCTCGCAATGAATATTATATCTTATAATGAAACATATGAATGAGATGCAATATCGCGTTCTGAGAAGCATTAGAACTCTAATGCTACGATATGTAGATATCTGCATACGCTATTTCCTAGGAAGTAAGTGTCGCATTTACATTCTTTTGAGATGAATACGAGGTACATAACACTCCACAATGAATATTATATCTTATCATGATACATAGAAGTGAGATGCGATATCGCGGTTTAGGAAGCATTAGAACTCTATTGCTTCGATACATAGACATCTGCCAACGCTATTTCCTAGCAAGGAAGTGCCGCATTTACATTCGTTTGAAGTGTAGACGAGATATACATAACACTTCGCATTGTATATTATATCTTACCATGAACCATAGAAATGAGATGCGATATCGCGTTTTAAGAAGCATTAGATCTCTATTACACCGAAGCGTAGACATCTGGAAACGTAATTTCCTAGAAAGGAATTGTCGCATTTACATTCATGTGAAGTGTAGACAAGGAATACATAACACATCGCAATGAAAATTATATCTTATCATGAAACATAGAGATGAGATGCGATAACGCGTTTTAAGAAGCATTAGGGCTCCAATGCTACGATACGTAGACATCTGCGAACGCTATTTCCTAGCAAGGGAGTGTCGCATTTACATTCTTTTGAAGCGAATACGAGGTATACATAACACTGCACAATGAATGTTATAACTTATCATGATACATAGAAATGAGATGCGATACCGCGATTTGAACAGCATTAGAAATCTATTGCTACGATACGTAGACATCTGCCGACGCTATTTCCAAGCAAGGAAGTGTCGCATTTACATTCTTTTGAAGCGAATACGAGGTATACATAACACTGCACAATGAATGTTATAACTTATCATGATACATAGAAATGAGATGCGATACCGCGATTTAAACAGCATTAGAAATCTATTGCTACGATACGTAGACATCTGCCGACGCTATTTCCTAGCAAGGAAGTGGCGCATTTACATTCTTTTGAAGTGAATACGAGGCATACATAACAATCCACAATGAATATTATATCTTATCATGAAACATAGAAATGAAATGCGATATCGCGATTTAAGAAGCATTAGAACTCTATTACTTCGATACGTAGACATCTGCAAACGCTATTTATTAGCAATGATGTGTCGCATTTACATTCATTTGAAGTGTATGCGAGGTATAAGAGACACTTCGCAATGAATATTATATCTTATCATGAAGCATAGAAATGAGATGCGATATCATGTTTTGAGAAGCATTAGATCTCTATTGTTTCGATACGTAGACATCTGGAAACGCTATTTCCTAGCAAAGAAGTGTGGCATTTACATTCCTCTGAAGTGAATACGAGGTATTCATGACACTTCGAAATGAATATTATATCTTATCATGAAACATAGAAATGAGATGCAATATAGCGAATTAGGAATCGCTATAACTCTATTGCTACGATACGTAGACATTTGCAAACGCTATTTCCTAGCAAGGAAGTGTCGCATTTACATTCTTTTGATGTGAATACGAGGTATACATGACACTTCGCAATGAATATTATATCTTATCATGAAACATAGAAATGAGATGCGATATCTTGTTTTAAGAAGCTTCAGAACTCTATTGCTACGATACGTAGACATCTGCAAACGCTATTTAATAGCAGGGAAGTGTTGCATTTACATTCTTTTGAAGTGAATACGAGGTGTACGTGACACTTCGCAATGAATATTATATCTTATCATGAAACATAGAAATGCGATGCGATATCTCGTTTTAAGAAGCATTAGAATACTACTGAGTCGATACGGAGACATCTGCAAACGCTATTTCCTGGCAACGAAGTATCGCATTTACATTCTTTTGAAGTGAATACGAGGTATACATGACACTTCGCAATTAATATTATATCTTATTATGAAACATAGAAGTAAATTGCGATATCGCGTTTTATGAAGCATTAGAACTCCATTGCTACGACACGTAGACATCTGCAAATGCAATTTCCAAGCAAGAAAGTGTCGCATTTACAATCTTTGGAAGTGAATACGAGGCATACATAACACTCCACAATGAATATTATATCTTATCACGAAATATAGAAATGTGACGCTATATCGCGTTTCACGAAGCATTAGAACTCTATTGCTTCGATACGTAGAAAACTGCAAACGCTATTTCCTAGCAAGGAAGTATCCCATTAACATTCATTTGAATTGTAGACGAGGAATACATAGCACTTCGCAATGAATATTGTATCTTATCATGAAACAGAAATGAGATGCGATATCGCGCTTTAAGGAGCATTAGAACTCTATTGCTACGATACGTCGATATCTGCAGACGCTATTTCCTAGCAAGGAACTGTCGCATTTACATTCTTCTGAAGTGAATACAAGGTATACATGACACTTCGCAATTAATATTATATCTTATCATGAAACATAGAAATGAGATGCGATATCCCGTTTCAAAAAGCATTAGAACTCTATTGCTTCGATACGTAGACATCTGCAAACGCTATTTCCTAGCAAGGAAGTGTCGTATTTACATGCTTTTGAAGTGAATACGAGGTATGCATGACACTTCGCAATGAATATTATATCTTATCATGAAGCATAGAAATGAGATGCGATATGGCGATTTGAGAAGCATTAGAACTCTATTGCTTGGAGACGTAGACATCTGCAAACGTTATTTCCTAGCAAGGAAGTGTCGCCTTTATATTCTTTTTAAGTGAGTACGAGGTATACATGACACTTCGCAATGAATATTGCATCTTATCATGAAACACAGGAATGAAATGGGATATCGCGTTTTAGGAAGCATTAGTAGTCTATTGCTACGATACGTACTTATCTAGAAACGCTATTTCCTAGCAAGGAAGATTCGCATTTACATTCTTTTGATGTTAATACGACGTAAACATGACACTTCGCAATGAATATTATATCTTATCGTTAAACATAGAAATGACATGCGACATCTCGTTTTCAGAAGGATTAGAACTCTATTGTTTCGATACGTAGACATCTGGAAACGCTATTTCCTAGCAACGAAGTGTCGCATTTACATTCATTTGATGTGAATACGAGGTACACATGACACTTCGCAATGAATATTATATCTTATCATGAAACACAGAAATGAGATACGTAGCAATCTGCAAACGCTGTTTCCAGGCAAGGAAGTGTCGCATTTACATTCGATTGAAGTGAATACCAGGTATACATGACACTTCGCAATGAATATTATATCTTATCATTAAACATAGATATGAGATGCGATTTAGCCTTTTAAGAAGCAATAGCACTCTATTGCTACGATACGTAGATATCTGGAAACGCTATTTCCTAGCAAGGGAGAGTCGCATTTACACTCTTTTGATGTGAATACGAGGTATACATGCCACTTCGCAATGAATATTATATCTTATCATGAAACATAGAAGTGAGATGCGACATCTCGTTTTAAGGAGCATTTGATCTATATTGTTTCGATACACAGACATCTGGAAACGCTATTTCCTAGCAAGGATGTGGCGCATTTACCTTCTTTTGAAGAGAGTACGAGGTATACATGACACTGCACAATGAATATTATATCTTATCATGAAACATAGAAATGAGATGCGATATAGCGAATTAAGAATCTCTAGAACTCTATTGCTACGATACGTAGACATTTGCAAACGCTATTTCCTAGCAAGGAAGTGTCGCATTTACATTCTTTTGATGTGAATACGAGGTATACATGACACTTCGCAATGAATATTATATCTTATCATGAAACATAGAAATGAGATGCGATATCTTGTTTTAAGAAGCTTCAGAACTCTATTGCTACGATACGTAGACATCTGCAAACGCTATTTAATAGCAGGGAAGTGTTGCATTTACATTCTTTTGAAGTGAATACGAGGTGTACGTGACACTTCGCAATGAATATTATATCTTATCATGAAACATAGAAATGCGATGCGATATCTCGTTTTAAGAAGCATTAGAATACTACTGAGTCGATACGGAGACATCTGCAAACGCTATTTCCTGGCAACGAAGTATCGCATTTACATTCTTTTGAAGTGAATACGAGGTATACATGACACTTCGCAATTAATATTATATCTTATTATGAAACATAGAAGTAAATTGCGATATCGCGTTTTATGAAGCATTAGAACTCTATTGCTACGATACGTAGACATCTGCAAACGCTATTTCCTAGCAAGGAAGTGTCGCATTTACATTCATCTGAAGTGTATGCGAGGTATACATAACACTTCGCAATGAATATTATATCTTATCATGAAGCATAGAAATGAGATGCGATATCATGTTTTGAGAAGCATTAGATCTCTATTGTTTCGATACGTAGACATCTGGAAACGCTATTTCCTAGCAAAGAAGTGTGGCATTTACATTCCTCTGAAGTGAATACGAGGTATTCATGACACTTCGAAATGAATATTATATCTTATCATGAAACATAGAAATGAGATGCAATATAGCGAATTAGGAATCGCTATAACTCTATTGCTACGATACGTAGACATTTGCAAACGCTATTTCCTAGCAAGGAAGTGTCGCATTTACATTCTTTTGATGTGAATACGAGGTATACATGACACTTCGCAATGAATATTATATCTTATCATGAAACATAGAAATGAGATGCGATATCTTGTTTTAAGAAGCTTCAGAACTCTATTGCTACGATACGTAGACATCTGCAAACGCTATTTAATTGCAGGGAAGTGTTGCATTTACATTCTTTTGAAGTGAATACGAGGTGTACGTGACACTTCGCAATGAATATTATATCTTATCATGAAACATAGAAATGCGATGCGATATCTCGTTTTAAGAAGCATTAGAATACTACTGAGTCGATACGGAGACATCTGCAAACGCTATTTCCTGGCAACGAAGTATCGCATTTACATTCTTTTGAAGTGAATACGAGGTATACATGACACTTCGCAATTAATATTATATCTTATTATGAAACATAGAAGTAAATTGCGATATCGCGTTTTATGAAGCATTAGAACTCCATTGCTACGACACGTAGACATCTGCAAATGCAATTTCCAAGCAAGAAAATGTCGCATTTACAATCTTTGGAAGTGAATACGAGGCATACATAACACTCCACAATGAATATTATATCTTATCACGAAATATAGAAATGTGATGCTATATCGCGTTTCACGAAGCATTAGAACTCTATTGCTTCGATACGTAGAAAACTGCAAACGCTATTTCCTAGCAAGGAAGTATCCCATTAACATTCATTTGAATTGTAGACGAGGAATACATAGCACTTCGCAATGAATATTGTATCTTATCATGAAACATAGAAATGAGATGCGATATCGCGCTTTAAGGAGCATTAGAACTCTATTGCTACGATACGTCGATATCTGCAGACGCTATTTCCTAGCAAGGAACTGTCGCATTTACATTCTTCTGAAGTGAATACAAGGTATACATGACACTTCGCAATTAATATTATATCTTATCATGAAACATAGAAATGAGATGCGATATCCCGTTTCAAAAAGCATTAGAACTCTATTGCTTCAATACGTAGACATCTGCAAACGCTATTTCCTAGCAAGGAAGTGTCGTATTTACATGCTTTTGAAATGAATACGAGGTATGCATGACACTTCGCAATGAATATTATATCTTATCATGAAGCATAGAAATGAGATGCGATATGGCGATTTGAGAAGCATTAGAACTCTATTGCTTGGAGACGTAGACATCTGCAAACGTTATTTCCTAGCAAGGAAGTGTCGCCTTTATATTCTTTTGAAGTGAGTACGAGGTATACATGACACTTCGCAATGAATATTGCATCTTATCATGAAACACAGGAATGAAATGGGTTATCGCGTTTTAGGAAGCATTAGTAGTCTATTGCTACGATACGTACTTATCTAGAAACGCTATTTCCTAGCAAGGAAGATTCGCATTTACATTCTTTTGATGTTAATACGATGTAAACATGACACTTCGCAATGAATATTATATCTTATCGTTAAACATAGAAATGACATGCGACATCTCGTTTTCAGAAGGATTAGAACTCTATTGTTTCGATACGTAGACATCTGGAAACGCTATTTCCTAGCAACGAAGTGTCGCATTTACATTCATTTGATGTGAATACGAGGTACACATGACACTTCGCAATGAATATTATATCTTATCATGAAACACAGAAATGAGATACGTAGCAATCTGCAAACGCTGTTTCCAGGCAAGGAAGTGTCGCATTTACATTCGATTGAAGTGAATACCAGGTATACATGACACTTCGCAATGAATATTATATCTTATCATTAAACATAGATATGAGATGCGATTTAGCCTTTTAAGAAGCAATAGCACTCTATTGCTACGATACGTAGATATCTGGAAACGCTATTTCCTAGCAAGGGAGAGTCGCATTTACACTCTTTTGATGTGAATACGAGGTATACATGCCACTTCGCAATGAATATTATATCTTATCATGAAACATAGAAGTGAGATGCGACATCTCGTTTTAAGGAGCATTTGATCTATATTGTTTCGATACACAGACATCTGGAAACGCTATTTCCTAGCAAGGATGTGGCGCATTTACCTTCTTTTGAAGAGAGTACGAGGTATACATGACACTGCACAATGAATATTATATCTTATCATGAAACATAGAAATGAGATGCGGTATCCCATTTTAAGAAACATTAGAACCCTATTGCTTCGATACCTAGACATCTGCAAACGCTATTTCCTAGCACGGAAGAGTCGCATTTACATTCAATTCAAGTGAATACGAGGTATACATGACACTTCGCAATGAATATGATATCTTATCACGAAACATACAAATGAGATGCGATAGCGCGTTGGGAGAAGCGCTAGAACTCTAATGCTACGATACGTAGACATCTGCAAACGCTATTTCTTAGCAAGGAAGTGTCGCATTTACATTCCTTAAAAGGAATACGAGGTATACATGACACTTCGTAATAAATATTATGTCTTATAATGAAACATAGAAATGAGATGCGATATCGCGTTTTGAGATGCATTAGAATTATAATGCTACGATACGTAGTCATCTGCAAACGCTATTTCGTAGCAAGGAAGTGTCGCATTTACATTCTTTTGAAGCGAATACGAGGTATACATAGCAATCCACAATGAATATTATATCTTATCACGAAACATACAAATGAGATGCGATATCGCGATTTAAGAAGCATTAGAACACCATTGCTTCAATACGTAGACGTCTGCAAACGCCATTTCCTAGCGAGGAAGAGTCGCACTTACTTTCCTTTGAAGTGAATACGAGGTATACATAACACTGCACATTGAATATTATATCTTATCATGAAACATAGAAATGAGATGCAATATCGCGATTTATGAAGCATTAGAACTCTATTGCTTCCATACGTAGACATCTGCAGAAGCAACTTCTAGCAAGGAAGTGTCGTACTTACATTCTATTGAATGGTATACGAGGTACACATGACACTTCGCAATGAATATTATATCTTATCCTGAAACAGAAATGAGGTGCGATATCTCGTTTTACGAAACATTAATTCTCTATTGCTACGATACGTAGATATCTGCAGACGCTATATCCTAGGAAGGATGTGTCGCATTTACATTCTTTTGAAGTGAGTACGAGGTATACATAACACGCCACAATGACTATTATATCTTATCATGAAACATCGAAATGAGGAGCGATTTCGCGTTTTAAGATGCATTAGAACTCTATTGCTACGAAACGTAGACATCTGCAGATGCTATTTCCTAGCAAGGATGTGTCGCATTATCATTCTTTTGAAGTGAATACGAGGAATAAATAACAATCCACAATGCATATTATACCTGATCACGAAACATAGAAATGAGATGCGATATCGCGATTTAAGAAGCATTAGAACTCTATTGCTTCGATACGGAGACATCTACAAACGCTATTTCCTGGTAAGGAAGTGTCGCATTTCCATTCTTTTGAAGTGAATACGAGGTATACATGACACTTCGCAATGAATATTATATCTTATCACGAAACTTAGAAATGAGATGCGACATCTCGTTTTACGAAGCATTAGAACTGTATTGTTTCGATACGTAGACATCTTGAAACGCTATTTCCTAGCAATGAAGTATCGCATTTACACTCTTTTGAAGTGAATACGTTGTATACATGACACTTCGCAATGAATATTATATCTTACCATGAAACATAGAAATGAGATGCGGTATAGCGAATTAAGAATCGTTAGAACTCTATTGCTACGATACTTAGACATTTGCAAACGCTATTTCCTAGCAAGGAAGTGACGCATTTACATTCTTTTAAAGTGAATACGAGGTATACATGACACTTCGCAATGAATATTATATCTTATCATGAAACAGAGAAATGAGATGCGGAATCCCGTTTTATGAAGCATTAGAAATCTATGGCTTCGATACGTAGACACCTGCAAACGCTATTTCCTAACAAGGAAGTGTCACATTTACATTCACTTGAAGTGTATGCGAGGTATATGTGACACTTCGCAATTAGTATTATGTCCTATCATGAAACATAGAAATGAGATGCGATATCGCGTTTTAAGAAGCATTAGAACTCTATTGCTTCGATACGTAGACAACTGCAAACGCTACTTCCTAGCAAGGAAGTACCGAATTTACATTCTTTTGCAGTGAATATGAGGTATACATGACAATTCGCTATGAATATTATATCTTATCATGAGACATAGGAATGAGATGCGATATCGCATTTTAAGAAGCATTAGACCTATATTGCTACGATACGTAGATATCTGCAAACGCTTTTTCCTAGCAAGGAAGTGTGGCATTTACATTCATTTGAAGTGTATGCGAGGTATACAAGACACTTCGCAATGAATATTATATCTTATTATGAAATATAGGAATGAAATGCGATATCGCGATTTAAGATGCATTAGGGCTCTACTGCTTCGATACGTAGGTATCTGCAAACGCCATTTCCTAGCAGGGAAGTGACGCATTTACATTCTCTTGAAGTGAATACGAGGTTATAATAATACTCCACAATGAATATTATATCTTATCATGAGACATAGAAATGAGATGCGATATCGCGTTTTAAGAAGCATTAGAACACTATTGCCTCAATACGTAGACATCTGCCAACGCTATTTCCTAGCAAGGCAGTGTCGCATTTACATTCTCCTGAAGTGAGTACGAGGTATACATAACACTGCACAATGAATATTATATCTTATCATGAAACATAGAAATGAGATGCCTAATCGCGATTTTAAAAGCATTAGGACTCTATTGCTATGATACATAGGCATCTGCAAACGCTATTTGCTAGCAAGGAAGTGACGCATTATCATTCTTTTGAAGTGAATACGAGGTATACATAACATTGCACAATGAATATTGTATCTTATCGTGATACATATAAATGAGATGCGATATCGCGATTTAAGCGGCATTAGAACACTATTGCTTCGATACCTAGATATCTGCAACCGCTGCTTCCTAGCAAGGAAGTGTCGCATCTACATTCCTTTGAAGTGAATACGAGGTATACATGACACTCCGCAATGAATATTATATCTTATCATGAAACATAGAAATGAGATGCGATATCGCTATTTAAGAAGCAATAGATCTCTATTGCTTCAATACGTAGACATCTGCCAACGCTATTTCCTAGCAAGGAAGTGTCGCATTTACATTCTCCTGAAGTGAGTACGAGGTATACATAACACTGCACAATGAATATTATATCTTATCATGAAACATAGAATTGAGATGCGTAATCGCGATTTTAAAAGCATTAGAAATCAATTGCTACGGTACGTAGATATCTGCAAACGCTTTTTCCTAGCAAGGAAGTGTCGCATTTACATTCATTTGAAGTGTTTGCGAGGTATACAAGACACTTCGCAATGAATATTATATCTTATCATGAAATATAGAAATGAAATGCGATATCGCGATTTAAGATGCATTAGGGCTCTACTGCTTCGATACGTAGGTATCTGCAAACGCTATTTCCTAGCAAGGAAGTGACGCATTATCATTCTTTTGAAGTGAATACGAGGTATACATAACATTGCACAATGAATATTGTATCTTATCGTGATACATATAAATGAGATGCGATATCGCGATTTAAGCGGCATTAGAACACTATTGCTTCGATACCTAGATATCTGTAACCGCTGCTTCCTAGCAAGGAAGTGTCGCATCTACATTCCTTTGAAGTGAATACGAGGTATACATGACACTCCGCAATGAATATTATATCTTATCATGAAACATAGAAATGAGATGCGATATCACTATTTAAGAAGCAATAGATCTCTATTGCTTCAATACGTAGACATCTGCCAACGCTATTTCCTAGCAAGGAAGTGTCGCATTTACATTCTCCTGAAGTGAGTACGAGGTATACATAACACTGCACAATGAATATTATATCTTATCATGAAACATAGAAATGAGATGCCTAATCGCGATTTTAAAAGCATTAGAACTCTATTGCTATGATACATAGGCATCTGCAAACGCTATTTCCAAGCATAGAAGTGTCGGATTTATATTCTTTTGAAGTGAATACGAGGTATACATGACACTTCGCAATGAATATTATATTTTATCATGAAACAACGAAATGAGATGCGATATCGCGTTTATGAAAAATTAGAACTATATTGCTACGATACATAGACATCTGCAAACGCTATATGCTAGCAAGGAAGTGACGCATTATCATTCTTTTGAAGTGAATACGAGGTATACATAACACTGCACAATGAATATTTTATCTTATCATGAAACATAGAAATGAGATGCGATATCGCGATTTAAGCAGCATTAGAACTCTATTTCTTCGATACGTAGACATGTGCAAACGCTACTTCCTAGCAAGGAAGTGTCGCATTTACATTCTTTTGAAGTGAATACCAGGTATACATATAACTGCGCAATGAATATTGTATCTTATCATGAAACATAGAAATGAGACGCGTTATAGGGATTTAAGAAGAATTAGAACTCTATTGCATCGATACGCAGACATCCTCAAACGCTATTTACTAGCAAGGAGGTGTGGCATTTACATTCATTTGAAGTGCAGACGAGATATACATAACACTGCAAAATGAATATTGTATCTTATCATGAAACACAGAAATGAGATGCGATATCGCGATTTAAGAAGCATTAGAACTCTACTGCTACGATACGTAGACATCTGCAAACGCTATTTCCTAGCATGGAAGTGCCGTATTTACATTCGTTTGAAGTGAAGACGAGGTATACATGACACTTCGCAATGAATATTATATCTTATTATGAAACATAGAAATGAGATGCGATATCGCGTTTTAAGAAGCATTAGAACTCTATTGCTACGATACGTAGATATCTGCAAACGCTATTTCCAAGCATAGAAGTGTCGGATTTATATTCTTTTGAAGTGAATACGAGGTATACATGACACTTCGCAATGAATATTATATTTTATCATGAAACAACGAAATGAGATGCGATATCGCGTTTATGAAAAATTAGAACTATATTGCTACGATACATAGACATCTGCAAACGCTATATGCTAGCAAGGAAGTGACGCATTATCATTCTTTTGAAGTGAATACGAGGTATACATAACACTGCACAATGAATATTTTATCTTATCATGAAACATAGAAATGAGATGCGATATCGCGATTTAAGCAGTATTAGAACTCTATTTCTTCGATACGTAGACATGTGCAAACGCTACTTCCTTGCAAGGAAGTGTCGCATTTACATTCTTTTGAAGTGCGTACGAAGTATACATGGCAATTGGCAATGAATACTATATCCTATCATGAATCATAGATATGAGATGCGATATCGCGTTTTAAGTAGCATTAGAACTCTATTGCTACGATACGCAGACATCTGGAAACCCTACTTCCTAGCAGGGAATTGCCGCGATTTCATTCGTTTGAAGTGTGAGCGAGGTATACACTTCGGATCAAACTTCGCACTTATTATTATATCTTATTATGAAACATAGTAATGACATGCGATATCGCGTTTTAAGAAGCATTAGAATACTACTGCTTCGATACGTAGACAACTGCAAACGCTATTTCCTAGCAAGGAAGTGACGCATTATCATTCTTTTGAAGTGAATACGAGGTATACATAACATTGCACAATGAATATTGTATCTTATCATGATACATATAAATGATATGCGATTTCGCGATTTAAGCGGCATTAGAACACTATTGCTTCGATACCTAGATATCTGCAAACGCTGCTTCCTAGCAAGGAAGTGTCGCATCTACATTCCTTTGAAGTGAATACGCGGTATACATGACACTTCGGAATGAATATTATATCTTATCATGAAACATAGAAATGAGATGCTATCTCGCGTTTTAAGAAGAATTAGATCTCCATCTCTACGATACGTAGACATCTGCAAACGTTATTTCCTAGCAAGGAAGTGTCGCATTTACATTCTTCTGACGTGAATACAAGGTATACATGACACTTCGCAATTAATATTATATCTTATCATGAAACATAGAAATGAGATGCGATATCCCGTTCCAAGAAGCATTAGAACTCTATTGCTTCGATACGTATGCATCTGCAATCGCTATTTCCTTGCAAGGTAGTGTCGCATTTACACTCATTTGAAGTGTATGCGAGGTATAAGTGGCACTTCGCAATGAATATTATATCTTATCACGAAGCATAGAAATGAGATGCGATATCCCGTTCTAAGAAGCATTAGAACTCAATCGCTTCGATACGGAGACATCTGCAAACGCTATTTCCTAGGAAGGAACTGCCGCATTTACATTCACCTGAAGTGTATCCAAGGTATAAGTGACACTTCGCTATGAATATTATATCTTATCATGAAACATAGAAATGAGATGCGACATCTCGTTTTACGAAGCATTAGAACTGTATTGTTTCGACTTCTGCAAACGCTATTTTCTAGCAGGGAAGTGTCGCATTTACATTCTTTTGAGGTGAATACGAAGTAGTCATAACACTCCACAATGAATATTATATCTTATCATGGAACACAGAAATGAGATGCGATATGGCGATTTAAAAAGCATTAGAACTCTATTGCTTCGATACGTAGACATCTGTAAACGCTATTTCCTAGCAAGGATGTGTCGCATTTACATTCATTTGAAGTGTATGCGTGGTATATATGCCACTACGCAATGAATATTATATCTTATCGTGAAACATAGAAAAGATATGCGATATCGCGATTTAAGAAGCGTTAGAACTCTATTGCATTTATACGTAGACATCTGTAAACGCTACTTCCTAGCAAGGAAGTGTCGCATATACATTCATCTGAAGTGAATACGAGGTATACATAAAACTCCACAATGAATAATATATCTTATCATGAAACATAAAAATGAGATGCTATATGGCGATTTAAGAAGCATTAGAACTCTATTGCTTCGATACTTAGGCATCTGCAAACGCTACTTCCTAGCAAGGAAGTGTTGCATTTACATTCATTTGAAGTGTATGCGAGATATACATAACACTCTACGATGAATACTATACCTTATCACGAAACATAGAAATTAGATGCGATATGGCGATTTAAGAAGCATTAGAACTCTATTGCTTCGATACGTAGACATCTGCCAACGCTATTTCCTAGCAATGAAGTGTCGCATTTAAATTCATTTGAAGTGTATGCGAGGTATACAAGACACTTCGCAATGAATATTATATCTTATCATGCAACATAGAAATGATATGCGATATCGCGGTTTAGGAAGCGTTAGAACTCTATTTCATCGATACGTAGACATCTGCAAACGCTACTTCTTAGCAAGGAAGTGTCGCATTTACATTCTTTTGACGTGAATACAAGGTATACATGACACATCGCAATGAATATTATATCTTTACATGAAACATATAAATGAGATGCGCTATGGCGTTTTAAGAAGCATTGGAAATCTATTGCTACGATACGTAGGCAACTGCAAACGCTATTTCCTAGCAAGGAAGTGTTGCACTTACATCCTTTTGAGGTGAATACAAGGTTTAAATAACACTCCACAATGAATATTACATCTTATCACGAAACAGATATGGGATGCGATTTCGCGATTTAAGAAGCATTAGAACTCAAATGCTTCGATACGCAGACATCTACAAACGCTATTTCCTAGCAAGGAAGTGACGCATTTACATTCACTTGAAGTGAATACGAAGTATACATGACACATCGCAGTGAATATTATGTCTTATCATGAGACATAGAAATGAGATACCATATCGCGTTTTGAGAGGCATTAGAACGCTATTGCGACGATACGTAGATATCTGGAAACGCTATTTCGTAGCAAGGATGTGTCGCAATTACATTCCTTTCAAGTGAATACGAGGTATACATGACACTTCGCAATGAATATTATATCTCTTCATTAAACATAGAAATGAGTTGCGATATCTTGTTTTAAGAAGCATCAGAACTCTGCTGCTTCGATACGTAGACATCTGGAAACGCTTCTTCCTAGCAGGGAAGTGTCGCACTTACATTCATTTGAAGTGAATATTAGGAGTATATAACACTTCGCAATGAATATTATATCTTATCATGAAACATAGAAATGAGATGCGATATCGCGCTTTAAGAAGCGTTAGAAATTTATTGCTACGATACGCAGACATCTGCAAACGCTATTTCCTAGCAAGGAAGTGTCGCATTTACATTCTTTTGATGTGAATACGAGATGTACATCACACACCACAATGAATATTATATCTTATCATGAAACATAGGATTGAGATGCGACATCGCGATTTAAAAAGCATTAGAACCCTACTGCTGCGAAACGTAGATATTTGGGAACGACAGTTAACAGAAAGCAAGTGTCGCATTTACATTCCTTTGAAGTGAATACGAGGTATACATAACACTCCACAATGAATATTACATCTTATCACAAAACAGAAATGGGATGCGATTTCGCGATTTAAGAAGCAGTAGAACTCTATTGCTATGATACGCAGACATCTGCAAACGCTACATCCTAGCAAGGAAGTGTCGCATTTCCATTCAATTGAAGTGAGTACGAGGAATACTTAACATTTCGCAATGAATATTATATCTTATCATGAAATATAGAAATGAGATGCGATATCGCGATTTAAGAGGCACTAGAACCCTATTGCTTCGATACGTAGACATATGCAAACGCTACTTCCTAGCAAGGAAGTGTCGCATTTACATTCATTCGAAAGTTTGAAGAGCAATGCATAACACTTTGCTATTAATATTATATCTTATCGTGAAACATAGAAATGAGATGCGACATCTCGAAGAAGCATTAGAACTCAATTGTTTCAATACGTAGACATCTGGAAACGCTATTTCCTAGCAAGTAAGTGCCGCAGTTACATTCTTTTGAAGTGAGTACGAGATATACATGACACTACGCAATGAATATTATATCTTATCACGAAACATAGAAATGAGATGCGATATCGAATTTTTACAAGCATTAGAACTATGTTGCTACGATACGTAGACATCTGCAAACGCTATTTCCTAGCAAGGAAGTGTCGCATTCGCATTGTTTTGAAGTGAATACCAGGTATACATATCACACCACAATGAATAGTAAATCTTATCATGAAACACAGAATTGTGATGCGTTATCTCTTTTTAAGAAGCATTAAAACTCTATTGCTTCGATATTTAGACATCTGCACACGCTATTTGCTAGCAGGGAAGTGTCGCATTTACATTCATTTGATGTGTAGACTAGATATACATAACGCTGCACAATGAATATTATATCTTATCACGAAACATAGAAATGATATGCGATATCCCGTTTTAAGAAGCATTAGAACTCTATTGCTTCGATACGTAGACATCTGCCAACGCTACTTCCTAGCAAGGAAGTGTCGCATTTACATTCATTTGAAGAGTATGCAAGGTATATATGACACTTCGCAAATGAATATTATATCTTATAATGAGACATCGAAATGAGATGCTATATCGCGTTTCGAGAAGCATTAGAACTCTATTGCTACGATACGTAGTCATTTGCAATCACTATTTCCTAGCAAGGAATTGTCGCATTCACATTCTTTTGAAGTGAATACAAGGTACACATGACACTTCGCAATGAATATTATATCTTATCATGAAACATAGAAATGACATGCGATATCGCGTTTTAAGAAGCATTAGAACATTGTTGCTACGATACGTAGACATCTGCAGACGCTATTTCCTAGCAAGGAAGTGTCGCATTTACATTCATTTGAAGTATTTGCGAGGAGTACATGACACTTCGCAATGAATATTATATCTTATCATGAAACATAGAAATGAGATGCGATATCGCGTTTTAAGAAGCATTAGAACTCTAATGCTTCTATACGTAGATATCTGCAAAACGCTATTTCCTAGCAAGGAAGTGTCGCATTTACATTCTTTTGAAGTGTAGACGAGATATACATATCACTGCACATTGAATATTATATCTTATCATGAAACATAGAAATGAGATGCGATATGACGATTTAAGAAGCAGTAGATCTCGATTGCTTCGATACCTAGCCATCTGCCAACGCTATTTCCTAGCAAGGAAGTGTCGCATTCATTTGAAGTGTATGCGTGGTATACATGACAATTCGCAATGAATATTATATCTTAACATGAAACATAGAAATGGGATGCGATATAGCGTTCTGAAAAGCATTAGAACTCTATTGCTTCGATATTTAGACATCTGCACACGCTATTTGCTAGCAGGGAAGTGTCGCATTTAAATTCATTTGATGTGTAGACTAGATATACATAACGCTGCACAATGAATATTATATCTTATCACGAAACATAGAAATGATATGCGATATCCCGTTTTAAGAAGCATTAGAACTCTATTGCTTCGATACGTAGACATCTGCAAACGCTATTTTTTAGCAAGGAAGTGTCGCATTTACATTCTTCTGAAGTGAATAGGAGGTATGCATAACACTCCACAATGAATATTATATCTTATCATGAAACATAGAAATGAGATGCGATTTTGTGTTTTGAGAAGCAATAGAACTCTATTGCTTCGATAGGTAGACATCTGCGAACGCTACTTCCTATCAAGGAAGTGCCGCATTTACATTCTTTTGAAGTGAATACGAGCTATACATGACACTTCACAGTGGAAAATTATTTCTAATCATGAGACATATAAATGGGATGCGATATCCCGCTTTAAGAAGCTGTAGAACTCTATTGCTTCGATACGTAGACATCTGCAAACGCTATTTCCTTGCAAGGAAGTGTCGCATTTACATTTATTTGAAGTGAAAACGAGGTATACATAACATTTCACAATGAATACTATATATTATCTTGAAACATAGAAATGAGATGCGATATCGCGTTTTAAGAAGGGTTAGATCTCTATTGCATCAATACGTAGACATCTGCCAACGCTATTTCCTTGCAAGGAAGTGTCGCATTTACATTCATTTGAAGTGTATGCGAGGTATACAAGACACTTCGCAATAAATATTATATATTATAATGAAACATAGAAATGAGATGCGATATCGCGATTTAAGCAGCATTAGGACTCTATTGCTTCGATACGTAGACATCTGCAAACGCTATTTCCTAGCAAGGAAGTGTTGCATTTACATTGTTTTGAAGTGAATACGAGGTATACATGACACTTCGCAATGATTATTGTATCTTATCATGAAACATAGAAATGAGATGCGATATCGCGTTTTATGTAGAATTAGAACCCTATTGCTACGATACATAGACATCTGCAAACGCTATTGCCTAGCAAGGAAGTGACGCATTATCATTCTTTTGAAGTGAATACGAGGTATACATGACACTTGGCAATTAATATTGTATCTTATCATGAATCATAGAAATGAGATGCGATGTCGCGTTTTAAGAAGCATTAGAACTCTATTGCTACGATACGTAGACATCTGCAGACGCTATTTCCTAGCAAGGGAGTGTCGCATTTTCATTCATTTGAAGTGTATGCAAGGTATACATGACACTTCGCAATGATTATTATATATTATCATGAAACATAGAAAGGAGATGCGATATCGCGTTTTGAGAAGCATTAGAACACAAATGCTACGATACGTAGACATCTGCAAACGCTATTTCCTAGCAATGGAGTGTCGCATTTACATTCTTTTGAAGTGAATACGATGTATACATGACACTGCGCAATGAATATTGTATCTTATCATGAAACATAGAATTGAGATGCGATATCGCGATTATAGAAGCATTAGGGCTAAAATGCTACGATACGTAGACATCTGCAAACGCTATTTCCTAGCAAGGAAGTGTCGCATTTACATTCTTATGAAGCAAATACGAGGTATACATAACACTGCACAATGAATGTTATATCTTATCATGAAACATAGAAATGAAATGCGATATCGCGATTTAAGAAGCATTAGAACTCTAATGCTTCGATACGTAGACATCTGGAAAAGCTATTTCCTAGCAAGGAAGTGTCGCATTTACATTCTTTTTAAGTGTAGACGAGATATACAAAACCCTCCTCAATGGACATTATATCTTATCATGAAACATAGAAATGAGATGCGATTTTGTGTTTTGAGAAGCAATAGAACTCTATTGTTTCGATAGGTAGACATCTGCGAACGCTACTTCCTATCAAGGAAGTGCCGCATTTACATTCTTTTGAAGTGAATACGAGCTATACATGACACTTCGCAGTGGCAATTATTTCTTATCATGAGACATATAAATGGGATGCGATATCCCGCTTTAAGAAGCTGTAGAACTCTATTGCTTCGATACGTAGACATCTGCAAACGATATTTCCTTGCAAGGAAGTGTCGCATTTACATTTATTTGAAGTGAAAACGAGGTATACATAACATTTCACAATGAATATTATATATTATCTTGAAACATAGAAATGAGATGCGATATCCCGTTTCAAGAAGCATTAGAACTCTATTGCTTCGATACGTAGACATCTGCAATCGCTATTTCCTACCTAGGAAGTGTCGCATTTACATTCATTTGAAGTGAAGACTAGGAATACATGTCTCTTCGCAATGCATATTATATCTTATCATGAAACATAGAAATGAGATGCGATATCGCGTTTTGAGAAGCATTAGAACTCTATTGCCACGATACGTAGACACCTGCAAACGCTATTTCCTAGCAAGGAAGTGTCGCATTTACATTCACTTGAAGAGTATGCGAGGTATACTTGATACTTCGCAATGAATAATATATCGTACCATGAAACATAGGAATGAGGTGCGGTATCTCGCTTTAAGATGCAATAGAAATCTAATGCTCCGATACGCAGAAATCTGCAAACGCTATTTCCTAGCAAGGAAGTGTCGCATTTATATTCTTTTGAAGTTAATGCAAGGTATACATAACACTTCGCAATGAATATTATATCTTATCATGAAACATAGATGTGAGATGCCATATCACGTTTTATGAAGCATTAGAACCCTACTGCTTCGATCCGTAGGCATCTGCCAACGCTATTTCCCAGCAAGGAAGTGTCACATTTAGATTCATTTGAAGTGTAGACGAGGAATACATAACACTTCGCATTGAATATTATTTATTATCATGAAACATAGAAATGTGATGTTATATCGCGTTTTAAGAAGCATTAGAACTCTATTTCCTCGATACGTAGACATCTGCAGACGCTATTTCCTAGCAAGGAAGTGTCGCATTTAGATTCTTTTGAGGTGAATACGAGGTATACATGACACATCGCCATGAATATTATATCTTATCATGAAACATAGAAGTGAGATGCGATATCACGTTTTATGAAGCATTAGAACCCTACTGCTTCGATCCGTACGCATCTGCCAACGCTATTTCCTAGCAAGGAAGTGTCACATTTAGATTCATTTGAAGTGTAGACGAGGAATACATAACACTTCGCATTGAATATTATTTCTTATCATGAAACATAGAAATGTGATGTTATATCGCGTTTTAAGAAGCATTAGAACTCTATTGCCTCGATACGTAGACATCTGCCAACGATATTTCCTAGGAAGGAAGTGTCGCATTTACATTCTTTTGAAGTGAATGCCAGGTATACATGACACTCCGCAATGAATATTATATCTTATCATGAAACATAGAAATGAAATGCGATATCCTGGTTTAAGAAGCATTAGAACTTTATTGCTTCGACACGTAGACATCCTGCCAGCACTATTTCCAAGCAATGAAGTGTCGCAATTACATTCATTTGAAGTGTATGCGAGGTATAAGTGATACTTCGCAATGAACATTATATCTTATCATGAAACATAGAAATGAGATGCGATATCGCGTTTTGAGAAGCATTAGAGCTCTATTGCTACGATACGTAGACATGTGCAAACGCTACTTAATAGCAAGGAAGTGTCGCATATACATTCTTTTGAAGTGAATACAAGGTATACATGACACTTCGGAATGTATATTATTTCTTATCATAAAACATAGAAATGAGATACGATATCGCGTTTTAAGAAGCATTAGAACTACATTGGTACGATACGTAGACATCTGCAAACGCTAATTCCTAGGAAGGAAGTGTCGCATTTGCATTCTTTTGAAGTGAATATGAGGTATACATAACATTCCACAACCTATATTATACCTTATCACGAAACATAGAAATGAAATGCGATATCGCGATATTGGAGGAATTAAAACTCTATTGCTTCGGTACGGGGACATCTGCAAACGCTATTTCCTAGCAAGGAAGTGTCGCATTTACATTCTTCTGAAGCGAATATGAGGTATACATGACACTTCGCAATGAATATTATATCTTATCATGAAACAAAGAATGAGATGCGATATCGCATTTTAAGGAGCATTAGAACGATTGCTACGATACGTAGACATGTTCAAACGCTATTTAATAGCAAGGAAGTGTCGCATTTACATTCTTTTGAAGTGAATACGAGGTATACATAGCACTCCACAATGGATATCAGATCTTATCACGAAACATATAAATGAGATGCGATATCTTGTTTTATGAAGCTTTAGAACTCTATTGCTACGATACGTAGAAATCTGCAAACACTATGTAATTTCAGGGAAGTGTCGCATTTACATTCTTCTGAAGTGAATACGTGGTATACGTGACACTTCGCAATTAATATTATATCTTATCACGAAACATAGAAATGTGATGCGATATCGCTTTATAACAAGCGTTAGAAAGCTCCTGCTACGATACGTAGACATCTGCAAACGCTATTTCCTAGAAAGGAAGCGTCGCATTCATATTCTTTTGAAGTGAATACGAGGTATACATAACACTCCACATCGAATATTATATCTTATCATGAATCATAGAAATGAGATGCTATATTGCGATTTAAGAAGCAGTAGATCTCTATTGCATCAATACGTAGACATCTGCCAACGCTATTTCCTTGCAAGGAAGTGTCGCATTTACATTCATTTGAAGTGTATGCGAGGTATACAAGACACTTCGCAATAAATATTATATATTATAATGAAACATAGAAATGAGATGCGATATCGCGATTTAAGCAGCATTAGGACTCTATTGCTTCGATACGTAGACATCTGCAAACGCTATTTCCTAGCAAGGAAGTGTTGCATTTACATTGTTTTGAAGTGAATACGAGGTATACATGACACTTCGCAATGAATATTGTATCTTATCATGAAACATAGATGTGAGATGCCATATCACGTTTTATGAAGCATTAGAACCCTACTGCTTCGATCCGTAGGCATCTGGAAAAGCTATTTCCTAGCAAGGAAGTGTCGCATTTTCATTCATTTGAAGTGTATGCAAGGTATACATGACACTTCGCAATGATTATTATATATTATCATGAAACATAGAAAGGAGATGCGATATCGCGTTTTGAGAAGCATTAGAACACAAATGCTACGATACGTAGACATCTGCAAACGCTATTTCCTAGCAATGGAGTGTCGCATTTACATTCTTTTGAAGTGAATACGATGTATACATGACACTGCGCAATGAATATTGTATCTTATCATGAAACATAGAATTGAGATGCGATATCGCGATTATAGAAGCATTAGGGCTAAAATGCTACGATACGTAGACATCTGCAAACGCTATTTCCTAGCAAGGAAGTGTCGCATTTACATTCTTATGAAGCAAATACGAGGTATACATAACACTGCACAATGAATGTTATATCTTATCATGAAACATAGAAATGAAATGCGATATCGCGATTTAAGAAGCATTAGAACTCTAATGCTTCGATACGTAGACATCTGGAAAAGCTATTTCCTAGCAAGGAAGTGTCGCATTTACATTCTTTTTAAGTGTAGACGAGATATACAAAACCCTCCTCAATGGACATTATATCTTATCATGAAACATAGAAATGAGATGCGATTTTGTGTTTTGAGAAGCAATAGAACTCTATTGTTTCGATAGGTAGACATCTGCGAACGCTACTTCCTATCAAGGAAGTGCCGCATTTACATTCTTTTGAAGTGAATACGAGCTATACATGACACTTCGCAGTGGCAATTATTTCTTATCATGAGACATATAAATGGGATGCGATATCCCGCTTTAAGAAGCTGTAGAACTCTATTGCTTCGATACGTAGACATCTGCAAACGATATTTCCTTGCAAGGAAGTGTCGCATTTACATTTATTTGAAGTGAAAACGAGGTATACATAACATTTCACAATGAATATTATATATTATCTTGAAACATAGAAATGAGATGCGATATCCCGTTTCAAGAAGCATTAGAACTCTATTGCTTCGATACGTAGACATCTGCAAACGCTATTTCCTAGCAAGGAAGTGTCGCATTTATATTCTTTTGAAGTTAATGCAAGGTATACATAACACTTCGCAATGAATATTATATCTTATCATGAAACATAGATGTGAGATGCCATATCACGTTTTATGAAGCATTAGAACCCTACTGCTTCGATCCGTAGGCATCTGCCAACGCTATTTCCTAGCAAGGAAGTGTCACATTTAGATTCATTTGAAGTGTAGACGAGGAATACATAACACTTCGCATTGAATATTATTTCTTATCATGAAACATAGAAATGTGATGTTATATCGCGTTTTAAGAAGCATTAGAACTCTATTTCCTCGATACGTAGACATCTGCAAACGCTATTTCCTAGCAAGGAAGTGTCGCACTTAGATTCTTTTGAGGTGAATACGAGGTATACATGACACATCGCCATGAATATTATATCTTATCCTGAAACAGAGATGAGGTGCGATATCTCGTCTTACGAAACATTAGAACTCTATTGCTTCGATACGTAGACATCTGCCAACGCTATTTCCTAGCAAGGAAGTGTCGCATTTACATTCGTTTGAAGTGTTTGCGAGGTACACAGAACACTTCGCAATGAATATTATATCTTATCATGACACATAGAAATGTGATGCGATGTCGCGTTTTAAGAAGCATTAGAACTCTATTGCTTCGGTACGTAGAAATCTGGAAACGCTATTTCCTATAAAGGAAGTGTCGCATTTACATTCATTTGAAGCATAGGTAAGGAATACATAACACTTTGCAATGAATATTATATCTTGTCGTGAGACATAGAAATGAGATGCGATATCGCGATTTAAGCAGCATTAGAATTCTATTGCTTCGATACGTAGACACCTGCAAACGCTATTTCCTAGCAAGGAAGTGTCGCATTTACATTCTTTTGAAGCGAAAACGAGGTACACATGACACTTCGCAATCAGTATTGTATCTTATCATGAAACATACAAATGAGATGCGATATCGCGTTTTAAGAAGGGTTAGAACTCTATTTCTACGATACGTAGAAATCTGCAGACGCTATTTCCTAGCAAGAAAGTGTCGCATTTACATTCTTTTGAAGTGTAGACGAGATATACATATCACTCCACAATGAATATTATATCTTATCATGAAACAGAAATGAGATGCTATATCGCGATCTAAGAAGCATTAGAACCCTAGTGCTACGATACGTAGACATCTGCAAACGCTATTTCCTAGCAAGGAAGTGTCGCATTTGCATTCTTTTGAAGCGAATACGAGGTATACATAACACTGCACAATGAATATTATATCTTATCATGAAACATAGAACTGAGATGCGATATCACGATTTAAGCAGCATTAGAACTCAATTGCTTCGATACCTAGACATCTGCAAACGCTATTTCCTAGCAAGCAAGTGTCCCATTTACATTGTTTTGAAGTGAATACGAGGTATACATAACACTGCGCAATGAATATAATACCTTATCGTAAAACACAGAAATGAGATGCGATATCGCTATATAAAGAAGCATTAGAACTCCTTTTCTTCGAAATGTAGACATCTGTAAACGCTACATCCTTGCAGGGAAGTGTCGCATTTACAATCATTTGAAGTGTGGACGAGGAATGCATAACAGTTCGCAATGAATATTATATCTTATCATCAAACGTTAAAATGAGATGCGATATTTCTATTTAAGAAGCATTAGAACCATATTGCTTCGATACGTAGACATCTGCAAACGCTATTTCCTAGCAAGGAAGTGTCGCATTTACATGTATGCGAGGTGTAAGTGACACTTCGTAATGAATATAATATCTTATCATGAAACATAGAAATGAGATGCTATATCGCGTTTTAAGAAGCATTAGAGCTCTATTGCTACGATACGTAGACATCTGCAAACGCTATTTCCTAGCAAGGAAGTGCAGCATTTCAATTCTTTAGAAGTGAATACGAAGTATACATGACACTTCGCAATGAATATTATATCTTATCATAAAACATTAAAATGAGATGCGATATCTCGTTTCAAGAAGCATTAGAACTCTGTTGCTTCGATACGTACTCATCTGCCATCGCTATTTCCTCGGAAGGAGGTGTTGCATTTACATTCATTTGAAGTATGTGCGAGGTATTCAAGACACTTCGCAATGAAAATTATATCTTATCATGAAACATAGAAATGAGATGCGATATGGCGATTTAAGAAGGATTAGAACTCTATTGCTTCGGTACGTAGACATCTGGAAACGCTATTTTCTAGAAAGAAAGTGTCGCATTTACACTCATATGAAGCGTAGAGGAGGAATACATAACACTTCGCAGTGAACATTATATCTTATCATGAGACATAGCAATGAGATGCGGTATCCCGTTTTAAGAAGCAATAGAAATATGTTGCTTCGATACCAAGACATCTGCAAGCGCCATTTCCAAGCAAGGAAGTGTCGCATTTACATTTTTAGGAAGTGTAGACGAGATATACATAACACTCCACAATGAATATTGTATCTTATCATGAAACAAATAATTGAGGATCGATTCGCGTTTTAAGAAGCATTAGAACCTTATTGCTACGATACATAGACAACTGCAGTCGCTATTTCCTAGCAAGGAAGTGTCGCATTTACGTTCTTTTGAAGTGAATACGTTATATACACAGCACTCCACAATGAATATTATATCTTGTCATGAAACATAGAAATGTGGAGCGATTTCGCGTCTTAAGAAGCATTAGAAATCTATTGCTTCGATACGTAGACATCTACAGACGCTATTACCTAGCAAGGAAGTGTCGCATTTACTATCTTTTGAAGTGAATACGAGGTATACATAACAATCCACAATGAAAATTATATCTTATCATGAAGCATATAAATGAGGATCAATTTCGCGTTTTAAGAAGCATTAGAACTCTATTGCTACGATACGTAGACATCTGCAAACCCTAATTCCTAGCAAGAAAATGTCGCATTTTCAATCTTTAGAAGTGAATACGAGGTATACATAACACTCCAGAATGAGTATTATATCTTATCATGAATCGTACAAATGAGATGCGGTATGGCGTTTTAAGAAGCATTAGAGCACTATTGCTACGATACGTAGACATCTGCAAACGCTATTTCCTAGCAAGGAAGTGTCGCATTTACAGTCTTTTGAAGTGAATACGAGGTATACATGACACTCCACAATGAATATTATATCTTATCATGACACATAGAAATGTGATGCGATGTCGCGTTTTAAGAAGCATTAGAACTCTATTGCTTCGGTACGTAGAAATCTGGAAACGCTATTTCCTATAAAGGAAGTGTCGCATTTACATTCATTTGAAGCATAGGTAAGGAATACATAACACTTTGCAATGAATATTATATCTTGTCGTGAGACATAGAAATGGGATGCGATATCGCGTTTTAAGAAACATTAGAACTCCATTGCTTCGGTACGTAGTCATCTGCAAACTCTACTTCCTAGCAAGAAAGTGTCGCATTTACATTCATCTGAAGTGAATACGAGGTATACATAACACTGCGCAATGAATATAATATCTTATCATAAAACATAGAAATGAGATGCGATATCGCGATTTAAGCAGCATTAGAATTCTATTGCTTCGATACGTAGACACCTGCAAACGCTATTTCCTAGCAAGGAAGTGTCGCATTTACATTCTTTTGAAGCGAAAACGAGGTACACATGACACTTCGCAATCAGTATTGTATCTTATCATGAAACATACAAATGAGATGCGATATCGCGTTTTAAGAAGGGTTAGAACTCTATTTCTACGATACGTAGAAATCTGCAGACGCTATTTCCTAGCAAGAAAGTGTCGCATTTACATTCTTTTGAAGTGTAGACGAGATATACATATCACTCCACAATGAATATTATATCTTATCATGAAACAGAAATGAGATGCTATATCGCGATCTAAGAAGCATTAGAACCCTAGTGCTACGATACGTAGACATCTGCAAACGCTATTTCCTAGCAAGGAAGTGTCGCATTTGCATTCTTTTGAAGCGAATACGAGGTATACATAACACTGCACAATGAATATTATATCTTATCATGAAACATAGAACTGAGATGCGATATCACGATTTAAGCAGCATTAGAACTCAATTGCTTCGATACCTAGACATCTGCAAACGCTATTTCCTAGCAAGCAAGTGTCCCATTTACATTGTTTTGAAGTGAATACGAGGTATACATAACACTGCGCAATGAATATAATACCTTATCGTAAAACACAGAAATGAGATGCGATATCGCTATATAAAGAAGCATTAGAACTCCTTTTCTTCGAAATGTAGACATCTGTAAACGCTACATCCTTGCAGGGAAGTGTCGCATTTACAATCATTTGAAGTGTGGACGAGGAATGCATAACAGTTCGCAATGAATATTATATCTTATCATCAAACGTTAAAATGAGATGCGATATCTCTATTTAAGAAGCATTAGAACCATATTGCTTCGATACGTAGACATCTGCAAACGCTATTTCCTAGCAAGGAAGTGTCGCATTTACATGTATGCGAGGTGTAAGTGACACTTCGTAATGAATATAATATCTTATCATGAAACATAGAAATGAGATGCTATATCGCGTTTTAAGAAGCATTAGAGCTCTATTGCTACGATACGTAGACATCTGCAAACGCTATTTCCTAGCAAGGAAGTGCAGCATTTCAATTCTTTAGAAGTGAATACGAAGTATACATGACACTTCGCAATGAATATTATATCTTATCATAAAACGTTAAAATGAGATGCGATATCTCGTTTCAAGAAGCATTAGAACTCTGTTGCTTCGATACGTACTCATCTGCCATCGCTATTTCCTCGGAAGGAGGTGTTGCATTTACATTCATTTGAAGTATGTGCGAGGTATTCAAGACACTTCGCAATGAAAATTATATCTTATCATGAAACATAGAAATGAGATGCGATATGGCGATTTAAGAAGGATTAGAACTCTATTGCTTCGGTACGTAGACATCTGGAAACGCTATTTTCTAGAAAGAAAGTGTCGCATTTACACTCATATGAAGCGTAGAGGAGGAATACATAACACTTCGCAGTGAACATTATATCTTATCATGAGACATAGCAATGAGATGCGGTATCCCGTTTTAAGAAGCAATAGAAATATGTTGCTTCGATACCAAGACATCTGCAAGCGCCATTTCCAAGCAAGGAAGTGTCGCATTTACATTTTTAGGAAGTGTAGACGAGATATACATAACACTCCACAATGAATATTGTATCTTATCATGAAACAAATAATTGAGGATCGATTCGCGTTTTAAGAAGCATTAGAACCTTATTGCTACGATACATAGACATCTGCAGTCGCTATTTCCTAGCAAGGAAGTGTCGCATTTACGTTCTTTTGAAGTGAATACGTTATATACACAGCACTCCACAATGAATATTATATCTTGTCATGAAACATAGAAATGTGGAGCGATTTCGCGTCTTAAGAAGCATTAGAAATCTATTGCTTCGATACGTAGACATCTACAGACGCTATTACCTAGCAAGGAAGTGTCGCATTTACTATCTTTTGAAGTGAATACGAGGTATACATAACAATCCACAATGAAAATTATATCTTATCATGAAGCATATAAATGAGGATCAATTTCGCGTTTTAAGAAGCATTAGAACTCTATTGCTACGATACGTAGACATCTGCAAACCCTAATTCCTAGCAAGAAAATGTCGCATTTTCAATCTTTAGAAGTGAATACGAGGTATACATAACACTCCAGAATGAGTATTATATCTTATCATGAATCGTACAAATGAGATGCGGTATGGCGTTTTAAGAAGCATTAGAGCACTATTGCTACGATACGTAGACATCTGCAAACGCTATTTCCTAGCAAGGAAGTGTCGCATTTACAGTCTTTTGAAGTGAATACGAGGTATACATGACACTCCACAATGAATATTATATCTTATCATGAAACATAGAAATGGGGAGCGATTTCGCGTTTTAAGAAGCATTAGAACTCTATTGCTATGATACGTAGACATCTACAAACGCTATTTCCTAGCAAGGAAGTGTCGCATTTACATTCTTTTGAAGTGAATACGAGGTATACATAACACGCTACAATGAATATTATATCTTATCATGAAACATAGAAATGAGATGCGATATCGCGATTTAAGAAGCAGTAGAACTTTATTGTTTCGATACCTAGACATCTGGAAACGCTATTTCCTAGCAAGGAAGTGTCGCATTTACACTCTTTTGAAGTGAATACACGGTATACATGACACATCGCAATGAATATCATGTATTATCATGAGACATAGAAATGATATGCGATTTCGCGTCTTAAGAAGCATTAGAACTCTATTGCTTCGATACGGAGACATCTGCAATCGCTATTTCCTAGCGAGGAAGAGTAGCATTTACATTCTTTTGTAGTTAATGCGTGGTATACATATCACTGCACAATGAAAATTATATCTTATCATGAAACATAGAAATGAGATGCGATAACTCGTTTTAAGAAGCAATAGAACCCTATTGCTTCGATACGTAGACATCTGCAAACGCTATTTCCTAGCATAGAAGTGTAGCATTTACATTCATTTGAAGTGTATGCGAGGTATACAAGACACTTCGCAATGAATATTACATCTTATCATGAAACATAGAAATGAGATGCGATATTGCGTTTTGAGAAACATTAGAACTCTATTGCTACGAAACGTAGATATCTGCAGAAGCTATTTCCTAGGAAGGAAGTGTCGCATTTACATTCAGTTGAAGTGTATGCGTGGTACACAAGACACTTCGCAATGAATATTGTATCTTATCATGAAACATAGAAATGAGGTGCGATATCGCGTTTTAAGAAGAATTAGAACTCTATTGCTACGATACATAGACATCTGCAAACGCTATTTCCTAGCAAGTAAGTGAC
Organism: Xylocopa sonorina; assembly: GCF_050948175.1. NCBI lineage: Eukaryota > Metazoa > Arthropoda > Insecta > Hymenoptera > Apidae > Xylocopa > Xylocopa sonorina. The sequence continues at coordinate 166,672 of NW_027490137.1, read as the reverse complement.
GCATTATCATTCTTTTGAAGTGAATACGAGGTATACATAACACTGCACAATGAATATTATATCTTATCATGAAACGTAGAAATGTGATGCGATATCGCGATTTAAGAAGCATTAGAACTCTAATGCTACGATACGTAGACATCTGCAAACGCTATTTCCTAGCAAGGAAGTGTCGCATCTACATTCTTTTGAAGCGAATACGAGGTATACATAACACTGCACAATGAATATTATTTCTTATCATGAAGCATAGAAATTAGATGCGATATCGCGATTTAAGCAGCATTACAACACTATTGCTTCGATACGTACACATCTGCCAACGCTATTTCCTAGCAAGGAAGTGTCGCATTTACACTCATTTGAGTAGTATGCGAGGTATACATGACACTCCACTATGAATATTATATCTTATCTTGAAACGTAGAAATGAGATGCGATATCTCGTTTTAAGAAGCATTAGAACTCTGTTGCTTCGATGCGTAGACATCTGCCATCGCTATTTCCTAGCAAGGAAGTGTCGCATTTACATTCGTTTGAAGAGTACGCGAGGTATACAAGACACTTCGCAATGAGTATTATATCTTATCATGATTCATAGAAATGAGATGCGATATCGAGTTCTAAGTAGCATTAGAACTCTATTGCTACGTTACGTAGAATACTGCAGACGCTGTTTCCTAGCACGGAAGTGTCGCATTTACTTTCCTTTGATGTGAATACGAGGTATACATGACTCTTCGCATTGAATATTATATCTCATCATGAAACATAGAAATGAGATGCGAAGTCTCGTTTGAAGAAGCATTAGAACCCTATTGTTTCTATACGTAGACATCTGGGAACGCTATTTCCTAGCAAGGAAGTGTCGCATTTACATTCTTTTGAAGTGAATACGAGGTATACATGACACTTCGCAATGAATATTATATCTCATCATGACACATAGAAATGAGATGCGATATCGCGGTTTAAGAAGCATTAGAACTCTATTGCTACGATACGAAGACATCTGCAAACGCTATTTCCTAGCATAGAAGTGTCGCATTTACATTCTTTTGATGTGAATACGAGGTATACATGACACTTCGCAATGAATATTATATCTTATCATGAAACATAGAAATGAGTGCGATATCGCGTTTTAAGAAGCAATAGAACTCTACTGCTACGATACGTAGACATCGGAAAACGCAACTTCCTAGCAATAAAGTGTCGCATTTACATTGCATGGAGTGAATACGAGGTATATATGACACTTCGCAATGAATATTATATCATATCATGAAACATAGAAATGGGATGCGATATCGCGTTTTGAGAGGCGTTAGAAATCTATTGCTACGATACGTATACATCTGCAAACCCTATTTCCTAGCAAGGAAGTGTCGCATTTACATTCCTTTGAAGTGAATACGGGGTATACATAACAGTGCACAATGAATATTATATCTTATCATGAGACATAGAAATGAGATCCGATATCGCGTTTTAAGAAACATTAGAAATCTATTGCTTCGATACGTAGACATCGGAAAACGCTATTTCCTAGCAGGGAAGTGTCGCATTTACATTCTTGTTAAGTGAATACGAGGTATACATAACGCTCCACAGTGAATATTACATCTTATCATGAAACATAGAAATGAGATGCAATATCCCGTTTCAAGTAGCATTAGAACTCTATTGCTCCGATACATAGACATCTGCAAACGCTATTTCCTAGGAAGGAAGTGTCGCATTTACATTCATTTGAAGAGTATGCGAGGTATAAGTGACACTTCGCAGTGAATATTATATCATATCATGAAACATAGAAATGAGATGCGATATCGCGTTTTGAGAAGCATTAGAACCTTACTGCTACGATAGGTACACATCTGCAAACGCTATTTCCTAGGAAGGAAGTGTCGCATTTACATTCTTTTGGAGTGAATACGAGGTATACATGACTCTTCGCATTGAATATTTTATCTTATCATGAAACACAGGAATGAAATGCGATATCGCGTTTTAGGAAGCATTAGTAGTCTATTGCTACGATACGTACTTACCTAGAAACGATATTTCCTAGCATGGAAGAGTCGCATTTACATTCTTTTGATGTTAATACGATGTAAGCATGACACTTCGCAATGAATATTATATCTTATCATTAAACACAGAAATGAGATGCGACATCTCATATTAAGAAGCATTAGAACTCTATTGTTTCGATATGTAGACATCTGGAAACGCTACTTCCTAGCAAGGAAGTGTCGCATTTACATTCTTTTGAGGTGAATACGATGTAGACATAACACTTCGCAATGAATATTATATCTTATCATGAAACATAGAAATGTGATGCGATATCGCGTTTTAAGAAGAGTTAGAACTCTATTTCTACGATACGTAGTCATCTGCAGACGCTATTTCCAAGGAAGGAAGTGTCGCAGTTGCATTCTTTTGAAGTGAAAACGAGGTATATATAATACTCCACAATGAATATTATATCTTATCATGAAACATAGAAATGAAGAGCGATTTCGCGTTTTAAGAAGCATTGGAACACTATTGCTTCGATACGTAGACATCTGGGAACGCTACTTCCTTGCAAGGAAGTGTCGCATTTACATACTTTTTAAGTGAATACGACGTATACATAACACTCCACGATGAATATTATACCTTATCACGAAACATAAAAATGACATGCGTTAACGCGATATAAGAAGCATTAGCACTCTATTACTTCGATACGCAGTTATCTGCAAACGCTATTTAATAGCAGGGAAGTGTCGCATTTACATACTTTTGAAGTGAATACGACGTATACATAACACTCCACGATGAATATTATACCTTATCACGAAACATAGAAATGACATGCGTTAACGCGATATAAGAAGCATTAGCACTCTATTACTTCGATACGCAGTCATCTGCAAACGCTATTTAATAGCAGGGAAGTGTCGCATTTACATTCTTTTGAAGTGAATACGAGGAATACATAACATTCCACAATAAATATTATATTTTATCATGAAACATAGAAATGAGATGCGATATCGCGATTTAAGATGCATTAGAACTCTATTGCTACGACACGTAGACATCTGCAAATGGTATTTAATGACAAGGAAGTGTTGCAATTACATTCTTTTGAAGTGAATACGAGGTTATAATAACACTCCATAATGAATATTATATTTTATCATGAAACAAAGAAATGACATGCGATATCGCGTTTTAAGTAGCATTAGAACTCTATTGCTTAGTTACGTATACATCTGCAAGCGCTATTTCCTAGCAAGGAAGTGTCCCAAATACGTTCGTTTGAAGTGAATACGAGGTATACATAACACTTCGCAATGAATATTATTTATTATCACGAGACATAGAAATGAGATGCGATATCGCGTTATAAGAAGCATTAGAAATCTATTGCTTGGATACGTAGACATCTGCAACGCTATTTCCTAGCAAGGAAGTGTCCCAAATACGTTCGTTTGAAGTGAATACGAGGTATACATAACACTTCGCAATGAATATTATATCTTATCACGAGACATAGAAATGAGATGCGATATCGCGTTATAAGAAGCATTAGAACTCTATTGCTTGGATACGTAGACATCTGCAACGCTATTTCCCAGCAAGGATGTGTCGCACTTACATTCTTTTGAAGTGAATACGAGGCATACATGACACTTCGCAATCAATATTATATCTTATCATGAAACATAGAATTGGGATGCGATTTCGCGATTGAAGAAGCATTAGAACTCTATTGCTTCGATACGTAGACATCTGCAAACGCTATTTCCTAGCAAGGAAGTGTCGCATTTACACTCATATGAGTAGTATGCGAGGTATACATGACACTTCACTATGAATATTATATATTATCATGAAACATAGAAATGAGGAGCGATATCGCGTCTTAAGGAGCATTAGAAATCTATTGCTACGATACGTAGACACCTGGATACGCTATTTTCTAGCAAGGAAATGTCGCATTTACATTCTTTTGAAGTGAATACGTGGCATACATGGCACTCCGCAATGAATATTATATCTTATCGTAAAACAAAGGAATGAGATGCGATATCTCGTTTTAAGAAGCATTAGAAATCTATTGCTACGATACGTAGACATCTGCAAACGCTATTTTCTAGCAAGGAAGTGTCGCATTTACATTCTTTTGAAGTGAATGGGACGTGTACATAACACTGCACAATGAATATTACATCTTATCATGAAACATAGAAATGAGATGCGATAACTCGTTTTAAGAAGCAATAGTACCCTATTGCTTCGATACGTAGACATCTGCCAACGCTATTTCCTAGCAAGGAAGTGTAGCATTTACATTCATTTGAAGTGTATGCGAGGTATACAAGACACTTCGCAATGAATATTACATCTTATCATGAAACATAGAAATGAGATGCGATATTGCGTTTTGAGAAACATTAGAACTCTATTGCTACGAAACGTAGATATCTGCAGAAGCTATTTCCTAGGAAGGAAGTGTCGCATTTACATTCAGTTGAAGTGTATGCGAGGTACACAAGACACTTCGCAATGAATATTGTATCTTATCATGAAACATAGAAATGAGGTGCGATATCGCGTTTTAAGAAGAATTAGAACTCTATTGCTACGATACATAGACATCTGCAAACGCTATTTCCTAGCAAGTAAGTGACGCATTATCATTCTTTTGAAGTGAATACGAGGTATACATAACACTGCACAATGAATATTATATCTTATCATGAAACGTAGAAATGAGATGCCATATCGCGATTTAAGGAGCATTAGAACTCTAATGCTACGATACGTAGACATCTGCCAACGCTATTTCCTAGCAAGGAAGTGTCGCATTTACACTCATTTGAGTAGTATGCGAGGTATACATGACACTCCACTATGAATATTATATCTTATCATGAAACGTAGAAATGAGATGCGATATCTCGTTTTAAGAAGCATTAGAACTCTGTTGCTTCGATACGTAGACATCTGCCATCGCTATTTCCTAGCAAGGATGTGTCGCATTTACATTCGTTTGAAGAGTACGCGAGGTATACAAGACACTTCGCAATGAGTATTATATCTTATCATGATTCATAGAAATGAGATGCGATATCGAGTTCTAAGTAGCATTAGAACTCTATTGCTACGTTACGTAGAATACTGCAGACGCTGTTTCCTAGCACGGAATAGTCGCATTTACTTTCCTTTGATGTGAATACGAGGTATACATGACTCTTCGCAATGAATATTATATCTCATCATGAAACATAGAAATGAGATGCGAAGTCTCGTTTGAAGAAGCATTAGAACCCTATTGTTTCTATACGTAGACATCTGGGAACGCTATTTCCTAGCAAGGAAGTGTCGCATTTACATTCTTTTGAAGTGAATACGAGGTATACATGACACTTCGCAATGAATATTATATCTCATCATGACACATAGAAATGAGATGCGATATCGCGGTTTAAGAAGCATTAGAACTCTATTGCTACGATACGAAGACATCTGCAAACGCTATTTCCTAGCATAGAAGTGTCGCATTTACATTCTTTTGATGTGAATACGAGGTATACATGACACTTCGCAATGAATATTATATCTTATCATGAAACATAGAAATGAGTGCGATATCGCGTTTTAAGAAGCAATAGAACTCTACTGCTACGATACGTAGACATCGGAAAACGCAACTTCCTAGCAATAAAGTGTCGCATTTACATTGCATGAAGTGAATACGAGGTATATATGACACTTCGCAATGAATATTATATCTTATCATGAAACATAGAAATGGGATGCGATATCGCGTTCTGAGAGGCGTTAGAAATCTATTGCTACGATACGTATACATCTGCAAACCCTATTTCCTAGCAAGGAAGTGTCGCATTTACATTCCTTTGAAGTGAATACGGGGTATACATAACAGTGCACAATGAATATTATATCTTATCATGAAACATAGAAATGAGATCCGATATCGCGTTTTAAGAAACATTAGAAATCTATTGCTTCGATACGTAGATATCGGAAAACGCTATTTCCTAGCAGGGAAGTGTCGCATTTACATTCTTGTTAAGTGAATACGAGGTATACATAACGCTCCACAGTGAATATTATATCTTATCATGAAACATAGAAATGAGATGCAATATCCCGTTTCAAGTAGCATTAGAACACTATTGCTCCGATACATAGACATCTGCAAACGCTATTTCCTAGGAAGGAAGTGTCGCATTTACATTCATTTGAAGAGTATGCGAGGTATAAGTGACACTTCGCAGTGAATATTATATCATATCATGAAACATAGAAATGAGATGCGATATCGCGTTTTGAGAAGCATTAGAACCTTACTGCTACGATAGGTACACATCTGCAAACGCTATTTCCAAGGAAGGAAGTGTCGCAGTTGCATTCATTTGAAGTGAAAACGAGGTATATATAATACTCCACAATGAATATTATATCTTATCATGAAACATAGAAATGAAGAGCGATTTCGCGTTTTAAGAAGCATTGGAACACTATTGCTTCGATACGTAGACATCTGGGAACGCTACTTCCTTGCAAGGAAGTGTCGCATTTACATACTTTTTAAGTGAATACGACGTATACATAACACTCCACGATGAATATTATACCTTATCACGAAACATAGAAATGACATGCGTTAACGCGATATAAGAAGCATTAGCACTCTATTACTTCGATACGCAGTTATCTGCAAACGCTATTTAATAGCAGGGAAGTGTCGCATTTACATTCTTTTGAAGTGAATACGACGTATACATAACACTCCACGATGAATATTATACCTTATCACGAAACATAGAAATGACATGCGTTAACGCGATATAAGAAGCATTAGCACTCTATTACTTCGATACGCAGTCATCTGCAAACGCTATTTAATAGCAGGGAAGTGTCGCATTTACATTCTTTTGAAGTGAATACGAGGAATACATAACATTCCACAATAAATATTATATTTTATCATGAAACATAGAAATGAGATGCGATATCGCGATTTAAGATGCATTGGAACTCTATTGCTGCGACACGTAGACATCTGCAAATGGTATTTAATGACAAGGAAGTGTTGCATTTACATTCTTTTGAAGTGAATACGAGGTTATAATAACACTCCATAATGAATATTATATTTTATCATGAAACAAAGAAATGACATGCGATATCGCGTTTTAAGTAGCATTAGAACTCTATTGCTTAGTTACGTATACATCTGCAAGCGCTATTTCCTAGCAAGGAAGTGTCCCAAATACGTTCGTTTGAAGTGAATACGAGGTATACATAACACTTCGCAATGAATATTATTTATTATCACGAGACATAGAAATGAGATGCGATATCGCGTTATAAGAAGCATTAGAACTCTATTGCTTGGATACGTAGACATCTGCAACGCTATTTCCTAGCAAGGAAGTGTCCCAAATACGTTCGTTTGAAGTGAATACGAGGTATACATAACACTTCGCAATGAATATTATATCTTATCACGAGACATAGAAATGAGATGCGATATCGCGTTATAAGAAGCATTAGAACTCTATTGCTTGGATACGTAGACATCTGCAACGCTATTTCCCAGCAAGGATGTGTCGCACTTACATTCTTTTGAAGTGAATACGAGGCATACATGACACTTCGCAATCAATATTATATCTTATCATGAAACATAGAATTGGGATGCGATTTCGCGATTGAAGAAGCATTAGAACTCTATTGCTTCGATACGTAGACATCTGCAAACGCTATTTCCTAGCAAGGAAGTGTCGCATTTACACTCATATGAGTAGTATGCGAGGTATACATGACACTTCACTATGAATATTATATATTATCATGAAACATAGAAATGAGGAGCGATATCGCGTCTTAAGGAGCATTAGAAATCTATTGCTACGATACGTAGACACCTGGAAACGCTATTTTCTAGCAAGGAAATGTCGCATTTACATTCTTTTGAAGTGAATACGTGGCATACATGGCACTCCGCAATGAATATTATATCTTATCGTAAAACAAAGGAATGAGATGCGATATCTCGTTTTAAGAAGCATTAGAAATCTATTGCTACGATACGTAGACATCTGCAAACGCTATTTTCTAGCAAGGAAGTGTCGCATTTACATTCTTTTGAAGTGAATGGGACGTGTACATAACACTGCACAATGAATATTACATCTTATCATGAAACATAGAAATGAGATGCGATAACTCGTTTTAAGAAGCAATAGAACCCCATTGCTTCGATACGTAGACATCTGCCAACGCTATTTCCTAGCAAGGAAGTGCAGCATTTACATTCATTTGAAGTGTATGCGAGGTATACAAGACACTTCGCAATGAATATTACATCTTATCATGAAACATAGAAATGAGATGCGATATTGCGTTTTGAGAAACATTAGAACTCTATTGCTACGAAACGTAGATATCTGCAGAAGCTATTTCCTAGGAAGGAAGTGTCGCATTTACATTCAGTTGAAGTGTATGCGAGGTACACAAGACACTTCGCAATGAATATTGTATCTTATCATGAAACATAGAAATGAGGTGCGATATCGCGTTTTAAGAAGAATTAGAACTCTATTGCTACGATACATAGACATCTGCAAACGCTATTTCCTAGCAAGTAAGTGACGCATTATCATTCTTTTGAAGTGAATACGAGGTATACATAACACTGCACAATGAATATTATATCTTATCATGAAACGTAGAAATGAGATGCGATATCGCGATTTAAGAAGCATTAGAACTCTAATGCTACGATACGTAGACATCTGCCAACGCTATTTCCTAGCAAGGAAGTGTCGCATTTACACTCATTTGAGTAGTATGCGAGGTATACATGACACTCCACTATGAATATTATATCTTATCATGAAACGTAGAAATGAGATGCGATATCTCGTTTTAAGAAGCATTAGAACTCTGTTGCTTCGATACGTAGACATCTGCCATCGCTATTTCCTAGCAAGGAAGTGTCGCATTTACATTCGTTTGAAGAGTACGCGAGGTATACAAGACACTTCGCAATGAATATTATATCTTATCATGATTCATAGAAATGAGATGCGATATCGAGTTCTAAGTAGCATTAGAACTCTATTGCTACGTTACGTAGAATACTGCAGACGCTGTTTCCTATCACGGAAGAGTCGCATTTACTTTCCTTTGATGTGAATACGAGGTATACATGACTCTTCGCAATGAATATTATATCTCATCATGAAACATAGAAATGAGATGCGAAGTCTCGTTTGAAGAAGCATTAGAACCCTATTGTTTCTATACGTAGACATCTGGGAACGCTATTTCCTAGCAAGGAAGTGTCGCATTTACATTCTTTTGAAGTGAATACGAGGTATACATGACACTTCGCAATGAATATTATATCTCATCATGACACATAGAAATGAGATGCGATATCGCGGTTTAAGAAGCATTAGAACTCTATTGCTACGATACGAAGACATCTGCAAACGCTATTTCCTAGCATAGAAGTGTCGCATTTACATTCTTTTGATGTGAATACGAGGTATACATGACACTTCGCAATGAATATTATATCTTATCATGAAACATAGAAATGAGTGCGATATCGCGTTTTAAGAAGCAATAGAACTCTACTGCTACGATACGTAGACATCGGAAAACGCAACTTCCTAGCAATAAAGTGTCGCATTTACATTGCATGGAGTGAATACGAGGTATATATGACACTTCGCAATGAATATTATATCTTATCATGAAACATAGAAATGGGATGCGATATCGCGTTTTGAGAGGCGTTAGAAATCTATTGCTACGATACGTATACATCTGCAAACCCTATTTCCTAGCAAGGAAGTGTCGCATTTACATTCCTTTGAAGTGAATACGGGGTATACATAACAGTGCACAATGAATATTATATCTTATCATGAAACATAGAAATGAGATCCGATATCGCGTTTTAAGAAACATTAGAAATCTATTGCTTCGATACGTAGATATCGGAAAACGCTATTTCCTAGCAGGGAAGTGTCGCATTTACATTCTTGTTAAGTGAATACGAGGTATACATAACGCTCCACAGTGAATATTATATCTTATCATGAAACATAGAAATGAGATGCAATATCCCGTTTCAAGTAGCATTAGAACACTATTGCTCCGATACATAGACATCTGCAAACGCTATTTCCTAGGAAGGAAGTGTCGCATTTACATTCATTTGAAGAGTATGCGAGGTATAAGTGACACTTCGCAGTGAATATTATATCATATCATGAAACATAGAAATGAGATGCGATATCGCGTTTTGAGAAGCATTAGAACCTTACTGCTACGATAGGTACACATCTGCAAACGCTATTTCCTAGGAAGGAAGTGTCGCATTTACATTCTTTTGGAGTGAATACGAGGTATACATGACACTTCGCATTGAATATTTTATCTTATCATGAAACACAGGAATGAAATGCGATATCGCGTTTTAGGAAGCATTAGTAGTCTATTGCTACGATACGTACTTATCTAGAAACGATATTTCCTAGCATGGAAGAGTCGCATTTACATTCTTTTGATTTTAATACGATGTAAGCATGACACTTCGCAATGAATATTATATCTTATCATTAAACATAGAAATGAGATGCGACATCTCATATTAAGTAGCATTAGAACTCTATTGTTTCGATATGTAGACATCTGGAAACGCTATTTCCTAGCAAGGAAGTGTCGCATTTACATTCTTTTGAGGTGAATACGAGGTAAACATGACACTTCGCAATGAATATTATATCTTATCATGAAACGCTGAAAGGAGTTGCGTTATCCCGGTTTAAAAAGCATTAGAACTTTATTGCTTCGACACGTAGACATCTGCAAACACTATTTCCTGGCAATAAAGTGTCGCAATTACATTCATTTGAAGTGCATGCGAGGTATAAGTGACCCTTCGCAATGAATATTATATCTTATTATGAAACATAGAAATGAGATGCGATATCGCGTTTTGAGAAGCATTAGAACTCTATTGCTACGATACGTAGGCATGTGCAAACGCTATTTAATAGCAAGGAAGAGTCGCATTTACATTCTTTTGAAGTGAATACGAGGTATACATAGCACTCCACAATGGATATTAGACCTTATAACGAAACAGATAACTGAGATGCAATATCTTGTTTTATGAAGCTTTAGAACTCTATTGCTACGATACGTAGAAATCTGCAAACACTATGTAATTTCAGGGAAGTGTCGCATTTACATTCTTCTGAAGTGAATACGTGGTATACATGACACTAAGCAGTGAATATTATATCTTATCATGAAACATAGAAACGATATGCGATATCGCGTTTTAGGAAGCATTGGAACACTATTGCTGCGATACGTAGACACCTGCAAACGCTATTTCCTAGCATGGAAGTGTCGCATTTACACTCTTTTGAAGTGAACACGAGGTGTACATGACATTTCGCAATGAATATTACATCTTACCATGAAACATAGAAATGAGATGCAATATCGCGTTTTGAGAAGCATTAGTACTCTAATGCTACCATACGTAGATATCTGCAAACGCCATTTCCTAGGAAGGAAGTGTCGCATTTACATTCTTTTGAAGTAAATACGAGGTTTGCATGCCACTTCGCGATGAATATCATATCATCACGAAACATAGATATAAGATGCCATAACGCGATTTAAGAAGCATTAGATCTCTATTGCTTCGATACGGAGACAATTGCAAACTGTATCTCCTAGCAAGGAAGTGTAGCATTTACATTCTTTTGAAGTGAGTACGGGGTATACATAACACTCCACAATGAATATTATACCTTATCACGAAACATAGGCATGAGATGCGATATCGCGATTTAAGAAGCATTAGAACTCTAATGCTTCGATACGGAGACATCTGCAAAGGTCATTTGCTAGCAAGGAAGTGTCGCATTTACATTCAATTTAAGTGAATACGAGGAATAAATGACACTTCGCAATGAATATTATATCTTATCATGAAACATAGAATTGTGATGCGATATCTCGTTTTAAAAAGCATTAGAACTCTGTTGCATCGATACGTAGGCATATGCAGACGCTATTTCCTAGCAAGGAAGTGTCGCATTTACATACATTTGAAGTGTATGCGAGGTATACATGACACTTTGCAATGAATATTACATCTTATCATGATTCATAGAATTGAGATGCGATATCGCATTCTAAGAAGCATTAGGACTCTAATGCTGTGAAACGTAGACATCTGCAATCGCTATTTCCAAGCAAGGGAAAGTCGCATTTACATTCTTTTGAAGCGAATACGAGGTATGCATGTCACTTCGCAATGAATATTATATCTTATTATGAAACACAGAAATGAGATGCGATATCGCGATTTAAGAAGCATTAGAACACTATGGCTTCGATACGTAGACATCTGCAAACGCTATTTCCTAGCAAGGAAGTGTCGCATTTACATTCATTTGAAGTGTAGACGTGGAGTACATAACACTTCGTAATGAATATTATACCTTATCATGAAACATAGAAATGAGTGGCGATATCGCGTTTTAAGAAGCATTAGATCTCTATTGCTTCGATACGTAGACATCTGTAACGTAATTTTCTAGAAAGAAGTGTCGCATTTACATTCATTTGAAGTGTGTGCCAGGTATACATGACACTACGCAATGAATATTATATCTTATCATGAAACATGGAAATGATATGCAATATCGCGATTTAAGAAGCTTTAGTACACTATTGCTTCGATACGTAGACATCAGCAAACGCTACTTCCTAGCAAGGAAGTGTCGCATTTACAATCTCTTGATAGGAATACGAGGTATACATGACACTCCGCAATGAATACTATATCTTATCGTAAAAGATAGAAATGAGGTGCGATATCGCGTTTTAAGAAGCATTAGAACTCTATTGCTACGATACGTATATATCTGGAAACGCTAATTCCTAGCAAGGAAGTGTCGCATTTACATTCATTCGAAGTGTATGCGAGGTATACATGACACTTCGAAATGAATATTATTCCTTATCACGAAACATAGAAATGAGATACGATATCCCGTTTTAAGAAGAAATAGAATTCTATTGCTTCGTTACGTAGACATCTGCAAACGCTTTCTCCTAGCATTGAAGTGTCGCATTTACATTCATTTAAAGCGTATGCGAGGAATAAGTGACACTTCGCAATGAATACTATATCTTATCATGAAACATATAAGTGAGATGCGATGTCGCGAATTAAGAAGCATTAGAACTCTATTGCTACGATACGTAGACATCTGCAAACGCTATTTCCAAGCAAGGAAGAGTCACATTTACATTCCTTCGAAGTGAATACGAGGTATACCTAACACTCCACAATGATTACTATATCTTATCATGAAACATAGAAATGAGATGAGTTATCGCGATTTAAAAAGCATTAGAACGCTATTGCTACGATACGTAGACATCTGCAAACGCTATTTCCTAGCAAGGAAGTGTAGCATTTAAAATCTTTTGAAGTGAATACGAGGTATACACAACACTCCGCAATGAATATTATATCTTATCTCGAAACATAGAAATGAGATGCGATATGGCGATTTAAGAAGCATTAGAAATCTATTGCTTCGATACGTAGACATCTGCAAACGCTACTTTCTAGCAAGGAAGTGTAGCATTTACATTCTTTTGAAGTGAAAACGAGGTATACATGACACACCGCAATGATATTATATCTTATCGTAAAACATAGGTGTGAGATGCAAAATCTCGTTTTAAGAAGCATTAGAATTCCTTTGCTACGATTCGGAGACATCTGCAAACGCTATTTCCTAGCAAGGAAGTGTCGCATTTACATTCTTTTGATGTGAATACGAGGTATACATAACACTGCCACAATGAATATTATATCTAATGATGAAACATAGAAATGAGATGCGATATCCCGTTTTTAAGAAACACTGTACCTCTATTTCTTCGTTACGTAGACATCTGCAAAAGAATATTTCCTAGCAAGGAAGTGTCGCATTTACATTCATTTGAGGTGTATGCGAGGTATAAGTGACACTTCGCAATGAATATTATATCTTATCATGTACGATAGAAATGCGATACGATATCGCGTTTAAGAAGCATTAGAGTACTATTGCTATGATGCGTAGACATGCGCAAACGCTATTCCCCAGCAAGGAAGTGTCGCATTTACATTCGTTTGAAGCGAATACGATGTATACATGACATTTCCCAATGAATATCATATCTTATCATGAGACATAGAAATGAGATGCGGTATCCCGTTTTAAGAAGCAGTAGAACTCTATTGCCACGATGCGTAGACATCTGCAAACGCCATTTCCTAGCAAGGAAGTGTCGCATTTGCATTCTTAGAAGTGAATACGAGGTATACTTAACACTCCACCATGAATATTATATCTTATCATGAAGCATAGAAATGACGTGCGATATCGCGTTTTAAGAAGCATTAGAACTCTATTGCTACGATACGTATATATCTGGAAACGCTAATTTCTAGCAAGGAAGTGTCGCATTTACATTCATTCGAAGTGTATGCGAGGTATACATGACACTTCGCAATGGATATTATATCTCATCATGAAACATAGAAATGAGGTGCGACATCTCGTTTAAAGAAGCATTAGAACTCTATTGTTTCGATACCCAGTCATCTGGAATCGCTATTTCCTAGCAAGGAAGTGTCGCATTTACATTCTTTTGCAGTGAATACAAGGTATACATGACACATCGCAATGAATATTATATCTTATCATGAAACATAGAAATGAGATGCGATATCGCGTTTTAAGAAGCATTAGAACTCCTTTGCTACGATACGTCAGCATCTGCAAACGCTATTTCCTAGCAAGGAAGTGTCGCATTTACATTCTTTTGAAGTGAATATGAGGTATACATGACACTTCGCAATGAGTATTATATCTTATCATGAAACATAGAAATGAGATGCGATATCGGGTTTTGAGAATCATTAGAACTCTATTGCTACGATACTTAGACATCTTCAGACGCTATTTCCTAGCAAGGAAGTGTCGCAATTACATTCTTTTGAAGTGAATGCGAGGTAGACATAACACTCCACAATGAATATTATATCTTATCACGAAACATAGAAATGAGATGCGTTATCCCAATATAAGAAGCAATAGAAATATACTGCTTCGATACGGAGAAATCTGCAAACGCTATTTCTTAGCATGGAAGTGGCGCGTTTACATTCTTTTGAAGGGAATCCGAGGTATACATTATACTTCGCAATGAATATTATATCCTATCATGAAACGTAGAAATGAGATGCGATATCGCGATTTAAGAAGCATTAGAACGCTATTGCTACGATACGTAGACATCTACAAGCGCTATTACCTAGCAAGGACGTGTCGCATTTACATTCTTTTGCAGTGAATACAAGGTATACATGACAAATCGCAATGAATATTATATCTTATCATGAAGCATAGAAATGAGATGCGATATCGCGATTTAAGAAGCATTAGAACTCGATTGCTTCGATACGTAGACATCTGCAAGCGCTATATCCTAGCAAGGAAGTGTCGCATTTACATTCTTTTGAAGGGAGTACGAGGTATACATGACACTCGCAATTAATATTATATCTTATCATGAAACATAGAAATGAGATGCAATATGGCGTTTCAAGAAGCAGTAGATCTCTATTGCTTCGATACGTAGACATCTACCAACGCTATTTCCTAGGAAGGAAGTGTCGCATTTACATTCATTTGAACTGTATGCGAGGTATACAAGACACTTCGCAATGATGTCATATCTCATCATGGAACATAGAAATGACATGCGATAACGCGATTTAAGAAGCACTAGGACTCCATTGCTTCGATACGTAGATATCTGCAAACGCTATTTCCTAGCAAGGAAGTGTCGCATTTACATTCTCTTGAAGTGAATACGAGGTATACATGACACTTCGCAATGAATATTATATCTTATAATGAAACCTAGAAATGAGATGCTATATCGCGTTTAAGAGGAATTGGAACTTTAATTCTTCGAGACGTAGACATCTGCAAACGCTACTTCCTAGCATGGAACTGTCGCATTTACATTCCTTTCATGTGAATACGAGGTATACATAACACTCCACAATGGATATTATATCCTATCATGATACATAGAAATGAGATGCGATATAGCGATTTAAGAAGCATTAGAACAACCATTGCTTCTATACGTAGACGTCTGCAAACGCTATTTCCTAGCAAGGAAGTGTCGCATTTACATGCATTTGAAGTGTACGCGAGGTATACATGGCATTTCGCAATGAATATTATATCTTATCATGGAACACAGAAATGACATGCGATATTGCGTTTTAAGAAGCATTGGAATTCTGTTGCTACGATACGTAATCATTTAACAATGCTATTTCCTAGCAAGGAAGTGTCGCACTTACATTCTTTTGAAGCGAATACGAGGTATACATAACACTGCACAATGAATACTGTATCTTATCATGAAACATAGGAATGAGATGCGATATCGCGATTTAAGAAGCATTAGAACTCAGTTGCTACGATACGTAGACACCTGCAAACGCTATTTCGAAGCATGGAAGTGTCGCAAATACATTCTTTGGAATTGAGTACGAGGTATACATGACACTTCGCAATGAATAATATAACTTATCATGAAACATAGAAATAAGATGCGATATCGTGTTCTGAGAAGCACTAGAACTCTATTGCTACGATACGTAGACATCAGCAAACGCTATTTCCTAGGAAGGAATTGTCGCATTTACATTCATTTGAAGTGTCTACGAGGTATACATAACACTCCGCAATGAATGTTATATCTTATCATGAAACATAGAAAAGAGATGCGATTTCGCGTTCTAAGAAGCGGTTAGAACTCTATTGCTACGATACGTAGACATCTGGAAACGCTATTTCCTAGGAAGGAATTGTCGCATTTGCATTCATTTGAAGTGAATACGAGGTATACATGACACTTCGCAATTAATATTATATCCTATCATGAAACATAGAAATGAGATGCGGTGTCCCGTTTTAAGAAGCCTTAGAACTCTATTGTTTCGATACGTAGACATCTGCAAACGCTATCTCCTAGCAATGCAGTGTCGCATTTACATTCTTTTGAAGTGAATACGAGGTATACATGACACTTCGCAATGAATATTATATCTTATCATGAAACATAGAAATGAGATGCGATATCACGATTTAAGATGCATTAGAACTCTAATGCTTCGATACGTGGACATCTGAAAACGCTGATTCCTACCAATGAAGTGTGACATTTACATACTTTTAAAGTGTAGACGAGGTATACGTAACACTTCGCAATGAATATTATATCTTATCACGGAACATAGAAATGAGATGCGATATCACGACTTAAGAAGCATTACAACTCTATTGCTACGATAGGTAGATGTCTGCAAACGCTATTTCCTAGCAAAGAAGTGTCGCATTTACATTCATTTGAAGTTTAGACGAGGAATGCATAACACTTCGTAATGAGTATTATATCTTATCATGACACATAGAAGTGAGATGCGATATCGCGTTTTAAGAAGCACTAGAACCCTATTGCTTCGATACGTAGACATCGGCAAATGCTATTTCCTAGCAAGGAAGTGACGCATTTACATTCATTTGAAGTTTAGACGAGGAATGCATAACACTTCGTAATGAGTATATCTTATCATGACACATAGAAGTGAGATGCGATATCGCGTTTTAAGAAGCACTAGAACCCTATTGCTTCGATACGTAGACATCTGCAAATGCTATTTCGTAGCAAGGATGTGTCGCACATACATTCTTCTCAAGTGAGTACGAGATATACATAACACTTCGCAATGAATATTATATCTTATCGTGAAACATCAAAATGAGATGCGATATCACGATTCAAGAAGCATTAGAATTATATTACTTCGATACGTACACATCTGGAGACGCTATTTCCTAGCAAGGGAGTGTCGCATTTACATTCTTTTGAAGTGAATACGAGGTATACATAACACTCCACAATGAATATCATATCTTATCATGAAACATAGAAATGAGATGCGATATCGCGTTTTGCGATGATTTAGAACTCTAATGCCACGATACGTAGACATCTGCAAACGCTTTTTCCTAGCAAGGAAGTGTCGCATTTACATTCACTTGAAGTGTATGCGAGGTATACATGACACTTCGCAATGAATATAGTATCTCATCATGATACATAGAAATGAGACGCGATATCGCGTTTTGAGAAGCATTAGAACTCTATTGCTACCATACCCTTAACATCTGCAAAGGCTATTTACTAGCTAGGAAGTGTCGCATTTATATCCTTTTGAAGTGGGTACGAGGTATACATGACACTTCGCATTGAATATTATGTCTTATCCTGAAATATAGAAATGAGATGCGATATCCCGTTTTAAGAAGCATGAAACACAATTGCTACAATATGTAGACATCTGCAAACGCCATTTCCTAGCAAGGAAGTGTCGCATTTACATTCATTTGAAGTGTAGAAGAGCAATGCATAACACTTTGCTATTAACATTATATCTTATCATGAAACATAGAAGTTAGATGCGAAATCGCGTTTTAAGAAGCATTAGAACTCTATTGCTTCGATACGTAGACATCTGCAAACGCTATTTCCTAGCAAGGAAGTGTCGCATTTACATTCTTTTGAAGTGAATACGAGGTATACGTAACAGTCCACAAGGAATATTATATCTTATCACGAATCATAGAAATGAGATGCGATATCGCGATATAAGAAGCATTAGAGCTCTATTTCTTCGATACGGAGACATCTGGAAACTCTAAATCCTAGCAAGGAAGTGTCGCATTTACATTCATTTGAAGTGTATGCGATGTATACATGACACTTCGCAATGAATATTATATCTTGTCATGAAACATAGAAGTGAGATGCGATATCGCGTTTTAACAAGCATTGGAACTCTACTGCTACGATACGCAGACATCTGCAAACGCTATTTCCTAGCATGGAATTGTCATATTTACATTCTTTTGAAGTGAATACGAGGTATACATAACACTCCACAATGAATATTATACCTTATCATGACACATAGAAATGAGGCGCTATATCGCGATCTAAAAGGCATAACAATTCTGTTGCTACGACACGTAGACATCTGATAAAGCTATTTAATAGGAAGAAAGAGTCGCACTTACATTCTTTTGAAGTGAATACAAGGTACACATAACACTCCACAATAAATATTGTATCATGTCATGAAATATAGGAATGACATGCGATATCACGATTTAAGAAGCATTAGAAAACTATTGCTTCGATACGTAGACGTCTGCAAACTCTACTTCCTAGCAAGGAAGGTTCGCATTTACATTCATTGGAAGTGTATGCGAGGTATACAGGACATTTCGCAATGAATATTATATCTTATCATGAAACATCGAAATGGGATGCGATATCGGGTTTTAAGAAGCATTATAACTCTATTGCTTCGATACGTAGACATCTGGAAACGTAATTTCCTAGAAAGGAAGTGTCGCATTTACATTCATTTGAAGTGAATACGAGGTATCCGTGACACTTCGCAATGAATATTATATCTTATCGTAAAACATAGAAACGTGATGCGATATCTCGTTTTAAGATGCATTAGAACTCTGTTGCTTCGATACGAAGACATCTGCCATCGCTATATCCTAGCAAGGATGTGTCGCATTTACAATCATTTGAAGTGAATGCGAGGTATACATAACACTGCACAATGAATATTATATCTTATCATGTTACATAGAAATGAGATGCGATATCGCGTTTTAAGCAGCATTAGAACTCTATTGCTACGATACGTAGATATCTGCAGACGCTATTTCCTAGCAAGGAAGTGTCGCATTTACATTCCTTTGAAGTGAATAGGAGGTATACATAACACTCCACAATGAATATTATATATTATCATGAAACATAGAAATGGGATGCGATATCGCGTTTTGTGAAGCACTAGAACTCTATTGCTTCTTACGTAGACAATTGCAAACGCTACTTTCTTGCATGGAAGTGTCGCACTTACATTGTTTTGAAAGGAATACGAGGTATACATGACACTTGGCAATGAATATTATATCTTATCATGAAACATAGTATTGTGGTACGATATGGCGCTTTAACAAGCATTAGAACACAATTGCCTCGATACGTAGACATCTGCAAACGCTAGTTCCTAGCAGGGAAGTGTCGCATTTACATTCATTTGAAGTGTAGACGAGATATACATAGCACTGCACAATGAATATTATATCTTATCATGAAACGTAGAAGTGAGTTGTTATATCGCGGTTTAAGAAGCATTAGGAATCTATTGCTTCGATACGTAGACATCTGCAAACTCTACTTCCTAGCAAAGAAGGTTCGCATTTACATTCATTTGAAGTGTATGCGAGGTATACAATACATTTCGCAATGAATATTATATCTTATCATGAAACATAGAAATGGGATGCGATATCGGGTTTTAAGAAGCATTATAACTCTATTGCTTCGATACGTAGACATCTGGAAACGTAATTTCCTAGAAAGGAAGTGTCGCATTTACATTCATTTGAAGTGAATACGAGGTATATATACCCCTTCGCAATGAATATTACATCTTATCATTAAACATAGAAATTAGATGCGATATCGCGTTTTGAGAAGCATTAGAACTCCATCGCTTCGATACGTAGACATCTGCGAACGCTATTTCCTAGCAAGGAAGTATAGCATTTACATTGAATTGAAGTGTATGCGAGGTATAAGTGACACTTCGCAATAAATATCATATCTTATCATGAAACATAGAAATGAGATGAGATATCGTGTTCTAAGAAGCGACAGAACTCTGTTGCTACGATACGTAGCCATCAGCAAACGCTATTTCCTAGGAAGGAAGTGTCGCATTTACATTCTTTTGAAGTGAATACGAGGTATACATAGCACTCCACAATGAATATTATATCTTATCATGTAACGTAGAATTGAGGTGCTATATCGCGATATAGGAAGCATTGGAATACTATTGCTTCGATACGTAGACATCTCCAAACGCTACTTCCTTGCAAGCATGTGTCGCCTTTACATTCTTTTGAAGTGAATACGAGGTATACATAAAACTCCAGAATGAATATTATATCTTATCATGAAGCATAGAAATGAGATGCGATATGACGTATTCAGAAGGATGAGAACTCTATTACTACGATACGTAGACAAATGCAGACGCTATTTCCTAGCAAGGAAGTGTCGCATTTACATTCTGTTGAGGTGAGTACGACGTATACAAACACTCCACAATGAATATTATATCTTATCATGAAACATAGAAATAAGATGCGATACGGCGATTTAAGAAGCATTAGAACACTATTGCTTCGATAAGTAGACACCTGCCAACGCTATTACCAAGCAAGGAAGTGTCGCATTTACATTCAGTTGAAGTTTATGCGAGGTATACAAGACACTTCGCAATGAATATTATATCTTATCATGAGGCATAGAAATGAGATGCGATATCGCCATTTGAGAAGCTGTAGAACTCCAATGCTACGATACGTAGACATCTGCATTCGCTATTTCCTAGCATGGAAGTGTCGCATTTACATTCTTTTGAAGTGAATACGAGGTATACATAACACTCCACAATGAATATTATATCTTATCATGAAACATAGGAATGATATACGATTTCGCGATTTAAGAAGCATTAGAACTCTATTGCATCGATACGTAGACATCTGCAAACGCTATTTCCCAGCAAGGAAGTGTCACATTTACATTCCTTCGAAGTGAATACGATGTATACCTAACACTCCACAATGATTATTATATCTAATCATGAAACATAGAAATGAGATGCGATATCGCGATTTAAGAAGAATTGGAACGGTATTGCTTCGGTACGGAGACTTGTGCAGGCGCTATTTCGTAGCAAGGAAGCCTCGCACTTACATTCTTTTGAAGTGTATGCGAGGTATAAGTAACATTTCGCAATGAATATTATATCTTTTCATGAAACATATAAAAGAGATGCGCTATGGCGTTTTAAGAAGCATTAGAAATCTATTGCTACGATACGTAGACAACTGCAAACGCTATTTCCTAGCAAGGAAGTGTTGCATTTACAATCTTTTGAAGTGAATACGAGGTATAGATAACACTCCACAATGAATATTACATCTTATCATAAAGCATATAAATGAGGAGCGATTTCGCGTCTTGAGAAGCATTAGAACTCAATCGCTACGATACGTAGACACCTGCAAACGCTATCTCCTAGCAAGGAAGTGTCGTATTTACATTCTTTTGAAGTGAATACAGGGTATACATAACACTGCACAATGAATATTACATCTTATCATGAAACATATAGTTGAGAATCGATTCGCGTTTTAAGAAGCATTAGAACTCTATTGCTTCGCTACGTAAACATCTGCAGACGCTATTACCTAGGAAGGAAGTGTCGCATTTACAATCTATTGAAGTGAATACGATGTATACATAACACTCCAGAATGAATATTATAGCTTATTATGAAACATAGAAATGAGATGCGATATGGCGTTTTAAGAAGCCTTAGAACTCTATTACTACGATACGTAGACATCTGCAGACGCTATTCCCTAGCAAGGAAGTGTCGCATTTACATTCTTTTGAAGTGAATACGAGGTATACATAACACTCCACAATGAATATTATATCTTATCATAAAGCATATAAATGAGGAGCGATTTCGCGTTTTAAGCATTAGAACTCTATTGCTACGATACGTAAACATCTGCAAACGCTAATTCCTAGCAAGGAGGTGTCGCATTTTCAATCTTTTGAAGTGAATACGAGGTATACATAACAATCCATAAAGAATGTTATATCTTATCATGAAACATAGAAGTGAGATGCGATATCGGGATTTAAGATGCATAGAACAATATTTCTTCGATACGTAGACATCTGCAGACGCTATTTCCTAGCAAGGAAGTGTAGCATTTACATTTTTTTGAAGTGTAGACGAGGAATATGTAACACTTCTTAATGAATATTATATATTATCATGAAACATAGAAATGAGATGCGATATCTCGTTTTAAGAAGCATTATAGCTCTCTTGCTACGATACGTAGACATCTGAAAACGCTATTTCCTAGCATCGAAGTGTCGCGTTTACTTTCTTTAGAAGTGAATACGAGGTATAAATGACACTTCGCAATGAATATTATATCTTATCGTGAGACATACTAATGAGATGCGATATCGCGTTTTAAGAAGCATCAGAACTCTATTGCTTCGAAACGTAGACAACTGCAAACGCTACTTCCTAGCAAGGAAGTCTCGCCCTTTCATTCATTTGAAGTGAAGACGTTGAATGAAGATCATGAAACATAGAAATGAGATGCGACATTTCGTTTTAAGAAGCATTAGAACTCTATTGCTTCGATACGTAGATATCTGCAAACGCTATTTCCTAGCAAGGAAGTGTCGCATTAAAATCTTCTGAAGTAAAAACGTTGTATACGTAGCACTCCACAATGAATATTATAGCTGATCATGAAACATAGAAATGAGATGCAATATCGCGTTTTAAGGAGCTATAGAACACTATTGCTTCGATACGTATACAGCTCCAAACGCTATTTACTAGCAAGGAAGTGTCGCATTTACATTCAATTGAAGTGTATGCGAGGTATACTTGACACTTCGCAATGAATATTATATCTTATCATGGAACATAGAAATGAGACGCGACATCTCGTTTTAAGAAGCATTAGAACTCTATTCCTTCGATACGTAGATATCTGCAAACGCTATTTCCTAGCAAGGAAGTGTCGCATTTACATTCGTTTGAAGTGAATACGAGGTATACATGACACTTCGCAATAGATATTATATCTTATCATGAAACATAGAAATGAGAATCGATATCGCGTTTTAAGAAGCATTAGAATACTATTTCTTCGATACGTAGATATCTGCAAACTCTATTTAACAGCAAGGAAGTGTCGGATTTACATTCTTTTGAAGTGAATACGAGGTATACGTGACACGTCGCAATGAATAATATAACTTATCATGGCACATGGAAATGAGATGCGATATCTCGTTTTAGAAAGCATTAGAACACTATTGCTTCGATACGTAGAAATCTGCCATCTGTACTTCCTAGCAAGGAAGTGTCGCAGTTACATTCTTTTGAAAGGAATACGAGGTACACATGACACTTCGGTCTGAATATTATATCTTCTCATGAAACATAGAAATGAGATGCGATATCGCGTTTTGAGAAGCATTAGAACTTTAATGCTACGATACGCAGACATCTGCAAGCGCTATCTCCTAGCAAGGAAGTGCCGCATTTACATTCATTTGAAGTGTATGCGAGGTATGCATAACACTGCACAATGAATATTATATCTTATCATGAAACATATAAATGAGATGCGATATCGCGATTTAAGATGCATTAGAACTCTATTGCTTCGGTTCGTAGACATCTGCAAACGCTACTTCCTAGCAAGGAAGTATCGCATTTACATTCTTTTGAAGTGAATACGAGGTATGCATAACACTGCACAATGAATACTATATCTTATCATCAAACTTAGATATGAGATGCGATATCGCGATAGAAGAAGCATTTGAACTCTATTGCTTCGATACGTAGACATCTGCAGACGCTACTTCCTAGCAAGGCATGGTCGCATTTACATTCGCTTGAAGTGAATACGTGGTATACATAACCCTTCTAACTGAATATTATATCCTATCATGATACATTGAAATGGGACGCGATATCGCGTTTTAAGAAACGTTAGAACTCCGTTGCATAGGTACGTAGTCATCTGCAAACGCTACTTCCTAGCAAGAAAGTGTCGCATTTACATTCATTTCAAGTGTATGCGAGGTATACATAACCCTTCTAACTGAATATTATATCCTATCATGAAACATAGAAATTGGATGCGATGTCCCGTTTTAAGAAGCATTAGATATCTATTGCTACGATACGTAGACATCTGCAAACGCTACTTCCTAGCAAGGAAGTGTCGCATTTACATTCATTTGAAGTGTATGCGAGGTATACATGACACTTCGCAATAAATATTATATCTTATCATGAAACATATAAATGAGATGCGATATCGCGATTTAAGATGCATTAGAACTCTATTGCTTCGGTCCGTAGACATCTGCAAACGCTACTTCCTAGCAAGGAAGTATCGCATTTACATTCTTTTGAAGTGAATACGAGGTATGCATAACACTGCACAATGAATACTATATCTTACCATGAAACATGGAAATGAGATGCGATATCTCGTTTTAAGAAGCATTAGAGCTCTATTGGTGCGATACGTAGACATCTGCAAACGCAATTTCAAAGCAAGGGAGTGTAGCATTTACATTCATTTGAAGTGAATACGAGGAATACACGAAACTTCGCAATTAATATTATATCTTATCATGAAACATAGAAATGAGATGCGATATCCCGTTTCAAGTAGCATTAGAACTCTATTGCTTCGAAACGTAGGCACCTGGAAACGTAGTTTCCTAGAAAGGAAGTGTCGCATTTACATTCTTTTGAAGTGAATACGAGGTATACATGACACGTCGCAATGAATATTATATCTTATCATGAAACATAGAAATGGGATGCGATATAGCGAATTAAGAATCGTTAGAACTCTATTGCTACGATACGTAGACATTTGCAAACGCTACTTCCTAGCAAGGAAGTGTCGCATTTACATTCACTTGAAGAGAATACGAGGTACACATGACACCTCGCGATGAATATTATATCTTATCATGAAACATAGAAATGGGATGCGATATAGCGAATTAAGAATCGTTAGAACTCTATTGCTACGATACGTAGACATTTGCAAACGCCATTTCCTAGCAAGGAAGTGTCGCATTTACATTCATTTGAAGTGTATGCGAGGTATACGTGATACTTCGCTATGAATAATATATCTTACCATGAAACATAGGAATGGGATGTGATATCTCGTTTTAAGAAGCATTAGAGCTCTTTTGCTTCTATACTTAGACATCTGCAAACGCTATTTCCTAGCAAGGAAGTGCCGCATTCACATTCATTTGAAGTGTATGCGATGTATGCGTGACACTTCGCAATAAATATTATATCTTATCATGAGACATAGAAATGAGATGCCATATCGCTTTTTAAGAGGCATTAGAACTCTGCTGCTTCGATACGTAGGCATCTGGAAACGTTATTTCCTAGAAAGGAAGTGTCGCATTTTCATTCTTTTGAAGTGAATACGTAGTATACATGACAATCCGCAATGAATATTATATATTATCCTAAAACATAGAAATGAGATGCTATATTTCGTTTTAAGAAACATTAGAACTCTATTGCTACGATACGTAGACATGTGCAAACGCTATATCCAAGCAAGGAAGTGTCGCATGTACATTCATTTGAAGTGTAGACGAGATATACGTAACACTGCACAATGAATATTATATCTTGTCATGAAACGTAGAAGTGAGATGTGATGTCGCGATTTAAGATGCATTGGAACTCTATTGCTTCGATACGTAGACATCTGCAAACGCTACTTCCTAGCAAGGAAGTGTCGCATTTACATTCACTTGAAGAGAATACGAGGTACACATGACACCTCGCGATGAATATTATATCTTATCATGAAACATAGGAAGGAGATGCGATATCGTGTAGTAAGAAGCATTAGAACTCTGTTGCTACGATACGTAGACATCTGCAAAAGCTATTCAACGGCAAGGAAGAGTCGCACTTACATTCTTTTGAAGTGAATACGATGTATACATAACACTCCACAATGAATATTATATCTTGTCATGAAATATAGGAATGTGATGCGATATCACGATATGAGAAGCATTGGAACGCTATTGCTGCGGTACGTAGACATCTGCAAACGCTATTTTCTAGCAAGGAAGTGTAGCATTTACATTCTTATTAAGTGTAGACGAGATATACATAACCATTCGCAATGAATATTATATCTTATCATGAAACATAGAAATGGGATGCGATATAGCGAATTAAGAATCGTTAGAACTCTATTGCTACGATACGTAGACATTTGCAAACGCTACTTCCTAGCAAGGAAGTGTCGCATTTACATTCACTTGAAGAGAATACGAGGTACACATGACACCTCGCGATGAATATTATATCTTATCATGAAACATAGAAATGGGATGCGATATAGCGAATTAAGAATCGTTAGAACTCTATTGCTACGATACGTAGACATTTGCAAACGCCATTTCCTAGCAAGGAAGTGTCGCATTTACATTCATTTGAAGTGTATGCGAGGTATACGTGATACTTCGCTATGAATAATATATCTTACCATGAAACATAGGAATGGGATGTGATATCTCGTTTTTAAGAAGCATTAGAGCTCTTTTGCTTCTATACTTAGACATCTGCAAACGCTATTTCCTAGCAAGGAAGTGCCGCATTCACATTCATTTGAAGTGTATGCGATGTATGCGTGACACTTCGCAATAAATATTATATCTTATCATGAGACATAGAAATGAGATGCCATATCGCTTTTTAAGAGGCATTAGAACTCTGCTGCTTCGATACGTAGGCATCTGGAAACGTTATTTCCTAGAAAGGAAGTGTCGCATTTTCATTCTTTTGAAGTGAATACGTAGTATACATGACAATCCGCAATGAATATTATATATTATCCTAAAACATAGAAATGAGATGCTATATTTCGTTTTAAGAAACATTAGAACTCTATTGCTACGATACGTAGACATGTGCAAACGCTATATCCAAGCAGGGAAGTGTCGCATGTACATTCATTTGAAGTGTAGACGAGATATACGTAACACTGCACAATGAATATTATATCTTGTCATGAAACGTAGAAGTGAGATGTGATGTCGCGATTTAAGATGCATTGGAACTCTATTGCTTCGATACGTAGACATCTGCAAACGCTACTTCCTAGCAAGGAAGTGTCGCATTTACATTCACTTGAAGAGAATACGAGGTACACATGACACCTCGCGATGAATATTATATCTTATCATGAAACATAGGAAGGAGATGCGATATCGTGTAGTAAGAAGCATTAGAACTCTGTTGCTACGATACGTAGACATCTGCAAAAGCTATTCAACGGCAAGGAAGAGTCGCACTTACATTCTTTTGAAGTGAATACGATGTATACATAACACTCCACAATGAATATTATATCTTGTCATGAAATATAGGAATGTGATGCGATATCACGATATGAGAAGCATTGGAACGCTATTGCTGCGGTACGTAGACATCTGCAAACGCTATTTCTTAGCAAGGAAGTGTAGCATTTACATTCTTATTAAGTGTAGACGAGATATACATAACCATTCGCAATGAATATTATATCTTATCATGAAACATAGAAATGAGGAACGATTATCGCGATTTAAGAAGCACTAGAACACTATTGCTACGATACGTAGACAACTGCAAACGCTTTTTCCTAGCAAGGAAGTGTCGCATTTACATTCTTTTGAAGTGAATACGAGGTATACTTGACTCTTCGCAATGAATATTATATATTATCACGGAACATAGAAATGCGATGCGATGTCGCGTTGTAAGATGCATTAAAACACTATTGCTTCGATACGTAGACATCTGGAAACGTAATTTCCTTGAGAGGAAGTGTCGCATTTACATACTTTTCAAGAGTAGACGATGAATTCAAAACACTTCGCAATGAATATTATATCTTATCATGAGACATAGAAATGAGGTGCGATGTCGCGTTATAGGAAGCATTAGAACTCTTATGCTACGATACGTAGACATCTGCAAACGCTCATTCCTAGCAAGGGAGTGTCGCATTTACATTCATTTGAAGTGAATACGAGGTATACGTGACACTTCGCAATGAAGATTACATCTTATCATGAACCATAGAAATGAGATGCGATATTGCGTTTTAAGAAGCATTAGATTTCTATTGCTACGATACGCTGACATCTGCAGACGTTATTGCCTAGCAAGGAAGTGTCGCATATACGTTCGTTAGAATTGAATACGAGGTATACATAACACTCCACAATGAATATTATATCTTATCACGAAACATAGAAATGTGATGCGATATCGCCTTTCAAGAAGCATTAGAATTTAATTGCGTCGATACGTAGAAATCTGCAAGCGCTATTTCCTAGCAAGGAAGAGTCACATTTACATTCTTTTGATGTGAATACGAGGTATACATGACACTTCGCAATGAATATTACATCTTATTATGAAACATAGAAATGAAATGCGATATCGCGTTTTAAGATGCACTAGATCTCCATTGCTACGATACATAGACATCTGCGAATGCTATTTCCTAGCAAGGAAGTGTCGCATCTACATTCATTTGAAGTGTATTGCAGGTATACATGACACTTCGCAATGAATATTATATCCTATCATGAAACATAGAAATGAGATGCGATATCGCGTGTTAAGAAGCACTAGAACTCTATTGCTGCGGTACGTAGACATCTGCAAACGCTATTTCCTAGCAAGGAAGTGTAGCATTATCATACTTTTGAAGTGAATACGAGGTATACATAACATTGCACAATGAATATTGTATCTTATCATGAAACATAGAAATGAGATGCGATATCGCGTTATAAGAAGCATTTGAACTCTATTGCTTCGATGCGTAGACATCTACAAACGCTATTCACTAGCAAGGAAGAGACGCATTTACATTCATTTGAAGTGAATACGAAGTATACATGACACTTCGCAGTGAATATTATATCTTATCATGAGACATAGAAATGAGATGCCATATCGCGTTTTGAGAGGCATTAGAACTCTATTGCTAGGATACGTAGATATCTGGAAACGCTATTTCGTAGCGAGAATGCGTCGCAATTACATTCCCTTCAAGTGAATACGAGGTATACATGACACTTCGCAATGAATATTATATCTTATCATGAAACATAGAAATCAGATGCGATATCGCGTTTTAAGAAGCATTAGAACTCTATTGCTACGATACGTAAGCATCTGCAAACGCTATTTCCTGGCAAGGAAGTGTCGCATTTACATTCCCTTGAAGTGAATACGAGGTATGCATGACACTTCGCAATGAGTATTATATCTTATCATGAAACATAGAAATGAGATGCGTTTCGCGGTTAGGAAGCATTGGAACTCAGTTGCTTCGATACGTAGACATCTGCAAACGCTACTGCAAATCAAGGAAGTGTCGCATTTACATTCTTTTGAAGTGAATACGAGACATACGTGACACTTCGCAATGAATACTATATCCTATCATGGAACATAGAAATGAGATGCGACATCGCGTTTTAAGAAGCATTAGAACTAAATTGCTACGATACGTAGACATCTGCAAACGCTATTGCCCAGCAAGGAAGTGTCGCATTTACATTCATTTGATGTGTATGCGAGGTGTAAGTGACACTTCGCAATGAATATTATATCTTATGATGAAACCAAGAAATGAGACGCGATATCGCTATTTAAGAAGCAACAGATCTCTATTGCTTTAATTCGTAGACATCTGCCAACGCTATTTCCTAGGAAGGAAGTGTCGCATTTACATTCACGTGAAGTGTATGAGATGTATACATGACACATCGCAATGAATATTATATCTCATCATGAAGCATAGATATGAGATGCGATATCGCTATTTAAGAAGCATTAGAAATCTCTGCTTCGATACGTAAACATCTGCAAACGCCATTTCCTAGCAAGGACGTGTCGCATTTACATTCTTTTAATGTGAATACGAGGTATAAATAATATTCCACAATGAATGTTATATCTTATCATGAAACATAGAAATGGGATGCGATATCGCGATGTAAAAAGCATTAGAACTACATTGCTACGATACGTAGACATCTGCAAACGCTATTTCCTACAGCAAGGAAGTGTCGCATTTACATTCACTCGCAGATCATGAGAGGTATAAGTGATACTTTGCAATGAATATTATATTTTATCATGAAACATAGAAATGAGAAGCGACATCTCGTTTTAAGAAGTACTAGAACTCTATAGCTTCGATACGTAGCCATCTGCCAACGCTATTTCCTAGCAAGGAAGAGCCGCATTCACACTCTGTTGAAGTGAGTACGAGGTATACATGACACTTCGCAATGAATATTGTATCTTATCATGAATCATAGATGTGAGATGCGACATCGCGTTTTAAGGAGAATTAGAACTCTATTGCTACGATACGTAGATATCAGGAAACGCTGTTTCCTAGCATGGAAGTGTCACATTTACATTCTTTTGAAGTGAATACGAGGAATACATGAAACCTCGCAATGAATATTATATCTTATCATGAAACATAGAAATGAGATGCGATATCGCGTTTTGAGAAGCATTAGAACTCTATTGCTACGATACGTAGAAATCTGCAAACGCTATTTCCTAGGAAGGAAGAGTCGCATTTATATTCTTTTGAAGTGAATGCGAGTTATACATAACATTGCAGAATGAATATTATATATTATCATGAAACATAGAAATGAGGTGCGATATCTCGATTTAAGAAGCATTAGAACTCTATTGCTTCGATACGCAGACATCTGCAAACGCTATTTCCTAGCAAGGAAGTGTCGCACTTACATTCTTTTGAATTGCATGCGAGGTATACATAACACTGCACAATGAATATTATATATTATCATGAAACACAGAAATGAAATGCGATATCGCGATTTAAGAAGCATTAGAACTCTATTGCTTCGATACGTAGACATCTGCAAACGCCATTTCATAGAAAGGAAGTGTCGCATTTACATTCATTTGAAGTGAATACGAGGAACACATGAAACTTCGCAATGAATATTATATCTTATCGTGTAACATAGAAATGAGATGCGATATGACGATATAAGAAGCATTAGAATTCTATTGCTCCGATTCGTAGAAATCTGCAAAAGCTATTTCCTATCAAGGATGTGTCGCATTTACAATCTTTTGAAGTGAGTACGAGGTATACATAACACTGCACAATGAATGTTATATCTTAATACGAAACATAGAAATGAGATGCGATATGGCGATTTTAGAAGCATTAGAACTCTATTGCAACGATACGTAGATATCTGCAAACGCTACTTCCTTGCAAGCAAGAGTCGCATTTACATTCTTTTGAAGTGAATACGAGGTATACACTACACTTCGCAATGAATATTATATCTTATCACGAAACATAGAAATGAGATGCGATATCGCGATTTAAGAAGCATTAGAACCCTATTGCATCGATACGTAGACATCTGCAAGCGCTATATCCTAGCAAGGATGTGTCGCATTTACATTCATTTGAAGTTTATGCGAGGTATACATGACACTTCGCTATGAATATTATATCTTATCATGCAGCGTAGCAATGAGATGCGATATCGCGTTTTAAGAGGCATTAGAACTCTATTGCTTCGATACGTAGACATCTGGAAACCTATTTTCCTAGAAAGGAAGTGTCGCATTTACATTCATTTGAAGTGAATACGAGGAATACATGAAACTTCGCAATGAATATTATATCTTATCATGAAACATAGGAATGAAACGCGATATCGCGTTTTAAGAAGCATTGGAACTCTTTTGCTTCGATACGTAGACATCTGCAAACGCTATTTCCTAGCAAGGAAGTGTCGCATTTACATTCATTTGAAGTGTATGCGAGGTATACATAACAGAGCACGATGTATACTATCTTATCATGAAACATAGAAATGAGATGGGATATTGCGATTTCAGAAGCATTAGAACCCTATTGCTCGATACATAGTCATCTGCAAACGCTACTTCCTAGCATGGAAGTGTCGCATTTACATTTTTTTGAAAGGAATACGAGGTATACATGACACTTGGCAATGAATATTATATCTTATCATGAAGTATAGATATGTGATGCGATATGACGATTTAAGAAGCATTAGAACTCTAATGCTACGATACGTAGGCATCTGCAAGTGCTATTTCCTAGCAAGGAAGTGTCGCATTTACATTCATTTGAAGTTTATGCGAGGTATAAATGACACTTCGCAATGAATATTATATCCTATCATGAAACATAGAAATGAGATGCGATATGGCGATTTAAGAAGCATTAGGACTCTATTGCTACGATAGGTATACATTTGCAAACGCTTTTTCCTAGCACGGAAGTGTCGCATTATATTATTTTGAAGTGAATACGAGGTATACATGACACTTCGCAATGAATATGATATCTTATCATGAAACATAGAAATGAGATGCGATATCGCGTTTTAAGAAGCATTAGGACTCTATTGTTACGATACATGGACATTTGCGAACGCTATTTCCTAGCAAGGAAGTATTGCATTTACATTCCTATCAAGTGGCGACGAGGTGTACACAATACTTCGCAATGAATATTATATCTTATCATGAAACGTAGAAATGAGATGCGACATCTCGATCTAAGAAGCAATAGAACACTACTGCTTCGATACGTAGACATCTGCAAACGCTACTTCCTAGCAAGGAAGTGTCGTATTTACATACATTTGAAGTGTTTGCGAGGTATACATGACACTCCACAATGAATATTATATCTTATCATGAAACATAGAAATGAGGTGCGATATCGCGCTTTAAGAAGCATTAGAACTCTATTGCTACGTAGCTATCTGCAGGCGCTATTTCCTAGCAAGGAAGTGACGCATTTACAATCTTTTGAAGTGAATACGAGGTATACATAACAGTCCACTATGAATATTATATCTTATCATGTAACACAGAAATGAGATTCGATATGGCTATTTATAAAGCATTAGAGCTCTATTGCTTCGATACGTAGACAACTGCAAACGCTACTTCCTAGCAAGGAAGTGTCGCGTTTACATTCATTTGAAGTGTATGGAAATATACATGACACATCGCAATGAATATTATATCTTATAATGAAACATAGAAATGAAATGCGATATAGCGTTTTGAGAAGCATTAGAACTCTACTGCTACGATACGTAGATACCCGCTGACGCTATTTCCTAGGAAGGAAGTGTCGCATTTACATTCTTTTGAAGTGAATACAAGGTATACATAACACTCCACAATGAATATTATAACTTATCATGAAACATAGAAATGTGGAGCGACTTCGCGTCTTAAGAAGAATTGGAAATCTATTGCTTCGATACGTAGGCATCTGCAGACGCTATTACCTAGCAAGGAAGTGTCGTATTTACATTCATTTGAAGTGTATGCGAGGTATACATGACACTCCACAATGAATATTATATCTTATCTTGAAACATAGAAATGAGGTGCGATATAGCGCTTTAAGATGCATTAGAAATCTATTGCTACGTAGCTATCTGCAGTCGCTATTACCTAGGAAGGAAGTGTCGCATTTACAATCTGTTGAAGTGAATACGAGGTATACATAACACTCCAGAATGAATATTATATCTAATCATGAAACATAGAAATGAGATGCGATATGGCGATTTCAGAAGCATTAGAACTCTATTGCTACGATACGTAGACATCTGCAGACGCTATTTCCTAGTAAGGAAGTGTCGCATTTACATTCTTTTGAAGTGAATACGAGGTATACGCAACACTCCACAATGAATATTATATCTTATCATGAAGCATAGGAATGAGGATCGATTTCGCGTTTTATGAAGCATTAGAACTCTATTGCTACGATACATTGACATCTGCAAACGCTATTTCCTAGCAAGCAAATGTCGCTTTTACATTCTTCTGAAGTGAATACGAAGTATACATAACACTCCACAATGAGTATTACATCTTATCACAAAGCATATAAATGAGGAGCGATTTCGCGTTTTAGGAAGCATTAGAACTCTATTGCTACGATACGTAGTCATCTGCAAACGCTAATTCCTAGCAAGGAAGTGTAGCATTTTCAATCTTTTGAAGCGAATACGAGGTACACATAACAATCCATAATGAATATTATATCTTGTCATGAAACATAGAAATGAGATGCGATATGGCGATTTAAGAAGCATTAGAACTCTGTTGCTTCGATACGTAATCATCTGCAGACGCTATTACCTAGGAAGGAAGTGTCGCATTTGCATTCTTTTGAAGCGAATACGAGGTATATATAACACTCCACAATGAATATTATATTTTAACGTGAAACATAGAAATGAGATGCGATATGACGATCTAAGAAGCATTAGAACACTATTGCTTCGTTACGTACACATCTGCAAACGCTATTTCCTAGCAAGAAAGTGTCGCATTTACATTCTTTTCAAGTGTATCGAGGTATACGTGACACTTCGCAATGAATATTATATCTTATCATGAAACGTGGAAGTGAGATGCGATATCGCGATTTTAGAAGCATTAGAACTCCATTGCTTCGATACATAGACAGCTGCAAGCGCTAATCCCAGCCAAGGAAGTGTCGCATTTACATTCCTTTGAAGTGAATGCGAGGTATACATAACATTCCACAATGAATATTATATCTTATCATGAAGCATATAAATGAGAAGCGGTTTCGCGTTTTAAGAAGCATTAGAACCCTATTGCTTCGATACGTAAACATCTGCAGTCGTTATTACCTAGGAAGGAAGTGTCGCATTTACAATCTGTTGAAGTGAATACGAGGTATACATGACACTCCAGAATGAATATTATATCTAATCATGAAACCTAGAAATGAGATGCGATATGACGATTTCAGAAGCATTAGAACTCTATTGCTACGATACGTAGACATCTGCAAACGCTAATTCCTAGCAAGGAAGTGTAGCATTTTCAATCTTTTGAAGCGAATACGAGGTACACATAACAATCCATTATGAATATTATATCTTGTCATGAAACATAGAAATGAGATGCGATATGGCGATTTAAGAAGCATTAGAACTCCGTTGCTTCGAAACGTAGACTTCTGCAAACGCTATTTCCTAGCAACGAAGTGTCGCATTTACATTCTCTTCAAATGAGTACGAGGTATACATGAACTTTCGCAGTGAATATTATATCTAATCATGAGACATAGAAATGAGATACGATATGACGATTTAAGAAGCATCAGAACTCTATTGCTTCGATACGTAGACATCTTGAAGCGCAATTTCCTAGCAAGGAAGTGTCGCATTTACAATCTTTTTAAGTGTAGACGGGATATACATAGCCCTCCTCAATGAATATTGTGTCTTATCATGAAACATAGAAATGAGATGCGATATTTTGTTTAAGGAGAATTAGAACGCTATTTCTTCGATACGTAAACATCTGCCAACGCTATGTCCTAGCAGAGAAGTGTCGCATTTACATTCATTTGAAGTGTACTCGAGGTATACATAACTCTTCGCAATGAATGTTGTATCTTATCATGAAACATAGGAATGAGATGCGGCACCTCGTTTTAAGAAGCATTAGAACTATATTGCTACGATACGGAGACATTTGCAATCGCTATTTCCTAGCAAGGAAACGTCGCATTCACATTCGTTTTAAGTGAATACGAGGTATACTTGACTCTTCGCAATGAATATTATATCTTATTATGAAACATAGAAATGAGATGCGATATGGCGTTTTAGGAAGCATTAGAACTCTATTGCTTCGATACGTAGACATCTGTAAACGCTATTTCCTAGCAAGGAAGTATCGCATTTACATTCATTTGAAGTGTAGACGAGGAATACATAACACTTTGCAATGAACATTAAATCTTGTCAAGAGACATAGAAGTGAGATGCGATATCGCGTTCTAAGAAGTATTAGAACTCTATTGTTTCGATACGTAGACATCTGCAAACGCTATTTCCTAGCAAGGAAGTGTCGCATTTACATTCATTTGAAGTGTATGCGAGGTATACATGACACTTCGCAATGAATATTATATCTTATTATGAAACATAGAAATGAGATGCGTTATGGCGTTTTAAGAGGCATTAGGACTCTATTGCTGCGATACGTAGATATCTGGAAACGCTATTTTCTAGCAAGGAAGAGTAGCATTTACATTCTTTTGAAGTGTATGCGAGGTATACATAACACTTCGCAACGAATATTTTATCTTATCATGAACCATAGAAATGAGATGCGATATCGCGTTTTAAAAAGCATTATAACTCTATTGCTACGATACGTAGATATCTGCAAACGCTATTTCCTAGCATGGAAATGTCGCATTTACATTCTTTTGAAGTGAATACGAGGTATGCATGACAATTCGCAATGAATATCATATCTTGCCATGAAACATAAAATGAGATGCGATATCGCATTTTAAGAAGTATTAGAACTCTATTCTCTCGATACGTTGGTATCTGTATATGCTACTTCCTAGCAAGGAAGTGTCGCATTTACATTCATTTGAAGTGTATGCGAGGTATACATAACACTTCGCAACGAATATTTTATCTTATCATGAACCATAGAAATGAGATGCGATATCGCGTTTTAAAAAGCATTATAACTCTATTGCTACGATACGTAGATATCTGCAAACGCTATTTCCTAGCATGGAAATGTCGCATTTACAATCTTTGGAAGTGAATACGAGGTATACAAGACACTTCGCAATGAATATTATATCTTATCATGAAACACAGAAATGAGATGCGGTGTCGTGATTTAAAAGCATTAGAGCACTATTGCTGCCTATACGTAGACATCTGCAAACGCTAATTCCTAGCAAGGAAGTGTCGCATTTACATTCATTTGAAGTGTATGCGAGATATACACGACACTTCGCAATGAATATCATATCTTATTATGAAACATAGAAATGAGATGCGGTATGGCGTTTTAAGAAGCACTAGGACTCTATTGCTGCGATACGTAGATATCTGGAAACGCTATTTTCTAGCAAGGAAGAGTCGCATTTACATTCTTTTGAAATGAATTCGTGGTATACATGACACTTCGCATCGAATATTTTATCTTATCATGAACCATAGAAATGAGATGCGATATCGCGTTTTAAAAAGCATTATAACTCTATTGCTACGATACGTAGATATCTGCAAACGCTATTTCCTAGCATGGAAATGTCGCATTTACATTCTTTTGAAGTGAATACGAGGTATGCATGACAATTCGCAATGAATATCATATCTTGCCATGAAACATAAAATGAGATGCGATATCGCATTTTAAGAAGTATTAGAACTCTATTCTCTCGATACGTTGGTATCTGTATATGCTACTTCCTAGCAAGGAAGTGTCGCATTTACATTCTCTTGAAGTGAATACGAGGTATACATGACACTTAGCATTGAATATTATATCTTATCACGAAACATAGAAATGAGATGCGATATCGCGTTTCAAGAAGCATTAGAACTCTATTTCTTCGATGCGTAGACATCTGGAAACGATGTCTCCTAGCATGGAAGTGTCGCATTTACATTCAATTGAAGTGTAGACGAGGAATACATAACACTTCGTAATGAACATTATATCTTATCATGAAACATAGAAATGTGATGCGATATCGCGTATTAAGAAGCATTAAAACCCTATTGCTTCGATGCGTAGACATCTGCAAGCGATATTTTATAGCAAGGAAGTGTCGCATTTACATTCTTTTGAAGTGAATACGAGGTATACATAACACTCCACAATGAATATTATATCTTATCATGAAACATAGAAATGAGATGCGATATCGCGTTTTGAAAATATTTAGAACCCTAATGCTACCATACGTAGACATCTGCAAGCGCTGTTTCCCAGCAAGTAAGTGTCGCATTTGCAATCATTTGAAGTGAATACGTGGAACTCATGACAATCCGCAATGAATATTATATCTTATCATAATACATAGAAATGAGATGCGATATGGCGATTTAAGAAGCATTAGAACTCTATTGCTTCGATACGTAGACATCTGCCAACGCTATTTCCTAGCAAGGAAGTGTAGCATTACATTCTTTTGAAGCGATAACGAGGTATGCATGACACTTCACAATCAATATTGTATCTTATCATGAAACGTAGAAATGAGATGCGATATCGCGTTTTAAGAAGAATTAGAACTCTATTGCTACGATACTTAGATATCTGCAGACGCTATTTCCTAGCAAGGAAGTGTCGCATTTACATTCTTTTGAAGTGTAGACGCGATGTACATAACACTGCACAATAAATATTATATCTTATCATGAAACATAGAAATGGGATGCGATATCCCGATTTTAGAAGCATTAGAAATCTATTGCTTCGAAACGTAAACGAATACGAGGTATACATGACACTTCGCAATGAACATTGTATCTTATCATGAAACATAGAAATGAGATGCGATATCGCGTTTTAAGAAGTGTTAGAACTCTATTGCTACGATACGTAGACATCTGCAAACGCTATTTCCTATCAAGGAAGTGTCGCATTTACATTCTTCTGAAGCGAATACGAGGTATACACAACACTGCTCAATGAATATTATAACTTAACATGAAACATAGAAATGAGATGCGATATCGCGACTTAACAAGCATTAGAACTCTATTGCTACGATACGTAGACATCTGCAAACGCTTTTTCGTACCAAGGAAGTGTCGCATTTACATTCTTTTGAAGAGTAGACGAGATATACATAATACTGCACAATGAATATTATATCTTATCATGAAACATAGTAATAAGATGCGATATCGCGTTTTAAGAAGAATGAGAACTCTATTTCTACGATACGTAGTCATCTGCAGACGCTATTTCCAAGCAAGGAAGTGTCGCATTTACATTTCTTTGAAGTGTATGCGAGGTATACAAGACACTTCGCACTGAATATTATATCTTATCATGAAACATAGAAATGAGATACGATATCGCGTTTTGAGAAGCATTAGAACACTAATGCTACGATACGTAGCCATCTGCAAACGCTATTTCGTAGCAAGGAAGTGTCGCATTTACATCCTCTTGATGTGAATACGAGGTATACATAACACTGCACAATATATATTATATCTTATCATGAAACATAGAAATGAGATGCGATATCGCGATTTTAGAAGCATTAGAAAAATATTGCTTCGATACGTAGACATCTGCAAACGCTATTTCCTAGCAAGCAAGTGTAGCATTTACATTGTTTTGAAGTGAGTACGAGGTATACATGACACTTCGCAATGAATATTGTATCTTATCATGAAACATACAAATGAGATGCGATATCGCGTTTTAAGAAGAATTAAAACTCTATTGCTACGATACATAGACATCTGCAAACGCTATTTCCTAGCAAGGAAGTGTCGCACTTACATTCTTTTGAAGTGAATACGAGGCATACGTGACACTTCGCAATGAATATTATATCTTATCACGAAACATAGAAATGAGATGCGATATCGCTTTTTAAGAAGCGTTAGAGCGCTATTGGTACGATACGTAGACATCTGCAAACGCTATTTCCTAGCAAGGAAGTGTCGCATTTACATTCATTTCAAGTGTATGCCAGGTATACATAACAATTCGCAATGAATATTATATCTTATCATGAAACATAGAAATGAGATGCGGTATGGCGATTTAAAAAGCATTAGAACTCCATTGCTTCGATACGTAGACACCTGCAGACGCTAATTCCTAGCAAGGAAGTGTCGCATTTACATTCTTTTGATGTGAATACGGGGTATACATAACTCTGCACAATGAATATTATATCTTATCATGAAACATAGAAATGAGATGCGATATGACGATTTAAGAAGCATTAGAACACTATTGCTTCGATACGTACATATGCAAACGCTATTTCCAAGCAAGGATGAGTCGCATTTACATTCTTTTGAAGTGAGTGCGAGGTATACATAACAGTCCACAATGAATATTATATCTTATCATGACACATAGAATTGAGATGCGATATCGCGTTTTGAGAAGCATTAGAACTCAATTGATAGGATAAGTAGACACCTGCAAACGCTATTTCCTAGAAAGGAAGTGTCGCATTTACATTCTTTTCAGGTGAATACGAGGTATACATAACCCTCCACAATGAATATTAAATCTTATCATGAAACGTAGAAATGAGATGCGATATCGCGTTTTAAGAAGCATTAGAACTCTATTGCTACGATACGTAGATATCTGCAGACGCTATTTCCTAGCGAGGAAGTGTCGTATTTGCATTCTTTTTATGTGAATACGGGGACTACATAACACAGCACAATGAATATTATATCTTATCATGACACATAGAATTGAGATGCGATATCGCGTTTTAAGAAGCATTAGAACTCCATTGCTTCGATACGTAGACACCTGCAGACGCTAATTCCTAGCAAGGAAGTGTCGCATTTACATTCCTTTGAAGTGAATACAAGGTATACATAACACTCCGCAATGAATATTGTATCTTATCATGAAACATAGAAATGAGATGCGATATCGCGATTTAAGAAGCATTCGAACTCTATTGCTACGATACGTAGACATCTGCAATCGTTTATTACCTAGCAAGGAAGTGTCGCATTTATATTCTTTTGAAGTGTATGCGTGGTATGCAAGACAATTCGCAATGAATATTATATCTTACCATGAAACATAGAAATGAGATGCGATATCGCGTTTTGCGATGATTTAGAACTCTAATGCCACGATACGTAGACATCTGCAAACGCTATTTCCTAGCAAAGAAGTGTCGCATTTACATTCACTTGAAGTGTATGCGATGTATACAAGACATTTCGCAATGAATATTACATCTTACCATGAAACATAGAAATGAGATGCGATATCGTGCTCTGAGAAGCATTAGAACTCTAATGCTACGATACGTAGACATCTGCAAACGCTATTTAATTTCGAGGAAGTGTCGCATTTACATCCTTTTGAAGTGAATACGAGGTATACATGACACTTCGCATTGAATATTATGTCTTATCATGAAATATAGAAATGGGATGCGATATCCGGGTTTAAGAAGCATAAAACACAATTGCTACAATACGTAGATATCTGCAAACGCTTTTTCCTAGCAAGGAAGTGTCGCATTTACATTCACTTGAAGTGTATGCGAGGTATACATGACACTTCGCAATGAATATAGTATCTCATCATGATACATAGAAATGAGACGCGATATCGCGTTTTGAGAAGCATTAGAACTCTATTGCTACGATACCCTTAACATCTGCAAAGGCTATTTACTACCTAGGAAGTGTCGCATTTATATCCTTTTGAAGTGGGTACGAGGTATACATGACACTTCGCATTGAATATTATGTCTTATCCTGAAATATAGAAATGAGATGCGATATCCCGTTTTAAGAAGCATAAAACACAATTGCTACAATATGTAGACATCTGCAAACGCCATTTCCTAGCAAGGAAGTGTCGCATTTACATTCATTTGAAGTGTAGAAGAGCAATGCATAACACTTTGCTATTAACATTATATCTTATCATGAAACATAGAAGTTAGATGCGAAATCGCGTTTTAAGAAGCATTAGAACTCTATTGCTTCGATACGTAGACATCTGCAAACGCTATTTCCTAGCAAGGAAGTGTCGCATTTACATTCTCTTGAAGTGAATACGAGGTATACATGACACTTAGCATTGAATATTATATCTTATCACGAAACATAGAAATGAGATGCGATATCGCGTTCCAAGAAGCATTAGAACTCTATTTCTTCGATGCGTAGACATCTGGAAACGATGTCTCCTAGCATGGAAGTGTCGCATTTACATTCAATTGAAGTGTAGACGAGGAATACATAACACTTCGTAATGAACATTATATCTTATCATGAAACATAGAAATGTGATGCGATATCGCGTATTAAGAAGCATTAAAACCCTATTGCTTCGATGCGTAGACATCTGCAAGCGATATTTTATAGCAAGGAAGTGTCGCATTTACATTCTTTTGAAGTGAATACGAGGTATACATAACACTCCACAATGAATATTATATCTTATCATGAAACATAGAAATGAGATGCGATATCGCGTTTTGAAAATATTTAGAAC
Organism: Xylocopa sonorina; assembly: GCF_050948175.1. Classification (NCBI taxonomy): domain Eukaryota; kingdom Metazoa; phylum Arthropoda; class Insecta; order Hymenoptera; family Apidae; genus Xylocopa; species Xylocopa sonorina. The sequence continues at coordinate 123,531 of NW_027490137.1, read as the reverse complement.
CCTAATGCTACCATACGTAGACATCTGCAAGCGCTGTTTCCCAGCAAGTAAGTGTCGCATTTGCAATCATTTGAAGTGAATACGTGGAACTCATGACAATCCGCAATGAATATTATATCTTATCATAATACATAGAAATGAGATGCGATATGGCGATTTAAGAAGCATTAGAACTCTATTGCTTCGATACGTAGACATCTGCCAACGCTATTTCCTAGCAAGGAAGTGTAGCATTACATTCTTTTGAAGCGATAACGAGGTATGCATGACACTTCACAATCAATATTGTATCTTATCATGAAACGTAGAAATGAGATGCGATATCGCGTTTTAAGAAGAATTAGAACTCTATTGCTACGATACTTAGATATCTGCAGACGCTATTTCCTAGCAAGGAAGTGTCGCATTTACATTCTTTTGAAGTGTAGACGAGATGTACATAACACTGCACAATAAATATTATATCTTATCATGAAACATAGAAATGGGATGCGATATCCCGATTTTAGAAGCATTAGAAATCTATTGCTTCGAAACGTAAACGAATACGAGGTATACATGACACTTCGCAATGAACATTGTATCTTATCATGAAACATAGAAATGAGATGCGATATCGCGTTTTAAGAAGTGTTAGAACTCTATTGCTACGATACGTAGACATCTGCAAACGCTATTTCCTATCAAGGAAGTGTCGCATTTACATTCTTCTGAAGCGAATACGAGGTATACACAACACTGCTCAATGAATATTATAACTTAACATGAAACATAGAAATGAGATGCGATATCGCGACTTAAGAAGCATTAGAACTCTATTGCTACGATACGTAGACATCTGCAAACGCTTTTTCGTACCAAGGAAGTGTCGCATTTACATTCTTTTGAAGAGTAGACGAGATATACATAATACTGCACAATGAATATTATATCTTATCATGAAACATAGTAATAAGATGCGATATCGCGTTTTAAGAAGAATGAGAACTCTATTTCTACGATACGTAGTCATCTGCAGACGCTATTTCCAAGCAAGGAAGTGTCGCATTTACATTTCTTTGAAGTGTATGCGAGGTATACAAGACACTTCGCACTGAATATTATATCTTATCATGAAACATAGAAATGAGATACGATATCGCGTTTTGAGAAGCATTAGAACACTAATGCTACGATACGTAGCCATCTGCAAACGCTATTTCGTAGCAAGGAAGTGTCGCATTTACATCCTCTTGATGTGAATACGAGGTATACATAACACTGCACAATATATATTATATCTTATCATGAAACATAGAAATGAGATGCGATATCGCGATTTTAGAAGCATTAGAAAAATATTGCTTCGATACGTAGACATCTGCAAACGCTATTTCCTAGCAAGCAAGTGTAGCATTTACATTCATTTCAAGTGTATGCCAGGTATACATAACAATTCGCAATGAATATTATATCTTATCATGAAACATAGAAATGAGATGCGGTATGGCGATTTAAAAAGCATTAGAACTCCATTGCTTCGATACGTAGACACCTGCAGACGCTAATTCCTAGCAAGGAAGTGTCGCATTTACATTCTTTTGATGTGAATACGGGGTATACATAACTCTGCACAATGAATATTATATCTTATCATGAAACATAGAAATGAGATGCGATATGACGATTTAAGAAGCATTAGAACACTATTGCTTCGATACGTACATATGCAAACGCTATTTCCAAGCAAGGATGAGTCGCATTTACATTCTTTTGAAGTGAGTGCGAGGTATACATAACAGTCCACAATGAATATTATATCTTATCATGACACATAGAATTGAGATGCGATATCGCGTTTTGAGAAGCATTAGAACTCAATTGATAGGATAAGTAGACACCTGCAAACGCTATTTCCTAGAAAGGAAGTGTCGCATTTACATTCTTTTCAGGTGAATACGAGGTATACATAACCCTCCACAATGAATATTAAATCTTATCATGAAACGTAGAAATGAGATGCGATATCGCGTTTTAAGAAGCATTAGAACTCTATTGCTACGATACGTAGATATCTGCAGACGCTATTTCCTAGCGAGGAAGTGTCGTATTTGCATTCTTTTTATCTGAATACGGGGACTACATAACACAGCACAATGAATATTATATCTTATCATGACACATAGAATTGAGATGCGATATCGCGTTTTAAGAAGCATTAGAACTCCATTGCTTCGATACGTAGACACCTGCAGACGCTAATTCCTAGCAAGGAAGTGTCGCATTTACATTCCTTTGAAGTGAATACAAGGTATACATAACACTCCGCAATGAATATTGTATCTTATCATGAAACATAGAAATGAGATGCGATATCGCGATTTAAGAAGCATTCGAACTCTATTGCTACGATACGTAGACATCTGCAATCGTTTATTACCTAGCAAGGAAGTGTCGCATTTATATTCTTTTGAAGTGTATGCGTGGTATGCAAGACAATTCGCAATGAATATTATATCTTACCATGAAACATAGAAATGAGATGCGATATCGCGTTTTGCGATGATTTAGAACTCTAATGCCACGATACGTAGACATCTGCAAACGCTATTTCCTAGCAAAGAAGTGTCGCATTTACATTCACTTGAAGTGTATGCGATGTATACAAGACATTTCGCAATGAATATTACATCTTACCATGAAACATAGAAATGAGATGCGATATCGTGCTCTGAGAAGCATTAGAACTCTAATGCTACGATACGTAGACATCTGCAAACGCTATTTAATTTCGAGGAAGTGTCGCATTTACATCCTTTTGAAGTGAATACGAGGTATACATGACACTTCGCATTGAATATTATGTCTTATCATGAAATATAGAAATGGGATGCGATATCCGGGTTTAAGAAGCATAAAACACAATTGCTACAATACGTAGATATCTGCAAACGCTTTTTCCTAGCAAGGAAGTGTCGCATTTACATTCACTTGAAGTGTATGCGAGGTATACATGACACTTCGCAATGAATATAGTATCTCATCATGATACATAGAAATGAGACGCGATATCGCGTTTTGAGAAGCATTAGAACTCTATTGCTACGATACCCTTAACATCTGCAAAGGCTATTTACTAGCTAGGAAGTGTCGCATTTATATCCTTTTGAAGTGGGTACGAGGTATACATGACACTTCGCATTGAATATTATGTCTTATCCTGAAATATAGAAATGAGATGCGATATCCCGTTTTAAGAAGCATAAAACACAATTGCTACAATATGTAGACATCTGCAAACGCCATTTCCTAGCAAGGAAGTGTCGCATTTACATTCATTTGAAGTGTAGAAGAGCAATGCATAACACTTTGCTATTAACATTATATCTTATCATGAAACATAGAAGTTAGATGCGAAATCGCGTTTTAAGAAGCATTAGAACTCTATTGCTTCGATACGTAGACATCTGCAAACGCTATTTCCTAGCAAGGAAGTGTCGCATTTACATTCTTTTGAAGTGAATACGAGGTATACGTAACAGTCCACAAGGAATATTATATCTTATCACGAATCATAGAAATGAGATGCGATATCGCGATATAAGAAGCATTAGAGCTCTATTTCTTCGATACGGAGACATCTGGAAACTCTAAATCCTAGCAAGGAAGTGTCGCATTTACATTCATTTGAAGTGTATGCGATGTATACATGACACTTCGCAATGAATATTATATCTTGTCATGAAACATAGAAGTGAGATGCGATATCGCGTTTTAACAAGCATTGGAACTCTACTGCTACGATACGCAGACATCTGCAAACGCTATTTCCTAGCATGGAATTGTCATATTTACATTCTTTTGAAGTGAATACGAGGTATACATAACACTCCACAATGAATATTATACCTTATCATGACACATAGAAATGAGGCGCTATATCGCGATCTAAAAGGCATAACAATTCTGTTGCTACGACACGTAAACATCTGATAAAGCTATTTAATAGGAAGAAAGAGTCGCACTTACATTCTTTTGAAGTGAATACAAGGTACACATAACACTCCACAATAAATATTATATCATGTCATGAAATATAGGAATGACATGCGATATCACGATTTAAGAAGCATTAGAAAACTATTGCTTCGATACGTAGACGTCTGCAAACTCTACTTCCTAGCAAGGAAGGTTCGCATTTACATTCATTGGAAGTGTATGCGAGGTATACAGGACATTTCGCAATGAATATTATATCTTATCATGAAACATAGAAATGGGATGCGATATCGGGTTTCAAGAAGCATTATAACTCTATTGCTTCGATACGTAGACATCTGGAAACGTAATTTCCTAGAAAGGAAGTGTCGCATTTACATTCATTTGAAGTGAATACGAGGTATCCGTGACACTTCACAATGAATATTATATCTTATCGTAAAACATAGAAACGTGATGCGATATCTCGTTTTAAGATGCATTAGAACTCTGTTGCTTCGATACGTAGACATCTGCCATCGCTATATCCTAGCAAGGAAGTGTCGCATTTACCATCATTTGAAGTGAATGCGAGGTATACATAACACTGCACAATGAATATTATATCTTATCATGATACATAGAAATGAGATGCGATATCGCGTTTTAAGCAGCATTAGAACTCTATTGCTACGATACGTAGATATCTGCAGACGCTATTTCCTAGCAAGGAAGTGTCGCATTTACATTCCTTTGAAGTGAATAGGAGGTATACATAACACTCCACAATGAATATTATATATTATCATGAAACATAGAAATGGGATGCGATATCGCGTTTTGTGAAGCACTAGAACTCTATTGCTTCTTACGTAGACAATTGCAAACGCTACTTGCTTGCATGGAAGTGTCGCACTTACATTTTTTTGAAAGGAATACGAGGTATACATGACACTTGGCAATGAATATTATATCTTATCATGAAACATAGTATTGTGGTACGATATGGCGCTTTAACAAGCATTAGAACACAATTGCCTCGATACGTAGACATCTGCAAACGCTAGTTCCTAGCAGGGAAGTGTCGCATTTACATTCATTTGAAGTGAATACGAGGTATATATACCCCTTCGCAATGAATATTACATCTTATCATTAAACATAGAAATTAGATGCGATATCGCGTTTTGAGAAGCATTAGAACTCCATCGCTTCGATACGTAGACATCTGCGAACGCTATTTCCTAGCAAGGAAGTATAGCATTTACATTGAATTGAAGTGTATGCGAGGTATAAGTGACACTTCGCAATAAATATCATATCTTATCATGAAACATAGAAATGAGGTGAGATATCGTGTTCTAAGAAGCGACGGAACTCTGTTGCTACGATACGTAGCCATCAGCAAACGCTATTTCCTAGGAAGGAAGTGTCGCATTTACATTCTTTTGAAGTGAATACGAGGTATACATAGCACTCCACAATGAATATTATATCTTATCATGTAACGTAGAATTGAGGTGCTATATCGCGATATAGGAAGCATTGGAATACTATTGCTTCGATACGTAGACATCTCCAAACGCTACTTCCTTGCAAGCATGTGTCGCCTTTACATTCTTTTGAAGTGAATACGAGGTATACATAACACTCCACAATGAATATTATATCTTATCATGAAGCATATAACTGAGAAGCTGTATCGCGTTTGAAGAAGCATTAGAACTCTATTGCTACGATACGTAGACATCTGCAGACGCTTTTTCCTGGCAAGGAAGTGTCGCATTTACATACTTTTGAAGTGAATACGAGGTATACATAAAACTCCAGAATGAATATTATATCTTATCATGAAGCATAGAAATGAGATGCGATATGACGTATTCAGAAGGATGAGAACTCTATTACTACGATACGTAGACAAATGCAGACGCTATTTCCTAGCAAGGAAGTGTCGCATTTACATTCTGTTGAGGTGAATACGACGTATACAAACACTCCACAATGAATATTATATCTTATCATGAAACATAGAAATAAGATGCGATACGGCGATTTAAGAAGCATTAGAACACTATTGCTTCGATAAGTAGACACCTGCCAACGCTATTACCAAGCAGGGAAGTGTCGCATTTACATTCAGTTGAAGTTTATGCGAGGTATACAAGACACTTCGCAATGAATATTATATCTTATCATGAGGCATAGAAATAAGATGCGATATCGCCATTTGAGAAGCTGTAGAACTCCAATGCTACGATACGTAGACATCTGCATTCGCTATTTCCTAGCATGGAAGTGTCGCATTTACATTCTTTTGAAGTGAATGCGAGGTATACATAACACTCCACAATGAATATTATATCTTATCATAAAGCATATAAATGAGGAGCGATTTCGCGTTTTAAGAAGCATTAGAACTCTATTGCTACGATACGTAAACATTGCAAACGCTAATTCCTAGCAAGGAGGTGTCGCATTTTCAATCTTTTGAAGTGAATACGAGGTATACATAACAATCCATAATGAATGTTATATCTTATCGTAAAACATAGAAATGTGATGCGATATCTCGTTTTAAGAAGCATTAGAACTCTGTTGCTTCGATACGTAGACATCTGCCATCGCTATATCCTAGCAAGGAAGTGTCGCATTTACCATCATTTGAAGTGAATGCGAGGTATACATAACACTGCACAATGAATATTATATCTTATCATGATACATAGAAATGAGATGCGATATCGCGTTTTAAGCAGCATTAGAACTCTATTGCTACGATACGTAGATATCTGCAGACGCTATTTCCTAGCAAGGAAGTGTCGCATTTACATTCCTTTGAAGTGAATAGGAGGTATACATAACACTCCACAATGAATATTATATATTATCATGAAACATAGAAATGGGATGCGATATCGCGTTTTGTGAAGCACTAGAACTCTATTGCTTCTTACGTAGACAATTGCAAACGCTACTTGCTTGCATGGAAGTGTCGCACTTACATTTTTTTGAAAGGAATACGAGGTATACATGACACTTGGCAATGAATATTATATCTTATCATGAAACATAGTATTGTGGTACGATATGGCGCTTTAACAAGCATTAGAACACAATTGCCTCGATACGTAGACATCTGCAAACGCTAGTTCCTAGCAGGGAAGTGTCGCATTTACATTCATTTGAAGTGAATACGAGGTATATATACCCCTTCGCAATGAATATTACATCTTATCATTAAACATAGAAATTAGATGCGATATCGCGTTTTGAGAAGCATTAGAACTCCATCGCTTCGATACGTAGACATCTGCGAACGCTATTTCCTAGCAAGGAAGTGTCGCATTTGCATTCGTTTGAAGTGAATACGAGGTATACATGACACTTCGCAATAGATATTATATCTTCTCATGAAACATAGAAATGAGATGCGATATCGCGTTTTGAGAAGCATTAGAACTCTATTGCTTCGGTCCGTAGACATCTGCAAACGCTACTTCCTAGCAAGGAAGTATCGCATTCACATTCTTTTGAAGTGAATACGAGGTATGCATAACACTGCACAATGAATACTATATCTTATCATCAAACTTAGATATGAGATGCGATATCGCGATAGAAGAAGCATTTGAACTCTATTGCTTCGATACGTAGACATCTGCAGACGCTACTTCCTAGCAAGGAATGGTCGCATTTACATTCGCTTGAAGTGAATACGTGGTATACATAACCCTTCTAACTGAATATTATATCCTATCATGATACATAGAAATGGGACGCGATATCGCGTTTTAAGAAACGTTAGAACTCCATTGCATCGGTACGTAGTCATCTGCAAACGCTACTTCCTAGCAAGAAAGTGTCGCATTTACATTCATTTCAAGTGTATGCGAGGTATACATAACCCTTCTAACTGAATATTATATCCTATCATGAAACATAGAAATTGGATGCGATGTTCCGTTTTAAGAAGCATTAGATATCTATTGCTACGATACGTAGACATCTGCAAACGCTACTTCCTAGCAAGGAAGTGTCGCATTTACATTACTTTGAAGTGAATACAAGGTATACATAACACTCCACAATGAATATTGTATCTTATCATGAAACATAGAAATGAGATGCGATATCGCGATTTAAGAAGCACTCGAAATCTATTGCTACGATACGTAGACATCTGCAATCGTTTATTACCTAGCAAGGAAGTGTCGCATTTATATTCTTTTGAAGTGTATGCGTGGTATGCAAGACACTTCGCAATGAATATTATATCTTACCATGAAACATAGAAATGAGATGCGATATCGCGTTTTGCGATGATTTAGAACTCTAATGCCACGATACGTAGACATCTGCAAACGCTATTTCCTAGCAAGGAAGTGTCGCACTTACATTCACTTGAAGTGTATGCGATGTATACAAGACATTTCGCAATGAATATTACATCTTACCATGAAACATAGAAATGAGATGCGATATCGTGCTCTGAGAAGCATTAGAACTCTAATGCTACGATACGTAGACATCTGCAAACGCTATTTAATATCGAGGAAGTGTCGCATTTACATCCTTTTGAAGTGAATACGAGGTATACATGACACTTCGCATTGAATATTATGTCTTATCATGAAATATAGAAATGGGATGCGATATCCGGGTTTAAGAAGCATAAAACACAATTGCTACAATACGTAGACATCTGCAAACGCTTTTTCCTAGCAAGGAAGTGTCGCATTTACATTCACTTGAAGTGTATGCGAGGTATACATGACACTTCGCAATGAATATAGTATCTCATCATGATACATAGAAATGAGACGCGATATCGCGTATTGAGAAGCATTAGAACTCTATTGCTACGATACCCTTAACATCTGCAAAGGCTATTTACTAGCTAGGAAGTGTCGCATTTATATCCTTTTGAAGTGGGTACGAGGTATACATGACACTTCGCATTGAATATTATGTCTTATCCTGAAATATAGAAATGAGATGCGATATCCCGTTTTAAGAAGCATAAAACACAATTGCTACAATATGTAGACATCTGCAAACGCCATTTCCTAGCAAGGAAGTGTCGCATTTACATTCATTTGAAGTGTAGAAGAGCAATGCATAACACTTTGCTATTAACATTATATCTTATCATGAAACATAGAAGTTAGATGCGAAATCGCGTTTTAAGAAGCATTAGAACTCTATTGCTTCGATACGTAGACATCTGCAAACGCTATTTCCTAGCAAGGAAGTGTCGCATTTACATTCTTTTGAAGTGAATACGAGGTATACGTAACAGTCCACAAGGAATATTATATCTTATCACGAATCATAGAAATGAGATGCGATATCGCTTTTTAAGAAGCGTTAGAGCGCTATTGCTACGATACGTAGACATCTGCAAACGCTATTTCCTAGCAAGGAAGTGTCGCATTTACATTCATTTCAAGTGTATGCCAGGTATACATAACAATTCGCAATGAATATTATATCTGATCATGAAACATAGAAATGAGATGCGATATGACGATTTAAGAAGCATTAGAACACTATTGCTTCGATACGTACATATGCAAACGCTATTTCCAAGCAAGGATGAGTCGCATTTACATTCTTTTGAAGTGAGTGCGAGGTATACATAACAGTCCACAATGAATATTATATCTTATCATGACACATAGAATTGAGATGCGATATCGCGTTTTGAGAAGCATTAGAACTCAATTGATAGGATAAGTAGACACCTGCAAACGCTATTTCCTAGAAAGGAAGTGTCGCATTTACATTCTTTTCAGGTGAATACGAGGTATACATAACCCTCCACAATGAATATTAAATCTTATCATGAAACGTAGAAATGAGATGCGATATCGCGTTTTAAGAAGCATTAGAACTCTATTGCTACGATACGTAGATATCTGCAGACGCTATTTCCTAGCGAGGAAGTGTCGTATTTGCATTCTTTTTATGTGAATACGGGGACTACATAACACAGCACAATGAATATTATATCTTATCATGACACATAGAATTGAGATGCGATATCGCGTTTTAAGAAGCATTAGAACTCCATTGCTTCGATACGTAGACACCTGCAGACGCTAATTCCTAGCAAGGAAGTGTCGCATTTACATTCCTTTGAAGTGAATACAAGGTATACATAACACTCCACAATGAATATTGTATCTTATCATGAAACATAGAAATGAGATGCGATATCGCGATTTAAGAAGCACTCGAACTCTATTGCTACGATACGTAGACATCTGCAATCGTTTATTACCTAGCAAGGAAGTGTCGCATTTATATTCTTTTGAAGTGTATGCGTGGTATGCAAGACACTTCGCAATGAATATTATATCTTACCATGAAACATAGAAATGAGATGCGATATCGCGTTTTGCGATGATTTAGAACTCTAATGCCACGATACGTAGACATCTGCAAACGCTATTTCCTAGCAAGGAAGTGTCGCATTTACATTCACTTGAAGTGTATGCAATGTATACAAGACATTTCGCAATGAATATTACATCTTACCATGAAACATAGAAATGAGATGCGATATCGTGCTCTGAGAAGCATTAGAACTCTAATGCTACGATACGTAGACATCTGCAAACGCTATTTAATATCGAGGAAGTGTCGCATTTACATCCTTTTGAAGTGAATACGAGGTATACATGACACTTAGCATTGAATATTATGTCTTATCATGAAATATAGAAATGGGATGCGATATCCGGGTTTAAGAAGCATAAAACACAATTGCTACAATACGTAGACATCTGCAAACGCTTTTTCCTAGCAAGGAAGTGTCGCATTTACATTCACTTGAAGTGTATGCGAGGTATACATGACACTTCGCAATGAATATAGTATCTCATCATGATACATAGAAATGAGACGCGATATCGCGTTTTGAGAAGCATTAGAACTCTATTGCTACGATACCCTTAACATCTGCAAAGGCTATTTACTAGCTAGGAAGTGTCGCATTTATATCCTTTTGAAGTGGGTACGAGGTATACATGACACTTCGCATTGAATATTATGTCTTATCCTGAAATATAGAAATGAGATGCGATATCCCGTTTTAAGAAGCATAAAACACAATTGCTACAATATGTAGACATCTGCAAACGCCATTTCCTAGCAAGGAAGTGTCGCATTTACATTCATTTGAAGTGTAGAAGAGCAATGCATAACACTTTGCTATTAACATTATATCTTATCATGAAACATAGAAGTTAGATGCGAAATCGCGTTTTAAGAAGCATTAGAACTCTATTGCTTCGATACGTAGACATCTGCAAACGCTATTTCCTAGCAAGGAAGTGTCGCATTTACATTCTTTTGAAGTGAATACGAGGTATACGTAACAGTCCACAAGGAATATTATATCTTATCACGAATCATAGAAATGAGATGCGATATCGCGATATAAGAAGCATTAGAGCTCTATTTCTTCGATACGGAGACATCTGGAAACTCTAAATCCTAGCAAGGAAGTGTCGCATTTACATTCATTTGAAGTGTATGCGATGTATACATGACACTTCGCAATGAATATTATATCTTGTCATGAAACATAGAAGTGAGATGCGATATCGCGTTTTAACAAGCATTGGAACTCTACTGCTACGATACGCAGACATCTGCAAACGCTATTTCCTAGCATGGAATTGTCATATTTACATTCTTTTGAAGTGAATACGAGGTATACATAACACTCCACAATGAATATTATACCTTATCATGACACATAGAAATGAGGCGCTATATCGCGATCTAAAAGGCATAACAATTCTGTTGCTACGACACGTAGACATCTGATGAAGCTATTTAATAGGAAGAAAGAGTCGCACTTACATTCTTTTGAAGTGAATACAAGGTACACATAACACTCCACAATAAATATTATATCATGTCATGAAATATAGGAATGACATGCGATATCACGATTTAAGAAGCATTAGAAAACTATTGCTTCGATACGTAGACGTCTGCAAACTCTACTTCCTAGCAAGGAAGGTTCGCATTTACATTCATTGGAAGTGTATGCGAGGTATACAGGACATTTCGCAATGAATATTATATCTTATCATGAAACATAGAAATGGGATGCGATATCGGGTTTTAAGAAGCATTATAACTCTATTGCTTCGATACGTAGACATCTGGAAACGTAATTTCCTAGAAAGGAAGTGTCGCATTTACATTCATTTGAAGTGAATACGAGGTATCCGTGACACTTCGCAATGAATATTATATCTTATCGTAAAACATAGAAACGTGATGCGATATCTCGTTTTAAGATGCATTAGAACTCTGTTGCTTTGATACGAAGACATCTGCCATCGCTATATCCTAGCAAGGAAGTGTCGCATTTACAATCATTTGAAGTGAATGCGAGGTATACACAACACTGCACAATGAATATTATATCTTATCATGATACATAGAAATGAGATGCGATATCGCGTTTTAAGCAGCATAAGAACTCTATTGCTACGGTACGTAGATATCTGCAGACGCTATTTCCTAGCAAGGAAGTGTCGCATTTACATTCTTTTGAAGTGAATACGAGGTATACGTGACACTTCGCAATGAATATTATATCTTATCATGAAACATAGAAATGAGATGCGATATCGCGTTTTGAGAAGCATTGGAACTTTACTGATACGATACGTACATATCTGGAAACGATATTTCCTAGCAAGGAAGTGCCGCATTTACATTCTTTTGAAGTGTATGCGAGGTATACATGACACTTCGCAATGAATATTATATCTTATCAAGAAATATAGAAATGAGATGCGATATCGCGTTTTTAGAAGCATTAAAACTCAACTGATAGGATACGTAGACATCTGCAAACGCTATTTCCTAGCAAGGAAGTGTCGCATTTACATTCATTTGAAGTGTATGCGAGGTATACATAACACTTCGCAATGAATATTATATGTTATCATGAAACATAGAAATGAGATGCGATATCTCTTTTTAAGGAGCATTATAACATGCTTGCTACGATACGTAGACATCTGCAAACGCTATTTCCTAGGAAGGAAGTGCCGCATTTACATTCATTTGAAGTGAATAGGAGGAATACGTGAAACTTCGGAATGAATATTATATCTTATCATGAAACATAGAAATGAGATGCGAAATCACGATTTAAGATGCATTAGAACTTTGTTGCTTCGATACGTAGACATCTGCAAACGCCATTTCCTAGCAAGTAAGTGTCGCATTTACATTCATTTGAAGTGTATGCGAGGTATACGTGATACTTCGCTATGAATAATATATCTTACCATGAAACATAGGAATGGGATGTGATATCTCGTTTGAAGAAGCATTAGAGCTCTTTTGCTTCGATACTTAGACATCTGCAAACGCTATTTCCTAGCAAGGAAGTGCCGCATTTACATTCATTTGAAGTGTATGCGATGTATGCGTGACACTTCGCAATAAATATTATATCTTATCATGAGACATAGAAATGAGATGCCATATCGCTTTTTAAGAGGCATTAGAACTCTATTGCTGGGATACGTAGATATCTGGAAACGCTATTTCGTAGCGAGAATGCGTCGCAATTACATTCCCTTCAAGTGAATACGAGGTATACATGACACTTCGCAATGAATATTATATCGCATCATGAAACATAGAAATGAGTTGCGATATCTTGTTTTAAGAAGCATTAGAACTCTGCTGCTTCGATACGTAGACATCTGGAAACGTTATTTCCTAGAAAGGAAGTGTCGCATTTTCATTCTTTTGAAGTGAATACGTAGTATACATGACAATCCGCAATGAATATTATATATTATCCTAAAACATAGAAATGAGATGCTATATTTCGTTTTAAGAAACATTAGAACTCTATTGCTACGATACGTAGACATGTGCAAACGCTATACCCAAGCAAGGAAGTGTCGCATGTACATTCATTTGAAGTGTAGACGAGATATACGTAACACTGCACAATGAATATTATATCTTGTCATGAAACGTAGAAGTGAGATGTGATGTCGCGATTTAAGATGCATTGGAACTCTATTGCTTCGATACGTAGACATCTGCAAACGCTACTTCCTAGCAAGGAAGTGTCGCATTTACATTCACTTGAAGAGAATACGAGGTACACATGACACCTCGCGATGAATATTATATCTTATCATGAAACATAGAAAGGAGATGCGATATCGTGTAGTAAGAAGCATTAGAACTCTGTTACTACGATACGTAGACATCTGCAAAAGCTATTCAACGGCAAGGAAGAGTCGCACTTACATTCTTTTGAAGTGAATACGATGTATACATAACACTCCACAATGAATATTATAACATGTCATGAAATATAGGAATGAGATGCGATATCACGATATGAGAAGCATTGGAACGCTATTGCTGCGGTACGTAGACATCTGCAAACGCTATTTTCTAGCAAGGAAGTGTAGCATTTACATTCTTATTAAGTGTAGACGAGATATACATAACCATTCGCAATGAATATTATATCCTATCATGAAACATAGAAATGAGGAGCGATATCGCGATTTAAGAAGCACTAGAACACTATTGCTACGATACGTAGACAACTGCAAACGCTTTTTCCTAGCAAGGAAGTGTCGCATTTACATTCTTTTGAAGTGAATACGAGGTATACTTGACACTTCGCAATGAATATTATATATTATCACGGAACATAGAAATGCGATGCGATGTCGCGTTGTAAGATGCATTAAAACACGATTTCTTCGATACGTAGACATCTGGAAACGTAATTTCCTTGAAAGGAAGTGTCGCATTTACATACTTTTCAAGCGTAGACGATGAATTCAAAACACTTCGCAATGAATATTATATCTTATCATGAGACATAGAAATGAGGTGCGATGTCGCGTTATAGGAAGCGTTAGAACTCTTATGCTACGATACGTAGACATCTGCAAACGCTCATTCCTAGCAAGGGAGTGTCGCATTTACATTCTTTTGAAGTGAATACGAGGTTATAATAACACTCCACAATGAATATTATATCATATCATGAAACATAGGAATGAGATGCGATATGGCGATTTAAGAAGCAGTAGATCTCTATTACTTCGATACGTAGACATCTGCCAACGCTATTTCCTAGCAAGGAAGTGTCGCATTTACATTCATTTGAAGTGTAGACGAGATATACATAACACTTCACAATGAATATTATATCTTATCATGAAACGTACAATTGGGGTGCGATATTGCGATTTAAGTAGCATTGGAACGCTATTGCTTCGATACGTAGACATCTGCAGAAGCTATATCCTAGCAAGGAAGTGTTGCATTTACATTCTTTTGAAGTGAATACGAGGTATACATGACACTTCGCAATGAATATTATATCTTATTATGAAACATAGAAATGAGATGCGATATGGCGTTTTAAGAAGCATTAGAAATCTATTGCTGCGATACGTTGATATCTGGAAACGCTATTTTCTAGCAAGGAGGAGTCGCATTTACATTCTTTTGAAGTGAATTCGTGGTATACATGACACTTCGCAACGAATATTTTATCTTATTATGAAACATAGAAATGAAATGCGATATCGCGTTTTAAGAAGCATTAGTACTCTATTGCTTCGATACGTAGAAATCGGCAAGCGCTATTTCCTAGGAAGGAAGTGTTGCATTTGCATTCACTTGATGTGAATGCGAGGTATACAAGACACTTCGTAATGAATATCATATCTTATCTTGAAACATAGAATTGAGATGCGATATTTCGGTTAAGAAGCATTAGAACTCTACTGCTTCGATACGTAGACATCTGCCAACGCAATTTCCTAGCAATGAAGTGTCGCATCTACATTCATTTGAAGTGTATTGCAGGTATACATGAGACTTCGCAATGAATATTATATCCTATCATGAAACATAGAAATGAGATGCGATATCGCGTGCTAAGAAGCACTAGAACTCTATTGCTGCGGTACGTAGACATCTGCAAACGCTATTTCCTAGCAAGGAAGTGTAGCATTTACATTCTTATTAAGTATAGACGAGATATACATAACCATTCGCAATGAATATTATATCTTATCATGAAACATAGAAATGAGGAGCAATATCGCGATTTAAGAAGCACTAGAACACTATTGCTACGACACATAGACATCTGCAAACGCTATTTCCTAGCAAGGAAGTGACGCATTATCATACTTTTGAAGTGAATACGAGGTATACATAACATTGCACAATGAATATTGTATCTTATCATGAAACATAGAAATGAGATGCGATATCGCGATTTAAGCAGCATTAGAACTCTATTACTTCGATACGTAGACATTTGCAATCGCTATTTCCCAGCAAGGAAGTGTCGCATTTACTTTCATTTGAAGTGTATGCGAGGTATACATAACACTTCGCAATGAATATTATATGTTGTCATGAAACATGGAAATGAGAAGCGATATCTCGTTTTAAGAAGCATTATAACACGCTTGCTTCGATACGTAGACATCTGCAAACGTTATTTCCTAGCAAGGAAGTGTCGCATTTACATACTTTTAAAGTGAATGCGAGGTATACATGACACTTTGCAATTAATATTATATCTTATCATGAAACATAGAAATGAGATGCGATATCCCGTTGCAAGAAGCATTAGAACTCTAATGCTTCGACACGTAGACATCTGCAATCGCTACTTCCTAGCAAGGAACTGTCGCATTTACATTCATTTGAAGTGTATGCGAGGTATACATAATACTTCGCAATGAATATTATATCTTATCGTGAAACATAGATATGAGATGCGATCTCGCGATATAAGAAGCATTAGAACTCTATTGCTACGATACGTAGACATCTGCAAACGTTATTTCCTAGCAAGGAAGTGTCACATTTACATTCATTTAAAGTGTATGCGAAGTATACATAATACTTCGCAATGAATATTATATGTTCTCATGAAACATAAAAATGAGATGCGATATCTCGTTTTAAGTAGCATTATAACACGCTTGCTACGATACGTAGACATCTGCTAACGCTATTTCCTAGCAAGGAAGTGTCGCAATTACATTCATTTGAAATGAATACGAGGAATACATGAAACTTCGCAATGAATATTATATCTTATCATTAAACATAGAAATGTGATGTGATATCGCGTTTTAAGAAGCTTTAGAACTCTATTGCTACGATACGTAGACATCTGCAAACGCTATTTCCTTGCAGGGAAGTGTCGCATTTACCTTCATTTGAAGTGTATGCGAGGTATACATAACACTTCCCAATGAATATTATATGTTATCATGAAACATAGAAATGAGATGCGATATCTCGTTTTAAGAACCATTATGACACGCTTGCTACAATACGTAGACATCTGCAAACGCTATTTCCTAGCAGGGAAGAGTAACATTTACATTCCTCTGAAGTGAATACAAGGTATACATGAAACTTCGCAATGCATATTATATCTTATCATGAAACATAGAAATGTGATGCGATATCGCGTTTTGAGAAGCATTAGAACTCTATTGCCACGATACGTAGACATCTGCAAACGCTATTTCGTAGCAAGGAAGTGTCGCATTTACATTCATCTGAAGTGTATGCGAGGAATACATAACACTTCGCAATGAATATTATATGTTATCATGAAACATGGAAATGAGATGCGATATCTCGTTATGAGAAGCAATAGAACACGATTGCTGCGATACGTAGACATCTGCAAACGCTATTTCCTAGCATGGAAGTGTCGCATTTACATTCATTTGAAGTGAATAAGAGGAATACATGAAACTTCGCAACGAATATTATACCTTATCATGAAACATATAAATGTGATGTGATATCGCGTTTTAAGAAGCATTAGAACTCTATTGCTACGATACGTAGACATCTGCAAACGTTATTTCCTAGCAAGGAAGTGTCGCATTTACATTCTTCTGACGTGAATACAAGGTATACATGACACTTCGCAATTAATATTATATCTTATCATGAAACATAGAAATGAGATGCGATATCCCGTTCCAAGAAGCATTAGAACTCTATTGCTTCGAAACGTAGGCATCTGCAATCGCTATTTCCTTGCAAGGTAATGTAGCATTTACATTCGTTTGAAGTGTATGCGAGGTATAAATGACTCTTCGCAATGAATATTATATCTTATCATGAAGCATAGAAGTGAGATGTGATATCATGTTTTGAGAAGCATTAGATCTCTATTGCTACGATACGTAAACCCCTACAAACGCTATTTCCTAGCAAGGAAGTGTCGCATTTGCATTCTTTAGAAGTGAGTACGAGGTATACATGACACTTCGCAATGAATATTATAACTTATCATGAAACACAGAAATGAGTTGCGACATCGCGTTATAAGAAGCATTAGAACTCTATTGCCACGATACGTAGACATCTGCAAACGCTATTTCGTAGCAAGGAAGTGTCGCATTTAAATTCATTTGAAGTGTATGCGAGGTATACAAGACACTTCGCAATGAATATTATATCTTATCATGCAACATAGGAATGATATGCGATATCGCGATGTGGGAAGCGTTAGAACTCTATTTCATCGATACGTAGACATCTGCAAACGCTACTTCTTAGCAAGGAAGTGTCGCATTTACATTCTTTTAAAGTGAAAACGAGGTATACATGGCACTCCGCAATGAATATTATATCTTATCATGAAACAAAGAAATGTGCTGCGATATCGCGTTTTAAGAAGCATTATAGCTCTATTGTTTCGGTACGTAGACATCTGACATCGCTATATCCTAGCAAGGAAGTGTCGCATTTACATTCTTTTGAAGTGAATACGAGGTATACATGACACTTCGCAAAGAATATTATATCTTATCATGAAACATAGAAATGAAATGCGCTATGGCGTTATAAGAAGCATTTGAAATCTATTGCGACGATACGTAGATAACTGCAAACGCTATTTCCTAGCAAGGAAGTGTCGCATTTTCATTCTTTTGAAGTGAATACGAGGTATACACAACACTCCACAATGAATATTATATCTTATCGTGAAGCATAGAAATGAGGAGCGATTTCGCGTTTTAAGAAGCATTAGAAATTTATTGCTTCGATACGTAAACATCTGCAGACGCTATTTCTTAGGAAAGAAGTGTGGCATTTACATTCACTTAAAGTGTAGACGAGGAATACGTAACACTTCGCAATGAATATCATATATTATCATGAGACATAGAAATGATATGCGATTTCGCGTTTTAAGAAGCATTAGAACTCTATTGCTTCGATGCGGAGACATCTGCAATCGCTACATCCTAGCAAGGAAGTGTCGCATTTACATTCTTTTGAAGCGCATAGGAAGTATACATAACACTCCACAATGAATATTATATCTTATCATGAAACAGAAATGCGATGCGATATCGCGATTTAAGAGGGATTAGAACTCCATTGCTTCGATACGTAGACATCTGCCAACGCTATTTCCTAGCAAGGAACTGTCGCATTTACATTCATTTGAAGTGTATGCGAGGTATACATAATACTTCGCAATGAATATTATATCTTATCGTGAAACATAGATATGAGATGCGATCTCGCGATATAAGAAGCATTAGAACTCTATTGCTACGATACGTAGACATCTGCAAACGTTATTTCCTAGCAAGGAAGTGTCACATTTACATTCATTTAAAGTGTATGCGAAGTATACATAATACTTCGCAATGAATATTATATGTTCTCATGAAACATAAAAATGAGATGCGATATCTCGTTTTAAGTAGCATTATAACACGCTTGCTACGATACGTAGACATCTGCTAACGCTATTTCCTAGCAAGGAAGTGTCGCAATTACATTCATTTGAAATGAATACGAGGAATACATGAAACTTCGCAATGAATATTATATCTTATCATTAAACATAGAAATGTGATGTGATATCGCGTTTTAAGAAGCTTTAGAACTCTATTGCTACGATACGTAGACATCTGCAAACGCTATTTCCTTGCAGGGAAGTGTCGCATTTACCTTCATTTGAAGTGTATGCGAGGTATACATAACACTTCCCAATGAATATTATATGTTATCATGAAACATAGAAATGAGATGCGATATCTCGTTTTAAGAACCATTATGACACGCTTGCTACAATACGTAGACATCTGCAAACGCTATTTCCTAGCAGGGAAGAGTAACATTTACATTCCTCTGAAGTGAATACAAGGTATACATGAAACTTCGCAATGCATATTATATCTTATCATGAAACATAGAAATGTGATGCGATATCGCGTTTTGAGAAGCATTAGAACTCTATTGCCACGATACGTAGACATCTGCAAACGCTATTTCGTAGCAAGGAAGTGTCGCATTTACATTCATCTGAAGTGTATGCGAGGAATACATAACACTTCGCAATGAATATTATATGTTATCATGAAACATGGAAATGAGATGCGATATCTCGTTATGAGAAGCAATAGAACACGATTGCTGCGATACGTAGACATCTGCAAACGCTATTTCCTAGCATGGAAGTGTCGCATTTACATTCATTTGAAGTGAATAAGAGGAATACATGAAACTTCGCAACGAATATTATACCTTATCATGAAACATATAAATGTGATGTGATATCGCGTTTTAAGAAGCATTAGAACTCTATTGCTACGATACGTAGACATCTGCAAACGTTATTTCCTAGCAAGGAAGTGTCGCATTTACATTCTTCTGACGTGAATACAAGGTATACATGACACTTCGCAATTAATATTATATCTTATCATGAAACATAGAAATGAGATGCGATATCCCGTTCCAAGAAGCATTAGAACTCTATTGCTTCGAAACGTAGGCATCTGCAATCGCTATTTCCTTGCAAGGTAATGTAGCATTTACATTCGTTTGAAGTGTATGCGAGGTATAAATGACTCTTCGCAATGAATATTATATCTTATCATGAAGCATAGAAGTGAGATGTGATATCATGTTTTGAGAAGCATTAGATCTCTATTGCTACGATACGTAAACCCCTACAAACGCTATTTCCTAGCAAGGAAGTGTCGCATTTGCATTCTTTAGAAGTGAGTACGAGGTATACATGACACTTCGCAATGAATATTATAACTTATCATGAAACACAGAAATGAGTTGCGACATCGCGTTATAAGAAGCATTAGAACTCTATTGCCACGATACGTAGACATCTGCAAACGCTATTTCGTAGCAAGGAAGTGTCGCATTTAAATTCATTTGAAGTGTATGCGAGGTATACAAGACACTTCGCAATGAATATTATATCTTATCATGCAACATAGGAATGATATGCGATATCGCGATGTGGGAAGCGTTAGAACTCTATTTCATCGATACGTAGACATCTGCAAACGCTACTTCTTAGCAAGGAAGTGTCGCATTTACATTCTTTTAAAGTGAAAACGAGGTATACATGGCACTCCGCAATGAATATTATATCTTATCATGAAACAAAGAAATGTGCTGCGATATCGCGTTTTAAGAAGCATTATAGCTCTATTGTTTCGGTACGTAGACATCTGACATCGCTATATCCTAGCAAGGAAGTGTCGCATTTACATTCTTTTGAAGTGAATACGAGGTATACATGACACTTCGCAAAGAATATTATATCTTATCATGAAACATAGAAATGAAATGCGCTATGGCGTTATAAGAAGCATTTGAAATCTATTGCGACGATACGTAGATAACTGCAAACGCTATTTCCTAGCAAGGAAGTGTCGCATTTTCATTCTTTTGAAGTGAATACGAGGTATACACAACACTCCACAATGAATATTATATCTTATCGTGAAGCATAGAAATGAGGAGCGATTTCGCGTTTTAAGAAGCATTAGAAATTTATTGCTTCGATACGTAAACATCTGCAGACGCTATTTCTTAGGAAAGAAGTGTGGCATTTACATTCACTTAAAGTGTAGACGAGGAATACGTAACACTTCGCAATGAATATCATATATTATCATGAGACATAGAAATGATATGCGATTTCGCGTTTTAAGAAGCATTAGAACTCTATTGCTTCGATGCGGAGACATCTGCAATCGCTACATCCTAGCAAGGAAGTATCGCATTTACATTCTTTTGAAGCGCATAGGAAGTATACATAACACTCCACAATGAATATTATATCTTATCATGAAACAGAAATGCGATGCGATATCGCGATTTAAGAGGGATTAGAACTCCATTGCTTCGATACGTAGACATCTGCCAACGCTATTTCCTAGCAAGGAAGTGCCGCATTTACATTCATTTGAAGTGTATGCAAGGTATACATGACACTTCGCAATGAAAATTATATATTGTCATGAAACATAGAAATGAGATGAGACATGACGATTTCAGGCGCATTAGAAGTCTATTGGTTCGATACGTAGACATCTGCAAACACTACTTCCTAGCAAGGAAGTGTCGCATTTACATTCTTTTGAAGCGCATAGGAAGTATATATAAGACTCCACAATGAATATTATATCTTTTCAGGAAACATAGAAATGAGATGCGGTATCGTGATTTAAAAAGCATTAGAACTCTATTGCTACGATACGTAGACATCTGCAAACCCTATTTTCTAGCAAGTGTGTGTCGCATTTACATTCTTTTGAAGTGAATACGAGGTATACATGACAACTTCGCAATGAATATTATCACTTATCATGAACCATTGAAGTGAGATGCGATATCACGTTTTAAGAAGCATTGGATCTCTATTGCTACGATACGTAGACATCTGCAAGCGCTATTTCGTAGCACGGAGGTGTTGCACTTACATTCTTTTGAAGTGAATTCGATGTATACATGGCACTTCGCAATGAATATTATACCTTATCGTGAAACATAGAAATGAGATGCGGTATCCCGTTTTAAGAAGCATTAGAACTCTATTGCTACGATACGTAGATTCTGGAAACGCTATTTCCTAGCACAGAAGTGTCGCATTTACATTCTTCTGAAGTGAATACGTGGTATAGATGACACTTCGCAATGAATGTTATATCTTATCATGAAACATAGGAATGAGATGCGGTATCCCGTTTTAAGAAGCATTAGAACTCTATTGTTTCGATACGAAGACATCTGGTAACGCTATTTCCCAGCAAGGAAGTGTCGCATTTACAATCATTTGAAGCGTATGCGAGTTATACATGACAATTCGCAATGAGTATTATATCATATTATGAAACATAGAAATGAGATGCGATATGGCGATTTAAGAAGCATTAGCATTCTACTGCTTCGATACGTAGACATCTGCCAACGCTATTTCCTAGCAGGGAAGAGTCGCATTTACATTCATTTGAAGTGAATACGAGGTATGCATAACACCGCACAATTAATATTATATCTTATAGTGAGACATCGAAATGAGATGCTATGTCGCGATTTGAGGAGCATTAGAACCCCATTACTACGATACGTAGACATCTGCAATCGCTCTTTCCTAGCACGGAATTGTTGCATTTACGTTCTTTTGAAGTAAATACGAGGTATACATGACACTTCGCAATGAATATTATATCTTATCAGGAAACATAGAAATGAGATGCGACATCTCGTTTTAAGAAGCATTAGAACTCTATCGTTTCGGTACCTAAACATCTGATAACGCTATTTCCTAGCAAGGATGTGTCGCATTTACATTCTTTTGAAGTGAATACGAGGTATACATAACACACCACAATGAATATTATATGTTATCATGAAACATAAAAATGAGATTCTATATCGCGTTTTAAGAAGCACTAGAACACTATTTCTGCGATACGTTGACATCTGCAAACGCTATTACCTAGAAATGAAGTGTCTCATTTACATTCATTTGAAGTGTATGCGAGGTATAAGTGACACTTCGCACTGATTATTTTATCTTACCATGAAACATAGAAATGAGATGCGATATTGCGTTTTACGAAACATTAGAACTCTATTGCTACGACACGTAGGCTTCTGCAAACGCTACTTCCTAGCCAGGAAGTGTCGCATTTACATTCTTTTGAAGTGAATACGAGGTATACATGAAACTTCGCTATGAATATTATCTCTTATCATGGAAGATAGAAGTGAAATGCGATATCACGTTTTAAGAAGCATTAGAACACTATTGCTTCGATACGTAGACATCTGCAAACGCTATTTCATAGCAATGAAGTGTCGCATTTACATTCATTTGATGTGTATGCGAGGTATAAGTGGCACTTCGCAATGAATATTGTATCTTATCATGAAGCATAGAAATGAGATGCAATATCGCGTTTTGAGAATCATTAGAACTCTATTGCTACGATACGTAGACATTTGCAAACGCTATTTCCTAGCAATGAAGTGTCGCATTTACATTCATTTGAAGTGTTTGGCAGGTATAAGTGGCACTTCGCAATGAATATATATCCTATCATGAAACATAGAAATAAGATGCGATATCGCGATATAAGAATCACTACAACTCTATTGCCTCGATACGTATACATCTTTTAAACGCATTTTCCTAGCAAGGAAGTGTCGCATTTACATCCTTTTGATGTGAATACGAGGTATACATGACACTGCGCAAGGAGTATTATATCTAATCATGAAACTTAGAAATGTGATGCGATATCGCGATATAAATAGCATTAGAACCCTATTGCTACTATACGTAGACATCTGCAAACGCTATTTCCTAGAAAGGAAGTGTCGTATTTACATTCATTTGAAGTGTATGCGAGGTAAACATGACACTTCGCAATGAAAATTATAACTTATCATGAAACGCAGTATTGAGGTGCGATATGGCCATTTAAGAAGCATTAGAAATCTATTGCTTCGTTACGTAGACATCTGCAAACGCTATTTCCTAGCAAGGAAGTGTCGCATATACATTCATCTAAAGTGAATACGAAGTATACATAACACTCCACAATTAATATTATATCTTATCATGAAACGTAGAAATGATATGCGATATCGCGATTTAAGAAGCGTTAGAACTCTATTGCATCGATACGTAGACAACTGCAAACGCTACTTCCTAGCAAGGAAGTGTCGCATTTACATTCATTTGAAGTGTATGCGAGATATACATAACACTCCACGTTGAATATTATACCTTATCACGAAACATAGAAATTAGGAGCGATATCGCAATATAAGAAGCATTAGAACTCTATTGCAACGATACGTGGACACCTGCAAACGCTATTTCGTAGCACGGAAGCGTCGCAAATACATTCTTTTGGATTGAATACGAGATAAACATGACACTTCGCAATGAATATTATAACTTATCATGAAACACAGAAATGAGATGCGATATGGCGGTTTAAGAAGCATTAGAACTCTATTGCATCGATACGTAGACATCAGCAAACGCTACTTCCTTGCAGGGAAGTGTCGCATTCACATGCTTTTGAAGTGAATACGAGGTATACATAACACCGCACAGTTAATATTATATCTTATAGTGAGACATCGAAATGAGATGCTATGTCGCGATTTGAGGAGCATTAGAACCCCATTACTACGATACGTAGACATCTGCAATCGCTATTTCCTAGCACGGAATTGTTGCATTTACGTTCTTTTGAAGTAAATACGGTGGTATACATGACACTTCGCAATGAATATTATATCT
This sequence comes from Xylocopa sonorina, assembly GCF_050948175.1. NCBI lineage: Eukaryota > Metazoa > Arthropoda > Insecta > Hymenoptera > Apidae > Xylocopa > Xylocopa sonorina. The sequence goes on along the minus strand of NW_027490137.1, from coordinate 97,901 downwards.
TATCAGGAAACATAGAAATGAGATGCGACATCTCGTTTTAAAAAGCATTAGAACTCTATTGTTTCGGTACCTAAACATCTGATAACGCTATTTCCTAGCAAGGAACTGTCCCATTTACATTCATTTGAAATGTAGACGAGGAATACATAACACTCCACAATGAATATTATACCTTATCACGAAACATAGAAATGAGATGCGATATCGCGATTTAAGAAGCATTAGAACTCTATTGCTTCGATACGTAGATATCGGCAAACGCTATCTCCTAGCAAGGAAGTGTCATATTTAGATTCTTTTGATGTGAATACGAGGTATACATGACACTTCGCAATGAATATTATAACTTATCAGGAAACATAGAAATGAGATGCAATATCGCGTTTTGAGAATCATTAGAACTCTATTGCTACGATACGTAGACATCTGCAAACGCTATTTCCTAGCAATGAAGTGTCGCATTTACATTCATTTGAAGTGTTTGGCAGGTATAAGTGGCACTTCGCAATGAATATATATCCTATCATGAAACATAGAAATAAGATGCGATATCGCGATATAAGAATCACTACAACTCTATTGCCTCGATACGTATACATCTTTTAAACGCATTTTCCTAGCAAGGAAGTGTCGCATTTACATCCTTTTGATGTGAATACGAGGTATACATGACACTGCGCAAGGAGTATTATATCTAATCATGAAACTTAGAAATGTGATGCGATATCGCGATATAAATAGCATTAGAACCCTATTGCTACTATACGTAGACATCTGCAAACGCTATTTCCTAGAAAGGAAGTGTCGTATTTACATTCATTTGAAGTGTATGCGAGGTAAACATGACACTTCGCAATGAAAATTATAACTTATCATGAAACGCAGTATTGAGGTGCGATATGGCCATTTAAGAAGCATTAGAAATCTATTGCTTCGTTACGTAGACATCTGCAAACGCTATTTCCTAGCAAGGAAGTGTCGCATATACATTCATCTAAAGTGAATACGAAGTATACATAACACTCCACAATTAATATTATATCTTATCATGAAACGTAGAAATGATATGCGATATCGCGATTTAAGAAGCGTTAGAACTCTATTGCATCGATACGTAGACAACTGCAAACGCTACTTCCTAGCAAGGAAGTGTCGCATTTACATTCATTTGAAGTGTATGCGAGATATACATAACACTCCACGTTGAATATTATACCTTATCACGAAACATAGAAATTAGGAGCGATATCGCAATATAAGAAGCATTAGAACTCTATTGCAACGATACGTGGACACCTGCAAACGCTATTTCGTAGCACGGAAGCGTCGCAAATACATTCTTTTGGATTGAATACGAGATAAACATGACACTTCGCAATGAATATTATAACTTATCATGAAACACAGAAATGAGATGCGATATGGCGGTTTAAGAAGCATTAGAACTCTATTGCATCGATACGTAGACATCAGCAAACGCTACTTCCTTGCAGGGAAGTGTCGCATTCACATGCTTTTGAAGTGAATACGAGGTATACATAACACCGCACAGTTAATATTATATCTTATAGTGAGACATCGAAATGAGATGCTATGTCGCGATTTGAGGAGCATTAGAACCCCATTACTACGATACGTAGACATCTGCAATCGCTATTTCCTAGCACGGAATTGTTGCATTTACGTTCTTTTGAAGTAAATACGGTGGTATACATGACACTTCGCAATGAATATTATATCTTATCAGGAAACATAGAAATGAGATGCGACATCTCGTTTTAAAAAGCATTAGAACTCTATTGTTTCGGTACCTAAACATCTGATAACGCTATTTCCTAGCAAGGAACTGTCCCATTTACATTCATTTGAAATGTAGACGAGGAATACATAACACTCCACAATGAATATTATACCTTATCACGAAACATAGAAATGAGATGCGATATCGCGATTTAAGAAGCATTAGAACTCTATTGCTTCGATACGTAGATATCGGCAAACGCTATCTCCTAGCAAGGAAGTGTCATATTTAGATTCTTTTGATGTGAATACGAGGTATACATGACACTTCGCAATGAATATTATAACTTATCAGGAAACATAGAAATGAGATGCGATATCGCGTTTTAAGGAGCATTAGGTCTCTATTGCTACGATATATAGATATCTGCAGACGCTATTGCCAAGCAAGGATGTGTCGCATTTACATTCATTTCAAGTGTATGCGAGGTATACGAGACACTTCGCAATGAATATTATATCTTATCATGTAACATAGAAATGAGATGCGATATCGCGTTTTGAGAACATTAGAACTCTACTTCACCTATACGTAGACATCTGCCAACGCTATTTCCTAGCAAGATAGTGTCGCATTTACATTCATTAGAAGCGTATGCGAGGAATACGTAACACTTCGCAATGAATATTATATCTTATCATGAAACGTTGAAATGAGATGGGATATCTAGTTTTAAGAAGCATTAGAACACTATTGCTTCGATACGTAGACATCTGCCAACGCTATTTCCTAGCAAGAAAGTGTCGCATTTACATTCATTCGAAGCGAATGCGAGGTATAGAAGACACTTCGCAAGGAATATTATATTTTATCATGAAACATAGAAATGGAATGAGACATCTCGTTTTATGAAGCATTGAAACACTATTGCTTCGATACGTAGACATCTGCAAACGCTATTTCCTAGCAAGGAAGTGTCGCATTTACATTCCTTTGAAGTGAATGCGAGGTATACATGACACACCACAATGAATATTATACCTTATCACGAAACATAGAAATGAAATGCGATATCGCGATTTGAGAAGCATTAGAACACTATTGCAACGATACATTGACATCTGCAGACGCTATTTCCTAGCAAGGGGGTGTCGCATTACAATCTTTTACAGTGAATACGAGGTATTCATGACACTTCGCAATGAATATTACATCTTATCATGAAACATAGAAATGAGATGCGATATAGCGAATTAAGAATCGTTAGAACTCTATTGCTACGATACGTGGACATTTGCAAAAGCTATTTCCTAGCAAGGAAGTGACGCATTTACATTCCTTTAAAGTGAATACGTGGTATACATGACACTTCGCAAAGAATATTATATCTTATCATGAAACAGAGAAATGAGATGCGGTATCCCATTTTAAGAAGCATTAGAAATCAATGGCTTCGATACGTAGACATCTGCAAACCCTATTTCCTAACAAGGAAGTGTCACATTTACATTCATTTGAAGTGAATAAGAGGTATACATGACACTTCGCAATGAATAATATATCTTATCATGAAGCATAGATATGAGATGCGACATCTCGTTTTAAGAAGCATTAGAAATCTATTGCTTCGATAGGTAGACATCTCCAAACGCTACTTCCTAGCAATGAAGTGTCGCATTTACATTCTTTTGAAGTGAATACGATGTATTCATGATACTTCGCAATGAACATTATATCTTATCATGAAACATGGAAATGTGGTGCGATATCTTGTTTTAAGAAGCTTTAGAACTCTATTGCTACGGTGCATAGACATCTGCAAACGCTATTTCGCCAGGAAGGAAGTGTCGCATTTACATTCATTTGAAGTGAATGCGATGTGTAAGTGACACTTCGCAATGAATATTGTATCTTATCATGAAACACAGAAATGTGATGCGATATCAGGTTCTAATAAGCATTAGAACAATATTGCTATGATACGTAGATATCTGAAAACGCTATTTCCTAGCAATGAATTGTCGCATTTACATTCATTTGAAGTGCATGCGAGGTATAAGTGGCACTTCGCAATGATTATTTTATCTTACCATGAAACATTGAAATGAGATGCGATATCGCGATTTAAGAAGCATTAGGACTCTATTGCTTCGATACGTAGCCATCTACAAACGCTATTTCCTAGCAAGGAAGAGTCGCATTTACAATCTCTTGAAGTGAATACGAGGTATACATAACACTGCACAATGAAAATTATATCTTATCATGAAACATAGAAGTGAGATGCGATATCACGTTTTAAGAAGCATTAGAACTCTATTGTTTCGATACGTAGACATGTGGAAACACTATTTCCTAGAAAAGAAGTGTCGCATTTACATTCTTTTGAAGTGAATACGAGGTGTACGTGACACTTCGCAATGAATATTATATCTTATCATGAAACATAGAAATGGGCAGCGATATCGCGCTTTAAGAAGGATTAGAACACTATTGCTTCGATACGGAGACATCTGCAAACGCTACTTCCTAGCAAGGAAGTGTCGCATTTACATTCATTTGAAGTGAATATGAAGTATACATGACACTTCGCAATGAATATTATTTCTTATCATGAAACATAGAAATGAGATGCAACATCTCGTTTTAAGATGCATTAGAACTCAATTGCTTCGATACGTAAACATCTGCCAATGCTATTTCCTAGCAAGGAAGTGTCGTATTTACACTCATTTGAAGAGTATGCGTGAAATACATTACACTTCGCAATGAATATTATATCTTATCATGAAGCATAGAAATGAGGAGCGATATCGCGTTTTAAGAAGCATTAGAACTCTATTGCTTAGATACGTAGACATATGCAAGCGCTATTTCCTAGCAAGGAAGTGTCGCATTTACATTCATTTGAAGTGAATAAGAGGTATACATGACACTTCGCAATGAATAATATATCTTATCATGAAGCATAGATATGAGATGCGATATCTCGTTTTAAGAAGCATTCGAACCCTATTACTTCGATACGTAGACATATGCAAACGCTATTTCCTAGCGAGGAAGTGTCGCGTTTACATTCATTGTAAGTGTATGCGTTGTATACATAACACTTCGCAACGAATATTACAACTTATCATGAAACTTAGAAATGAGATGCGATATCTCGTTTTAAGAAGCACTAGAACTCTATTGCTTCGATACGTAGACATCTGCAAACGTTATATCCAAGCAAGGAAGTGTCGCATTTACATTCTTTTGAAGTGAATTCGAGGAATACATGACACTTCGCAGTGAATATTATATCTTATCAAGAAACATAGAAATGTGATGCGACATCCCGTTTTAAGAAGCATTAGAACTCCATTGCTTCGATACGTAGACATCTGGAAACGCTATTTCCTAGCAAGGAAGTGTCGCATTTAGATTCTTTTGAGATGAATACGAGGTATACATAACACACCACAATGAATATTATATCTTATCATGAACCATAGAAATGAGATGCGATATCGCGATTTAGCAAGCATTAGAACAATATGGCTTCGATGCGGAGACATCTGCAAACGCTATTTCCTACATGGAAGTGCCGCATTTATATTGTTTTGAAGTGAATACGAGGTATACATAACACTGCACAATGAATATTATATCTTATCATGAAACATAGAAAAGAGATGCGATATGGCGATTTAAGAAGCATTAGAACTCTATTGCTTCGATACGTAGACATCTGCCAACGCTATTTCCTAGCAAGGAAGTGTCGCATTTACATTCTTTTGAGATGAATACGAGGTATACATAACACACCACAATGAATATTATATCTTATCACGAAACATAGAAATGAGATGCGATATCGCGTTTTAAGAAGCATTAGATCTCTATTACATCGAAGCGTAGACATCTGGAAACGTAATTTCCTAGAAAGGAAATGTCGCATTTACACCCATTTGAAGTGTAGACAAGGAATACATAACACATCGCAATGAAAATTAAATCTTATCATGAAACATAGAGATGAGATGCGAACACGCGTTTTAAGAAGCATTAGAACTCTATTGCTACAACACGTAGACATCTGCAAACTCTATTTAATAGCAACGAGGTGTCGCATTTACGTTCATTAGATGTGTATATGAGGTGGAAGTGACTCTACGCAATGAATATTGTATCTTATCATGAAGCATAGAAATGACATGCGATATCGCGATTTAAGAAGCATTAGAACTCTATTTCTTCGATACGTAGACATCTGCAAACGCTATTTATTAGCAATGAAGTGTCGCATTTACATCCATTTGAAGTGTTTGCGAGGTATAAGTGACACTTCGCAATGAATATTATATCTTATCATGAAACAAAGAAATGAGGTGCGATATCGCGATTTAAGGAAGCATTAGAACTCTATTGCTTCGATACGTAGACATCTGCAAACGCTATTTCCTAGCAAGGAAGTGTCGCATTTACATTCTTTTGAAGAGATTACGAAGAATACATGACACTTCACAATGAATATTATATGTTATCATGAAACATAAAAATGAGATGCTATATCGCGTTTTAAGAAGCACTAGAACACTATTGTTTCAATACGTAGACATGTGGAAACACTATTTCCTAGAAAAGAAGTGTCGCATTTACATTCTTTTGAAGTGAATACGAGGTATTCATGACACCTCGCAATGAATATTATATCTTATCGTGAAACATACAAATGAGATGCGACATCTCGTTTTAAGAAGCATTAGAACCCTATTGCTTCGATACGTAGACATCTGGAAACGCTACTTCCTAGCAAGGAAGTGTCGCATTCACATTCTCTTGAAGTGAATACGAAGTATACATGATACTTCGCAATGAATATTATATCTTATTATGAAACATGGAAATGTGATGCGATATCTTGTTTTAAGAAGCATTAGAAAACAATTGCTATGACACGGAGACATCTGCAAACGCTATTTCCTAGCAAGAAAGTGTCGCATTTACATTCTTTTGACATGAATACGAGGTATGCGTAACACTCCACAATGAATATTATACCTTATCACGAAACATAGAAATGAGATGCGATATCGCGATTTAAGAAGCATTAGAACTGTATTGCTTCGATACGTAGATATCGGCAAACGCTATTTCCTAGCAAGGAAGTGTTGCGTTTACATTCATTTGAAGTTTATGCCAGGTATACATGACACTTCCTAATGAATGTTATATCTTATAATGAAACATAGAAATGAGATGCGATATGGCGATTTAAGAAGAACTAGAACTCTATTGCTACGATACGTAGATACCTGCGGTCGCTATTTCCTACAAGGAAGTGTCGCATTTACATTCCTTTGAAGTGAATAAGAGGTATACATGACACTTCGCAATGAATATTATATCTTATCATGAAACATAGAAATGAGATGCGATATCTCGTTTTAAGGAGCATTCGAACCCTATTACTTCGATACGTAGACATATGCAAACGCTATTTCCTAGCGAGGAAGTGTCGCATTTACATTCATTGTAAGTGTATGCGTTGTATACATAACACTTCGCAACGAATATTACAACTTATCATGAAACTTAGAAATGAGATGCGATATCTCGTTTTAAGAAGCACTAGAACTCTATTGCTTCGATACGTAGACATCTGCAAACGTTATATCCAAGCAAGGAAGTGTCGCATTTACATTCTTTTGAAGTGAATTCGAGGAATACATGACACTTCGCAGTGAATATTATATCTTATCAAGAAACATAGAAATGTGATGCGACATCCCGTTTTAAGAAGCATTAGAACTCCATTGCTTCGATACGTAGACATCTGGAAACGCTATTTCCTAGCAAGGAAGTGTCGCATTTACATTCTTTTGAGATGAATACGAGGTATACATAACACACCACAATGAATATTATATCTTATCATGAACCATAGAAATGAGATGCGATATCGCGATTTAGCATGCATTAGAACAATATGGCTTCGATGCGGAGACATCTGCAAACGCTATTTCCTGCATGGAAGTGCCGCATTTATATTGTTTTGAAGTGAATACGTGGTATACATAACACTGCACAATGAATATTATATCTTATCATGAAACTTGGACAAGAGATGCGATATGGCGATTCAAGAAGCATTAGAACCCTATTGCTACGATACGTAGATATCTGCAGACGCTATTTCCTAGCAAGAAAGTGTCTCATTTATATTCATTTGAAGTGTAGACGAGATTTACATAACACTGCACAATGAATATTTTATCTTATCATGAAACGTAGAAGTGAGATGCGATGTCGCGATTTAGCAAGCATTAGAACAATATGGCTTCGATGCAGAGACATCTGCAAACGCTATTTCCTACATGGAAGTGCCGCATTTATATTGTTTTGAAGTGAATACGAGGTATACATAACATTGCACAATGAATATTATATGTTGTCATGAAACATAGAAATGAGAAGCGATATCTCGTTTTAAGAAGCATTATGACATGCTTGCTACGATACGTAGACATCTGCAATCGCTATTTCCTAGCAAGGAAGTGTCGCATTTACATTCATTTGAAGTGAAGACGAGGAACACATGACTCTTCGCAATGCATATTATATCTTATCATGAAACATAGAAATGAGATGCGATATCGCGTTTTGAGAAGCATTAGAACACTATTGCCACAATACGTAGACATCTGCAAACACTATTTCGTAGCAAGGAAGTGTCGCATTTACATTCATTTGAAGTGTATGCGATGTATACTTGACACTTCGCAATAAATATTATATCTTATCATGAAACATAGAAATGTAATGCGATATCGCGTTTTGAGATGCAACAGAGACCTAATGCTACGATACGCAGAAATCTGCAATCGCTATTTCCTAGCAAGGAAGTGTCGCATTTATATTCTTTTGAAGTGAATGCGAGGTATACATAACATTGCACAATGAATATTATATGTTGTCATGAAACATAGAAATGAGAAGCGATATCTCGTTTTAAGAAGCATTATAACACGCTTGCTACGATACGTAGACATCTGCAATCGCTATTTCCTAGCAAGGAAGTGTCGCATTTACATTCATTTGAAGTGAATACGAGGAATACGTGAAAACTTCGCAATGAATATTATATCTTATCATGAAACATAGAAATGTGATGTTATATCGCGGTTTAAGAAGCTTTAGAACTCTATTGCTACGATACGTAGACATCTACAAACGCTATTTCACAGCAAGGACGTTCATTTACATTCTTTTGAAGTGAATGCGAGGTATACATAGCATTGCACATTGAATATTATATGTTATCATCAAACATCGAAATGAGATGCGATATCACGATATAAGATGCATTAGAAATTTATTGCTTCGATACCTAGACATCTGCAAACGCTATTTCCTAGCAAGGAAGTGTCGCATTTACATTCATTTGAAGAGAATACGAGGAATACATGAATCTTCGCAATGAATATTATATCTTATCATGAAGCATAGAAATGAGATGCGATATCCCGTTTCAAGAAGCATTAGAACTCTATTGCTTCGATACGTAGACGTCTGCAAACGCTATTTCCTAGCAAGGAAGTGGCGCATTTACATTCATTTGTAGTGTATGCGATGTATACGTGACACTTCGCAATAAATATTATTTCTCATCATGAAACATAGAAATGATATGCGATATTGCGTTTTGAGATGCAATAGAAATCTAATGCTACGATACGCAGAAATCTGCAAACGCTATTTCCTAGCAAGGAAGTGTCGCATTTACATTCATTTGAAGTGTATGCGAGGTATACATAAGACTTCGCAATGAATATTATATGTTGTCATGAAACATAGAAATGAGATGCGATATCGCGTTTTGAGATGCAATAGAAATCTAATGCTACGATACGCAGAAATCTGCAAACGCTATTTCCTAGCAAGGAAGTGTCGCATTTACATTCTTCTGAAGTGAATGCGAGGTATACATAACATTGCACAATGAATATTATATATCATCATGAAACATAGAAATGAGATGCGATATCGCGATATAAGATGCATAAGAACTTTATTGCTTCGATACGTAGACATCTGCAAACTCTATTTCCTAGCAAGGAATTGTCGCATTTACATTCATTTGAAGTGAATACGAGGAATACATGAAACTTCGCAATGAATATTATATCTTATCATGAAACATTGAAATGGGATGACATATCCCGTTTCAAGAAGCATTAGAACTCTATTACTTCGATACGTTGACATTTGCAATCGCTATTTCCTAGCAAGGAAGTGTCGCATTTACATTCATTTGAAGTGTATGCGAGGTATACATGACACTTCGCAATTAACATTATATCTTATCATGAAGCATAGAAATGAAATGCGATATCCCGTTTCAAGAAGCATTAGAACTCTACTGCTTCGATACGTAGACATCTGCAAACGCTATTTCCTAGCAAGGAAGTGTCGCATTTACATTCATTTGAAGTGAATACGAGGAATACATGAAACTTCGCAATGAATATTATATCTTATCAAGCAATATAGAAATGAGATGCTATATCGCGTTTTTAGAAGCATTAAAACTCAACTGATAGGATACGTAGACATCTGCAAACGCTATTTCCTAGCAAGGATGTGTCGCATTTACATTCTTTTGAAGTGAATATGGGGTATACATAACACTGCACGATGAATGTTATATCTTACCATGAAACATGGAAATGAGATGCGATATCTCGTTTTAAGAAGCATTAGAACTCTATTGGTGCGATACGTAGACATCTGCAAACGCAATTTCAAAGCAAGGAAGTGTCGTATTTACATTCTTTTGAGGTGAATACGAGGTATACATGACACTGCACAAGGTATACTATATCTTATCACGAAACATAGAAATGAGAAGCGATATCCCGTTTCAAGAAGCATTAGGACTCTATTGCTTCGATACGTAGACATCTGCAATCGCTATTTCCTAGCAAGGAAGAGTCGCATTTATATTCTTTTGAAGTGAATGCGAGGTATACATAACATTGCACATTGAATATAATATGTTGTCATGAAACATAGAAATGAGAAGCGATATCTCGTTTTAAGAAGCATTATAACACGCTTGCTACGATACGTAGACATCTGCAAACTCTATTTCCTAGCAAGGAAGTGTCGCATTTACATTCATTTGAAGTGAATACGAGGAATACATGAAACTTCGCAATGAATATTTAACCTTATCATGAAGCATAGAAATGAGATGCGATATCCCGTTTCAAGAAGCATTAGAACTCTGTTGCTTCGATACGTAGACATCTGCTACCGCTATTTCCTAGCAAGGAAGTGTCGCAATTACATTCATTTGAAATGAATACGAGGAATACATGAAACTTCGCAATGAATATTATATCTTATCATGAAACACAGCAATGAGATTCGATATCCCGCTTCAAGAAGCATTAGAACTCTATTGCTTCGATACGTAGACATCTGCAATCGCTATTTCCTAGGAAGGAAGTGTCGCATTTATATTCTTTTGAAGTGAATGCGAGGTATACATAACATTGCACATGAATATTATATGTTGTCATGAAACATAGAAATGAGAAGCGATATCTCGTTTTAAGAAGCATTATAACACGCTTGCTACGATACGTAGACATCTGCAAACTCTATTTCCTAGCAAGGAAGTGTCGCATTTACATTCATTTGAATTGTATGCGAGGTATACATAATACTTCGCAATGAATATTATATGTTCTCATGAAACATAGAAATGAGATGCGATATCTGGTTTTAAGTAGCATTATAACACGCTTGTTACGATACGTAGACAACTGCAAACGCTATTTCCTAGGAAGGAAGTGCCGCATTTACATTCATTTGAAGTGAATACGAGGAATACGTGAAAACTTCGCAATGAATATTATATCTTATCATGAAACATAGAAATGTGATGTTATATCGCGGTTTAAGAAGATTTAGAACTCTATTGCTACGATACGTAGACATCTACAAACGCTATTTCACAGCAAGGACGTTCATTTACATTCTTTTGAAGTGAATGCGAGGTATACATAACACTGCACATTGAATATTATATGTTATCATCAAACATCGAAATGAGATGCGATATCACGATATAAGATGCATTAGAAATTTATTGCTTCGATACCTAGACATCTGCAAACGCTATTTCCTAGCAAGGAAGTGTCGCATTTACATCCATTTGAAGAGAATACGAGGAATACATGAATCTTCGCAATGAATATTATATCTTATCATGAAGCATGGAAATGAGATGCGATATCCCGTTTCAAGAGGCATTAGAACTCTATTGCTTCGATACGTAGACGTCTGCAAACGCTATTTCCTAGCAAGGAAGTGTCGCATTTACATTCATTTGTAGTGTATGCGATGTATACGTGACACTTCGCAATAAATATTATTTTTCATCATGAAACATAGAAATGATATGCGATATTGCGTTTTGAGATGCAATAGAAATTTAATGCTACGATACGCAGAAATCTGCAACGCTATTTCCTAGCAAGGAAGTGTCGCATTTACATTCTTTTGAAGTGAATGCGAGGTATAAATAACATTGCACAATGAATATTATATATTATCATGAAACACGGAAATGAAATGCGATATCGCGATGTAAGATGCATTAGAACTTTTTTGCTTCGATACGTATATATCTGCAAACTCTATTTCCTAGCAAGGAAGTGTCGCATTTACATTCATTTGAAGTGTATGCGAGGTATACATAACACTTCGCAATGAATATTATATGTTGTCATGAAACATAGAAATGAGATGCGATATCGCGTTTTGAGATGCAATAGAAATCTAATGCTACGATACGCAGAAATCTGCAAACGCTATTTCCTAGCAAGGAAGTGTCGCATTTACATTCTTCTGAAGTGAATGCGAGGTATACATAACATTGCACAATGAATATTATATATCATCATGAAACATAGAAATGAGATGCGATATCGCGATATAAGATGCATCAGAACTTTATTGCTTCGATACGTAGACATCTGCAAACTCTATTTCCTAGCAAGGAATTGTCGCATTTACATTCATTTGAAGTGAATACGAGGAATACATGAAACTTCGCAATGAATATTATATCTTATCATGAAACATTGAAATGGGATGACATATCCCGTTTCAAGAAGCATTAGAACTCTATTACTTCGATACGTTGACATTTGCAATCGCTATTTCCTAGCAAGGAAGTGTCGCATTTACATTCATTTGAAGTGTATGCGAGGTATACATGACACTTCGCAATTAACATTATATCTTATCATGAAGCATAGAAATGAAATGCGATATCCCGTTTCAAGAAGCATTAGAACTCTACTGCTTCGATACGTAGACATCTGCAAACGCTATTTCCTAGCAAGGAAGTGTCGCATTTACATTCATTTGAAGTGAATACGAGGAATACATGAAACTTCGCAATGAATATTATATCTTATCAAGCAATATAGAAATGAGATGCTATATCGCGTTTTTAGAAGCATTAAAACTCAACTGATAGGATACGTAGACATCTGCAAACGCTATTTCCTAGCAAGGATGTGTCGCATTTACATACTTTTGAAGTGAATATGGGGTATACATAACACTGCACAATGAATGTTATATCTTACCATGAAACATGGAAATGAGATGCGATATCTCGTTTTAAGAAGCATTAGAACTCTATTGGTGCGATACGTAGACATCTGCAAACGCAATTTCAAAGCAAGGAAGTGTCGTATTTACATTCTTTTGAGGTGAATACGAGGTATACATGACACTGCACAAGGTATACTATATCTTATCACGAAACATAGAAATGAGAAGCGATATCCCGTTTCAAGAAGCATTAGGACTCTATTGCTTCGATACGTAGACATCTGCAATCGCTATTTCCTAGCAAGGAAGAGTCGCATTTATATTCTTTTGAAGTGAATGCGAGGTATACATAACATTGCACATTGAATATAATATGTTGTCATGAAACATAGAAATGAGAAGCGATATCTCGTTTTAAGAAGCATTATAACACGCTTGCTACGATACGTAAACATCTGCAAACTCTATTTCCTAGCAAGGAAGTGTCGCATTTACATTCATTTGAAGTGAATACGAGGAATACATGAAACTTCGCAATGAATATTTAACCTTATCATGAAGCATAGAAATGAGATGCGATATCCCGTTTCAAGAAGCATTAGAACTCTGTTGCTTCGATACGTAGACATCTGCTACCGCTATTTCCTAGCAAGGAAGTGTGGCAATTACATTCATTTGAAATGAATACGAGGAATACATGAAACTTCGCAATGAATATTATATCTTATCATGAAACACAGCAATGAGATTCGATATCCCGCTTCAAGAAGCATTAGAACTCTATTGCTTCGATACGTAGACATATGCAATCGCTATTTCCTAGGAAGGAAGTGTCGCATTTATATTCTTTTGAAGTGAATGCGAGGTATACATAACATTGCACATGAATATTATATGTTGTCATGAAACATAGAAATGAGAAGCGATATCTCGTTTTAAGAAGCATTATAACACGCTTGCTACGATACGTAGACATCTGCAAACTCTATTTCCTAGCAAGGAAGTGTCGCATTTACATTCATTTGAAGTGTATGCGAGGTATACATAATACTTCGCAATGAATATTATATGTTCTCATGAAACATAGAAATGAGATGCGATATCTGGTTTTAAGTAGCATTATAACACGCTTGTTACGATACGTAGACAACTGCAAACGCTATTTCCTAGGAAGGAAGTGCCGCATTTACATTCATTTGAAGTGAATACGAGGAATACGTGAAAACTTCGCAATGAATATTATATCTTATCATGAAACATAGAAATGTGATGTTATATCGCGGTTTAAGAAGATTTAGAACTCTATTGCTACGATACGTAGACATCTACAAACGCTATTTCACAGCAAGGACGTTCATTTACATTCTTTTGAAGTGAATGCGAGGTATACATAACACTGCACATTGAATATTATATGTTATCATCAAACATCGAAATGAGATGCGATATCACGATATAAGATGCATTAGAAATTTATTGCTTCGATACCTAGACATCTGCAAACGCTATTTCCTAGCAAGGAAGTGTCGCATTTACATCCATTTGAAGAGAATACGAGGAATACATGAATCTTCGCAATGAATATTATATCTTATCATGAAGCATGGAAATGAGATGCGATATCCCGTTTCAAGAGGCATTAGAACTCTATTGCTTCGATACGTAGACGTCTGCAAACGCTATTTCCTAGCAAGGAAGTGTCGCATTTACATTCATTTGTAGTGTATGCGATGTATACGTGACACTTCGCAATAAATATTATTTTTCATCATGAAACATAGAAATGATATGCGATATTGCGTTTTGAGATGCAATAGAAATTTAATGCTACGATACGCAGAAATCTGCAAACGCTATTTCCTAACAAGGAAGTGTCGCATTTACATTCTTTTGAAGTGAATGCGAGGTATAAATAACATTGCACAATGAATATTATATATTATCATGAAACATGGAAATGAAATGCGATATCGCGATGTAAGATGCATTAGAACTTTTTTGCTTCGATACGTATATATCTGCAAACTCTATTTCCTAGCAAGGAAGTGTCGCATTTACATTCATTTGAAGTGTATGCGAGGTATACATAACACTTCGCAATGAATATTATATGTTGTCATGAAACATAGAAATGAGATGCGATATCGCGTTTTGAGATGCAATAGAAATCTAATGCTACGATACGCAGAAATCTGCAAACGCTATTTCCTAGCAAGGAAGTGTCGCATTTACATTCTTCTGAAGTGAATGCGAGGTATACATAACATTGCACAATGAATATTATATATCATCATGAAACATAGAAATGAGATGCGATATCGCGATATAAGATGCATCAGAACTTTATTGCTTCGATACGTAGACATCTGCAAACTCTATTTCCTAGCAAGGAATTGTCGCATTTACATTCATTTGAAGTGAATACGAGGAATACATGAAACTTCGCAATGAATATTATATCTTATCATGAAACATTGAAATGGGATGACATATCCCGTTTCAAGAAGCATTAGAACTCTATTACTTCGATACGTTGACATTTGCAATCGCTATTTCCTAGCAAGGAAGTGTCGCATTTACATTCATTTGAAGTGTATGCGAGGTATACATGACACTTCGCAATTAACATTATATCTTATCATGAAGCATAGAAATGAAATGCGATATCCCGTTTCAAGAAGCATTAGAACTCTACTGCTTCGATACGTAGACATCTGCAAACGCTATTTCCTAGCAAGGAAGTGTCGCATTTACATTCATTTGAAGTGAATACGAGGAATACATGAAACTTCGCAATGAATATTATATCTTATCATGAAACACAGCAATGAGATTCGATATCCCGCTTCAAGAAGCATTAGAACTCTATTGCTTCGATACGTAGACATATGCAATCGCTATTTCCTAGGAAGGAAGTGTCGCATTTATATTCTTTTGAAGTGAATGCGAGGTATACATAACATTGCACATGAATATTATATGTTGTCATGAAACATAGAAATGAGAAGCGATATCTCGTTTTAAGAAGCATTATAACACGCTTGCTACGATACGTAGACATCTGCAAACTCTATTTCCTAGCAAGGAAGTGTCGCATTTACATTCATTTGAAGTGTATGCGAGGTATACATAATACTTCGCAATGAATATTATATGTTCTCATGAAACATAGAAATGAGATGCGATATCTGGTTTTAAGTAGCATTATAACACGCTTGTTACGATACGTAGACAACTGCAAACGCTATTTCCTAGGAAGGAAGTGCCGCATTTACATTCATTTGAAGTGAATACGAGGAATACGTGAAAACTTCGCAATGAATATTATATCTTATCATGAAACATAGAAATGTGATGTTATATCGCGGTTTAAGAAGATTTAGAACTCTATTGCTACGATACGTAGACATCTACAAACGCTATTTCACAGCAAGGACGTTCATTTACATTCTTTTGAAGTGAATGCGAGGTATACATAACACTGCACATTGAATATTATATGTTATCATCAAACATCGAAATGAGATGCGATATCACGATATAAGATGCATTAGAAATTTATTGCTTCGATACCTAGACATCTGCAAACGCTATTTCCTAGCAAGGAAGTGTCGCATTTACATCCATTTGAAGAGAATACGAGGAATACATGAATCTTCGCAATGAATATTATATCTTATCATGAAGCATGGAAATGAGATGCGATATCCCGTTTCAAGAGGCATTAGAACTCTATTGCTTCGATACGTAGACGTCTGCAAACGCTATTTCCTAGCAAGGAAGTGTCGCATTTACATTCATTTGTAGTGTATGCGATGTATACGTGACACTTCGCAATAAATATTATTTTTCATCATGAAACATAGAAATGATATGCGATATTGCGTTTTGAGATGCAATAGAAATTTAATGCTACGATACGCAGAAATCTGCAAACGCTATTTCCTAACAAGGAAGTGTCGCATTTACATTCTTTTGAAGTGAATGCGAGGTATAAATAACATTGCACAATGAATATTATATATTATCATGAAACATGGAAATGAAATGCGATATCGCGATGTAAGATGCATTAGAACTTTTTTGCTTCGATACGTATATATCTGCAAACTCTATTTCCTAGCAAGGAAGTGTCGCATTTACATTCATTTGAAGTGTATGCGAGGTATACATAACACTTCGCAATGAATATTATATGTTGTCATGAAACATAGAAATGAGATGCGATATCGCGTTTTGAGATGCAATAGAAATCTAATGCTACGATACGCAGAAATCTGCAAACGCTATTTCCTAGCAAGGAAGTGTCGCATTTACATTCTTCTGAAGTGAATGCGAGGTATACATAACATTGCACAATGAATATTATATATCATCATGAAACATAGAAATGAGATGCGATATCGCGATATAAGATGCATCAGAACTTTATTGCTTCGATACGTAGACATCTGCAAACTCTATTTCCTAGCAAGGAATTGTCGCATTTACATTCATTTGAAGTGAATACGAGGAATACATGAAACTTCGCAATGAATATTATATCTTATCATGAAACATTGAAATGGGATGACATATCCCGTTTCAAGAAGCATTAGAACTCTATTACTTCGATACGTTGACATTTGCAATCGCTATTTCCTAGCAAGGAAGTGTCGCATTTACATTCATTTGAAGTGTATGCGAGGTATACATGACACTTCGCAATTAACATTATATCTTATCATGAAGCATAGAAATGAAATGCGATATCCCGTTTCAAGAAGCATTAGAACTCTACTGCTTCGATACGTAGACATCTGCAAACGCTATTTCCTAGCAAGGAAGTGTCGCATTTACATTCATTTGAAGTGAATACGAGGAATACATGAAACTTCGCAATGAATATTATATCTTATCAAGCAATATAGAAATGAGATGCTATATCGCGTTTTTAGAAGCATTAAAACTCAACTGATAGGATACGTAGACATCTGCAAACGCTATTTCCTAGCAAGGATGTGTCGCATTTACATTCTTTTGAAGTGAATATGGGGTATACATAACACTGCACAATGAATGTTATATCTTACCATGCAACATGGAAATGAGATGCGATATCTCGTTTTAAGAAGCATTAGAACTCTATTGGTGCGATACGTAGACATCTGCAAACGCAATTTCAAAGCAAGGAAGTGTCGTATTTACATTCTTTTGAGGTGAATACGAGGTATACATGACACTGCACAAGGTATACTATATCTTATCACGAAACATAGAAATGAGAAGCGATATCCCGTTTCAAGAAGCATTAGGACTCTATTGCTTCGATACGCAGACATCTGCAATCGCTATTTCCTAGCAAGGAAGAGTCGCATTTATATTCTTTTGAAGTGAATGCGAGGTATACATAACATTGCACATTGAATATAATATGTTGTCATGAAACATAGAAATGAGAAGCGATATCTCGTTTTAAGAAGCATTATAACACGCTTGCTACGATACGTAAACATCTGCAAACTCTATTTCCTAGCAAGGAAGTGTCGCATTTACATTCATTTGAAGTGAATACGAGGAATACATGAAACTTCGCAATGAATATTTAACCTTATCATGAAGCATAGAAATGAGATGCGATATCCCGTTTCAAGAAGCATTAGAACTCTGTTGCTTCGATACGTAGACATCTGCTACCGCTATTTCCTAGCAAGGAAGTGTCGCAATTACATTCATTTGAAATGAATACGAGGAATACATGAAACTTCGCAATGAATATTATATCTTATCATGAAACACAGCAATGAGATTCGATATCCCGCTTCAAGAAGCATTAGAACTCTATTGCTTCGATACGTAGACATCTGCAATCGCTATTTCCTAGGAAGGAAGTGTCGCATTTATATTCTTTTGAAGTGAATGCGAGGTATACATAACATTGCACATGAATATTATATGTTGTCATGAAACATAGAAATGAGAAGCGATATCTCGTTTTAAGAAGCATTATAACACGCTTGCTACGATACGTAGACATCTGCAAACTCTATTTCCTAGCAAGGAAGTGTCGCATTTACATTCATTTGAAGTGTATGCGAGGTATACATAATACTTCGCAATGAATATTATATGTTCTCATGACACATAGAAATGAGATGCGATATCTGGTTTTAAGTAGCATTATAACACGCTTGTTACGATACGTAGACAACTGCAAACGCTATTTCCTAGGAAGGAAGTGCCGCATTTACATTCATTTGAAGTGAATACGAGGAATACGTGAAAACTTCGCAATGAATATTATATCTTATCATGAAACATAGAAATGTGATGTTATATCGCGGTTTAAGAAGATTTAGAACTCTATTGCTACGATACGTAGACATCTACAAACGCTATTTCACAGCAAGGACGTTCATTTACATTCTTTTGAAGTGAATGCGAGGTATACATAACACTGCACATTGAATATTATATGTTATCATCAAACATCGAAATGAGATGCGATATCACGATATAAGATGCATTAGAAATTTATTGCTTCGATACCTAGACATCTGCAAACGCTATTTCCTAGCAAGGAAGTGTCGCATTTACATCCATTTGAAGAGAATACGAGGAATACATGAATCTTCGCAATGAATATTATATCTTATCATGAAGCATGGAAATGAGATGCGATATCCCGTTTCAAGAGGCATTAGAACTCTATTGCTTCGATACGTAGACGTCTGCAAACGTTATTTCCTAGCAAGGAAGTGTCGCATTTACATTCATTTGTAGTGTATGCGATGTATACGTGACACTTCGCAATAAATATTATTTTTCATCATGAAACATAGAAATGATATGCGATATTGCGTTTTGAGATGCAATAGAAATTTAATGCTACGATACGCAGAAATCTGCAAACGCTATTTCCTAGCAAGGAAGTGTCGCATTTACATTCTTTTGAAGTGAATGCGAGGTATAAATAACATTGCACAATGAATATTATATATTATCATGAAACATGGAAATGAAATGCGATATCGCGATGTAAGATGCATTAGAACTTTTTTGCTTCGATACGTATATATCTGCAAACTCTATTTCCTAGCAAGGAAGTGTCGCATTTACATTCATTTGAAGTGTATGCGAGGTATACATAACACTTCGCAATGAATATTATATGTTGTCATGAAACATAGAAATGAGATGCGATATCGCGTTTTGAGATGCAATAGAAATCTAATGCTACGATACGCAGAAATCTGCAAACGCTATTTCCTAGCAAGGAAGTGTCGCATTTACATTCTTCTGAAGTGAATGCGAGGTATACATAACATTGCACAATGAATATTATATATCATCATGAAACATAGAAATGAGATGCGATATCGCGATATAAGATGCATCAGAACTTTATTGCTTCGATACGTAGACATGTGCAAACTCTATTTCCTAGCAAGGAATTGTCGCATTTACATTCATTTGAATTGAATACGAGGAATACATGAAACTTCGCAATGAATATTATATCTTATCATGAAACACAGTAATGAGATTCGATATCCCGTTTCAAGAAGCAATAGAACTCTATTGATACGATACGTAGACATCTGCAAACGTTATTTCTTAGCAAGGAAGTGTCGCATTTACATTCATTTGGAGTGTATGCGATGTATACGTGACACTTCGCAATAAATATTATATCTTATCATGAAACATAGAAATGTAATGCGATATCTCGATTTAAGAATCATTATGATACGATTGCTACGATACGTAGACATCTGCAAACGCTATTTCCTAGCAGGGAAGAGTAACATTTACATTCCTCTGAAGTGCATACAACGTATACATGAAACTTCGCAATGAATATTATACCTTATCATGAAGCATAGAAATGAGATGCGATATCCCGTTTCAAGA
The DNA here is from genome assembly GCF_050948175.1 of Xylocopa sonorina. Taxonomy (NCBI): domain Eukaryota; kingdom Metazoa; phylum Arthropoda; class Insecta; order Hymenoptera; family Apidae; genus Xylocopa; species Xylocopa sonorina. The sequence goes on along the minus strand of NW_027490137.1, from coordinate 76,648 downwards.
AGCATTAGAATTCTATTGCTTCGATACGTAGACATCTGCTAACGCTATTTCCTAGCAAGGAAGTGTCGCAATTACATTCATTTGAAATGAATACGAGGAATACATGAAACTTCGCAATGAATATTATATCTTATCATGAAACATAGAAATGAGATTCGATATCTCGTTTTAAGAAGTATTAGAACTCTTTTGCTTCGATACGTAGACATCTGCGAACGCTATTTCCTAGCAAGGAAGTGTCGCATTTACATTCATTTGAAGTGTATGCGATGTATACGTGACACTTCCCAATAAATATTATATCTTATCATGAAACATAGAAATGTAATGCGATATCGCGTTTTGAGATGCAACAGAAATCTAATGCTACGATACGCAGAAATATGCAAACGCTATTTCCTAGCAAGGAAGTGTCGCATTTACATTCTTTTGAGGTGAATACGAGGTATACATAACACTCCACAATGAATATTATATCTTATCGTGAAACATAGATATGAGATTCGATCTTGCGATATAAGAAGCATTAGAACTCTATTGCTACGATACGTAGACATCTGCAAACGCTATTTCCTAGCAAGGAAGTGTCGCATTTACATCCATTTGAAGTCTATGCGAGGTATACATAACACTTCCCAATGAATATTATATGTTGTCATGAATCATAGAAATGAGAAGCGATATCTCGTTTTAAGAAGCAATATAACACGCTTGCTACGATACGTAGACATCTGCAAACTCTATTTCCTATCAAGGAAGTGTCGCATTTACATTCATTTGAAGTGAATACGAGGAATACATGAAACTTCGCAATGAATATTATATCTTATCATGAAGCATAGAAATGAGATGCGATATCCCGTTTCAAGAAGCATTAGAACTGTATTGCTTCGATACGTAGACATCTGCTAACGCTATTTCCAAGCAAGGAAGTGTCGCAATTACGTTCACTTGAGATGAATACGCGGAATACATGAAATTTCGCAATGAATATTATATCTTATCATGAAACACAGTAATGAGATTCGATATCCCGTTTCAAGAAGCATTAGAACTCTATTGCTTCGACACGTAGACATCTGCAATCGCTATTTCCTAGCAAGGAAGTGTCGCATTTACATTCTTTTGAAGTGAATGCGAGGTATACATGACACCTCGCAATTAATATTATATCTTATCATGAAACATAGAAATGAGATGCGATATCCCGTTGCAAGAAGCATTAGAACTCTAATGCTTCGATACGTAGATATCTGCAATCGCTACTTCCTAGCGAGGAACAGTCGCATTTACATTCATTTGAAGTGTATGCGAGGTATACATAATACTTCGCAATGAATATTATATCTTATCGTGAAACATAGATATAAGATGCGATCTCGCGATATAAGAAGCATTAGAACTCTATTGCTACGATACGTAGACATCTGCAAACGTTATTTCCTAGCAAGGAAGTGTCACATTTACATTCATTTGAAGTGTATGCGAGGTATACATAATACTTCGCAATGAATATTATATGTTCTCATGAAACATAGAAATGAGATACGATATCTCGTTTTAAGTAGCATTATAACACGCTTGCTACGATACGTAGACATCTGCAAACGCTATTTCCTAGGAAGGAAGTGCCGCATTTACATTCATTTGAAGTGAATACGAGGAATACGTGAAAACTTCGCAATGAATATTATATCTTATCATGAATCATAGAAATGAGATGCGATATCGCGTTTTACGAAACATTAGAACTCTATTGCTACGACACGTAGGCTTCTGCAAACGCTACTTCCTAGCCAGGAAGTGTCGCATTTACATTCTTTTGAAGTGAATACGAGGTATACATGAAACTTCGCTATGAATATTATCTCTTATCATGAAACATAGAAGTGAGATGCGATATCCCGTTTCAAGAAGCATTAGAATTCTATTGCTTCGATACGTAGACATCTGCTAACGCTATTTCCTAGCAAGGAAGTGTCGCAATTACATTCATTTGAAATGAATACGAGGAATACATGAAACTTCGCAATGAATATTATATCTTATCATGAAACATAGAAATGAGATTCGATATCTCGTTTTAAGAAGTATTAGAACTCTTTTGCTTCGATACGTAGACATCTGCGAACGCTATTTCCTAGCAAGGAAGTGTCGCATTTACATTCATTTGAAGTGTATGCGATGTATACGTGACACTTCCCAATAAATATTATATCTTATCATGAAACATAGAAATGTAATGCGATATCGCGTTTTGAGATGCAACAGAAATCTAATGCTACGATACGCAGAAATATGCAAACGCTATTTCCTAGCAAGGAAGTGTCGCATTTACATTCTTTTGAGGTGAATACGAGGTATACATAACACTCCACAATGAATATTATATCTTATCGTGAAACATAGATATGAGATTCGATCTTGCGATATAAGAAGCATTAGAACTCTATTGCTACGATACGTAGACATCTGCAAACGCTATTTCCTAGCAAGGAAGTGTCGCATTTACATTCATTTGAAGTCTATGCGAGGTATACATAACACTTCCCAATGAATATTATATGTTGTCATGAATCATAGAAATGAGAAGCGATAACTCGTTTTAAGAAGCAATATAACACGCTTGCTACGATACGTAGACATCTGCAAACTCTATTTCCTATCAAGGAAGTGTCGCATTTACATTCATTTGAAGTGAATACGAGGAATACATGAAACTTCGCAATGAATATTATATCTTATCATGAAGCATAGAAATGAGATGCGATATCCCGTTTCAAGAAGCATTAGAACTGTATTGCTTCGATACGTAGACATCTGCTAACGCTATTTCCAAGCAAGGAAGTGTCGCAATTACGTTCACTTGAGATGAATACGCGGAATACATGAAATTTCGCAATGAATATTATATCTTATCATGAAACACAGTAATGAGATTCGATATCCCGTTTCAAGAAGCATTAGAACTCTATTGCTTCGACACGTAGACATCTGCAATCGCTATTTCCTAGCAAGGAAGTGTCGCATTTACATTCTTTTGAAGTGAATGCGAGGTATACATGACACCTCGCAATTAATATTATATCTTATCATGAAACATAGAAATGAGATGCGATATCCCGTTGCAAGAAGTATTAGAACTCTAATGCTTCGATACGTAGATATCTGCAATCGCTACTTCCTAGCGAGGAACAGTCGCATTTACATTCATTTGAAGTGTATGCGAGGTATACATAATACTTCGCAATGAATATTATATCTTATCGTGAAACATAGATATAAGATGCGATCTCGCGATATAAGAAGCATTAGAACTCTATTGCTACGATACGTAGACATCTGCAAACGTTATTTCCTAGCAAGGAAGTGTCACATTTACATTCATTTGAAGTGTATGCGAGGTATACATAATACTTCGCAATGAATATTATATGTTCTCATGAAACATAGAAATGAGATACGATATCTCGTTTTAAGTAGCATTATAACACGCTTGCTACGATACGTAGACATCTGCAAACGCTATTTCCTAGGAAGGAAGTGCCGCATTTACATTCATTTGAAGTGAATACGAGGAATACGTGAAAACTTCGCAATGAATATTATATCTTATCATGAATCATAGAAATGAGATGCGATATCGCGTTTTACGAAACATTAGAACTCTATTGCTACGACACGTAGGCTTCTGCAAACGCTACTTCCTAGCCAGGAAGTGTCGCATTTACATTCTTTTGAAGTGAATACGAGGTATACATGAAACTTCGCTATGAATATTATCTCTTATCATGAAACATAGAAGTGAGATGCGATATCACGTTTTAAGAAGCATTAGAACTCTATTGTTTCGATACGTAGAAATGTGGAAACACTATTTCCTAGAAAAGAAGTGTCGCATTTACATTCTTTTGAAGTGAATACGAGGTATTCATGACACTTCGCAATGAATATTATATCTTATCGTGAAGCATACAAATGAGATGCGACATCTCGTTTTAAGAAGCATTAGAACTCTATTGCTACGATGCGTAGACATCTGCCAACGCTATTCCCTAGCAAGGAAACGTCGCATTTACATTCATTTTAAGTGAATACGAGGTATACATGACACTTCGCAATGAATATTATATCTTATTATGAAACATAGAAATGAGATGCGATATGGCGATATAAGAATCACTACAACTCTATTGCTTCGATACGTATACATCTTTTAAACGCATTTTCCTAGCAAGGAAGTGTCGCATTTACATTCTTTTGATGTGAATACGAGATATACATGACACTCCACAATGAGTATTGTATCTAATCATGAAACTTAGAAATGTGATGCGATATCGCGATATAAATTGCATTAGAACCCTATTGCTACTATACGTAGACATCTGCAAACGCTATTTCCTAGAAAGGAAGTGTCGTATTTACATTCATTTGAAGTGTATGCGAGGTAAACATGACACTTCGCAATGAATATTATAACTTATCATGAAACGCAGTATTGAGGTGCGATATGGCCATTTAAGATGCATTAGAAATCTATTGCTTCGTTACGTAGACATCTGCAAACGCTATTTCCTAGCAAGGACGTGTCGCACATACATTCATCTGAAGTGAATACGAAGTATACATAACACTCCACAATTAATATTATATCTTATCATGAAACGTAGAAATGATATGCGATATCGCGTTTTAAGGAGCATTATGTCTCTATTGCTACGATATGTAGATATCTGCAGACGCTATTGCCAAGCAGGGATGTGTCGCATTTACATTCATTTCAAGTGTATGCGAGGTATACGAGACACTTCGCAATGAATATTATATCTTATCATGTAACATAGAAATGAGATGCGATATCGCGTTTTGAGAACATTAGAACTCTATTTCACCGATACGTAGACATCTGCCAACGCTATTTCCTAGCAAGATAGTGTCGCATTTACATTCATTAGAAGCGTATGCGAGGTATACGTAACACTTCGCAATGAATATTATATCCTATCATGAAACGTTGAAATGAGATGCAATATCTAGTTTTAAGAAGCATTAGAACTCTATTGCTTCGATACGTAGACATCTGCCAACGCTATTTCCTAGCAAGAAAGTGTCGCATTTACATTCATTTGAAGTGAATACGAGGAATACATGAAACTTCGCAATGAATATTATATCTTATCATGAAGCATAGAAATGAGATGCGATATCCCGTTTCAAGAAGCATTAGAACTCTATTGCTTCGAAACGAAGACATCTGCAGTCGCTATTTCCTAGCAAGGAAGTGTCGCATTTATATTCTTTTGAAGTGAATGCGAGGTATACATAACATTGCAAAATGAATATTATATATTATCGTGAAACATAGAAATGAGATGCGACATCGCGATATAAGATGCATTAGATCTTTATTGCTTCGATACGTAGGTATCTGCAAACGCTATTTCCTAGCAAGGACGTGTCGCATTTACATTCATTTGAAGTGAATACGAGGAATACATGAAACTTCGCAATGAATATTATATCTTATCGTGAAACATAGATATGAGATTCGATCTTGCGATATGAGAAGCATTAGAACTCTATTGCTACGATACGTAGACATCTGGAAACGCTATTTCCTAGCAAGGAAGTGTCGCAATTACATTCTTTTGAAGTCAATACGAGGTATACATAACACTCCACAATGAATATTATATCTTATCGTGAGACATAGAAATGAGATGCGATATCTCGCTTTAAGAAGCATTAGAACTATATTGCTTCGATATATTCCTAGCAAGGATGTGTCGCATTTACATGCTTACGAAGTGAATACGAGGTATACATAACACACCACAATGAATATTATATCTTATCATGAAACATAGAAATGAGATGCGACATCGTGTTTTAAGAAACATCAGAACTCCATTGCTACGGTATGTAGACATCTGCAAACGCTATATCCTAGCAAGGAAGTGTCGCATTTACATTCATTTGAAGTGTAGAAGAGGAATACAAAACACTGCACGATGAATATTATATCGTATCATGAAACATAGAAATGAGATGAGATATCGCGTTTTGGGAAGCATTAGAGCACTAATGCTACGATACGTAGACATCTGCAGAAGCTATTTCCTAGCAAGGAGGTGTCCCATGTACATACTTTTGAAGTGAATACGAGGTATACATGATACTCCGCAATTAACATTATATCTTATCATGAAACATAGAAATGAGGTGCGATATCGCGTTTTTAGTAGCATTAGAACACTAATGCTACGACACGTAGACACCTGCAGGCGCTATTTCCTTGAAAGGAAGTGTCGCATTGACATTCTTTTGAAGTGAATACCAGGAATACATAATACTCCACCATGAATATTATATCTTATCATAAAACATAGAAATGAGATGCGATATGGCGTTTTAGGAAGCATTTGAACTCTATTGTTTCGATACCTAGACATCTGGAAACTTTATTTCCTAGCAAGGAGGTGCCGCATTTACATTCTTTTGAAGTGATTACGAGGTATACATGTCACGTCGCAATGAATATTATAGCTTATCATGAGACACAGAAATGAGGTGCGATATCGCGTCTCAAGAAGCATTAGAACACTATTGCTTCGATACGTAGACATCTGCAATCGCTATTTCCTAGGAAGGAAGTGTCGCAATTACATTCATTTGAAATGAATACGAGGAATACATGAAGCTTCGCAATGAATATTATATCTTATCATGAAACACAGCAATGAGATTCGATATCCCGTTTCAAGAAGCATTAGAACTCTATTGCTTCGATACGTAGACATCTGCAATCGCTATTTCCTAGGAAGGAAGTGTCGCATTTACATTCATTTGAAGTCTATGCGAGGTATACGTGACTCTTCGCAATTAACATTATATCTTATCATGAAGCATAGAAGTGAAATGCGATATCCCATTTCAAGAAGCATTAGAACTCTATTGCTTCGAAACGTAGACATCTGCAAACATTATTTGCTAGCAAGGAAGTGTCGCATTTACATTCTTCTGAAGTGAATACAAGGTATACATGACACTTCGCAATTAATATTATATCTTATCGTGAAACATAGAAATGAGATGCGATATCCCGTTTCAAGAAGCATTAGAACTCTATTGCTACGATACGTAGACATCTGCAAACTCTATTTCCTAGCAAGGAAGTGTCGCATTTACATTCATTTGAAGAGAATACGAGGAATACTTGAAACTTCGTAACGAATATTATATCTTATCATGAAGCATAGAAATGAGATGCGATATCCCGTCTCAAGAAGCATTAGAACTCTATTGCTTCGATACGTAGACGTCTGCAAACGCTATTTCCTAGCAAGGAAGTGTCGCATTTACATTCATTTGAAGTGAATACGTGGAATACATGAAACTTCGCAATGAATATTATATCTTATCATGAAACATAGAAATGAGGTGCGATATCGCGTTTTTAGTAGCATTAGAACACTAATGCTACGACACGTAGACACCTGCAGGCGCTATTTCCTTGAAAGGAAGTGTCGCATTGACATTCTTTTGAAGTGAATACCAGGAATACATAATACTCCACAATGAATATTATATCTTATCATAAAACATAGAAATGAGATGCGATATGGCGTTTTAGGAAGCATTTGAACTCTATTGCTACGATGCCTAGACATCTGGAAACATAATTTCCTAGAAAGGAAGAGTTGCATTTACATTCAATTGAAGTGTAGACGAGGAACACATAACACTTGGCAATGAATATTATATATTATCATTCGACATAGAAATGTAATGCGATATCAAGTTTTAAGATGCATTTGATCTCTATTGCTTCGACACCTAGACATCTGCAACACGATATTTCCCAGCAAGGAGGTGTCGCATTTGCATTCTTTTGAAGTGATTGCGAGGTATACATGACACTCCACAATGAATATTATACCTTATCACGAAACATAGAAATGAGATGCGATATTGTTATTAAAGAAGCATTAGAACTCTATTGCTACGATACGTAGACATCTGCAAAAGCTATTTCCTAGCAAGGAAGTGTCGCATTTACATTCTTTTGAAGTGTATGCGAGGTATACATAATACTTCGCAATGAATATTATATGTTCTCATGAAACATAGAAATGAGATGCGATATCGCGTTTTGAGATGCAACAGGAATCTAATGCTACGATACGCAGAAATCTGCAAACGCTATTTCCTAGCAAGGAAGTGTCGCATTTACATTCTTTTGAAGTCAATGCGAGGTATACATAACATTGCACAATGAATATTATATATCATCATGAAACATAGAAATGAGATGCGATATCGCGATATAAGATGCATTAGAACTTTATTGCTTCGATACGTAGACATCTGCAAACTCTATTTCCTAGCAAGGAAGTGTCGCATTTACATTCATTTGAAGTGAATACGAGGAATACATGAAACTTCGCAAAGAATATTATATGTTGTCATGAAACATAGAAATGAGAAGCGATATCTCGTTTTAAGAAGCATTATATCACGCTTGCTACGATACGTAGACATCTGCAAACTCTATTTCCTGGCAAGGAAGTGTCGCATTTACATTCATTTGAAGTTAATACGTGGAATACATGAAACTTCGCAATGAATATTATATCTTATCATGAAACACAGTAATGAGATTCGATATCCCGTTTCAAGAAGCAATAGAACTCTATTGATACGATACGTAGACATCTGCAAACGTTATTTCCTAGCAAGGAAGTGTCGCATTTACATTCATTTGGAGTGTATGCGATGTATACGTGACACTTCGCAATAAATATTATATCTTATCATGAAACATAGAAATGTAATGCGATATCTCGATTTAAGAATCATTATGATACGATTGCTACGATACGTAGACATCTGCAAACGCTATTTCCTAGCAGGGAAGAGTAACATTTACATTCCTCTGAAGTGCATACAACGTATACATGAAACTTCGCAATGAATATTATACCTTATCATGAAGCATAGAAATGAGATGCGATATCCCGTTTCAAGAAGCATTAGAATTCTATTGCTTCGATACGTAGACATCTGCTAACGCTATTTCCTAGCAAGGAAGTGTCGCAATTACATTCATTTGAAATGAATACGAGGAATACATGAAACTTCGCAATGAATATTATATCTTATCATGAAACATAGAAATGAGATTCGATATCTCGTTTTAAGAAGTATTAGAACTCTTTTGCTTCGATACGTAGACATCTGCGAACGCTATTTCCTAGCAAGGAAGTGTCGCATTTACATTCATTTGAAGTGTATGCGATGTATACGTGACACTTCGCAATAAATATTATATCTTATCATGAAACATAGAAATGTAATGCGATATCGCGTTTTGAGATGCAACAGAAATCTAATGCTACGATACGCAGAAATCTGCAAACGCTATTTCCTAGCAAGGAAGTGTCGCATTTACATTCTTTTGAGGTGAATACGAGGTATACATAACACTCCACAATGAATATTATATCTTATCGTGAAACATAGATATGAGATTCGATCTTGCGATATAAGAAGCATTAGAACTCTATTGCTACGATACGTAGACATCTGCAAACGCTATTTCCTAGCAAGGAAGTGTCGCATTTACATTCATTTGAAGTCTATGCGAGGTATACATAACACTTCCCAATGAATATTATATGTTGTCATGAATCATAGAAATGAGAAGCGATATCTCGTTTTAAGAAGCAATATAACACGCTTGCTACGATACGTAGACATCTGCAAACTCTATTTCCTATCAAGGAAGTGTCGCATTTACATTCATTTGAAGTGAATACGAGGAATACATGAAACTTCGCAATGAATATTATATCTTATCATGAAGCATAGAAATGAGATGCGATATCCCGTTTCAAGAAGCATTAGAACTGTATTGCTTCGATACGTAGACATCTGCTAACGCTATTTCCAAGCAAGGAAGTGTCGCAATTACGTTCACTTGAGATGAATACGCGGAATACATGAAATTTCGCAATGAATATTATATCTTATCATGAAACACAGTAATGAGATTCGATATCCCGTTTCAAGAAGCATTAGAACTCTATTGCTTCGACACGTAGACATCTGCAATCGCTATTTCCTAGCAAGGAAGTGTCGCATTTACATTCTTTTGAAGTGAATGCGAGGTATACATGACACCTCGCAATTAATATTATATCTTATCATGAAACATAGAAATGAGATGCGATATCCCGTTGCAAGAAGCATTAGAACTCTAATGCTTCGATACGTAGATATCTGCAATCGCTACTTCCTAGCGAGGAACAGTCGCATTTACATTCATTTGAAGTGTATGCGAGGTATACATAATACTTCGCAATGAATATTATATCTTATCGTGAAACATAGATATAAGATGCGATCTCGCGATATAAGAAGCATTAGAACTCTATTGCTACGATACGTAGACATCTGCAAACGTTATTTCCTAGCAAGGAAGTGTCACATTTACATTCATTTGAAGTGTATGCGAGGTATACATAATACTTCGCAATGAATATTATATGTTCTCATGAAACATAGAAATGAGATACGATATCTCGTTTTAAGTAGCATTATAACACGCTTGCTACGATACGTAGACATCTGCAAACGCTATTTCCTAGGAAGGAAGTGCCGCATTTACATTCATTTGAAGTGAATACGAGGAATACGTGAAAACTTCGCAATGAATATTATATCTTATCATGAATCATAGAAATGAGATGCGATATCGCGTTTTACGAAACATTAGAACTCTATTGCTACGACACGTAGGCTTCTGCAAACGCTACTTCCTAGCCAGGAAGTGTCGCATTTACATTCTTTTGAAGTGAATACGAGGTATACATGAAACTTCGCTATGAATATTATCTCTTATCATGAAACATAGAAGTGAGATGCGATATCACGTTTTAAGAAGCATTAGAACTCTATTGTTTCGATACGTAGACATGTGGAAACACTATTTCCTAGAAAAGAAGTGTCGCATTTACATTCTTTTGAAGTGAATACGAGGTATTCATGACACTTCGCAATGAATATTATATCTTATCGTGAAGCATACAAATGAGATGCGACATCTCGTTTTAAGAAGCATTAGAACTCTATTGCTACGATGCGTAGACATCTGCCAACGCTATTCCCTAGCAAGGAAACGTCGCATTTACATTCATTTTAAGTGAATACGAGGTATACATGACACTTCGCAATGAATATTATATCTTATTATGAAACATAGAAATGAGATGCGATATGGCGATATAAGAATCACTACAACTCTATTGCTTCGATACGTATACATCTTTTAAACGCATTTTCCTAGCAAGGAAGTGTCGCATTTACATTCTTTTGATGTGAATACGAGATATACATGACACTCCACAATGAGTATTGTATCTAATCATGAAACTTAGAAATGTGATGCGATATCGCGATATAAATTGCATTAGAACCCTATTGCTACTATACGTAGACATCTGCAAACGCTATTTCCTAGAAAGGAAGTGTCGTATTTACATTCATTTGAAGTGTATGCGAGGTAAACATGACACTTCGCAATGAATATTATAACTTATCATGAAACGCAGTATTGAGGTGCGATATGGCCATTTAAGAAGCATTAGAAATCTATTGCTTCGTTACGTAGACATCTGCAAACGCTATTTCCTAGCAAGGACGTGTCGCATATACATTCATCTGAAGTGAATACGAAGTATACATAACACTCCACAATTAATATTATATCTTATCATGAAACGTAGAAATGATATGCGATATCGCGTTTTAAGGAGCATTATGTCTCTATTGCTACGATATGTAGATATCTGCAGACGCTATTGCCAAGCAAGGATGTGTCGCATTTACATTCATTTCAAGTGTATGCGAGGTATACGAGACACTTCGCAATGAATATTATATCTTATCATGTAACATAGAAATGAGATGCGATATCGCGTTTTGAGAACATTAGAACTCTATTTCACCGATACGTAGACATCTGCCAACGCTATTTCCTAGCAAGATAGTGTCGCATTTACATTCATTAGAAGCGTATGCGAGGTATACGTAACACTTCGCAATGAATATTATATCCTATCATGAAACGTTGAAATGAGATGCAATATCTAGTTTTAAGAAGCATTAGAACTCTATTGCTTCGATACGTAGCCATCTGCAAACGCAATTTCCTTGCAAGGAAGTGTCGCATTTACATTCTCTTGAAGTGAATACGAGGTATACATAACACTGCACAATGAATATTATATCTTATCATGAAACATAGAAATGAGATGGGATATCGCGTTTTAAGAAGCATTACAAATCCATTGCTTCGATACGTAGACATCTGCAAACGCTATTTCCTAGCAAGGAAGTGTCGCATTTTCATTCATTTGAAGTGTACGCGAGGTATACACAACTCTTCGCAATGAATATTATATCTTATCATGAGACATAGAAATGATATGCGATATACCGTCTTAAGAAGCATCAGAACCCTATTGCTTCGATACGCAGACATCTGTAAACGCTATTTAATAGCAAGGAAGTGTCGCATTTACATTCATTTGAAGTGAATGCGAGGTATACATGTCGCTTCGCAATGAATATTATATCGTATCATGAAACATAGAAATGGGATGCGATATCGCGTTTTAAGAAACATTAGAAATCTATTGCTTCGATACCTAGACATCGGAAAACGCTATTTCCTAGCAGGGAAGTGTCGCATTTACATTCTTGTTAGGTGAATACGAGGTATACATAACGCTCCACAGTGAATATTATATCTTATCATGAAACATAGAAATGAGATGCGATATCCCGTTTTAAGTGGCATTAGAACTCTATTGCTCCGATACATAAACATCTGCAAACGCTATTTCCTAGGAAGGAAGTGTCGCATTTACATTCATTTGAAGTGTATGCGAGGTATAAGTGACACTTCGCAGGGAATATTATATCTTATCATGAAACATAGGAATGAGATGCGATATCGCGTTTTGAGAAGCATTAGAACCTTACTGCTACGATAGGTACACATCTGCGAACGCTATTTGCTAGCAAGGAAGTGTTACATTTACATTCATTTGAAGTGTATGCGATGTATAAGTGACACTTCGCAATGAATATTATATCTTATCATGAAACATAGAAATGAGATGGGATATCGGGATTTAAGAAGCATAAAACTCCATTTCTTCGATAAGTAGACATCTGCAAACGCTATTTCCTAGCAAGGAAGTGTCGCATTTACATTCGTTTGAAGTGTAGACGAGAAATACATAATACTTCGCAACGAATATTATATCTTATCATGAGACATAGAAATGAGATGCGATATCTCGATTTAAAAGGCATTAGAACACTATTGCTACGATACGTAGACATCTGCAAACGCTATTTAATAGCAAGGAAGTGTCGGATTTACATTCTTTTGAAGTTAATACGAGGTATACATAACACTCCACAATGAATATTATATCTTATCATGAGACATAGAAATGTGATGCGATATCGCGTTTTAAGTAGCATTAGAACTCTATTGCTTCGATACCTGGACATCTGCAAACGCTATTTCCTAGCAAGGAAGTGTCACATATACATTCTGTTGAAGTGAATACGAGGTATACATAACACTCCACAATGAATATTATATCTTATCATGAAACATAGAAATGAGATGCGATATCGCGATTTAAGAGGCATTAAAACTTTATTGCTTAGATAGGTAGACATCTGCAGACGCTATTTCCTAGCAAGGCAGTGTCGCATTTACATTCATTTGAAGTGTATGCGAAATACACATGACACTTCGCAATGATTATTATATATTATCATGAAACATAAAATGAAATGCGATAACGCGTTTTAAGAAGCACTAGAACTCTATTGCTTCGACACGTAGACATCTGGAAACGTAATGTCCTAGAAAGGAAGTGTCTTACTTACATTCATTTGAAGTGTAGACGAGGAATACATAACACTTCGCAAAGGATATTATATCTTATCATGAGACATAGAAATGCGATGCTATATCACGTTTTGAGAAGCATTGGAACTCTATTGCTTCGATACATAGACATCCTGAAACGCTACTTCCTTGCAAGGAAGTGTCGCATTTGCATTCTTTGAAGTGAAAACGAGGTTTACATAACACTGCACAATGAATATTATAGCTTATCATGAGACATAGAAATGAGATGCGATGTCGCGTTTTAAGTAGCATTAGAACTCTATTGCTTCAATACGTGGACACGTGGAAACGCTATTTCCTAGAGAGGAAGTGTTGCATTTACATTCTTTTGAAGTGAATACGAGGTATACAAGACACTTCGCAATGAATAATATATCTTATCATGAAACATAGGAATGAGAAGCGATATCCCGTTTTAAGAAACATTAGGGCTCTATTGCTACGACACGTAGATATCTGCTGACGCTAATTCCTAGCAAGGAAGAGTCTCATTTATATTCATTTGAGGTGTAGACGAGATTTACATAACACTGCACAATGAATATTTTATCTTATCATGAAACGTAGGAGTGAGATGCGATATCGCGTTTTGAGAAGCATTAGAACTCTACTTCTTCGATACGTAGACATCTGCAAACGCAATTTAAAAGCAAGGAAGTGTCGCATTTACATTCATGTGAAGTGTATCCGAGGTATACATGACACTTCGAAATGAATATTATATCTTATCATGAAACGTAGGATTGAGGTGCGATATCGCGATTTAACAAGCATTGGAACACCATTGCTTCGATACGTAGACATCTGCAAACGCTACTTCCTAGCAAGGATGTGTCGCATTTACATTCACCTGAAGTATATGCGAGTTATTCAAGGCACTTCGCAATGAATATTATATCTTCTCATGAAACATAGAAATGAGAAGCGATATCCCGTTTTAAGAAACATTAGGGCTCTATTGCTACGACACGTAGATATCTGCTGACGCTAATTCCTAGCAAGGAAGAGTCTCATTTATATTCATTTGAGGTGTAGACGAGATTTACATAACACTGCACAATGAATATTTTATCTTATCATGAAACGTAGGAGTGAGATGCGATATCGCGTTTTGAGAAGCATTAGAACTCTATTGCTTCGATACGTAGATATCTGCATACGCTATTTCCCAGCATGGAAGTATCGCATTTACATTCATTTCAAGTGTATGCGAGGTACACGTGACACTTCGCAATGAATATTGCATCTTATCATGAAACGTAGAAATGAGATGCGATATCGCGATTTAAGAAGCATTAGAACACTACTGCTTTGATACGTAGACATCTGGAAACGCTATTTCCTAGCAAGGAAGTGTCGCACTTACATTCTTCTAAGGTGAATATAAGGTACACATAGCACTCCACAATAAATAATATATCTTAATGTGAAACATAGGAATGAGATGCGATATCGCGTTTTAAGATGCATTAGAACTCTTTTGCATCGGTACGTAGACATCTGGAAACGCTATTTCCTACAAAGGAAGTGTCGCATTTACATTCATTTGAAGCGTAGATAAGGAATACATAACACTTCGCAATGAACATAATATCTTATCGTGAGACATAGATATGAGATGCGATATCCCGTTTTATGAAGCATTAGAAATCTATTGCTTCGATATGTAGACATCTGCAAACGCTACTTCCTAGGAAGGAAGTGTCGCATTTACATTGTTTTGAAGTGTAGACGAGGAATACATAACACTTCGCAACGAATATTATACCTTATCATCAAACATAGAAATGAGATGCGATATCTCGTTCTAAGAAGCATTAGAACTCTACTGCTACGATACATAGATATCTGCAGACGCTACTTCCTAGCAAGGAAGTGTCGCATTTACACTATTTTGAACTGAATACGAGGTATACATGACACTTCGCAATGCATATTATATCCTATCATGAACCATAGAGATGAGATGCGATATCGCGATTTAAGTAGCATTAGAACTCTAATGCTACGATACGTAGACATCTGCCAACGCCATTTCCTAGGAAGGAAGTGCCGCATTTACATTCGTTTGAAGTGTTTGCGAGGTACACAAAACACTTCGCAATGAATATTATATCTTATCATGACACATAGATATGTGATGCAATGTCGCGTTTTGAGAAGCATTAGAACACTATTGCTACGATACGAATACATCTGCAAATGCTATTTCCTAGCATGGAAGTGTCCTATTTACATTCTTTTGAAGTGAATACGAGGTATACATGACACTTCGCAATCAATATTATATCTTATCCTGAAACAGAGATGAGGTGCGATATCTCGTTTTACGAAACATTAGAACTCTATTGCTTCGATACGTAGACATCTGCCAACGCCATTTCCTAGGAAGGAAGTGCCGCATTTACATTCGTTTGAAGTGTTTGCGAGGTACACAAAATACTTCGCAATGAATATTATATCTTATCATGACACATAGATATGTGATGCAATGTCGCGTTTTGAGAAGCATTAGAACTCTAATGCTACGATACGTAGACATCTGCAAACGCTATTTCCTAGCAAGGAAGTGTCGCGTTTACATTCTTTTTAAGTGTATGCGAAGTATACAAGCCACTTCGAAATGAATATTATATCTTATCATGGAACATAGAAATGAGATGCGACATCGCGTTTTAAGAAGCATTAGAACTAAATTGCTACGATACGTAGACATCTGCAAACGCTATTGCCCAGCAAAGAAGTGTCGCATTTACATTCATTTGATGTGTATGCGAGGTGTAAGTGACACTTCGCAATGAATATTATATCTTATGATGAAACCTAGAAATGTGATGCGATATCGCATTTCAAGAAGCATTAGAACTCTATTGCTTTGATACCTAGACATCTGCAGGCGCTATTACCTAGCAAGGAAGTGTCGCATTTACATTCATTTGAAGTGTAGACCAGAAATACATAACACTTCGCAATGAATAATATATCTTATCATGAGACATAGAAATGGGATGCGATGTCGCGTTTTAGGAAGCACTAGAACACTATTGCTTCGATACGTAGACATCTGGAAACGTAATTTCCTAGAAAGGAAGTGTCGCATTTGCCTTCATTTGAAGTGTAGACGAGGAATACTTAAAACTTCGCAAAGTATATAATATCTTGTCACGAGGCATAGAAATGAGATGCGATATCGCGCTTTAAGAAGCATGAGAACTCTATTGCTTCGACACATAGACATCTGCAAACATAATTTCCTAGAAAGGATGTGTCGCATTTACATTCATTTGAAGTGTAGACGAGGTATACATAACACTCCACAATGAATATTAAATCTTATCATGAAACATAGAAATGAGATGCGATATCGCTTTTTATGGAGCATTGGAACTCTATAGCTTCGATGTAGAGATATCTGGGAACGTAATTTCCTAGAAAGGAAATGTCGCATTTACATTCATTTGAAGTGTACACGAGGAACACATAACACTTCCCAATGAATATTATATCTTATCATAAGAAATAGATATGAGATGCGATATCGCGTTTTAAGATGCACTTGAACTCAATTCTTCGATACGTAGACATCTGCCAACGCTATTTCCTAGCAAGGAAGTGTCGCATTGACCTTCATTTGAAGTGTAGACGAGGAATACATAACACTTCGCAATGAATATTATATCATATCAAGAGACATAGAAATGAGGAGCGGTTTCGCGTTCTAAGCAGCATTAGATCTCCATTGCTTCGATACGCAGACATCTGCAAACGCTACTTCCTTGCAAGGAAGTGTCGCATTTACATACTTTTGAAGTGAATCCGAGGTATACATGACCCTTCGCAGTGAATATTACATCTTATCATGAAACATAGAAAAGAGATGCAATATCGCGTTTTAAGAAGCATTAGAACCCTATTGCTACGATACGTAGACATCAGCAGACGCTATTTTCTAGCAAGGACGTGACGCATTTACATTCAGTTGAAGTGTATGCGAGGTATACATGACACTTCGCAATGATTATTATATCTTACCATGAAACATAGAAATGAGATGCCATATCGCGTTTTAAGAAGCTTTAGATATCTATTGCTACGATACGTAGACATCTGCAGACGCTATTTCCTAGCAAAGAAGTGTCGCATTTACATTCATTTGAAGTGTATGCAAGGTATGCATGACACTTCGCAATGAATATTATATCTTATAATGAAACATAGAAATGAGATGCTATATCTCGTTTTAAGAAGCATTCGAACCCTATTGCTACGACACGTAGACATCTGCAGACGCAATTTCCTAGCAAGGAAGTGTCGCATTTACATTCTTTTGAAGTGAATACGAGGTATACATAACACTCCACAATGAATATTATATCTTTTCATGAAGCACATAAATGGGGAGCGATTTCGCGTTTTAAGAAGCATTGGAAATCTATTGCTTCCATACGTAGACATCTGCAAACGCTACTACCTAGCAATGAAGTGTCGCCTTTTAATACGTTTGAAGTGTATGCGTGGTATACAAGACATTTCGCGATGAATATTATATCTTATCATGAAACGCAGGAATGGGATGCGATATCGCGCTAAAAAAGCATTAGAACTCTATTACTACGATACGTAGACATCTGCAAACGCTATTTAATAGCAAGGAAGAGTCGCATTTGCATTCTTTTGAAGTGAATACGAGGTACACATAACATTTCACAATGAATATTGTACCTTTATTAGAACTCTATGCTTCGATACGGAGACACAAGCAAACGCTACTTCCTAGCAAGGAAGTTCCGCATTTACATTCTTTTGCAGTGAATATGAGGTATACATGACACTTCGCAGTGAATATTATATATTTATCATGAGACACAGAAATGATATGCGATATCGCGTTTTAAGAAGCATTAGAAATCTATTGCTTCGATACGGAGACATTTGCAATCGCTATTTCCTAGCAAGGAAACGTCGCATTTACATTCATTCTAAGTGAATACGAGGTATACTTGACTCTTCGCAATGAATATTATATCTTATCATGAAACGTACAATTGAGGTGCGATATTGCGATTTAAGTAGCATTGGAACACTATTGCTTCGATACGTAGACATCTGCAAACGCTATTTCATAGCAAGGAAGTGTCGCACTTACATTCTTTTGAAGTGAATACAATGTATACATGACACTTCGCAATGAATATTATATCTTATCATGAAACATAGAAATGAGATGCGATATCGCGATTTAAGAGTCATTAGAACTCTTCTGTTTCGATACCTAGACATCTGGAAACGCTATTTCCTAGGAAGGAAGTGTTGCATTTGCATTCATTTGACGTGAATACGAGGTATACATAACACTCCACAATGAATATTATATCTTATCATGAAACATAGAAATGAGATGCGATACCGCGTTTTGAAAATATTTAGAACCCTAATGCTACCATACGTAGACATCTGCAAGCGCTGTTTCCCAGCAAGGAAGTGTCGCATTTGCAATCATTTGAAGTGAATACGTGGAATACATAACAATCCGCAATGAATATTATATCTTATCATAATACATAGAAATGAGATGCGATATGGCGATTTAAGAAGCATTAGAACTCTATTGCTTCGATACGTAGACATCTGCCAACGCTATTTCCTAGCAAGGAAGTGTAGCATCACATTCTTATGAAGCGATAACGAGGTATGCATGACACTTCCCATTGAATATTGTATCTTATCATGAAACGTAGAAATGAGATGCGATATCGCGTTTTAAGGAGCATTAGAACTCTATTGCTACGATACGTAGACATCTGCAAGCGCTTCTTGCTAGCAAGGAAGTGTCGCATTTACATTCATTTGAATTGAATGCGATGTATACATGACACTTCGCAATGAATATTATATCGTATCATGAAACATAAAAATGAGATGTGATATCGCGTTTTAAGAAACATTAGAAATCTATTGCTTCGATACGTAGACATCGGAAATCGCTATTTCCTAGCAGGGAAGAGTCGCATTTACATTCTTGTTAAGTGAATACGGGGTATACATAACGCTCCACAGTGAATATTATATCTTATCATGAAACATAGAAATGAGTTGCGATATCCCGTTTTAAGTAGCACTAGAACTCTATTGCACCGATACATAGACATCTGCAATCGCTGTTTTCTAGGAAGGAAGTGTCGCATTTACATTCATTTGAAGTGTATGCGAGGTATACATGACACTTCGCAATTAACATTATATCTTATCATGAAGCATAGAAGTGAAATGCGATATCCCATTTCAAGAAGCATTAGAACTCTATTGCTTCGACACGTAGACATCTGCAATCGCTATTTCCTAGCAAGGAAGTGTCGCATTTACATTCATTTGAAGTGTATGCGAGGTATACATGACACATCGCAATTAACATTATATCTTATCATGAAGCATAGAAATGAAATGCGATATCCCGTTTCAAGAAGCATTAGAACTCTATTGCTACGATACGTAGACATCTGCAAACGTTATTTGCTAGCAAGGAAGTGTCGCATTTACATTCTTCTGTAGTGAATGCAAGGTATACATGACACTTCGCAATTAATATTATATCTTATCATGAAACATAGAAATGAGATGCGATATCCCGTTTCAAGAAGCATTAGGACTCTATTGCTTCGATACGTAGACATCTGCAATCGCTATTTCCTAGCAAGGAAGAGTCGCATTTATATTCTTTTGAAGTGAATGCGAGGTATACATAACATTGCACATTGAATATAATATGTTGTCATGAAACATAGAAATGAGAAGCGATATCTCGTTTTAAGAAGCATTATAACACGCTTGCTACGACACGTAGACATCTGCAAACTCTATTTCCTAGCAAGGAAGTGTCGGATTTACATTCATTTGAAGTGAATACGAGGAATACATGAAACTTCGCAATGAATATTTAACCTTATCATGAAGCATAGAAATGAGATGCGATATCCCGTTTCAAGAAGCATTAGAACTCTGTTGCTTCGATACGTAGACATCTGCTAACGCTATTTCCTAGCAAGGAAGTGTCGCAATGACATTCATTTGAAATGAATACGAGGAATACATGAAACTTCGCAATGAATATTATATCTTATCATGAAACACAGCAATGAGATTCGATATCCCGCTTCAAGAAGCATTAGAACTCTATTGCTTCGATACGTAGACATCTGCAATCGCTATTTCCTAGAAAGGAAGTGTCGCATTTACATTCATTTGAAGTGTATGCGAGGTATACATGACACTTCGCAATTAACATTATATCTTATCATGAAGCATAGATGTGAAATGCGATATCCCATTTCAAGAAGCATTAGAACTCCATTGCTTCGAAACGTAGACATCTGCAAACGTTATTTGCTAGCAAGGAAGTGTCGCATTTACATTCATCTGAAGTGAATACAAGGTATACATGACACTTCACAATTAATATTATATCTTATCATGAAACATAGGAATGAGATGCGATATCCCGTTTCAAGAAGCATTAGAACTCTATTGCTTCGATACGTAGACATCTGCAATCGCTATTTCCTAGCAATGAAGTGTCGCATTTATATTCTTTTGAAGTGAATGCGAGGTATACATAACATTGCACATGAATATTATATGTTGTCATGAAACATAGAAATGAGAAGCGATATCTCGTTTTAAGAAGCATTATAACACGCTTGTTACGATACGTAGACATCTGCAAACGCTATTTCCTAGGAAGGAAGTGCCGCATTTACATTCATTTGAAGTGAATACGAGGAATACGTGAAAACTTCGCAATGTATATTATATCTTATCATGAAACATAGAAATGTGATGTTATATCGCGGTTTAAGAAGCTTTAGAACTCTATTGCTACGATACGTAGACATCTACAAACGCTATTTCATAGCAAGGACGTTCAGTTACATTCTTTTGAAGTGAATGCGAGGTATACATAACATTGCACAATGAATATTATATGTTATCATCAAACATCGAAATGAGATGCGATATCACGATTTAAGATGCATTAGAAATTTATTGCTTCGATACCTAGACATCTGCAAACGCTATTTCCTAGCAAGGAAGTGTCGCACTTACATTCATTTGAAGAGAATACGAGGAATACATGAATCTTCGCAATGAATATTATATCTTATCATGAAGCATAGAAATGAGATGCGATATCCCGTTTCAGGAAGCATTAGAACTCTATTGCTTCGATACGTAGACGTCTGCAAACGCTATTTCCTAGCAAGGAAGTGTCGCATTTACATTCATTTGTAGTGTATGCGATGTATACGTGACACTTCGCAATAAATATTATATCTTATCATGAAACATAGAAATGATATGCGATATTGCATTTTGAGATGCAATAGAAATCTAATGCTACGATACGCAGAAATCTGCAAACGCTATTTCCTAGCAAGGAAGTGTCGCATTTACATTCTTTTGAAGTGAATGCGAGGTATACATAACATTGCACAATGAATATTATATATCATAATGAAACATAGAAATGAGATGCGATATCGCGATATAAGATGCATTAGAACATTATTGCTTCGATACGTAGATATCTGCAAACGCTATTTAATAGCAAGGAAGTGTCGCATTTACATTCATGTGAAGTGTATGCGATGTATACGTGACACTTCGCAATAAATATTATATCTTATCATGAAACATAGAAATGAAATGCGATATCGCGTTTTGAGAAGCATTAGAACTCTATTGCCACGATACGTAGACATCTGCAATCGCTATTTCGTAGCAAGGAAGTGTCGCATTTACATTCATTTGAAGCGTATGCGTTGTATACGTGACACTTCGCAATAAATATCATATCTTATCATGAAACACAGAAATGTAATGCGATACCGCGTTTTGAGATGCAACAGAAATCTAATGCTACGATACGCAGAAATCTGCAAACGCTATTTCCTAGCAAGGAAGTGTCGCGTTTACATTCTTTTGAGGTGAATGCGAGGTATGCATAACACTACACAATGAATATTATATCTTATCGTGAAACATAGATATGAGATTCGATCTTGCGATATAAGAAGCATTAGAACTCTATTGCTACGATACGTAGACATCTGCAAACGCTATTTCCTAGCAAGGAAGTGTCGCATTTACATTCATTTGAAGTGTATGCGAGGTATACATGACACCTCGCAATTAATATTATAACTTATCATGAAACATAGAAATGAGATGCGATATCCCGTTGCAAGAAGCATTAGAACTCTAATGCTTCGATACGTAGAAATCTGCAATCGCTACTTCCTAGCGAGGAACAGTCGCATTTACATTCATTTGAAGTGTATGCGAGGTATACATAATACTTCGCAATGAATATTATATCTTATCGTGAAACATAGATATAAGATGCGGTCTCGCGATATAAGAAGCATTAGAACTCTATTGCTACGATACGTAGACATCTGCAAACGTTATTTCCTAGCAAGGAAGTGTCACATTTACATTCATTTGAAGTGTATGCGAGGTATACATAATACTTCGCAATGAATATTATATGTTCTCATGAAACATAGAAATGAGATGCGATATCTCGTTTTAAGTAGCATTATAACACGCTTGCTACGATACGTAGACATCTGCAAACGCTATTTCCTAGGAAGGAAGTGCCGCATTTACATTCATTTGAAGTGAATACGAGGAATACGTGAAATCTTCGCAATGAATATTATATCTTATCATGAAACATAGAAATGTGATGTGATATCGCGTTTTAAGAAGCTTTAGAACTCTATTGCTACGATACGTAGACATCTACAAACGCTATTTCATAGCAAGGAAGTGTCGCATTTACATTCATTTGAAGTGTATGCGATGTATACGTGACACTTCGCAATAAATATCATATCTTATCATGAATCACAGAAATGTAATGCGATATCGCGTTTTGAGATGCAACAGAAATCTAATGCTACGATACGCAGAAATCTGCAAACGCTATTTCCTAGCAAGGAAGTGTCGCATTTACATTCTTTTGAGGTGAATACGAGGTATACATAACACTACACAATGAATATTATATCTTATCGTGAAACATAGATATGAGATTCGATCTTGCGATATAAGAAGCATTAGAATTCTATTGCTACGATACGTAGACATCAGCAAACGCTATTTCCTAGCAAGGAAGTGTCGCATTTACATTCATGTGAAGTGTATGCGATGTATACGTGACACTTCGCAATAAATATTATATCTTATCATGAAACATAGAAATGAAATGCGATATCGCGTTTTGAGAAGCATTAGAATTCTATTGCTACGATACGTAGACATCAGCAAACGCTATTTCCTAGCAAGGAAGTGTCGCATTTACATTCATGTGAAGTGTATGCGATGTATACGTGACACCTCGCAATTAATATTATATCTTATCATGAAACATAGAAATGTGATGTGATATCGCGTTTTAAGAAGCTTTAGAACTCTATTGCTACGATACGTAGACATCTACAAACGCTATTTCATAGCAAGGACGTGTCGCATTTACATTCTTTTGAAGTGAATGCGAGGTATACATATCATTGCACAATGAATATTATATGTTATCATCAAACATCGAAATGAGATGCGATCTCGCGATATAAGAAGCATTACAACTCTATTGCTACGATACGTAGACATCTGCAAACGTTATTTCCTAGCAAGGAAGTGTCACATTTACATTCATTTGAAGTGTATGCGAGGTATACATAATACTTCGCAATGAATATTATATGTTCTCATGAAACATAGAAATGAGATGCGATATCTCGTTTTAAGTAGCATTATAACACGCTTGCTACAATACGTAGACATCTGCAAACGCTATTTCCTAGCAGGGAAGAGTAACATTTACATTCCTCTGATGTGAATACAAGGTATACATGAAACTTCGCAATGCATATTATATCTTATCATGAAACATAGAAATGAGATGCGATATCGCGTTTTGAGAAGCATTAGAACTCCATTGCTACGATACGTAGATATCTGCAAACGCTAATTTCTAGCAAGCAAGAGTCGCATTTCCAATCTTTTGAAGTGAATACGAGGTATACATAACACTCCACAATGAATATTATATCTTATCATGAAACATAGAAATGAGATGCGAAATCGCGTTTTGAGAAGCATTAGAACGCTACTGCTACAATACGTAGACATCAGCAATTGCTACTTCCTAGCAAGGAGGTGTCGTATTTACATTCTTTTGAAGTTAGTACGTGGTATACATAACACTGCACAATGAATAATATATCTTATATTGAATCATAGAAATGAGATGCCATATCGCGTTTTGAGAAGCATTAGAAAGCTACTGCTACAATACGTAGACATCTGCAATAGCTACTTCCTAGCAGGAGGTGTCGTATTTACATTCTTCTGAAGTGAGTACGTGGTTTACATAACACTGCACAATGGATATTATATCTTATCATAAAACATAGAAATGAGATGCGATATCGCGATTTATAAAGCATTAGAAATCTATTGCTACGATACGTAGATCTCTGCAAACGCTATTTAATATCAAGGAAGTGTTGCACTTACATACTTTTGAAGTGATTACGAGGTATACATAACACTCCACAATGTATATTATATCTCGTCATGAAACATAGAAATGAGAAGCATATCGCGATTTGAGAAGCATTAGATCTCTATTACTTCGATACGTAGACATCTGCAAGCGCTATTTTCTTTCAAGGAAGTGTCGCATTTACATTCATTTGAAGTGTGTGCGAGGTATACATGGCACTTCGCTATGAATATTACATCTTATCATGAAACATAGAAATGAAATGCGATCTCGCGTTTTGAGAAGCATTAGAACATTAATGATACGAAACGTAGGCATCTGCAGACTCTATCTCCTAGCAAGGATGTGTCGCATTTACATTCTTTTGAAGTGAATACGATGTATACATAACACACCACAGTGAATATTATATCTTATCATGAAACATGGAAATGAGATGCGATATCGCGTTTTGGGAAGCATTAGAACTCTATTCCTACGATACGTAGACATCTGCAAACGCTATTTCCTAGCAAGGAAGTGTCGCATATACATTCATCTGAAGTGCATGCGAGGTATAAGTGGCACTTCGCAATGATTATTTTATCTTACCATGAAACATAGAAATGAGATGCGATATCGCGATTTAAGAAGCGTTAGAACTCTATTGCATCGATACGTAGACATCTGCAAACGCTACTTCCTAGCAAGGAAGTGTCGCATTTACATTCATTTGAAGTGTATGCGAGATATACATAACACTCCACGATGAATATTATACCTTATCACGAAACATAGAAATGACATGCGTTAACGCGATATAAGAAGCATTAGAACACTATTACTTCGATAAGTAGAAATCTGCAAACGCAATCTAATAGCAAGGAAGTGTCGCATTTACATTCTTTTGAAGTGAAAACGAGGAATACATAACATTCCACAATAAATATTATACCTTATCACGAAACATAGAAATGAGATGCGGTATCGCGATTTGAGAAGGATCAGAACTCTATAGCCACGATACGTAGACATCTGCAATCGGTATTTCCTAGCAAGGAAGTGTCGCATTTACATTCTTTTGAAGTGAATACGAGGTATAAATGACACTTCGCAATGAATATTATATCTTAACGTGGAACATAGGAATGAGATGCGATATCGCGTTTTAACAAACATTAGATCTGTATTGCTACGATGCGTAGACATCTGCCAACGCTATTTCCTAGCAAGCAAGTGTCGCATTTACATTCATTTGAAGTGTATGCGAGGTATACATGACACTTCGCAATGAATACTATATCTTATCATGAAACATAGAAATGAAATGCGGTATCCCGTTTTAAGAGGCATTAGAACTCTGTTGCTACGATACGTAGATATCTGGAAACGCTATTTCCTAGCACGGAAGTGTCGCATTTACATTCTTCTGAAGTGAATACGTGGTATACATGACACTTCGCAATGAATGTTATATCTTATCATGAAACATAGGAATGAGATGCGGTATCCCGTTTTAAGAAGCATTAGAACTCTATTGTTTCGATACGAAGACATCTGGTAACGCTATTTCCCAGCAAGGAAGTGTCGCATTTACAATCATTTGAAGCGTATGCGAGTTATACAGGACAATTCGCAATGAGTATTATATCATATTATGAAACATAGAAATGAGATGCGATATGGCGGTTTAAGAAGCATTAGCATTCTACTGCTTCGATACGTAGACATCTGCAAACGCTACTTCCTAGCAAGGAAGTGTCCCATTTACATTCATTTGAAATGTAGACGAGGAATACATAGCACTTCGCAATGAATATTGTATCTTATCATGAAACATAAATGAGATGCGATATTGCGTATTAAGGAGCATTAGAACTCTATTGCTACGATACGTAGACATCTGCCAACGATATTCCCTAGGAAGGAAGTGTCGCATTTACATTCTTTTGAAGTGAATACGAGGTATACATGACACTTAGCAATGAATATTATAACTTATCAGGAAACATAGAAATGAGATGCGATATCGCGTTTTAAGGAGCATTAGGTCTCTATTGCTACGATATGTAGATATCTGCAGACGCTATTGCCAAGCAAGGATGTGTCGCATTTACATTCATTTCAAGTGTATGCGAGGTATACGAGACACTTCGCAAGGAATATTATATCTTATCATGAAACATAGAAATGGAATGAGACATCTCGTTTTATGAAGCATTGAAACACTATTGCTTCGATACGTAGACATCTGCAAACGCTATTTCCTAGGAAGGATGTGTCGCATTTACATTCATTTCAAGTGTATGCGAGGTATACGAGGCACTTCGCAATGAATATTATGTCTTATCATGTAACATAGAAATGAGATGCGATATCGCGTTTTGAGAACATTAGAACTCTATTGCTTCGATACGTAGACATCTGCAAACGCTATTTCCTAGCAAGGAAGTGTCGCATTTACATTCATTAGAAGCGTATGCGAGGAATACG
The DNA here is from genome assembly GCF_050948175.1 of Xylocopa sonorina. Lineage (NCBI taxonomy): Eukaryota > Metazoa > Arthropoda > Insecta > Hymenoptera > Apidae > Xylocopa > Xylocopa sonorina. Next base: position 48,605 of record NW_027490137.1, on the reverse strand, counting down.
TAACACTTCGCAATGAATATTATATCTTATCATGAAACGTTGAAATGAGATGCGATATCTAGTTTTAAGAAGCATTGGAGCACTATTGCTTCGATACGTAGACATCTGCTTACGCTATTTCCTAGCAAGGAAGTGTAGCATTTACATTCATTTGAAATGTATGCGAGGTATATGTGACACTTCGCAATGAATATTATATCTTATCATGAAACATAGAAATGAGATGCGATATCGCGATTTAAAAAGCATTAGAAATCTATTGCTTCGATACGTAGGCATCTGGAAACGCTATTTCCTAGCGAGGAAGAGTGGCATTTACAATCTTTTGAAGTGCAGACGAGGTATACATAACACGTCACAACGAATATTATATCTTATCATGAAAAATAGAAATGAGATGCCATATCGCGTTTTGAGAAGCATTAGAAAGCTACTGCTACAATACGTAGACATCTGCAATAGCTACTTCCTAGCAGGAGGTGTCGTATTTACATTCTTCTGAAGTGAGTACGTGGTTTACATAACACTGCACAATGGATATTATATCTTATCATAAAACATAGAAATGAGATGCGATATCGCGATTTATAAAGCATTAGAAATCTATTGCTACGATACGTAGATCTCTGCAAACGCTATTTAATATCAAGGAAGTGTTGCACTTACATACTTTTGAAGTGATTACGAGGTATACATAACACTCCACAATGTATATTATATCTCGTCATGAAACATAGAAATGAGAAGCATATCGCGATTTGAGAAGCATTAGATCTCTATTACTTCGATACGTAGACATCTGCAAGCGCTATTTTCTTTCAAGGAAGTGTCGCATTTACATTCATTTGAAGTGTGTGCGAGGTATACATGGCACTTCGCTATGAATATTACATCTTATCATGAAACATAGAAATGAAATGCGATCTCGCGTTTTGAGAAGCATTAGAACATTAATGCTACGAAACGTAGGCATCTGCAGACTCTATTTCCTAGCAAGGATGTGTCGCATTTACATTCTTTTGAAGTGAATACGATGTATACATAACACACCACAGTGAATATTATATCTTATCATGAAACATGGAAATGAGATGCGATATCGCGTTTTGGGAAGCATTAGAACTCTATTCCTACGATACGTAGACATCTGCAAACGCTATTTCCTAGCAAGGAAGTGTCGCATATACATTCATCTGAAGTGCATGCGAGGTATAAGTGGCACTTCGCAATGATTATTTTATCTTACCATGAAACATAGAAATGAGATGCGATATCGCGATTTAAGAAGCGTTAGAACTCTATTGCATCGATACGTAGACATCTGCAAACGCTACTTCCTAGCAAGGAAGTGTCGCATTTACATTCATTTGAAGTGTATGCGAGATATACATAACACTCCACGATGAATATTATACCTTATCACGAAACATAGAAATGACATGCGTTAACGCGATATAAGAAGCATTAGAACACTATTACTTCGATAAGTAGAAATCTGCAAACGCAATCTAATAGCAAGGAAGTGTCGCATTTACATTCTTTTGAAGTGAAAACGAGGAATACATAACATTCCACAATAAATATTATACCTTATCACGAAACATAGAAATGAGATGCGGTATCGCGATTTGAGAAGGATCAGAACTCTATAGCCACGATACGTAGACATCTGCAATCGGTATTTCCTAGCAAGGAAGTGTCGCATTTACATTCTTTTGAAGTGAATACGAGGTATAAATGACACTTCGCAATGAATATTATATCTTAACGTGGAACATAGGAATGAGATGCGATATCGCGTTTTAACAAACATTAGATCTGTATTGCTACGATGCGTAGACATCTGCCAACGCTATTTCCTAGCAAGCAAGTGTCGCATTTACATTCATTTGAAGTGTATGCGAGGTATACATGACACTTCGCAATGAATACTATATCTTATCCTGAAACATAGAAATGAAATGCGGTATCCCGTTTTAAGAGGCATTAGAACTCTGTTGCTACGATACGTAGATATCTGGAAACGCTATTTCCTAGCACGGAAGTGTCGCATTTACATTCTTCTGAAGTGAATACGTGGTATACATGACACTTCGCAATGAATGTTATATCTTATCATGAAACATAGGAATGAGATGCGGTATCCCGTTTTAAGAAGCATTAGAACTCTATTGTTTCGATACGAAGACATCTGGTAACGCTATTTCCCAGCAAGGAAGTGTCGCATTTACAATCATTTGAAGCGTATGCGAGTTATACAGGACAATTCGCAATGAGTATTATATCATATTATGAAACATAGAAATGAGATGCGATATGGCGGTTTAAGAAGCATTAGCATTCTACTGCTTCGATACGTAGACATCTGCAAACGCTACTTCCTAGCAAGGAAGTGTCCCATTTACATTCATTTGAAATGTAGACGAGGAATACATAGCACTTCGCAATGAATATTGTATCTTATCATGAAACATAGAAATGAGATGCGATATTGCGTATTAAGGAGCATTAGAACTCTATTGCTACGATACGTAGATATCTGCCAACGATATTTCCTAGGAAGGAAGTGTCGCATTTACATTCTTTTGAAGTGAATACGAGGTATACATGACACTTAGCAATGAATATTATAACTTATCAGGAAACATAGAAATGAGATGCGATATCGCGTTTTAAGGAGCATTAGGTCTCTATTGCTACGATATGTAGATATCTGCAGACGCTATTGCCAAGCAAGGATGTGTCGCATTTACATTCATTTCAAGTGTATGCGAGGTATACGAGACACTTCGCAAGGAATATTATATCTTATCATGAAACATAGAAATGGAATGAGACATCTCGTTTTATGAAGCATTGAAACACTATTGCTTCGATACGTAGACATCTGCAAACGCTATTTCCTAGGAAGGATGTGTCGCATTTACATTCATTTCAAGTGTATGCGAGGTATACGAGGCACTTCGCAATGAATATTATGTCTTATCATGTAACATAGAAATGAGATGCGATATCGCGTTTTGAGAACATTAGAACTCTATTGCTTCGATACGTAGACATCTGCAAACGCTATTTCCTAGCAAGGAAGTGTCGCATTTACATTCATTAGAAGCGTATGCGAGGAATACGTAACACTTCGCAATGAATATTATATCTTATCATGAAACGTTGAAATGAGATGCGATATCTAGTTTTAAGAAGCATTGGAGCACTATTGCTTCGATACGTAGACATCTGCTTACGCTATTTCCTAGCAAGGAAGTGTAGCATTTACATTCATTTGAAATGTATGCGAGGTATATGTGACACTTCGCAATGAATATTATATCTTATCATGAAACATAGAAATGAGATGCGATATCGCGATTTAAAAAGCATTAGATATCTATTGCTTCGATACGTAGGCATCTGGAAACGCTATTTCCTAGCGAGGAAGAGTGGCATTTACAATCTTTTGAAGTGCAGACGAGGTATACATAACACGTCACAATGAATATTATATCTTTTCATGAAACATAGAAGTGCGATGCGATATCGCGTTTTAAGAAGCACTAGAACCCTATTGTCTCGATACGTAGACATCTGCAAACGCCCTTTCCTAGCAAGGAAGTGTCGCATTTACATTCATTTGAAGTGTATGTGAGGTATAAGTGACACATCGCAATGAATATTATATCTTATCATGAAACATAGATATGTGATGCGATATCGCGTTTCAAGAAGCATTAGAACTCTATTGCTTCTATACTTAGACATCTGCAAATGATATATCCTAGCAAGGAAGTGTCGCATTTACATTCTCTTCGAGCGTATGCGAGGTATAAGTGACACTTCGCAATGAATATTATATCGGATCATGGAACATAGATGTGGGATGCGATATCGCGTTTTAAGGAGCACTAGAACTCTATTGCTACGATACGTAGATATCTGGAAACGCTATTTCCTAGCAACGAAGTGTCGCATTACAATCTATTACAGTGAATACGAGGTATTCGTGACACTTCGCAATGAATATTATATCTTATCATGAAACATAGAAATGAGATGCGATATAGCGAATTAAGAATCGTTAGAACTCTATTGCTACGATAAGTAGACATTTGCAAACGCTATTTCCTAGCAAGGAAGTGACGCATTTACATTCTTTTAAAGTGAATACGAGGTATACATGACACTTCGCAATGAATATTATATCTTATCATGAAACAGAGAAATGAGATGCGGTATCCCATTTTAAGAAGCATTAGAAGTCAATGGCTTCGATACGTAGACATCTGCAAACGCTATTTCCTAACAAGGAAGTGTCACATTTACATTCATTTGAAGTGAATACGAGGTATACATGACACTTCGCAATGAATAATATATCTTATCATGAAACATAGATATGAGATGCGACATCTCGTTTTAAGAAGCATTAGAAATCTATTGCTTCGATAAGTAGACATCTGCAAACGCTACTTCCTAGCAACGAAGTGTCGCATTTACATTCTTTTGAAGTGAATACGATGTATTCATGATACTTCGCAATGAATATTATATCTTATCATGAAACATGGAAATGAGGTGCGATATCTTGTTTTAAGAAGCTTTGGAACTCTATTGCTACGGTGTGTAGACATCTGCAAACGCTATATAATAGCAGGGAAGTGTCGCAGTTACATTCTTTTGAAGTGAATACGAGGTATACATGACAATTCAAAATGGATACTATCTCTTATCATGAAATATAGAAGTGAGATGCATTATCACGTTTTAAGAAGGATTAGAACACTTGCTACGATACGTAGACATCTGCAAACCCTAATTTCTAGCAAGGAAGTGTAGAATTTTGAATCTTTTGAAGCGAATACGAGGTATACATAACAATCCACAATGAATATTATATCTTATCATGAAACATAGAAATGAGATGCGACATCGCGATTTTTGAAGCATTAGAACTCTATTGCTTCGATACGTAGTTGTCTGCAAACGCTACTTCCTAGCAAGGAAGTGTCGCATTTACATTCTTTTGTAGTGTATGCGAGGTGTCAGTGACACTTCGCAATGAATATTATACCTTATCATTGAACATAGAAATGAGATGCGGTATCCCGATTTAAGAAGCATTAGAAATTCCTTGCTTCGATACGTAGACATCTACAAACGCTATATCCTGGCAATGAAGTGTCGCATTTACAATCTTTTCAAGTGTATACGACATATACATAACAATTCGCAATGAATATTATATCTTACCGTGAAGCATAGAAATGAGATTCGATATCACGTTTTAAGAAGCATTAGCACTCTAATGCTTCGATGCGTAGACATCTGGAGACGCTATTTCGTAGAAAGGAAGTGTCGGATTTAAATTATTTCGAAGTGAAAACGAGGTATACATAACACTTTGCAATTAATAGTAAATCTTATCATGAAACATAGAAATGAGTCCCGATATCCCGTTTTAAGAAGCATTAGAACTCTATTGCTTCAACACGTAGACATCTGGAAACGCTACTTGCCAGGAAGGAAGTATCGCAGTTACATTCATTTGAAGTGAATACGAGGTATACATAAAACTCCACAATTAATATTATATCTTATCACGAAACGTAGAAGTGTGATGCGATATCGCGATTTACGAAACATTAGAACTCTATTGCTTCGATACGTAGACATCTGCAAACGCTATATTCTGGCACGGAAGTGTCGCATTTACATTCATTTTAAGTTTATGCGAGGTATACATGACACTTCCTAATGAATATTATGTCTTATCATGAAACATAGAAATGAGATGCGATATCGCGTTTTAAGAAGCATTAGAACATTATTGCTTCGATACCTAGAAATCTGGAAACGCTATTTCCTAGGAAGGAATTATCGCATTTACATTCATTTGAAGTGAATACGAGGTATACATGACACTTCGCAATGAATATTATATCTTGTCATGAAACATAGAAATGAGATGCGATATCTCGTTTTAAGAGGCATTAGAACTCTATTGTTTCGTTACGTAGACATCTGCAAACCCTATTTAATAGAAAGGAAGTGTCGAATTTACATTGATTTGAAGTGTATGCGTGGTATACATGACACTTCGCAATTAATATGTTATCTTATCATGAAACATAGAAATGAGATGCGATATCGCGTTTTGAGAAGCCACAGAACTCTATTGCTTCTTACGTAGACAATTGCAAACGCTACATCCCAGCAAGGAAGTGTCGCATTTACATTCATTTGAAGTGTATACGAGGTATACATAACACTCCACAATGAATATTATATCTTATCATGAAACATAGAAATGTGATGCGATATGGCGACTTAAGAAGTAATAGAACACTATTTCTTCGATACGTAGACATCTGCCAAGGCTATTTCCTAGCAATGTAGTGTCGCATTTACATTCGTTTGAAGTGTATGCGAGGTATACATGACACTTCGCAATGAATATTATATCTTATCATGAAACATAGAAATGAGATGCGATATCGTGTTTTAAGAAGCATTAGAACTCTATTGCTACGATACGTAGGTATCTGCAAACGCTAAATCCTAGCAAGGACGTGTCGCATTTACATTCATTTGAAGTGAATACGAGGAATACATGAAACTTCGAAATGAATATTAGATCTTATCATGAAACATAGAAATGAGATTCGATATCGCGTTTTGAGAAGCATTAGAACTCTATTGCTACTATACGTAGACATCTGTAAACGCTATTTCCTAGCAAGGAAGTGTCGCATTTACATTCATTTGAAGTGTATGCGAGGTATACATAATACTTGGCAATGAATATCATATGTTCTCATGAAACATAGAAATGAGATGCGATATCTCGTTTTAAATAGCATTATAACACGCTTGCTACTATACGTAGACATCTGCAAACGCTATTTCCTAGGAAGGAAGTGCAGCATTTACATTCATTTGAAGTTAATACGAGGAATACGTGAAAGCTTCGCAATGAATATTATATCTTATCATGAAACATAGAAATGTGATGTGATATCGCGTTTTAAGAAGCTTTAGAACTCTATTGCTACGATACGTAAGTATCTGCAAACGCTATTTTCTAGCAAGGACGTGTCGCATTTACATTCATTTGACGTGTATGTGAGGTATACATAATACTTCGCAATGAATATTATATGTTCTCATGAAACATAGAAATGAGATGCGATATCTCGTTTTAAGTAGCATTATAACACGCTTCCTACGATACGTAGACATCTGCAAACGCTATTTCCTAGGAAGGAAGTGCCGCATTTACATTCATTTGAAGTGAATACGAGGAATGCGTGAAGACTTCGCAATGAATATTATATCTTATCATGAAACATAGAAATGTGATGTGATATCGCGTTTTAAGAAGCTTTAGAACTCTATTGCTACGATACGTAGACATCTGCAAACGCTATTTCCTAGGAAGGAAGTGCCGCATTTACATTCATTTGAAGTGAATACGAGGAATGCGTGAAGACTTCGCAATGAATATTATATCTTATCATGAAACATAGAAATGTGATGTGATATCGCGTTTTAAGAAGCTTTAGAACTCTATTGCTACGATACGTAGACATCTGCAAACGCTATTTCATAGCAAGGACGTGTCGCAATTCCATTCTTTTGAAGTGAATGCGAGGTATACATATCATTGCACAATGAATATTATATGTTATCATCAAACATCGAAAAGAGAAGCGATATCTCGTTTTAAGAAGCATTATAACACGCTTGCTACGATACGTAGACATCTGCAAACTCTATTTCCTAGCAAGGAAGTGTCGCATTTACATTCATTTGAAGTGAATACGAGGAATACATGAAACTTCGCAATGAATATTATATCTTATCAAGAAGCATAGAAATGAGATGCGATATCCCGTTTCAAGAAGCATTAGAACTCTACTGCTTCGATACGTAGACATCTGCAATCGCTATTTCCTAGGAAGGAAGTGTCGCATTTACATTCATTTGAAGTGTATGCGAGGTATACATGACACTTCGCAATTAACATTATATCTTATCATGAACCATAGAAGTGAAATGCGATATCCCATTTCAAGAAGCATTAGAACTCTATTGCTTCGAAACGTAGACATCTACAATCGCTATTTCCTAGCAAGGAAGTGTCGCATTTACATTCATTTGAAGTGAAGACGAGGAAAACATGACTCTTCGCAATGCATATTATATCTTATCATGAAACATAGAAATGAGATGCGATATCGCGTTTTCAGAAGCATTAGAACTCTATTGCCACGACACGTAGACATCTGCAAACGCTATTTCCTAGCAAGGAAGTGTCGTATTTACATTCTTTTGAAGTGAATGCGAGGTATACATGACACTTCGCAATTAATATTATATCTTATCATGAAACATAGAAATGAGATGCGATAACCCGTTTCAAGAAGCATTAGAACTCTTTTGCTTCGATACGTAGGCATCTGCAATCGCTAATTCCTAGCAAGGAACTGTCCCATTTACATTCATTTGAAGTGAATAAGAGGAATACATGAAACTTCGCAATGAATATTATATCTTATCATGAAGCATAGAAATGAGATGCGATACCCCGTTTCAAGAAGCATTAGAACTCTATTGCTTCGATACGTAGACATCTGCTAACGCTATTTCCTAGCAAGGAAGTTTCGCAGTTACATTCATTTGAAGTGAATACGAGGAATACATGAAACTTCGTAATGAATATTATATCTTATCATGAAACACAGTAATGAGACTCGGTATCCCGTTTCAAGAAGCATTAGAACTCTCTTGCTTCGATACGTAGACATCTGCAAAAGCAATTTCCTAGCAAGGAAGTGTCGCATTTACAATCTTTTGAAGTGAATACGAGGTATACATAACACTCCACAATGAATATTATATCTTATCATGAAACATAGAAATGAGATGCAATATGGCGATTTAAGAAGCATAAGAACTCTATTGCTACGATACGTAGACACCTGCAAACGCTATTTCGTAGCATGGAAGTGTCGCAAAAACATTCTTTTGGATTGAATACAAGGTAAACATGACACTTCGCAATGAATATTATAACTTATCATGAAACACATAAATGAGATGCGACATCGCGTTATAAGATGCATTAGAACTCTATTACTCCGATAAGCAGACATCTGCAAACGCTATTTCCTAGCAAGGATGTGTCGCATTTACATTCTTTTTAAGTGAATACGAGGTACATATGACACTTCGCAATTAATATTATATCTAAGCATGAAACATGGAAATGAGATGCGATATCGCGTTTTGAGAAGCGTTAGAATTCCAATGCTACGGTACGAAGACATCTGCAAACGCTATTTCCTAGCATGGAAGTGTCGCATCTACATTCTTTTGAAGTGAATACGAGGTATACTTAACACACCACAATGAATATTATATCTTATCATGAAACCAAGAAATGAGGATCGATATCGCGTTTTAAGAAGCATTAGAACCCTATTGCTACGATACGTTGACATCTGCAAACGCTATTTCCTAGCAAGGAAGTGTCGCATATACATTCATCTGAAGTGAATACGAGGTATACATGACTCTTCGCAATGAATATTATATCTTATCATGAGACAAAGAAATGAGCTGCGATATCGCGTTTTAAGAAGCATTATAACTCTATTGTTTCGGTACGTAGACATCTGACATCGCTATATCCTAGGAAGGAAGTGTCGCATTTACATTCTTTTGAAGTGAATACGAGGTATACATGACACTTCGCAATGAATATTATATCTTATCATGAAACATAGAAATTAGTCGATATCGCGTTTTAACAATCTTTAGATCTCTAGTGCTACGAGGCGTAGACATCTGCCATCGCTATTTCCAAGCAAGTAAGTGTCGCACTTACACTCTTTTGAAGCGAATACGAGGTATACATAACAATGCACAATGAATAGTATATCTTATCATGAAACATAGAAATGAGATGCGATATCTCGTTTTGAGAAGCATTAGAACTCCATTGCTACGATACGTAGATTTCTGCAAACGCTACTTCCTAGCAAGGAAGTGTCGCAGTTACAATCTTTTGAAAGGAATACAAGGTATACATGACAATCCGCAATGAATATTGTATCTTATAATGAAACATAGAAATGAGATGCGATATCGTGTTCTAAGAAGCGTTAGAACTCTATTGCTTCGATAGGTAGACATCTGCATACGCTATTTCCTAGAAAGGATGTGTCGCATTTACCTACATTTGTAGTGAATACGAGGGATACATAACACTGCGCAATGTGTATTATATCTTATCGTGAAACATAGTAATGAGAAGCGATATCGCGTTTTAAGAAGCATTAGAACTCCATTGCTTCGATACGTACACATCTGCAATCGCTATTTCCTAGCAAGGAAGTGTCGCATTTACAATCTTTTGAAGTGAATACGAGGTATACATAACACTCGACAATGAATATTATATCTTATCATGAAACATAGAAATGAGAAGCGATATGGCGATTTAAGAAGCATTAGAATGCTATTGCTTCAATACGGAGACATCTGCAAACGCTATTTCCTAGCAAGGAAGTGTCTCATTTACATTCTTTTGAGGTGAATACGAGGTATACATAACACACCACAGTGAATATTATACCTTATAACGAATCATAGTAATAAAATGCGATATCGCGATTAAAGAAGCATTAGATATCTATTGCTTCAATACGGAGACATCTGCAAACGCTATTACCTAGCATGGAAGTGTCGCATTTACATTCATTTGAAGTGTCTGCGAGGTATAAGTGACATTTCGCAATGAATACTATATCCTATCATGAAATATAGGAATGGAATGCGATATCGCGTTTTTAGAAGCATTAGAACTCCCTTGCTTCGATACGTGGACATCTGCAAACGCTATTTCCTAGCAATGAAGTGTCGCATTTACATTCCTTTGAAGGGAATACGAGGTGTACATGACACTTCGCAATGAATATTATATCTTCTCATGAAACATAGAAATGAGTTGCGATATCTTGTTTTAGGAAGCGTTAGTACTCTATTGCTGCGATACGTAGTCATTTGCAAACGCCACTTCCTAGCATGGAAGTGTCGCATTTACATTCATTTGAAGTGTTTGCGATGTATACATGACACTTCCCAATGAATATTATAACTTATCATGAAACATAGAAATGAAATGCGATTTGGAGATTTAAGAAGCATTAGAACTTTATTGCTTCGATACGCAGACATGTACCAACGCTATTTCCTAGCAAGGAATTGTCGCATTTACATTCATTTGAAGTGAATACGAGGAATACATGAAACTTCGCAATGAATATTATATCTTATCAAGAAGCATAGAAATGAGATGCGATATCCCGTTTCAAGAAGCATTAGAACTCTACTGCTTCGATACGTAGACATCTGCAATCGCTATTTCCTAGGAAGGAAGTGTCGCATTTACATTCATTTGAAGTGTATGCGAGGTATACATGACACATCGCAATTAACATTATATCTTATCATGAACCATAGAAGTGAAATGCGATATCCCATTTCAAGAAGCATTAGAACTCTATTGCTTCGAAACGTAGACATCTACAATCGCTATTTCCTAGCAAGGAAGTGTCGCATTTACATTCATTTGAAGTGAAGACGAGGAAAACATGACTCTTCGCAATGCATATTATATCTTATCATGAAACATAGAAATGAGATGTGATATCGCGTTTTCAGAAGCATTAGAACTCTATTGCCACGACACGTAGACATCTGCAAACGCTATTTCCTAGCAAGGAAGTGTCGTATTTACATTCTTTTGAAGTGAATGCGAGGTATACATGACACTTCGCAATTAATATTATATCTTATCATGAAACATAGAAATGAGATGCGATATCCCGTTTCAAGAAGCATTAGAACTCTATTGCTTCGATACGTAGGCATCTGCAATCGCTAATTCCTAGCAAGGAACTGTCCCATTTACATTCATTTGAAGTGAATAAGAGGAATACATGAAACTTCGCAATGAATATTATATCTTATCATGAAGCATAGAAATGAGATGCGATATCCCGTTTCAAGAAGCATTAGAACTCTATTGCTTCGATACGTAGACATCTGCTAACGCTATTTCCTAGCAAGGAAGTTTCGCAGTTACATTCATTTGAAGTGAATACGAGGAATACATGAAACTTCGTAATGAATATTATATCTTATCATGAAACACAGTAATGAGACTCGGTATCCCGTTTCAAGAAGCATTAGAACTCTCTTGCTTCGATACGTAGACATCTGCAAAAGCAATTTCCTAGCAAGGAAGTGTCGCATTTACAATCTTTTGAAGTGAATACGAGGTATACATAACACTCCACAATGAATATTATATCTTATCATGAAACATAGAAATGAGATGCAATATGGCGATTTAAGAAGCATAAGAACTCTATTGCTACGATAGGTAGACACCTGCAAACGCTATTTCGTAGCATGGAAGTGTCGCAAAAACATTCTTTTGGATTGAATACAAGGTAAACATGACACTTCGCAATGAATATTATAACTTATCATGAAACACATAAATGAGATGCGACATCGCGTTATAAGATGCATTAGAACTCTATTACTCCGATAAGCAGACATCTGCAAACGCTATTTCCTAGCAAGGATGTGTCGCATTTACATTCTTTTTAAGTGAATACGAGGTACATATGACACTTCGCAATTAATATTATATCTAAGCATGAAACATGGAAATGAGATGCGATATCGCGTTTTGAGAAGCGTTAGAATTCCAATGCTACGGTACGAAGACATCTGCAAACGCTATTTCCTAGCATGGAAGTGTCGCATCTACATTCTTTTGAAGTGAATACGAGGTATACTTAACACACCACAATGAATATTATATCTTATCATGAAACCAAGAAATGAGGATCGATATCGCGTTTTAAGAAGCATTAGAACCCTATTGCTACGATACGTTGACATCTGCAAACGCTATTTCCTAGCAAGGAAGTGTCGCATATACATTCATCTGAAGTGAATACGAGGTATACATGACTCTTCGCAATGAATATTATATCTTATCATGAGACAAAGAAATGAGCTGCGATATCGCGTTTTAAGAAGCATTATAACTCTATTGTTTCGGTACGTAGACATCTGACATCGCTATATCCTAGGAAGGAAGTGTCGCATTTACATTCTTTTGAAGTGAATACGAGGTATACATGACACTTCGCAATGAATATTATATCTTATCATGAAACATAGAAATTAGTCGATATCGCGTTTTAACAATCTTTAGATCTCTAGTGCTACGAGGCGTAGACATCTGCCAACGCTATTTCCAAGCAAGTAAGTGTCGCACTTACACTCTTTTGAAGCGAATACGAGGTATACATAACAATGCACAATGAATAGTATATCTTATCATGAAACATAGAAATGAGATGCGATATCTCGTTTTGAGAAGCATTAGAACTCCATTGCTACGATACGTAGATTTCTGCAAACGCTACTTCCTAGCAAGGAAGTGTCGCAGTTACAATCTTTTGAAAGGAATACAAGGTATACATGAGAATCCGCAATGAATATTGTATCTTATAATGAAACATAGAAATGAGATGCGATATCGTGTTCTAAGAAGCGTTAGAACTCTATTGCTTCGATAGGTAGACATCTGCATACGCTATTTCCTAGAAAGGATGTGTCGCATTTACCTACATTTGTAGTGAATACGAGGGATACATAACACTGCGCAATGTGTATTATATCTTATCGTGAAACATAGTAATGAGAAGCGATATCGCGTTTTAAGAAGCATTAGAACTCCATTGCTTCGATACGTACACATCTGCAATCGCTATTTCCTAGCAAGGAAGTGTCGCATTTACAATCTTTTGAAGTGAATACGAGGTATACATAACACTCGACAATGAATATTATATCTTATCATGAAACATAGAAATGAGAAGCGATATGGCGATTTAAGAAGCATTAGAATGCTATTGCTTCAATACGGAGACATCTGCAAACGCTATTTCCTAGCAAGGAAGTGTCTCATTTACATTCTTTTGAGGTGAATACGAGGTATACATAACACACCACAGTGAATATTATACCTTATAACGAATCATAGTAATAAAATGCGATATCGCGATTAAAGAAGCATTAGATATCTATTGCTTCAATACGGAGACATCTGCAAACGCTATTACCTAGCATGGAAGTGTCGCATTTACATTCATTTGAAGTGTCTGCGAGGTATAAGTGACATTTCGCAATGAATACTATATCCTATCATGAAATATAGGAATGGAATGCGATATCGCGTTTTTAGAAGCATTAGAACTCCCTTGCTTCGATACGTGGACATCTGCAAACGCTATTTCCTAGCAATGAAGTGTCGCATTTACATTCCTTTGAAGGGAATACGAGGTGTACATGACACTTCCCAATGAATATTATAACTTATCATGAAACATAGAAATGAAATGCGATTTGGAGATTTAAGAAGCATTAGAACTTTATTGCTTCGATACGCAGACATGTACCAACGCTATTTCCTAGCAAGGAAGTGTCGCATTTACATTCTCTTGAAGTGAATACGAGGTACACATAGCACTGCACAATGAATATTGTATCTTATCATGAAACATAAAAGTGAAATGCGATTTGGCGATTTAAGAAGCATTAGAACTTTATTGCTTCGATACGCAGACATGTGCCAACGCTATTTCGTAGCAAGGAAGTGTCGCATTTACATTCGTTTGAAGTGTATGCGTGGTATACATGACACTTCGCAATGAATATTATATCTTATCACGAAACATAGACATGAGATGCGTTATCCCGATTTTAAAAGCAATAGAAATCTACTGCTTCGATACGGAGAAATCTGCAAACGCTATTTCTTAGCACGGAAGTGTCGCGTTTACATTCTTTTGAAGTGAATACGAGGTATACATGACCCTTCGCAATGAGTATTATAACTTATCATGAAACATAGAAATGAGGTGCGATATCGGGTTTTGAGAAGCATTAGAACTCTATTGCTACGATACGTAGATATCTGCAGACGATATTTCCTAGCAAGGAAGTGTCGCATTTACATTCTTTTGAAGTGAATACAATGTATACATGACCCATCGCAATGAATATTATATCTTATCATGAAACATAGAAATGAGATGCGATATCGCGTTTTAAGAAGCATTAGAACTCTATTGCTACGATACGAAGGCATCTGAAACGCTACTTCCTAGCAAGGAAGTGTCGCAGTTACATTCTTTTGAAGTGAATACGAGGTATACATGTCACTTCGGAATGAATATTATATCTTATCATGAAACATAGAAATGAGTTACGATATCTCGCTTTAAGAAGCATTAGAACTCTATTGCTTCGACACGTAGACATCTGCCAACGCTCTTTCCTAGGAAGAAAGTGGCGCATTTACATTCACTTTAAGTGTATGCGAGGTATACATGACACTTCGCAATGAATATAATATCTCTTCATGAAACATAGAAATGGGATGCGATACCTTGAATTTATGAAGATTTAGAACTCTGCTGCTACGATACGTAGACATCCGGAAAAGCTATTTCCAAGCAAGGAAATGTCTCATTTACATACTTTTCAGGTGAAGACGAGGTATACATAACACTTCGCAGTGACAATTATGTCTTACCATGAAACATAGAAATGAGATGCTATATCGCGTTCTGAGAAGCATTGGAACTCTATTGCTTCGATACGTAGACATCTGCAAACGCTATTTCCTAGCAAGGAAGTGCCGCATTGACACCATTTTGAAGTGAATACGAGGTATACATAACACTGCACAATGAATATTATATCTTATCATGAGACATAGAAATGAGATGCGATATCGCTATTTAAGAAGCATTAGAACTCCATTGCTTCGATACGTAGACACCTGCAAACGTTATTTCCTAGCAAGGAAGTGTCGCATTTACATTCTTTTGAGGTGAATACGAGGTATACATAACCCTCCTCAATGAATATTATATCTTATCGTGATACATGGAAATGAGATTCGATCTCGCGATATAGGAAGCATTAGAACTTTATTGCTTCGATACGTAGACATCTGCAAACGCTATTTCCTAGCAAGGAAGAGTCGCATCGACATTGTTTTGAATTGAATACAAGGTATACATGCCACTTCGCAATGAATATTATATCTTATCGTGAAACATAGAAATGAGATGCGGTATCGCGTTTTAAGAAGCATTAGGACACTATTGCTTCGATACGTAGACATCTGCAAACGCTACTTCCTGGCAAGGAAGTGTCGCACTTACATTCTTTGGAGTGAATACGAGGTATACATGACACTTCGCAATGAATATTGTGCCTTATCATGAAACATAGAAATGAGATGCGATATCTCGTTTTAAAAAGCACTAGATCTCTATTGCTTCCATACGTAGACATCTGCCATCGCTATATCCTAGCTAGGAAGTGTCGCATTTACATTCATTTGAAGTGAATGCGAGGTATACACGACACTTCCCAATCATTATTGTATCTTATCGTGTAACATAGAAATGAGATGCGATTTCGCGTTTTAAGAAGCATTAGAACTCTATTGCTACGATGCGTAGACATCTGCAAACGATATTTCCTAGCAAGGAAGTGTCGCATTTACATTCTTTTGAAGAGAATGCGAGGTATACATAACAGTCCATAATGAATATTATATCTTATCATGAAACATAGAAATGAGATGCGATACCGCGATTTAAGGAGCATTAGATCTCTAGAGCTACGATACGTAGACATCAGGAAACGCTATTTCCTTGCAGGGAAGTGTCGCATTCACATGCTTTTGAAGTGAATATGAGGTATACATGACACGTCGCTATGAATATTATACCTTATCATGAAACATAGAAATGAGATGCGATATCGCGTTTTGAGAAGCATTAGAACTCTATTCCTACGATACGTAGACATCTGCAAACGCTATTTCCTAGCAAGGAAGTGTCGCCTTTACATTCTTTTTAAGTGAATACGAGGTATACATGATACTCCAAGATGAATATTATACCTTATCTGGAAACATAGGAATGACATGCGTTAACGCGATATAAGTAGCATTAGAAATCTATTGCTGCGATACGTATGCATCTTCAAACGCTATTTAATAGCAAGGAAGTGTCGCATTTACATTCTTTTGAAGTGAATACGAGGTATAAATGACACTTCGCAATGAATATTATATCTTAACATGGAACATAGAAATGAGATGCGACATCGCGTTTTAACAAACATTAGATCTGTATTGCTACGATGCGTAGACATCTGCCAACGCTATTTGCTAGCAAGGAAGTGTCGCGTTTACATTCATTTGAAGTGTATGCCAAGTACACATGACACTTCGCAATTAATGTTATACCTTATTGTGAGACATAGAAATAAGATGCGATATCGCATTTTAAGAAGCGTTATAACCGTATTGCTACGATACGTAGACATCTGCAAACTCTATTTCCTAGCAATGAAGTGTCGCATTTACATTCATTTGAAATGTTTGGCAGGTATAAGTGGCACTTCGCAATGAATATTATATCCTATCATGAAACATAGAAATGAGATGCGATATCGCGTTTTGAGATGCATTAGAAATCTAATGCTACGATACGCAGTCATCTGCAAACGCTACTTCCTAGCAAGGAAGTCTCGCACTTTCATTCATTTGATGTGTATACGAGGTATGCGTAACACTTCGCAATGAATATTATATCTTATCATGAAACATAGAACTGAGATGCGATATCGCGTTTTAGGAAGCATTAGAACTCTATTGCTTCGATACGTAGACATTTGCAAATGATGTATCCTGGCAAGGAAGTGTCGCATTTACATTCACTTGAAGTGTATGCGAGGCATAAGTGACACTTCGCAATGAATATTATATCTCATCATGAAACATAGAAATGAGGAGCGACATCGCGGTTTAAGAAGCATTAGATCTCTATTGCTACGATCGGCACATGTCTGCTAACGCTATTTCCTAGCAAGGAAGTGTCAGATTTACATTCTTTTGAAGTGAATACGAGGTATACATAACACTCCACAATGAATATTATATCTTATCATGAAACATAGAAATGAGATGCGATACGGCTATTTAAGAAGCATTAGAATTCTACTGCTTCGATACGTAGACATCTGCCAACGCTATTTCCTAGGAAGGAAGAGTCGCATTTACATTCATTTGAGGTGAATACGAGGTATACATAACACCGCACAATTAATATTATATCTTATAGTGAGACATCGAAATGAGATGCTATGTCGCGATTTGCGGAGCATTAGAACCCCATTACTGCGATACGTAGACATCTGCAATCGCTATTTCCTAGCAAGGAATTGTTGCATTTACGTTCTTTTGAAGTAAATACGAGGTATACATGACAATTCGCAATGAATATTATATCTCATCATGAAACATAGAAATGAGGTGCGACATCACGTTTTAAGAAACATTAGAACTCTATTGTTTCGATACCTAGTCATCTGGAAACGCTATTTCCTAGCAAGGAAGTGTCGCATTTACATTCTTTTGAAGTGAATACAAGGTATACATGACACATCGCAATGAATATTATATCTTATCATGAAACATAGAAATGAGATGCGATATCGGGTTTGGGATGCATTACAACTCTATTGCTACGATACGTAGATATCTGCAAACGCTATTTCCTAGCAAGGAAGTGTCGCAATTACATTCTTTTGAAGTGAATGCGAGGTAGACATAACACTCCACAATGAATATTATATCTTATCACGAAACATAGACATGAGATGCGTTATCCCGATTTTAAAAGCAATAGACATCTACTGCTTCGATGCGGAGAAATCTGCAAACGCTATTTCTTAGCACGGAAGTGTCGCGTTTACATTCTTTTGAAGTGAATACGAGGTATACATGACCCTTCGCAATGAGTATTATAACTTATCATGAAACATAGAAATGAGGTGCGATATCGGGTTTTGAGAAGCATTAGAACTCTATTGCTACGATACGTAGATATCTGCAGACGATATTTCCTAGCAAGGAAGTGTCGCATTTACATTCTTTTGAAGTGAATACAAGGTATACATGACCCATCGCAATGAATATTATATCTTATCATGAAACATAGAAATGAGTTACGATATCTCGCTTTAAGAAGCATTAGAACTCTATTGCTTCGACACGTAGACATCTGCCAACGCTCTTTCCTAGGAAGAAAGTGGCGCATTTACATTCACTTTAAGTGTATGCGAGGTATACATGACACTTCGCAATGAATATAATATCTCTTCATGAAACATAGAAATGGGATGCGATACCTTGAATTTATGAAGATTTAGAACTCTGCTGCTACGATACGTAGACATCCGGAAAAGCTATTTCCAAGCAAGGAAGTGTCTCATTTACATACTTTTCAGGTGAAGACGAGGTAAAAATAACACTTCGCAGTGACTATTATGTCTTACCATGAAACATAGAAATGAGATGCTATATCGCGTTCTGAGAAGCATTGGAACTCTATTGCTTCGATACGTATACATCTGCAAACGCTATTTCCTAGCAAGGAAGTGCCGCATTGACACCATTTTGAAGTGAATACGAGGTATACATAACACTGCACAATGAATATTATATCTTATCATGAGACATAGAAATGAGATGCGATATCGCTATTCAAGAAGCATTAGAACACCCTTGCTTCGATACGTAGACACCTGCAAACGTTATTTCCTAGCAAGGAAGTGTCGCATTTACATTCTTTTGAGGTGAATACGAGGTATACATAACCCTCCTCAATGAATATTATATCTTATCATGATACATGGAAATGAGATTCGATCTCGCGATATAAGAAGCATTAGAACTTTATTGCTTCGGTACGTAGACATCTGCAAACGCTATTTCCTAGCAAGGAAGTGTCGCATTGACATTGTTTTGAATTGAATACAAGGTATACATGCCACTTCGCAATGAATATTATATCTTATCGTGAAACATAGAAATGAGATGCGGTATCGCGTTTTCAGAAGCATTAGAACTCTATTGCTACGATACGTAGACATCTGCAAACGCTATTTCCTAGCAAGGAAGTGTCGCATTTACATTCTTTTGAGGTGAACACGAGGTATACATAACACTCCACAATGAATTTTATATTTTATCGTGAAACATGGAAATGAGATTCGATCTCGCGATATAAGAAGCATTAGAACTTTATTGCTTCGATACGTAGACATCTGCAAACCCTATTTCCTAGCAAAGAAGTGTCGCATTGACATTGTTTTGAATTGAATACAAGGTATACATGCCACTTCGCAATGAATATTATATCTTATCGTGAAACATAGAAATGAGATGCGGTATCGCGTTTTGAGAAGCATTCGAACTCTATTGCTACGATACGTAGACATCTGCAAACGCTATTTCCTAGCACGGAAGTGTCGCATTTACATTCTTTTGAAGCGACTACGAGGTATACATAGCAATCCACAATGAATATTATATCCTATCACGAAATATAGAAATGAGTTGCGATATCGCGATTTAAGAAGCATTAGATCTCTATTGTTTCGATACGTAGACATCTGGAAACGCTATTTCCTAGCAAGGATGTGTCGCGTTTACATTCTTTTTAAGTTTAAGCGAGATATACATAACCCTCCTCAATGAATATTATATTTTATCATGAAACATAGAAATGAGATGCGATATCGCGTTTTAAGAAGCATTAGGACACTATTGCTTCGATACGTAGACATCTGCAAACGCTACTTCCTGGCAAGGAAGTGTCGCACTTACATTCTTTGGAGTGAATACGAGGTATACATGACACTTCGCAATGAATATTGTGCCTTATGATGAAACATAGAAATGAGATGCGATATCTCGTTTTAAGAAACATTAGAACTCCATTGCTTGGATTCGTAGATGTCTGCAAACGCTACGTCCTAGCGAGAAAGTATCGCATTTACACTCTTTTGAAGTGAATGCGAGGTATACATGACACTTCGAAATGAATATTATATCTTATCATGAAACATAGAAATGAGATGCGGTATCGCGTTTTAAAAAGCACTAGAACGCTATTGCTTCCATACGTAGACATCTGCCATCGCTATATCCTAGCTAGGAAGTGTCGCATTTACATTCATTTGAAGTGAATGCGAGGTATACACGACACGTCCCAATCATTATTGTATCTTATCGTGAAACATAGAAATGAGATGCGATTTCGCGTTTTAAGAAGCATTCGAACTCTATTGCTACGATGCGTAGACATCTGCAAACGATATTTCTTAGCAAGGAAGTGTCGCATTTACATTCTTTTGAAGAGAATGCGAGGTATACATAACACTCCAAGATGAATATTATACCTTATCAGGAAACATAGGAATGACATACGTTAACGCGATATAAGTAGCATTAGAAATCTATTGCTACGATACGTATGCATCTTCAAACGCTATTTAATAGCAAGGAAGTGTCGCATTTACATTCTTTTTAAGTGAATACGAGGTATACATAACACTCCAAGATGAATATTATACCTTATCAGGAAACATAGGAATGACATACGTTAACGCGATATAAGTAGCATTAGAAATCTATTGCTACGATACGTATGCATCTTCAAACGCTATTTAATAGCAAGGAAGTGTCGCATTTACATTCTTTTGAAGTGAATACGAGGTATAAATGACACTTCGCAATGAATATTATATCTTAACATGGAACATAGAACTGAGATGCGATATCGCGTTTTAGGCAGCATTAGAACTCTATTGCTTCGATACGTAGACATTTGCAAATGATGTATCCTGGCAAGGAAGTGTTGCATTTACATTCACTTGAAGTGTATGCGAGGTATAAGTGACACTTCGCAATGAATATTATATCTCATCATGAAACATAGAAATGAGGAGCGACATCGCGGTTTAAGAAGCATTAGATCTCTATTGCTACGATTGGCAGATGTCTGCTAACGCTATTTCCTAGCAAGGAAGTGTCAGAGTTACATTCTTTTGAAGTGAATACGAGGTATACATAACACTTCGCAATGAATATTATGTTTTATCATGAGACATAGAAATGCGATGTGATATCGCGTTTTAAGGAGCATGAGAACTCTATTGCTTCGATATGTAGACATCTGGAAACGCTATTTCCTAGCAAGGAAGTGTCGCATTTACATTCTTCTGAAGTGAATACGATGTATACATAACACTTCGCAACGAATATTATTTCTTATCATGAAACACAGAAATGAGCAGCACTATCGCGTTTTGAGAAGCATTAGAACTCTATTGCTTCGATACGTAGACATCTGGAGATGCTATTTCCTAGAAAGGATGTGTCGCATTTACATTCGTTTGAATTGCAGACGAGGAATACATAACACTTCGTAATGAATAATATACCTTATCATGAAGCATAGAAATGATATGCGATATCGCGATTTAAGAAGCACTAGAACTCTATTGCTTCGACACGTAGACATCTGCAAACGCTATTTCCTAGCAAGGAAGTGTAGCATATACATTCATTTGTAGTGCATGCGTGGTATACATGACACTTTGCAATGAATATTATATCTTATCAAGAAATATAGAAATGAGATGCGACATCACGTTTGAGAAGCAATAGAACTCTATTGCTTCGATACGTAGACATCTGCAAACGCTATTTCCTAGCAAAGAAGTGCCGCATTTACATTCAATTCAAGTGAATACGTGGAATACGTGACACTTCGCAATGAATATTATGTTTTATCATGAGACATAGAAATGCGATGTGATATCGCGTTTTAAGGAGCATGAGAACTCTATTGCTTCGATATGTAGACATCTGGAAACGCTATTTCCTAGCAAGAAAGTGACGCATTATCATCCTTTTGAAGTGAGTACGAGGTATACATAACACTCCACAATAAATATTATATCTTATCATGAAACATAGAAATGAAATGCGATTTGGCGATTTAAGAAGCATTAGAACTTTATTGCTCCTATACGCAGACATGTACCAACGCTATTTCCTAGCAAGGAAGTGTCGCATTTACATTCTCTTGAAGTGAATACGAGGTACACATAGCACTGCACAATGAATATTATATCTTATCATGAAACATAGAAATGAGATGCGCTATGGCGTTTTAAGAAGCATTTGAAATCTACTGTTACGATACGTAGATAACTGCAAACGCTATTTCCTAGCAAGGGAGTGTCGCATTTACAATCATTTGAAGGGTATGAGAGGTATAGAAGAAACTTCGCAATGAATATTATATATTATCATTAAACATAGAAATGAGATGCGATATCACGCCTTAAGAAGCATAAGAACTATGTTGCTTCGATACGTAGACATCTGCAGACGCTTTTTCCTAGCAAGGAAGTGTAGCATTTACATTCTTTTGAAGTGAATACGAGGTATACATGGCACTTCGCAAAGAATATTATATATTATCTTGAAACATAGGACTGAGATGCGCTATGGCGTTTTAAGAAGCATTTGAAATCTATTGCTACGATACGTAGATAACTGCAAACGCTATTTCCTAGAAGGAAGTGTCGCATTTACATTCTTTTGAAGTGAATACGAGGTATACATAACACTCCACAATGAATATTATATCTTGTCATGGAACATAGAGATGTGATGCGATATCGCGTTTTAAGAAGCATTAGAATCCTATTGCTTCTATACGTAGACATCTGCAAACGCTATTTCCCAGCAAGGAAGTGTCGCATTTACATTCTTTTGAAGTTAATTCGAGGTATACATGACACTTCACAATGAATGTTATATCTTATCGTGAAACATAGAAATGAGATGCGACATCTCGTTTTAAAAAGCATTAGAAATCTACTGCTTCAATACGGAGACATCTGCAAACGCTATTTCCTGGCAAGGAAGTGTCGCATTTACATTCGTTTGAAGTGAATACGAGGTATACATGTAACTTCGCAATGAATATTATATCTTATCGTGAAACATAGAAATGTGATGCGATATCGCGTTTTGAGAAGCATTAGAACACTACTGCTACGATATGTAGATTCCTGCAATCGCTATTTCCTAGCAAGGAAGTGTCGCATTTACATTCTTTTGAAGTGAATACGATGTATACATAACGCACCACAATGAATATTATACCTTATCACGAAACATAGAAATGAAATGCGATATCGCGATTTGAGAAGCATTAGATCTCTATCGCTACGGTGCGTAGACATCTGCAAACGCTATTTAACAGCAGGGAAGTGTCGCATTTACATTCATTTGAAGTGTATGCGAGTTATTCAAGACACTTCGCAATGAATATTATATCTTATCATGAAACATAGAAATGAGTTGCGATATCGCGATTTAAGAAGCATTAGAACTCTCCTTGCTTCGATACGTAGACATCTGCAAACGCTATTTCCTATCAAGGAAATGTCGCATTTACATTCTTTTGAAGTGAGTACGAGGTATACATGACACGTCGCATTGAATACTATGTCTTATCATGAAACATAGAAATGAGATGCGATATCGTGTTTTGAGAAGCATTAGTACGCCCTTGCTTCGATACGTAGACATCTGGAAAAGCTATTTCCTATCAAGGAAGTGTCGCATTTACATTCTTTTGAAGTGAGCATGAGGAAAACCTGACTATACGCAATGAATATTATATCGTATCTAGAAACATAGAAATGAGATGCGATATCGCGTTTTAAGAAGCATCAGAACTCTATTGCTATGATACGTAGACATCTGCAAGCGCTATTTAGTTGCAAGGAAGTGTCGCATTTGCATTCTTTTAAAGTGAATACGAGGTATACATAACACACCACAATGAATATTATACCTTATCACGAAACATAGAAATGAAATACGATATCGCGATTTAAGAAGCATTAGATCTCCATTGCTTCGATGCGGAGACATCTGCAAACGCTATTTCCTAGCAAGGAAGTTTCGCATTTACATTCATTTGATGTGTATCCGAGGTACTCATGACAATTCGCAATGAATATTATATCTCATCATGAAACAGAAAAGATATGCGATATCGCGTTTTGAGAAGCATTAGAACTCTACTGCTTCGATACGTAGATATCTGCAAACGCTACTGTGACGTCAGGCGTGCCGCCTGCCACCCTCTCAACGCACCACAGCAACCACCGTCACGCGCCTGCACCACAGGCAACACCCAGGCGCAACTCGCCGTCTCTCTCACTTCAGGGGACATACCCTCCGTCTCACTCGCACCCGCAGAGGTGCTCACCATCTCGCTCGCACCAAGGACCATGTGCGCTTTCTCGCTCCCACTCAAGGAGCCATCCACCGTCTCACTCTTACCTGCAGGGAAACTCGCCCTCTCGCTCACTCCAGGGACGTACCAGGAGAATCAACCTCCACTAGATCCGACGACGGGAACCCTCACCGTACAGAGGACTCTACGATTTCATCATCCCAGATCTGCCATGCCCAAAATACTATTTCTAAGATTATTAATTAACATTATATATATACTCCTATATTGTAAGCTCTGTATTCCTAGCTCATAGAATTTACACGACACTACTTTATAACGACACAAACAACACACATTTTACATTTAAGGCGTAATTTCTAATTTCATACTTGTATCTCTATATTCATAAATTGCGCTAATTAAGTAACCCGCGACGCGCGAGATCGCGACCGCCTCAGCGGCATGCGCCGCTAACCCCACCACGCAACGCCGAGACCCCACTCGGGCGACCACATACTCCCACCTACGTTCGCACGCGACCGAAGCGCTCCGAGATTCGAGGAGGTCGCAGACGCATCTTAGGAGACACAGTCAGTCAATACCGTCAGTACGGTTCAGTTCTATCTCGCCTTCGGGCACTTCCAATTCCAAGTTTCTTCCAAGTCGCGCCTTAGGGCCGTTGCTCAGCCTCGATGAGGTTCCTAGTTCTAAAGTCTTTGTTCTAATTGCTAATTCATAGTTAACATAGTCTTAATACTTAGAAATAATTGTTCTTGTACTCTTTGATTTAGAATATACTTTATTATTTTTCTACCACATCGAGTTCTAGTTCATTCCAACTCCATTTCTAAATTCAATTATATTTTAATACAAATTCTTCCAAGTTCGTAACAACTTGAATAATAAACGAACTCTTCGCGCCGGGAGGAAGAATTTAATCCATTATCTCGTGCGGAATACGTTGGTGAAACGCCAGTATTCTTCGTTCATCGACGGACGACGACATTCATCGCAGCTCCACCGTCACAACGCCGATTTCAGCCAGCCGTACGCCGACTCCTCCCCCGAGAGCGACCCTCGACGATCGCCACATCTGAAAGCAGAAGAGGGAAATCAGCGAAAGGTAAGTAAAATCCCTCCTTACACGCGTTCGCGATTGTTTACGGTGCCCGCGTCTTTCCAGAATCGACGAACCCGGTCATACGCGTTTTATACCGGACCGAATTCTTGACTAAAAGGCTTGAGTCATTCAGCCTCCTGGGATACGAATAATTTGTTCGCCAGGACGTGACACTACTTCCTAGCAAGGAAGTGTCGCATTTACATACAATTGAAGTGTTTGCGAGGTATACATGACACTTCGCAATGAATATTATATCTTATCAGGGTACATACAAATGAGATGCGACATCTCGTTTTCAGAAGCATTAGAACACTATTTCTGCGATACGTAGACATCTGCAAACGCTATTTCCTAGCAATGAAGTATCACATTTACATTCATTTGAAGTGAATACGAGGTATACATGACACTTCGCAATGAATATTATATCTTATCATGAAACATAGAAATGAGATGCGATATCTTGTTTTAAGAAGCTTTAGAACACTATTGCTGCGATACGAAGACATATGCAAACGCTATTTCCTAGCAAGGAAGTGTCGCATTTACATTCTTCCGAACTGAATACGAGGTATACTTAACACTCCACAATGAATATTATATCTTATCATGAAACACAGAAATGAGATGCGATATTGCGATATAAGAAGCATTAGAACACTTTTGCTTCGATACGTAGACATCTGCAAACGCTATTTCCTAGCAAGGAAGTGTCGCATATACATTCATCTGAAGTGAATACGAGGTATACACAACACTCCACGAGGAATATTATACCTTATCACGAAACATGGAAATTAGATGCGATATCGCGATTTAAGAAGCATTAGAACTCTATTGCTACGATACGTAGACACCTGCAAACGCTATTTCGTAGCATGGAAGTGTCGCAAATACATTCTTTTGTATTGAATACGAGGTAAACATAACACTTCGCAATGAATATTATAACTTATCATGAAACACAGAAATGAGGTGCGATATGGCGGTTTAAGAAGCATTAGAACTCTATTGCTTCGTTACGTTGACATCTGCCAACGCTATAACCTAGCAATGAAGTGTCGTATTTAAATTCATTTGAAGTGTATGCGAGGTATACAAGACACTTCGCAATGAATATTATATCTTATCATGATACATAGAAATGACATGCGATATCGCGATTTAGGAAGCGTTAGAACTCTATTGCATCGATACGTAGACATCTGCAAACGCTACTTCCTAGCAGGGAAGTGTCGCATTTACATTCATTTGAAGCGAATACGAGGTATGCATAACACTGCACAATGAATATTGTATCTTATCATGAATCCTAGAAATGTGATGCGATATCGCCATTTATGAAGCATTAGAACTCTATTGCTTCAATACGTAGACATCTGCAATCGGTATTTCCTAGCAAGGAAGTGTCGCATTGACATCCTTTTGAAGTGAATACGAGGAATACATAATACTCCAGAATGAATATTATATCTTATCATGAAACATAGAAATGAGGTGCAATATCGCGATTTAAGAAGCATTAGAACTCTAATGCTACGATACGTACACATCTGCAATTGCTACTTCCTAGCAAGGAAGTGTCGCATTTACATTCTTTGGTAAGGAATACGAGGTATACATGACACTTGGCAATGAATTTTATATCTTATCATGAAACACAGAAACGTGATGCGATATGACGATATAAGAAGCTTTAGGATTCTATTGCTTCGGTACGTAAATATCTGCAAACGCTATTTCCTAGCAAGGAAGTGTCACAGTTACATTCTGTTGAAGTGAATACGAGGTATACATAACACTCCACAATGAATATTATATCTTATCATGAAACATAGAAATGAGATGCGATATCGCTATTAAAGAAGCAGTAGATCTCTATTGCTTCGATACGTAGACATCTGCCAACTCTATTTCCTGGCAAGGAAATGTCGCAATTACATTCATTTGAAGTGTATGCGAGTTATACAAGACACTTCGCAATGAATAATATATCTTATCATGAAACATAGGAATGAGATGCGATATCGCGATTTAAGAAGCATTAGGATTCTATTGCTTCGATACGTAGACATCTACAAACGCTATTTCCTAGTAAGGGAGTGTCACATTTACATTCTTTTGAAGTGAATACGAGGTTATGATAACACTCCACAATGAATATCATATCTTATCATGAAACATAGAAATGAGATGCGATATGGCTATTTAAGAAGCAGTAGATCTCTACTTCTTCGATACGTAGACATCTGCAAACGCAATTTAAAAGCAAGGAAGTGTCGCATTTACATTCATGTGAAGTGTATCCGAGGTATACATGACACTTCGAAATGAATATTATATCTTATCATGAAACATAGAAATGAGATGCGATATCGCGTTTTGAGAAGCATTAGAACCCTATTGCTTCGATATGTAGACATCTGCAAACGCTATTTCATAGCAAGGAAGCGTCGCATTTACATTCATTTGAAGTGTAGACGAGATATACATAACACTACACAATGAATATTATATCTTATCATGAAACGTAGAATTGAGGTGCGATATCGCGATTTAACAAGCATTGGAACACCATTGCTTCGATACGTAGACATCTGCAAACGCTACTTCCTAGCAAGGATGTGTCGCATTTACATTCACTTGAAGTGTATGCGAGTTATTCAAGACACTTCGCAATGAATATTATATCTTATCATGAAACATAGAAATGAGTTGCGATATCGCGATTTAAGAAGCATTAGAACTCTCCTTGCTTCGATACGTAGACATCTGCAAACGCTATTTCCTATCAAGGAAATGTCGCATTTACATTCTTTTGAAGTGAGTACGAGGTATACATGACACGTCGCATTGAATACTATGTCTTATCATGAAACATAGAAATGAGATGCGATATCGTGTTTTGAGAAGCATTAGTACGCCCTTGCTTTGATACGTAGACATCTGGAAAAGCTATTTCCTATCAAGGAAGTGTCGCATTTACATTCTTTTGAAGTGAGCATGAGGAAAACCTGACTATACGCAATGAATATTATATCGTATCTAGAAACATAGAAATGAGATGCGATATCGCGTTTTAAGAAGCATCAGAACTCTATTGCTATGATACGTAGACATCTGCAAGCGCTATTTAGTTGCAAGGAAGTGTCGCATTTGCATTCTTTTAAAGTGAATACGAGGTATACATAACACACCACAATGAATATTATACCTTATCACGAAACATAGAAATGAAATACGATATCGCGATTTAAGAAGCATTAGATCTCCATTGCTTCGATGCGGAGACATCTGCAAACGCTATTTCCTAGCAAGGAAGTTTCGCATTTACATTCATTTGATGTGTATCCGAGGTACTCATGACAATTCGCAATGAATATTATATCTCATCATGAAACATAGAAAAGATATGCGATATCGCGTTTTGAGAAGCATTAGAACTCTACTGCTTCGATACGTAGATATCTGCAAACGCCACTGTGACGTCAGGCGTGCCGCCTGCCACCCTCTCAACGCACCACAGCAACCACCGTCACGCGCCTGCACCACAGGCAACACCCAGGCGCAACTCGCCGTCTCTCTCACTTCAGGGGACATACCCTCCGTCTCACTCGCACCCGCAGAGGTGCTCACCATCTCGCTCGCACCAAGGACCATGTGCGCTTTCTCGCTCCCACTCAAGGAGCCATCCACCGTCTCACTCTTACCTGCAGGGAAACTCGCCCTCTCGCTCACTCCAGGGACGTACCAGGAGAATCAACCTCCACTAGATCCGACGACGGGAACCCTCACCGTACAGAGGACTCTACGATTTCATCATCCCAGATCTGCCATGCCCAAAATACTATTTCTAAGATTATTAATTAACATTATATATATACTCCTATATTCTAAGCTCTGTATTCCTAGCTCATAGAATTTACACGACACTACTTTATAACGACACAAACAACACACATTTTACATTTAAGGCGTAATTTCTAATTTCATACTTGTATCTCTATATTCATAAATTGCGCTAATTAAGTAACCCGCGACGCGCGAGATCGCGACCGCCTCAGCGGCATGCGCCGCTAACCCCACCACGCAACGCCGAGACCCCACTCGGGCGACCACATACTCCCACCTACGTTCGCACGCGACCGAAGCGCTCCGAGATTCGAGGAGGTCGCAGACGCATCTTAGGAGACACAGTCAGTCAATACCGTCAGTACGGTTCAGTTCTATCTCGCCTTCGGGCACTTCCAATTCCAAGTTTCTTCCAAGTCGCGCCTTAGGGCCGTTGCTCAGCCTCGATGAGGTTCCTAGTTCTAAAGTCTTTGTTCTAATTGCTAATTCATAGTTAACATAGTCTTAATACTTAGAAATAATTGTTCTTGTACTCTTTGATTTAGAATATACTTTATTATTTTTCTACCACATCGAGTTCTAGTTCATTCCAACTCCATTTCTAAATTCAATTATATTTTAATACAAATTCTTCCAAGTTCGTAACAACTTGAATAATAAACGAACTCTTCGCGCCGGGAGGAAGAATTTAATCCATTATCTCGTGCGGAATACGTTGGTGAAACGCCAGTATTCTTCGTTCATCGACGGACGACGACATTCATCGCAGCTCCACCGTCACAACGCCGATTTCAGCCAGCCGTACGCCGAATCCTCCCCCGAGAGCGACCCTCGACGATCGCCACATCTGAAAGCAGAAGAGGGAAATCAGCGAAAGGTAAGTAAAATCCCTCCTTACACGCGTTCGCGATTGTTTACGGTGCCCGCGTCTTTCCAGAACCGACGAACCCGGTCATACGCGTTTTATACCGGACCGAATTCTTGACTAAAAGGCTTGTGTCATTCAGCCTCCTGGGATACGAATAATTTGTTCGCCAGGACGTGACACTACTTCCTAGCAAGGAAGTGTCGCATTTACATACAATTGAAGTGTTTGCGAGGTATACATGACACTTCGCAATGAATATTATATCTTATCAGGGTACATACAAATGAGATGCGACATCTCGTTTTCAGAAGCATTAGAACACTATTTCTGCGATACGTAGACATCTGCAAACGCTATTTCCTAGCAATGAAGTATCACATTTACATTCATTTGAAGTGAATACGAGGTATACATGACACTTCGCAATGAATATTATATCTTATCATGAAACATAGAAATGAGATGCGATATCTTGTTTTAAGAAGCTTTAGAACACTATTGCTGCGATACGAAGACATATGCAAACGCTATTTCCTAGCATGGAAGTGTCGCATTTACATTCTTTTGAAGCGAATACGAGGTATACATGACACTTCGCAATGAATATTACATTTTGTCGTAAAACATAGAAATGAGATGCGATATCGCGTTATAAGAAGAATTAGAACACTATTGCTTCGATACGTGGACATCTGGAAACTCTATTTCCTAGCAAGGAAGTGTCGCATTTACATTCATTTGTAGTGCATGCGAGGTATACATGACACTTCGCAATGTATATTATATCTTATCGTGAAACATTAAAATGATATGTGATATCGCGTTTTAAGAAGCGTTAGAATTCTATTGCTTCGATACGTAGACATCTGCAAACGCTATTTCGTAGCAAGGAAGTGTCGCATTTACATTCTTTTGAAGCGAATACGAGGTATACATAGCAATCCACAATGAATACTATATCTTATCACGAAACATAGAAATGAAATGCGATATCGCGATTTAAGAAGCATTAGATCTCCATTGCTTCGATACAGAGACAACTACAAACGCTATTTCCTATCAAGGAAGTATCGCATTTACATTCTTTTGAGCTGAATACGATGTAGACATAACACTCCACAATGAATATTATACCTTATCATGAAACATAGAAATGAGATGCGATATCGCGAATTAAGAGGCATTAGAACTCTATTGCTTCGATACGTAGATATCTGGAAACGTTATTTCCTAGAAAGGAAGTGTCGCATTTACATTCATTTAAAGTGTGGACGAGGAATACATAACACTTCGCAATGAATATTATATATTATCATGAGACATAGATATGCGATGCGATGCGATATCGCGTTTCAAGAAGCATTAGAACTCTATTGCTTCGAGACGTAGACATCTGCAAACGCTATTTCCTAGGAAGGAAGTGTGGCATCTACATTCATTTAAAGTGCAGACGTGGAATGCGTAACACTTCGCAATGAATATCGTATATTATCATGAGACATAGAAATGATATGCGATTTCGCGTTTTAAGAAGCATTAGAACTGTATTGCTTCGATACGGAGACATCTGCAATCGCTATTTCCTAGCGAGGAAGAGTAGCATTTACATTCTTTTGTAGTTAATACGTGGTATACATATCACTGCACAATGAATATTATATCTTATCATGAGACCTAGAAATGAGATGCGATATCGCGTTTTACGAAGCATTAGAACTCTATTATTTCGATACGTAGACATCTGGAAACGCTACTTCCTAGCAAGGAAGTGTCGCAATTACATTCTCTTGAAAGGAATACGAGGTATACATGACACATCGCAATTAATATTATATCTCATCATGAATCGTAGAAATGAGATGCGTTATGACGATTTAAGAAGCATTATAATTCTATTGGTTCGATACGTAGACATCTGCAAATGATATTTCCTAGCAAGGAAGTGACGCAATATAATTCTTTTGAAGTGAATACGAGGTATTGATAGCACTGCACAATGAATATTATATCTTATCATGAAACATTGAAATGAGATGCGATGTCGCGATATAAGCAGCATCAGAAATCTATTGCTCCGATACGTAGACATCTGCAGACGCTACTTCCTAGCAAGGAAGTGTAGCATTTATATTCATTTGTAGTGAATACGAAGTACACATGACACTCCGCAATGAACATTATATCTTATCATGAAACATAGAAATGAGATGCGATATCGCGTCTTGAGATGATTTAGAACTCTAATGCTACGACACGTAGACATCTGCAAACGCTATTTCGTAGCAAGGAAGTGTCGCATTTACATTCTTTTGAAGTGAAAACGAGGAATACATGATACTGCGCAATGAATATTATACCTTATCATGAAACATAGAAATGAGTTGCGGTATCGCGATTTAAAAAGCATTAGAACTCTATTGCTTAGAGACGTAGACATCTGCAAACGTTATTTCCTAGCAAGGAAGTGTCGCATTTATATTCTTTTGAAGTGAGTACGAGGTACACATGACACTTCGCAATGAATATTATATCTTATCATGAAACACAGAAATGAGATACGTAGCAATCTGCAAACGCTGTTTCCAGGCAAGGAAGTGTCGCATTTACATTCGATTGAAGTGAATACGAGGTATACATGACACTTCGCAATGAATATTATTTCTTATCAATGAACATAAATATGAGATACGATTTAGCCTTTTAAGAAGCAATAGCACTCTATTGCTACGATACGTAGATATCTGGAAACGCTATTTCCTAGCAAGGGAGAGTCGCATTTACACTCTTTTGATGTGAATACGAGGTATACATGCCACTTCGCAATGAATATTATATCTTATCATGAAACATAGAAATGAGATGCGACATCTCGTTTTAAGGAGCATTTGATCTATATTGTTTCGATACACAGACATCTGCAAACGCTATTTCCTAGCAAGGAAGTTACGCATTATCATTCTTTTGAAGTGAATACGAGGTATACATAACATTGCACAATGAACATTATATCTTATCGTGATACATATAAATGAGAAGCGATATCGCTATTTAAGCGGCATTAGAACACTATTGCTTCGATACCTAGATGTCTGCAAACGCTGCTTCCTAGCAAGGAAGTGTCGCATCTACATTCCTTTGAAGTGAATACGAGGTGTACATGACACTCCGCAATGAATATTATATCTTATCATGAAACATAGAAATGAGATGCGATATAGGGATTTAAGAAGAATTAGAACTCTATTGCATCGATACGCAGACATCTGCAAACGCTACTTCCTAGCATGGAAGTGCCGCATTTACATTCATTTGTAGTGTATGCGAGGTATACATGACAATTGGCAATGAATACTATATCCTATCAGGAAACATAGATATGAGATGCGATATCGCGTTCTAAGTAGCATTAGAACTCTATTGCTACGATACGCAAACATCTGGAAACCCTACTTCCTAGCAGCGAATTGCCGCATTTTCATTCGTTTGAAGTGTGTGCGAGGTATACACTTCGGATCAAACTTCGCACTTATTATTATATCTTATTATGAAACATAGAAATGAGATGCGATATCCCGTTTTAAGAAGCCTTAGAACACTATTGCTTCGATACGGAGACATCTACAAACGCTATGTCCTTGTAAGGAAGTGTCGCATTTACATTATTTTGAAGTGAATACGAGGTATACATGACACTTCGCAATGAATATTATATCTTATCACGAAACTTAGAAATGAGATGCGACATCTCGTTTTAAGGAGCATTTGATCTATATTGTTTCGATACACAGACATCTGGAAACGCTATTTCCTAGCAAGGATGCGGCGCATTTACCTTCTTTTGAAGAGAGTACGAGGTATACATGACACTGCACAATGAATATTATATCTTATCATGAAACATAGAAATGAGATGCGGTATCCCATTTTAAGAAACATTAGAACCCTATTGCTTCGATACCTAGACATCTGCAAACGCTATTGCCTAGCACGGAAGAGTCGCATTTACATTCAACTCAAGTGAATACGAGGTATACATGACACTTCGCAATGAATATGATATCTTATCACGAAGCATACAAATGAGATGCGATAAGGCGTTGGGAGAAGCGCTAGAACTCTAATGCTACGATACGTAGACATCTGCAAACGCTATTTCCTAGCAAGGAAGTGTCGCATTTACATTCCTTGAAAGGAATACGAGGTATACATGACACTTCGTAATAAATATTATGTCTTATAATGAAACATAGAAATGAGATGCGATATCGCGTTTTGAGATGCATTAGAATTCTAAAGCTACGGTACGTAGTCATCTGCAAACGCTATTTCCTAGCAAGGAAGTGTCGCATTTACATTCATTTGAAGTGTATGCGAGGTATACATGACACTCCGCAATGAATATTATATCTTATAATGAAACATAGAAATGAGATGCGATATGACGATATAAGAAGCATTAGAACTCTATTGCTTCGATACGTAGACATCTACAGACGCTATTTCCTAGGAAGGAAGTGTCGCATTTACAATGTTTTGAAGTGAATACGAGGTATACATAGCAGTCCACAATGAATATTATGTCTTATCATGAAACATAGACATGTGATGCGATATCGCGTTTTAAGAAGCATAAGAACCCTATTGCTTCGATACGGAGACAACTGCAAATGCTACTTGCTAGTAAGGAAGTGTCGCATTTACATTCATTTGAAGTGTATGCGAGGTATAAGTGACACTTCGCAATGAATATTATATCTTATCATGAAACATAGAAATGAGATGCGATATCTCGTTTTAAGAAGCATTAGTACTCTATTGCTACGTAGATGTCTGCAGACGCTATTTACTAGGAAGGAAGTGTCGCATTTACATTCTTTTGAAGTGAATACGGGGTATACATAACACTCCACAATGAATATTATATCTTATCATGAACCATAGAAATGAGATGCGATATCGCGTTTTAAAAAGCATTGGAACTCTATTGCTACGATGCGTAGATATCTGCAGACGCTATTTCCTAGCAAGGAAGTGTCGCATTTACATTCTTTTGAAGTGAATACTAGGTATACATAACACTCCACAATGAATATTATATCTTATCATGAAACATAGAAATGAGATGCGATATCGGGATTTAAGAAGCATAAAACTCTATTTCTTCGATACGTAGACATCTGCAAACGCTATTCCCTAGCAAGGAAGTGTCGTATTTACATTCTTTTGGAGAGATTACGAGGTATACATGACACTCCACAATGAACATTATATCTTATCATGAAACATAGAAATGTGATGCGATATCGCGTTTTAAGATGCATTGGAACTCTATTGCTAGGATACGTAGACATTGGCAAACGCTATTCCCTAACAAGGAAGTGTCGTATTTACATTCTTTTGAAGAGAAATGCGAGGTGTACATGACACACCACAATGAATATTATATCTTATCATGAAACATAGGATTGAGATGCGACATCGCGATTTAAAAAGCATTAGAACCCTATTGCTGCGAAACGTAGATATCTGGGAACGACAGTTAACAGAAAGCAAGTGTCGCATTTACATTCCTTTGAAGTGAATACGAGGTATACATAACACTCCACAATGAATATTACATCTTATCACAAAACAGAAATGGGATGCGATTTCGCGATTTAAGATGCATTAGAACTCTATTGCTTCGATACGCAGACATCTGCAAACGCTACTTTCTAGCAAGCAAGTGTTGCATTTACATTCTATTGAAGTGAATACGAGGTATACATAACACTACACAATGAATATTATATCTTATCCTAGTACAGAAATGAGGGGCGATATCTCGTTTTTGGAAACATTAGAACCCTTTTGCTTCGATACTTAGACATCTGCCAACGCTATTTCCTAGGAATGAAGTGTCGCCTTTTAATTCGCTTGAAGTGTATGCGTGGTATACAAGACTCTTCGCAATGAATATTATATCTTATCATGAAACATAGAAATGAGATGCGATATCGCATTCATTTGTAGTGCATGCGAGGTATACATTACACTTCGCAATGAATATTATATCTTAACATGAAACATTGAAATGAGATGCGATGTCGCGATATAAGCAGCATCAGAAATCTATTGCTCCGATACGTAGACATCTGCAGACGCTACTTCCTAGCAAGGAAGTGTAGCAATTTATATTCATTTGTAGTGAATACGAAGTACACATGACACTCCGCAATGAACATTATATCTTATCATGAAACATAGAAATGAGATGCGATATCGCGTCTTGAGATGATTTAGAACTCTAATGCTACGATACGTAGACATCTGCAAACGCTATTTCGTAGCAAGGAAGTGTCGCATTTACATTCTTTTGAAGTGAACACGAGGAATACATGATACTGCGCAATGAATATTATACCTTATCATGAAACATAGAAATGAGTTGCGGTATCGCGATTTAAAAAGCATTAGAACTCTATTGCTTAGAGACGTAGACATCTGCAAACGTTATATCCTAGCAAGGAAGTGTCGCATTTATATTCTTTTGAAGTGAGTAGGAGGTACACATGACACTTCGCAATGAATATTATATCTTATCATGAAACACAGAAATGAGATACGTAGCAATCTGCAAACGCTGTTTCCAGGCAAGGAAGTGTCGCATTTACATTCGATTGAAGTGAATACGAGGTATACATGACACTTCGCAATGAATATTATATCTTATCAATGAACATAAATATGAGATACGATTTAGCCTTTTAAGAAGCAATAGCACTCTATTGCTACGATACGTAGATATCTGGAAACGCTATTTCCTAGCAAGGGAGAGTCGCATTTACACTCTTTTGATGTGAATACGAGGTATACATGCCACTTCGCAATGAATATTATATCTTATCATGAAACATAGAAATGATATGCGACATCTCGTTTTAAGGAGCATTTAATCTATATTGTTTCGATACACAGACATCTGCAAACGCTATTTCCTAGCAAGGAAGTGACGCATTATCATTCTTTTGAAGTGAATACGAGGTATACATAACATTGCACAATGAACATTATATCTTACCGTGATACATATAAATGAGAAGCGATATCGCTATTTAAGCGGCATTAGAACACTATTGCTTCGATACCTAGATGTCTGCAAACGCTGCTTCCTAGCAAGGAAGTGTCGCATCTACATTCCTTTGAAGTGAATACGAGGTGTACATGACACTCCGCAATGAATATTATATCTTATCATGAAACATAGAAATGAGATGCGATATAGGGATTTAAGAAGAATTAGAACTCTATTGCATCGATACGCAGACATCTGCAAACGCTACTTCCTAGCATGGAAGTGCCGCATTTACATTCATTTGTAGTGTATGCGAGGTATACATGACAATTGGCAATGAATACTATATCCTATCAAGAAACATAGATATGAGATGCGATATCGCGTTCTAAGTAGCATTAGAACTCTATTGCTACGATACGCAGACATCTGGAAACCCTACTTCCTAGCAGCGAATTGCCGCATTTTCATTCGTTTGAAGTGTGTGCGAGGTATACACTTCGGATCAAACTTCGCACTTTTTATTATATCTTATTATGAAACATAGAAATGAGATGCGATATCCCGTTTTAAGAAGCCTTAGAACACTATTGCTTCGATACGGAGACATCTACAAACGCTATGTCCTGGTAAGGAAGTGTCGCATTTACATTATTTTGAAGTGAATACGAGGTATACATGACACTTCGCAATGAATATTATATCTTATCACGAAACTTAGAAATGAGATGCGACATCTCGTTTTAAGGAGCATTTGATCTATATTGTTTCGATACACAGACATCTGGAAACGCTATTTCCTAGCAAGGATGCGGCGCATTTACCTTCTTTTGAAGAGAGTACGAGGTATACATGACACTGCACAATGAATATTATATCTTATCATGAAACATAGAAATGAGATGCGGTATCCCATTTTAAGAAACATTAGAACCCTATTGCTTCGATACCTAGACATCTGCAAACGCTATTGCCTAGCAGGGAAGAGTCGCATTTACATACAACTCAAGTGAATACGAGGTATACATGACACTTCGCAATGAATATGATACCTTATCACGAAGCATACAAATGAGATGCGATAGCGCGTTGGGAGAAGCGCTAGAACTCTAATGCTACGATACGTAGACATCTGCAAACGCTATTTCCTAGCAAGGAAGTGTCGCATTTACATTCCTTGAAAGGAATACGAGGTATACATGACACTTCGTAATAAATATTATGTCTTATAATGAAACATAGAAATGAGATGCGATATCGCGTTTTGAGATGCATTAGAATTCTAAAGCTACGGTACGTAGTCATCTGCAAACGCTATTTCCTAGCAAGGAAGTGTCGCATTTACATTCATTTGAAGTGTATGCGAGGTATACATGACACTCCGCAATGAATATTATATCTTATAATGAAACATAGAAATGAAGTGCAATATCGCGTTTTAAGAAGCATTAGAACCCTGTTGCTTCGATACGTAGACATCTGCAAACGCTATTTCCAAGCAAATAAGTGTCGCATCTACATTCATTTGGAGTGTATGCGAGGTATACCTGACACTTCATAATGAACATTATATCTTATAATGAAACATAGAAATGAGATGCGATATGACGATATAAGAAGCATTAGAACTCTATTGCATCGATACGTAGACATCTACAGACGCTATTTCCTAGGAAGGAAGTGTCGCATTTACAATGTTTTGAAGTGAATACGAGGTATACATAGCAGTCCACAATGAATATTATGTCTTATCATGAAACATAGACATGTGATGCGATATCGCGTTTTAAGAAGCATAAGAACCCTATTGCTTCGATACGGAGACAACTGCAAATGCTACTTGCTAGTAAGGAAGTGTCGCATTTACATTCATTTGAAGTGTATGCGAGGTATAAGTGACACTTCGCAATGAATATTATATCTTATCATGAAACATAGAAATGAGATGCGATATCGCGTTTTAAAAAGCATTGGAACTCTATTGCTACGATGCGTAGATATCTGCAGACGCTATTTCCTAGCAAGGAAGTGTCGCATTTACATTCTTTTGAAGTGAATACTAGGTATACATAACACTCCACAATGAATATTATATCTTATCATGAAACATAGAAATGAGATGCGATATCGGGATTTAAGAAGCATAAAACTCTATTTCTTCGATACGTAGACATCTGCAAACGCTATTCCCTAGCAAGGAAGTGTCGTATTTACATTCTTTTGGAGAGATTACGAGGTATACATGACACTCCACAATGAACATTATATCTTATCATGAAACATAGAAATGTGATGCGATATCGCGTTTTAAGATGCATTGGAACTCTATTGCTACGATACGTAGACATTGGCAAACGCCATTCCCTAACAAGGAAGTGTCGTATTTACATTCTTTTGAAGAGAATACGAGGTATACATGACACACCACAATGAATATTATATCTTATCATGAAACATAGGATTGAGATGCGACATCGCGATTTAAAAAGCATTAGAACCCTATTGCTGCGAAACGTAGATATCTGGGAACGACAGTTAACAGAAAGCAAGTGTCGCATTTACATTCCTTTGAAGTGAATACGAGGTATACATAACACTCCACAATGAATATTACATCTTATCACAAAACAGAAATGGGATGCGATTTCGCGATTTAAGATGCATTAGAACTCTATTGCTTCGATACGCAGACATCTGCAAACGCTATTTCCTAGCAAGGAAGTGTCGCATTTACAATCATTTGTAGTGTATGCGAGGAACATATAACACTTCGTAATGAATATTATATCTTAACGTGAAACATTGAATTGAAATGCGATATCGCGTTTTAAAAAGCACTAGAACTCTATTCCTTCGATACGTAGACATCTACAAACGCTATTTCCTAGCAAGCAAGTGACGCATTTACATTCATTTGAAGTGTATGCGATGTATAAGTGACAATTCGCAATGAATATTATATCTTATCATAAAACATAGAAATGAGATGCGATATGGCGTTTTAAGAAGCATTAGAACTCTATTGCTTCGATACGTAGACATCTGCAAACGCTACTTTCTAGCAAGCAAGTGTTGCATTTACATTCTATTGAAGTGAATACGAGGTATACATAACACTACACAATGAATATTATATCTTATCATAATACGTAGAAATGAGATGCGATATCGCGTTTTAAGAAGCATTAGAACTCTATTGCTACGACACGTAGACATCTGCAGACGCTATTTCCTAGCAAGGAAGTATCGCATTTACATTCTTTTGAAGTGAATACGAGGTATACATATACATACCCTCCGCAATGAATATTATATCTTATCGTGAAACATAGAAATGAGATGCGATATCGCGATTTAAGAAGCATTAGACCTCTATTGCTACGATACGTAGATATCAGCGAACGCTATTTCCTAGCAAGGAAGTGTCGTATTTACATTCTTTTGGAGAGAATACGAGGTATACATGACACTCCGCAATGAATATTATATCTTATCCTAGTACAGAAATGAGGGGCGATATCTCGTTTTTGGAAACATTAGAACCCTTTTGCTTCGATACTTAGACATCTGCCAACGCTATTTCCTAGGAATGAAGTGTCGCCTTTTAATTCGCTTGAAGTGTATGCGTGGTATACAAGACTCTTCGCAATGAATATTATATCTTATCATGAAACATAGAAATGAGATGCGATATCGCGTCTTGAGATGATTTAGAACTTTAATGCTACGATACGTAGTCATCTGCAACCGCTACTTCCTAGCACGGAAGTGTCGCATTTACATTCATTTGTAGTGCATGCGAGGTATACATTACACTTCGCAATGAATATTATATCTTAACATGAAACATTGAAATGAGATGCGATGTCGCGATATAAGCAGCATCAGAAATCTATTGCTCCGATACGTAGACATCTGCAGACGCTACTTCCTAGCAAGGAAGTGTAGCATTTATATTCATTTGTAGTGAATACGAAGTACACATTACACTCCGCAATGAACATTATATCTTATCATGAAACATAGAAATGAGATGCGATATCGCGTCTTGAGATGATTTAGAACTTTAATGCTACGATACGTAGACATCTGCAAACGCTGTTTCGTAGCAAGGAAGTGTCGCATTTACATTCTTTTGAAGTGAACACGAGGAATACATGATACTGCGCAATGAATATTATACCTTATCATGAAACATAGAAATGAGTTGCGGTATCGCGATTTAAAAAGCATTAGAACTCTATTGCTTAGAGACGTAGACATCTGCAAACATTATTTCCTAGCAAGGAAGTGTCGCATTTATATTCTTTTGAAGTGAGTACGAGGTACACATCACACTTCGCAATGAATATTATATCTTATCATGAAACACAGAAATGAGATACGTAGCAATCTGCAAACGCTGTTTCCAGGCAAGGAAGTGTCGCATTTACATTCGATTGAAGTGAATACGAGGTATACATGACACTTCGCAATGAATATTATATCTTATCAATGAACATAAATATGAGATACGATTTAGCCTTTAAAGAAGCAATAGCACTCTATTGCTACGATACGTAGATATCTGGAAACGCTATTTCCTAGCAAGGGAGAGTCGCATTTACACTCTTTTGATGTGAATACGAGGTATACATGCCACTTCGCAATGAATATTATATCTTATAATGAAACATAGAAATGAGATGCGACATCTCATTTTAAGGAGCATTTGATCTATATTGTTTCGATACACAGACATCTGCAAACGCTATTTCCTAGCAAGGAAGTGACGCATTATCATTCTTTTGAAGTGAATACGAGGTATACATAACATTGCACAATGAACATTATATCTTATCGTGATACATATAAATGAGAAGCGATATCGCTATTTAAGCGGCATTAGAACACTATTGCTTCGATACCTAGATGTCTGCAAACGCTGCTTCCTAGCAAGGAAGTGTCGCATCTACATTCCTTTGAAGTGAATACGAGGTGTACATGACACTCCGCAATGAATATTATATCTTATCATGAAACATAGAAATGAGATGCGATATAGGGATTTAAGAAGAATTAGAACTCTATTGCATCGATACGCAGACATCTGCAAACGCTACTTCCTAGCATGGAAGTGCCGCATTTACATTCATTTGTAGTGTATGCGAGGTATACATGACAATTGGCAATGAATACTATATCCTATCAAGAAACATAGATATGAGATGCGATATCGCGTTCTAAGTAGCATTAGAACTCTATTGCTACGATACGCAGACATCTGGAAACCCTACTTCCTAGCAGCGAATTGCCGCATTTTCATTCGTTTGAAGTGTGTGCGAGGTATACACTTCGGATCAAACTTCGCACTTATTATTATATCTTATTATGAAACATAGAAATGAGATGCGATATCCCGTTTTAAGAAGCCTTGGAACACTATTGCTTCGATACGGAGACATCTACAAACGCTATGTCCTGGTAAGGAAGTGTCGCATTTACATTATTTTGAAGTGAATACGAGGTATACATGACACTTCGCAATGAATATTATATCTTATCACGAAACTTAGAAATGAGATGCGACATCTCGTTTTAAGGAGCATTTGATCTATATTGTTTCGATACACAGACATCTGGAAACGCTATTTCCTAGCAAGGGTGCGGCGCATTTACCTTCTTTTGAAGAGAGTACGAGGTATACATGACACTGCACAATGAATATTATATCTTATCATGAAACATAGAAATGAGATGCGGTATCCCATTTTAAGAAACATTAGAACCCTATTGCTTCGATACCTAGACATCTGCAAACGCTATTGCCTAGCACGGAAGAGTCGCATTTACATTCAACTCAAGTGAATACGAGGTATACATGACACTTCGCAATGAATATGATATCTTATCACGAAGCATACAAATGAGATGCGATAGCGCGTTGGGAGAAGCGCTAGAACTCTAATGCTACGATACGTAGACATCTGCAAACGCTATTTCCTAGCAAGGAAGTGTCGCATTTACATTCCTTGAAAGGAATACGAGGTATACATGACACTTCGTAGTAAATATTATGTCTTATAATGAAACATAGAAATGAGATGCGATATCGCGTTTTGAGATGCATTAGAATTCTAAAGCTACGGTACGTAGTCATCTGCAAACGCTATTTCCTAGCAAGGAAGTGTCGCATTTACATTCATTTGAAGTGTATGCGAGGTATACATGACACTCCGCAATGAATATTATATCTTATAATGAAACATAGAAATGAAGTGCAATATCGCGTTTTAAGAAGCATTAGAACCCTGTTGCTTCGATACGTAGACATCTGCAAACGCTATTTCCAAGCAAATAAGTGTCGCATCTACATTCATTTGGAGTGTATGCGTGGTATACCTGACACTTCATAATGAACATTATATCTTATAATGAAACATAGAAATGAGATGCGATATGACGATATGAGAAGCATTAGAACTCTATTGCTTCGATACGTAGACATCTACAGACGCTATTTCCTAGGAAGGAAGTGTCGCATTTACAATGTTTTGAAGTGAATACGAGGTATACATAGCAGTCCACAATGAATATTATGTCTTATCATGTAACATAGACATGTGATGCGATATCGCGTTTTAAGAAGCATAAGAACCCTATTGCTTCGATACGGAGACAACTGCAAATGCTACTTGCTAGTAAGG
This sequence comes from Xylocopa sonorina, assembly GCF_050948175.1. Taxonomy (NCBI): domain Eukaryota; kingdom Metazoa; phylum Arthropoda; class Insecta; order Hymenoptera; family Apidae; genus Xylocopa; species Xylocopa sonorina. The sequence goes on along the minus strand of NW_027490137.1, from coordinate 3,736 downwards.
AAGTGTCGCATTTACATTCATTTGAAGTGTATGCGAGGTATAAGTGACACTTCGCAATGAATATTATATCTTATCATGAAACATAGAAATGAGATGCGATATCTCGTTTTAAGAAGCATTAGTACTCTATTGCTACGTAGATGTCTGCAGACGCTATTTACTAGGAAGGAAGTGTCGCATTTACATTCTTTTGAAGTGAATACGGGGTATACATAACACTCCACAATGAATATTATATCTTATCATGAACCATAGAAATGAGATGCGATATCGCGTTTTAAAAAGCATTGGAACTCTATTGCTACGATGCGTAGATATCTGCAGACGCTATTTCCTAGCAAGGAAGTGTCGCATTTACATTCTTTTGAAGTGAATACTAGGTATACATAACACTCCACAATGAATATTATATCTTATCATGAAACATAGAAATGAGATGCGATATCGGGATTTAAGAAGCATAAAACTCTATTTCTTCGATACGTAGACATCTGCAAACGCTATTCCCTAGCAAGGAAGTGTCGTATTTACATTCTTTTGGAGAGATTACGAGGTATACATGACACTCCACAATGAACATTATATCTTATCATGAAACATAGAAATGTGATGCGATATCGCGTTTTAAGATGCATTGGAACTCTATTGCTACGATACGTAGACATTGGCAAACGCTATTCCCTAACAAGGAAGTGTCGTATTTACATTCTTTTGAAGAGAATACGAGGTATACATGACACACCACAATGAATATTATATCTTATCATGAAACATAGGGTTGAGATGCGACATCGCGATTTAAAAAGCATTAGAACCCTATTGCTGCGAAACGTAGATATCTGGGAACGACAGTTAACAGAAAGCAAGTGTCGCATTTACATTCCTTTGAAGTGAATACGAGGTATACATAACACTCCACAATGAATATTACATCTTATCACAAAACAGAAATGGGATGCGATTTCGCGATTTAAGATGCATTAGAACTCTATTGCTTCGATACGCAGACATCTGCAAACGCTATTTCCTAGCAAGGAAGTGTCGCATTTACAATCATTTGTAGTGTATGCGAGGAACATATAACACTTCGTAATGAATATTATATCTTAACGTGAAACATTGAATTGAAATGCGATATCGCGTTTTAAAAAGCACTAGAACTCTATTCCTTCGATACGTAGACATCTACAAACGCTATTTCCTAGCAAGCAAGTGACGCATTTACATTCATTTGAAGTGTATGCGATGTATAAGTGACAATTCGCAATGAATATTATATCTTATCATAAAACATAGAAATGAGATGCGATATGGCGTTTTAAGAAGCATTAGAACTCTATTGCTTCGATACGTAGACATCTGCAAACGCTACTTTCTAGCAAGCAAGTGTTGCATTTACATTCTATTGAAGTGAATACGAGGTATACATAACACTACACAATGAATATTATATCTTATCATAATACGTAGAAATGAGATGCGATATCGCGTTTTAAGAAGCATTAGAACTCTATTGCTACGATACGTAGACATCTGCAGACGCTATTTCCTAGCAAGGAAGTATCGCATTTACATTCTTTTGAAGTGAATACGAGGTATACATATACATACCCTCCGCAATGAATATTATATCTTATCGTGAAACATAGAAATGAGATGCGATATCGCGATTTAAGAAGCATTAGACCTCTATTGCTACGATACGTAGATATCAGCGAACGCTAATTCCTAGCAAGGAAGTGTCGTATTTACATTCTTTTGGAGAGAATACGAGGTATACATGACACTCCGCAATGAATATTATATCTTAACCTAGTACAGAAATGAGGGGCGATATCTCGTTTTTGGAAACATTAGAACCCTTTTGCTTCGATACTTAGACATCTGCCAACGCTATTTCCTAGGAATGAAGTGTCGCCTTTTAATTCGCTTGAAGTGTATGCGTGGTATACAAGACTCTTCGCAATGAATATTATATCTTATCATGAAACATAGAAATGAGATGCGATATCGCGTCTTGAGATGATTTAGAACTTTAATGCTACGATACGTAGTCATCTGCAAGCGCTACTTCCTAGCACGGAAGTGTCGCATTTACATTCATTTGTAGTGCATGCGAGGTATACATTACACTTCGCAATGAATATTATATCTTATCATGACACATAGGGATGTGTTGCGATATCGCGTTTTAAGAAGCATTAGAATCCTATTGCTTCTATACGTAGACATCTGCAAACGCTATTTCCTAGCAAGGAAGTGTCGCATTTACATTCATTTGAAGCGTATGCGAGGTATACATGACACTCCATAATGAATATTATATCTTATCACGAATCATGGAAATGAGATGCGATATCGCGTTTTAAGAAGGATTAGAACTCCATTGCTTCGATACGTAGACGTCTGCAAACGCCATTTACTAGCAAGGAAGAGTTGCACTTACTTTCTTTTGAAGTGAATACGAGGTATACATAACACTGCACATTGAATATTATATCTTATCATGAAACATAGAAATGAGATGCGATATCGCGATTTATGAAGCATTAGAACTCTATTGCTTCCATACGTAGACATCTGCAGAAGCAACTTCTAGCAAGGAAGTGTCGTATTAACATTCTTTTGAATGGTATACGAGGTACACATGACACTTCGCAATGAATATTATATCTTATCATGAAACATAGAAATGAGATGCGATATCGCGTTCCAAGGAGCATTAGAACTCTATTGCTTCGATACGTAGACATCTGCAGACGCTATTTCCTAGCAAGGAAGTGTCGCATTTACATTCTTTTGAAGTGAATACCAGGAATACATAATACTCTACAATGAATATTATACCTTATCATGAAACATAGAAATCTGATGCGATATCGCGTTTTAAGAAGCATTAGAACTCTACTGCTACGATACGTAGACATCTGCAAACGCTATTACCTAGCAATGAAGTGTCGCCTTTTAATACGTTTGAAGTGTATGCGTGGTATACAAGACACTTCGCAATGAATATTATATCTTATCATGGAACATAGAAATGAGTGCGATATCTCGTTTTAAGAAGCATTAGAAATCTGTGGCTTCGATACGTAGACATCTGCCATCGCTATATCCTAGCAAGGAAGTGTCGTATTTACATTCATTTGAAGTGTATGCGAGGTATACATGACACTTCGCAATGAATATTATATCTTATCATAAAACATAGAAATGAGATGCGATATTGCGATTTAAGAAAGATTAGAATTCTATTCCTTCGATACGTAGACATCTGAGAACGCTACTTCCAAGCAAGGAAGTGTCGCATTTACATTCTTCTGAAGTGAATACGAAGTACACATGACACTCCGCAGTGAATATCATATCTTATCATGAAACATAGAAATGAGATGCGATATCGTGTTTTAAGAAGCATTCGAACTCTATTGCTAATATACGTAGACATCTGCAAACGCTACTTCTTAGCAAGGAAGTGTAGTATTTACATTCTATTGATGTGAATACGACGTATACATAACACTGCACTATTAATATAATATCTTATCATAAAACATAGATGTGAGATGCAATATCTCGTTTTAAGAAGCATTAGAACTCTGTTGCTTCGATACGTAGACATCTGCCATCGATATATACTAGCAAGGCAGTGACGCATTTACATTCATTTGAAGTGTATGCGAGGTATACATGACACTTCGCAATGAATATTATATCTTATCATGAAACGTAGAAA